>NC_140080.1:36649732-37849732 GCF_964194135.1 Talpa europaea | reverse complement strand
TGTTCACTGCCCTGTAACATCATGCATTTTAGAAGTATACTGGATTTTACTTTATTTTTTAATTTATTTATATGTTTTAACATCATTGTTCATTTTATACAATGTTTGATTTCTCCTCTCAGCTGTTGTCCCCATAACATTACCACCACCAAGACTCCCGTGAACCATTACCATAGAATTTTTTGCTCTTCCCTCCCATTTTGTTTTTATTTTATTTATTTTATTTTTTTAAGAGGCATGTATTATTTATTTATTTATTTTATTTGTTTGTTTGTTTGTTTATACATGCACTGGGTACAGTCAGAAGCACGGGAGGGTGAGAGAATTCACCAGAGCCAGTGCAGGTAGCAGAGCAGGCAGAAGGACCGAAGTACACTGCTGAGGCAGTGTACTGAGCAGTGTACTGAGTACAGCTCAGTGTACTGAGCAGGCGGCAGGAGAGGTCTGCGTCCCATGTGGGACCCTTCTCTGGTGGCCAGGGAGCAGCTGGAGATCGAACTGGCACCGCAGAGGCCGCGGGCAGCCTCGCAACCCAGCACTCAACTGCTGCGCCACAGGGGAGGCCCTTCCCTCCCATTTTGATATCTTTCCTCCCCCTCCACTGATAGACATATCCAATTTATAGTTTGCCTGTTAGTTTTGTCTTTTTTTTCCCTGATCCCTTGTATAGTTTCTTTATGTTCCTCCTATAAGTGAAACAATTCAATATATTTTTTTCCTTCTGACTTATTTCACTGAGCGTAATCCCTTGCAGCTCCATCTATGTTGCTCCAAAGGCATGTTTATCTTTTTTTTTGATTGCTGAATAGTATTCCATTGTGTATAAATACCACATCTTCTTGATCGAGTTATGTTTTTGTGCATTTAGCTTATTTCCATATTTTAGCTATTGTAAATAGTACCGTGATGAACATAGGCATACAAGTGTCTCTTTTTTTTTAAGATTTATTTATTTAATTATACAAGCATAACACTTGTATAATTATACAAGCATAACACTGGGTACAGTCAGAAGTGCGGTAGGGTGAGAGGATTCACCAGAGCCAGAGCAGGGAACAGAGCAGGCAGACTGATGAAGTACACTGCTGAGGGGAGCAGCGGGCGGCAGGAGAGGTCTGTGCGCCATGTGGGACCCTCTCCTAGCAGCCAGGGATCGAACCAGCACGCCCAACCGCTGCGCCACCGGGGAGGCCCGCAAGTGTCTTTTTGAATTAATGTTTTTGTGTTCTTTGGGTAGATGTCTAGGAATGGGCTTGCAGTGTCGTATGGTAGATCTGTTTTTGGTAATTTGAGGGTCCTCCACATAGCTTTCCATAGTAGTTGGACCAGTTTGCATTCCCACCAGAATATAAAAGGGTTCCTTTTTCTTCACATCCTCACCAGTGTTTGTTGTTGTTAGTTTGTTTTTTTTTAATGTGTGCTATTTTCACTGGTGTGAGGTGATATTGTGATTTTCATTTGCATTTCCCTGATTATAAGTGACGTTGAGCATTTTTTCTTATGCTTGATGGCCATCTGCATTTCCTCTTTGGAGAAGTGTCTTATTAGTTCTTCTGCTCACTTTTTGACTTCTTTATTTTGTTTTTGTTGAGTTGTATAAGCTTTTTGTAGATCTTTGATATCAGTCCCTTGTCAGTTTTGTGGAGTACAAATTTGTCTCCTGATTGGAGTGTCTAGAAATACTGAATTTTAAATGGGCAGTTTTTGTGGCTCATTGTGAAAAAAAATGCTCATTGTTTGTTTTTTTTTTTTTTTTAAATGTTGCTTTTTTTTTTTAATTTCAATTGCAACCCCTTAAAACATTCCTGAAAGTCTGGCATTATTATTCCCATTTTAAAAATATGACAACTGTGTTTCAGGGAGTTATTTTCCTGAAGAGAAAGCTACTAAGTGGTAGAGACAGAATGATTTAATTATTACACATTTATTTCTACAGCGCACATTTTTTCTAAAAAGTCATTCAAAATAAAGTCATACTTTGTAATCCACCTAGAGCAATACAAATACAGGTGTATTACAACAAATTAGTTATTTTAGCGAAGTCTATAGTAGTTGTTATATTTTCCTTCCTATTAAAATGTCATAATGAAAGAGAAAAATCAACTGCAGACACTAGCTTAGCAAGCAGACCTATTCTCTGGATTCAGGGTATATCTTTTGCCATAATCCACTAAGACACCTCCCTCCTTGTCAACTAACAACTTTTGATGAGATTATTTTAGACCCATCTAGGACTATATTATAGATTTTTATTTACTATATTTAATAAAATTTATAGAGACTAATCATTTTCTTGAAAGTGTAAAAGAGATTTCCGTTTAATTAAATTTAATGAACTTCATAAAAAGATTTTTTAGTTCCAAGAATGAGATTTAAAACATTGCAATAGAGGGACATGGTGCGTGTGTGTGTGTGTATGTATGTATGTGTGTGTGTGTGTGTGTATATATATATATATATATATATATATATATATATATAAAATAAATTGGAAGCCCACTTTGGAAAATATGATGTTTCCTTTGCAAGCTTTAATTCTCTCTCTTTAATTCTCTCAAAAGTGGTGAAGAGAAATTTCAGTTTGCTAACAAAATATGAGACTGACTTTGCTAACAAATATGAGACTGACTTTGCTTTGGTTATGTTATCCTTTCTTATTTATTTGTAACCATTATATTTTATGGAATTTGACATTTTCCCCTTAATATGAATGGGTAAAAGAGGAGGAGAAATGGAAATTAAATACTATAAAAGATACCTTGAAATGTGTTATTCTGTTCAAAGTTCAGTTTGGCTATAAATGAGAAAATTAAAAATTTTAGCCAAAAACCAGAAGATGAGGTAAACAACAAAATATATTTTGCTGTGTATGCCTACTGAATATGTTCTCCATGTAAAGCCTCCTAGCACCTTATGAGCTGCATGTCTAATTTATCAGGACAGCAAAAGTAAAATCATCTCCATTCTAAACTGTAGAAATTACTTTTCCTTAAAGTCAATGGACGTAGTAAGGTTTTTGGGGGAAAAATAGCTGAAAGTTTGAGGATGAATCCATGTAAGCCTCTCTTTGAATCTAAAGTCAATTTTTACTTATCAGATTAAAATTAAAAGACAAATATGAAGGAGGCTCCCTTTCTTCCTAAAATAAGTAGTCTGGTTGGGCGTATTGTAGCTTGGTCAGCCGTCTTTATTCAAATCCAGTAGAGCCATTTTCTTTACAAAGAAATACTCTTCCTGGAAATAGTGAAAAAAAGGGAAAATCATAGACTGTATTCTCTAAGAACTTTATTCAGTTGGCCCAGGTGATATCAAAATAAGAAAACAAAGTTGTCACTTGCGCTCAGGAGAATGCTTAGAAATGGTCTGTTGAAGAATCAGGAGCCCTGTTAAATCATGAATTACTGTATCAAATGGACTATCTATGAAATCACCCAAGATATGTAGATATTTTATTACTCCAGGGAGAGAAAACAGGAAAAACAGGCAGTTTATGTTCTCACTTGTCTAACAGTAACAGTATTTTCCAGTCATTCAAATAGAACTGGTCTACGAGGGAGGGTTGACCAAAGTCTGATGGGACTGATTGACACTTGAAAGTAAGGGAGAGGCCAAAACCAGGAAGCGTGATGCAAATAATTTGTTTATAAAAGAACATCTAAGATAATGCCTTCTGGAAGTGTGTGGGGGGTGACACTTGAGGGGAAAGGCATGCTGAGAGTTATCAAATGCCTATGCCTATACTACCAATTTTTAGAGAGTTTGAAATGGGTCCTGACCTGTCCCCAGTATGCAGACTTGTTTTGATTTTCTAGGACTCATCAGGCTTTGTAGCTGTTCTTTCTCAAAAGCACTTGGACAGAAAGAGAAAAATGAATGAATCCTAAGGACACAAGTCAGTTTCCAAAAGCTCAGCAGAAAGGTCATGGACAGGGCTCATGGGTTGATAGATCTCCCCATTCTCCCTCAGCGGCCCCCTTTCAGAACTCTGAGGGTCAGACTGCCAGAATGCAACCAGAAAAATTTCAGTTGATGCTACTTTGTGTGCTCAGGGAGTCTGTGTATGAAAAAAATGTACTCACTTTTATAACACGAGTTCATCTTCATGTGGTTCCTAATTCAGCCTTTCCCTGGAGGACCAAATAAAGACTGTGTAGTCATTCCATTAAAAAAAAATGGGGGCCTCCCCAGTGGCGCAGCGGTTGAGCGCTGGGTTGCGAAGCTGCCCACAGCCCCTGCAGTGCTGGTTCAATCCCCAGCTGTTCCCCAGGCACCGGAGGAGGGGCCCACATGGCGCGCAGACCTCTCTTGCCTCCTGCTGCTCCCCTCAGCAGTGTACTTCGGTCCTTCTGCCTGCTCTGCTCCCTGCTCTGGCTCTGGTGAATTCTCTCACCCTCCCGCGCTTCTGACTGTACCCAGTGCTTGCATAAATACATAAATAAAATCTTTAAAAAAATTTAAAAAAAAATGAATGTCTACTAAATGCCAGATACAGCTAGGTATTGGGGACAGTGCAATTAGCAAACACATAAAGCCCTTGACCTTGATAATCTTAGTGTGAAATGTGAGGCATTAAACATGTGTGTTAATGCATGTGTGTATATGCACATATGCATATACATGGACAAATATACACACACACAAAATGATATGACCCTGCACAAATAGAAATGGTAATGATTGATTACGTAATGATTGATTATAGCAGGCATGCCTGATCTAGCTGAGGAAGGGCCATTATAGATGAGACTCCAAAAACAATCAAGATTTAACAAGGTAGAGAATACATGGAATAATCCAGAAAGCACAAGTTACCTAAGGAAGAAGAAAGCCCATGGATTCTAGAGCTAAGGAAATTGAGTCTACATAACACCAAGAAATTGGAAGGAGGGATGGCTCGTGGGCACTCACGATGAAGCAGAGTACTGAAAGGGAGTTGCCATGGAAGGAATTATAATAAAACTCTCCTTTTCAAGTTTTCATTGTGACTTACAGAGGAAAGAACAGCTGGTGGAGTTAGCAAGCCAGGGAAGACACTGGACACATCTGTCTGATGCCAAAAGAGCACAGATGTTTAGAAGAATGGTTAAGCTGATTTGATGTTGGGATTACCTTGTACGGAAGTTCCATTTCTTTTTTCCCTGAGTTGATCTTAAGATGTCACAGTCAAACAATCAGTAAAAATACTTTTACTATCTATGCACCCAAAGAGGGATCAATGTTCAAAAGCGTGTCTATTTTCTCCTAATGGTATCCCAGTTTTGCAGAGATTAGGACTTGATCTTCCTCTTGGTTCTACCTATCCTAAATCACTTAATTGTCTCACAATGGAGTGGATTAATCATGGCACAAATGATCCCTATAATGAACAAATGAAATAGAAATTAGTTTCCTGTGATGACTTAGATGATACTTTCTAACCAGAGAGTAGCATAGACCTTTTGGGCAGCCAAACTTTTTCAGTTCTGCCTCAGGAGATGTTCTTGATATTCTTCCTATTTAGAGTGAGGGCCTGTCAAGTCAAAGGGAACTTTGAGTGACTTTAATAAAACTCTGTACCCACAACCATACATCCCTGACATTAAAGTATAATCACCATATTTCAAAACCTACCTTTTGCATCATATTAGCTACAATCTAAAATCTAGGTTCTGGCTAAAATTTCTCATAGTGCCACGAACACTTATTGGAAATCTGGGGCATTACACAGATTCATATTGTGATAGACTGTAAATAAATTCAATCATTTCTCCATCACTCTTAACTGAAATTTATATACTTTGACCATCTTCAATCATTTCCCCCCTCCCACCATCCCTGGTCATCCCCAATAAACTGAGTTTCTATAAGCTCTTGTTCTTTTCTTTTAATATTCCATATATAGGTAAGACGACACAATGTTTGGTTTTGTCTGCGTGTTGCTTATTTCATTTAGCACTGCCCTCCAGATATATCTGTGTTATAGCAAGTAGCAGGATTTTCTTCTTTTAATGGCTTATAATATTCCATTGTATATACATTCACACACACCATGTATTCTTTATGCATTGATCTTTTGGTAGACATGCAGGTTATTTCCATATTTTGGCTATTGTAAATAATGCTATAGTAAACATGGGAGTGCAGATATTTCTTTAAGAGAGTGATTTCATTTCCTTTGGATATATAACCAAGACTTTTGATTCTAAAATTTAGTAATTAAAACAAAGGGAAAGATGAATGTATTTATAGATGGACAGCAAACATTCAGTGACACACATTATGGTCCAGACACTGTGTGTGACCAGCTTGTGGTGGTGCTTTTCTCATCATAGAGTACAAACACAGCTATCACAATTGTGAAATAATCATGTCTATAACAAGTTGTCAGTTAAATCTAACATCTTGGGAAATGTTACATCTGAAGCATCTTTAGGCCTTTAACATTCAAGCAAGAAACATGATTCCGCTGTAATGATGCCTTGAGTACAATATAGTGATAATTTAGGCAAAACACATGGTGGTTATATCCCTTTTCACTAATATGCAGCCACAGTGTATCTTCCTGCATCTCTTCAACCCTAGATTGACTCACATGAACACTCAGCTCTGCACCACAGGACTGGTAGAGACAGGCTTTGTTTCCATTGGGTGACAGTCCTGACTTCCTAAGTAGCTGCTACTCACGTACTTCCCTGAGCAACCCAGTCTCCACAATGACAACACAATCATCTCTCTGAATATTAAATGTGAACCTTTCATTTACCTTCTCTCCAGATATTTGTTGGGTCTATTAACATATGGATGAAAAACTAGAGCTTCTGTACTTTGTCCCAATCTCCTACCAAGTCCATGATACTGTGCTCCCTTGTTTTCCCCGAAGATGAACTACAATATTCTGAATCTGTGTCTTTGTGCAGACTTTTCATTTCTTTTTTAAAAGATTTATTTATTTATTTATACAAGCACTGGGTACAGTCGAAGCGCGGGAGGGTAAGAGAATTCACCAGAGCCAGAGCAGGGAAGAGAGCAGGCAAACTGACATAATACACTGCTCAGGGGAGCAGCAGCCATGGCAGGAGAGGTCTGTGTGCCATGTGGGACCCTTGCCAGTGGCCGAGGATGGAAACAGTGCTGCAGAGGCTGAGGGCAGTTTCGTAGCCCAGCGTTCAACCACTGCACCACCAGGGGAGGCCCTGTGCAGACTCTTCCAACTAGTTTTTTCAAAGTTAAAATCAATTTATCCTTTCTCCTAGAATAGTTTTAGTAATAATGAATCTGCCCTTATAGACTGGACAATGTATAGCAAAAAGATTTAAAGCTCAAATCCTACAATCAAATTGACTGTTTCTGATCTTTCTTACCCAATTTACAAGCTCATATCCTTGGGAAAGTTACTAAAATTATGAGCTTCAGTTTTTTCATCTATAATTGGAAGTAATAAGATTATCACTAACAGGCTGATGTGAGAGTTTAAAGAAATTTGTGTAGAGTCAAATCCACAGTCGATGGTCAAATATATGTTAATGGTTGTTTATAGTCATCCTTGTACCTTGCACTGTATGGAGCATAAGCCAGAACAATAAATATGTGCTGGATCAAGTAAGGGATCATGAAGCTATATGGATATTTGAAATAGAAAGCAAGAAATCTTCAAGAAGCAACTAAGTCACTGCATTACAGCAAAATGTTTTAAGATGTGACCCTAGAGAAACCTCCACAATACAACTTTTCATGTTGAATGTGTCTTTTTCTTCTTGTTGCTCCCTTGGCTGACTCCCTCTCTTCTTCTGCTGCTGCTCCTTAGAATTCTTATGAAACTTCTGGGTGTTTGCTTTTCCTATGGAAATTTGCTGAATTTCTTTGAATAAAACCTTTCCTTTTGGTATGTTCCCTGCCATTTGACAGAATAATCCATAGGACTTTTGTGACTCAACCATGAGATATTTTAAGAAAACTATCTTTATAATTGCTTCTTAGAATAATGAAACAATGGTAAATGTCAAAAAAGAACCTTTATTCTCTGATTACTTGAGATGAAACAGCTGAAAACAAACAGAAAATCTCTTTAAAATCACCCAGCTATCACATAGAACCCAAATAGCTACATGCCCTTGTGCTCACTCTTCTTGTCCTATCCTGTTCTATCAGACACCATCTGTAAAAAGTGGAATGAAATTCTAAAGCCAAATAAAGGAGAGATAAGTAAAAGGGGAGGAAAGAAGGGGAGGGAGAGAGAGAGGTGGGGGGAGAGAAATCCAACAAACTTTTATTTCCTTCTACTCTTCTTGAAGCTTATTTTATCTGGATTTCAGTTGCACCAATTTTCATTTTTAATTGCTTTGTCGAAGAGAGTCAATTTTTTTCATGGTCCAGCTGACAAATCTTCACAGCATGTTGGGTTTTGCAAAGTTGTAAATGGCTAATTTATTTTACATTTATTTTTCTGCCAGGGTTGAAAGGACATATCCGATTCTGCATTTGACATGAACTTTCAGCACCTTTTCAAATACAGCAGTTATTCTCCTCAGTGATGTCAACTCCATTAGAAAGCTCATGAATCACATAAGCTAGAAAGAATTTGGCAGTTGATTTTATCTTTCTGTTTTGTAGTACGTGCAGATGTGCACTTCCCAGTAAGGCATTTACCTCAATGGTTGAGAATATTGGTGGTTCATAGCATTTAGCAGAGTCCCTCTCTGTGTAATGCTTTTTAGTCAGAGTTCCTCCAAAGCCCCAAATCACGTCTCCTCTATGGAGTCCACACATACCCTCCCCTAGTCAACAGAGGATTATGAAAGCTGGAAGAAACTGCTACTTGGAAGAAGCATCCCCTTTTTGTAGTATTGCCAAAGACATTTTATGGGACTAAATCATAACTACATCTCTCTCTTCCCAGCTTTATTTTTATCTCTTCTTTAAATGTATTGGTCTTGAAAGCATTCCTCAAAGAACTTCTGTTTTAATATAGTTTTCCTTATTATTTATGCGTGGCTCTTAGATCTCAAATGTGCTGGTAAATATTTTGCAGTAGATTTTTTCAAAGAATACAGCCCTAATCTGTGGCATTTGCCAATTTTCATGATGGAACGTTCCCATGATGGCTGATTTCATCATGACATCACTGAAAGTATAGTTGGGAAGAGATGCTCACATGCAATGCTGGGGAGCTAGTGTGTGCTATTTCCTTCTTAGGAGAAACAAAGTCATTTTTATAAAGACCATTTATCAAATTATGTAAAATAAATAAAGAGTTGCATAACTAAAATTGAATCAATGATTTGATGCTGCTAATCACTTTCTTGACATTTTCCACATATTATTGTTTTGAAATCTGATTTTCTCCAGGTTTCCATTGGGTGGGGAATATAATCATATAAGCAATAAGAATCTAGTCTCCAATAGTCTTGTCAATACTTGCTTAGGATGTCTAGGACACTGTATCATTTCCTTAAGTATGTCTGGAAATTCTATGTGGTGAATTAACCCTGCTCAAGGACTAGCTGGTTCTTGGGGAAAGACATCAACCAGATAGCAGAATAAGAGGCTGAACTTTCCTTCCATTCACAAACACACTGGTTCAGTAATAATCCAGAGATAATCCACGTTGTCATAAATCCAGAGGCTAGTTGAAAGATGCTTGCCCCTTGGATCAGTGTGAAACCAGACATACCCTATTGAGTCCAATAGGGTAAAACACAAGATAGCACACCCTCTTGCCAGAAACCAAAACTCTGGCAAGGTGCTGTATGATCAGGAGGAAACTCCTCAGCCCCTAACTGCTCACTGAGGAGGGAAAGTATAATACTGCACATGCAATGTTCCAACTTCTCTAGGAGCTACCTGGAGGGCTGGCTCCTGTTTTCCAAATTAGGTGGAGTTGATGGGACCTGGTGTACTCTACTTACCTGGAAAGGGGGAGAGACAAAAATAGTATCTTGGACTGATCATCTCCCTAACCTCTCTCCATGGCTCAGCACAGAGTGAGGGCATGAAAAATCTCAGTTCCCTGCTTCCCCTGAGAGGGAAATATCAATAGTTGCACCATGTGGGACATGCCCTGACCTTTCCAGGGACTCTGAGGACTAGCTTCTGTGCTATCTTGGAGTGCTAACAGAACGCAGTGCATTCTAGCCACCTGAGGACTGGTGAGAACAAAGAAGGTGGTTCCATCTATGTATAGTCAATCACCACAGCCCCTCCCCTGGCTCAGTACCACGCAAACATGAAAAGCTCCTAGTTTCTCCCTGGAGAGGGAGGGAGTTGGATAAAGGTACATAGAGGTTTAGGCTGAGTTCTCCAAATCTTGTGCTGGCAAGTATTTAACAACATTTCTGGGGGCTGCTTTAAGAACTGACTTCAGTTCTATGTGTGTCGGAGCATTGGTGGGATCTGGTATACTCTAAATGTCAGAAAAGGGAGGGTATTAAGAATAAAAAGGTGTAATCAGGAAACCAGACTACACCTCTTCCTTCCACCACTTTCTGGGGGTGTTCCAGTACTCTCGCAGATGCCAGGATGTGGACACATCATTCTAATCTGCTGTCTTCACAGCCTTTGCTCCCTGCATCTTCACACTGTCTTCCTTCTATTTGTGTTTATCTCTGTGTCCAAATGCCTTCTTTTCACATGAATCATATTGGATTAAGACCTATGCTAATGCTCTCATTTTAACTTGGTTATCTCTATAAAGACCTTATTTCTGTGTAAAGTCACATTATGAGTAACTAGGGGTTTAGGATTTCAACACATTTCAATAGAGGCTGCAGGAGTAGACAAAAGCCAACATATGACAGTCACTAAGAATTAACTATGCTAAATACTCACAGGAAAACCAAAGGCACAGCATAATCAAATAGCTTAAAACCCATGAAGAAAAAAAAAATCCTTAGATTCAGTTAATACAAAAAGATATAGAACATACAGGAGAACAAAGATTCATATTTCTTGTCCTTAAGGTTTATTGATCTTGTAGAATCTGTGCTCTTATAGTTTGTATCAACTTTGCAAAATTTTATCCATTCTTGCCCCAAATATCTCTTCTCATTTGGGATCAATAATAATCCTAAAGATGAATGAAGTTGTTCTATAGCTCACTGAAGCTTTTCATTATTTTTGTGTGTTTTATTTTGAATTTCTATTATTACATCTTTTTTACAATGTAGTATCCAATTTAATTAAAAAAAAACTAAATGAAAAAATACAGCATAAAAATATTGAAAATAACTACACTATCAACAATTCCAGAAATTCGTTTTAAGTAACATTAGCTATAGAATAGGAAAATTCAGAAATGTAATTACTTCCAAAGAAATCATGTCTACTCTTGTCAAATTTTACATTTGTGTATATGTATTGTGGAGCAGAAATTCTTTCTACAAAATGCTATCTCCTTAAACGTGAGGTACATTTTAAAGTCCCAGGCAATATTTGACATGTACTATTGCAGTGCAGGCCTTAAAAATTTGGCACCACATTGGTACAATACAATGACTATTATTTTCTGTATGTGGAATGATTATATAGTCTGTAAGATCAGTGAAGTTAGTAATTCTATAGGTGATCTTCTGACATAATTTTCAAATTATACAATATTACAACTTTGTCAGGGCCTATTTTATTGGCTGATTATTGGGCAAATGACAGTAAATTTTATTTTCAAAAATGTTCTTATATTTTCATAACTAAAAATCATGAAGAGTTGGAATGGCCATTAAATGTCTGAAAATGTAGATAGTATACATTCTTGTTTCTATAAAAATATAAGTTAAGTATCAACATAAAGCAATCATAATTTCATGCAAACCTTTTATGTGATCTTCAGTTCATATAAGTTTGTTGCTTCTATTATTTTGAAAAGACCAATACCAGGTTGGATGACTATTCACAAAAGTCTTAGAAAGCTTACTTTAGCATTAATCTTTGATATTTTTAAATGCATTTCCAAATGTAAGATCACCCAAGCACTAGGAAAAAAGAAAAAAAAAATGAAAAGACAGTATGTACATAAATCTACAATAATTTGGTTGTAGTGTATCATAGAAAAAAAATCCACACAGTAAACATTAAATATTACATACACGCAAGGCTACATGGTATACATGTACACAGACATATTTACACAAACCCAGTCATAAAACAAGGGATTAATGAGCATTGCATTTTTCCCTTACATTTTCAAGTGAGTAACTTTTTGTCATCCTTTCATTCTTGAAGATAATATGGAGAAGATCTTGACCTTTTCTTCTCTCAGGTTTAAGAAAATTCCCTAGTGGTGTCCTATGTAAAGATAATAAACTATTTCTGGGTCTGGTTTTTTTTTTTTTTTTTTGGGGGGGGGGTTACTATTTAGGTCCTTGAAGACATTAATCCCAAGATTGCTAGTTACATATAATTACACTTGAAGGAAAAAATCCAGAAATATCTTGTTAACTTCTCTAGCGAAGCTCACCAGAAACAATGGAAACTTTTCAATTTTCCATTCTTGGTTTTTCCTTCCACAATTTCTTATAAAATATTACATTTACCCTAATGCTAAGATAAGGTGACAGCAGTTTGCAGCTTTTTGAGTTCTCAGTAACCGAGAACTTTTTACCTAAAAATATCCCATCTTTAATATCAATCCAGTGTTAGCAAAATTTCAAGAATGAGATCTTATTATAACTGTGTTTCTATACAGTTTGATATTATTAAATCCCTTAGTTCTTTACTTCCTATTCACTCACACACATCATAAATGCTACATCTACCCCAAGCACAGATACAGGCACTGATGAAAACTGTTACTCTGTGTTCAAAGCATCTTTTTCATGTTCTTTCCCTCAAGCTGTTATGTTGCATTCTGTAACTGGTAGAGAATAGCCTGGAACAGGAACATTTGTTCCATAGTATTGTTTAATTAAAGCAATTCTTGCTACAGTATCTTTTCTTTTGAAGTTAACCAAATGAGCAGATGCTCCAATGAAGCAGTCTCTTAGAAAGATACTCCTCTGTAGCCAAAAATCAGGTAACTTGTGTCCTACATCATTTACATTATCAGAAGTTATTAACAATTATTTGGCTGACATTTTCTTCTCTGTAGAATTTATGAGCAGTGTTTAAATATCTGGATTAAATCAGAATGATATTGATTCAGTTTGTAGGCTAGTAACATTATGAATCTGTATTTTCTGCTGGGAAGGAAACATTTGCTCTACTGATGATAGTACCCTAGAAACAGGCTGGATTTCTGTTGGAAGATGGACCTCATTTTTCACAAGAATGTGGTTCCAACCCTTCTTATTAAAGACATCACCTTGGAAAGTTGACTGAGCTTTCACTCTGCAAAGACTAGTCTGCTTTTCATCCTATCTTGTGAATTTTTTATTTAGGATGTTGTAATTTCATCTCTTCGCATTTGATTTGAGTCTCTACTATTCCCCATGCCTCTACTTAATGCACTCACATCTTTCTTCCAGCATGTTGAATATATGGAACATTGATAGTGCTGGCAATATTCTACTTCTTCAAGCTAGTTGGTGGTTATCTGGTGTTTGCTGATATTGTTTGGCAAATTTTACTCTTATATTTCTTTCTATATGTATGTATATTGTACCTCAAAATTAAAAGTTGGGTCCACATTCAAAATATCTGAAATCCAACCATTTCACACCGCTTTCATTACTGTGACCCTGATCCAAACCTTCATCATTCATCAGCCTGATAATAGAAAATACACCCCATTGCACTTCCTTCTTTTGCCTGAGTCCCTCAACTCTATCAACTAACATCTCAGCTGCTGATGTCATTATTTAAACATAGAAGTTTAATCATGGCATTCCTCTGCTCAAATCCCTGTGACTTCCCCTCTCACTCAGAGTTGAAGACTTTTTATGGCTCACAAAGCCTTGTATGATCTGATATCCTCTTATCTCTCTGACTCCTTTCTTAAAATTTGTTCCCTCTAGGTTAGTCAACAAAGCCTCCCAGCCTTCTGATGTATCAACAATTACCTGCTTCTAAGATGTTGCACTTATAATTCTCTCCACCTAGATATTCTTCCCACTAATATTCTTCTGTTTCTATCCTTATCTTCAGCAAGTTTATATTCAGGCTTTTTCTTCCTAGAAAAAAATGTCCCAATTTCCTATAAATCAATCTTCTCTCAGCAGCAACCCTATTGCTTTCTCTTTGTATTTTTTGCATACTACTTATCGCCATCTACCATATTGTATATTTATTTTTTTATTGCAGTAACATTAGCTAACAACACTGTGTAGGTTGCAGGAGGACAGCTTCTCTCCTGTGTAACTATATATCACACCATTCACCCCTGAAGGCCTGTGACAGATTTGCCCCCTTTACCTGTCCAACCCTCCTCCCTTCCCCTCTGGTAACCAGGATTTTGTTGTCAGAGTCTAACGATCATTCTTGTTTTGCTTGTCATTTGCTTTTGTTAATTTTACTCCTCCTAACATAATCCCATCAAGGTCCATCATAGTGGTCACAAGTGACAGGATCTCGTCTATTTTTTAATAATCATATTGTATAGGTCATATTCATTTGTTCTTTGTCTTCCTCAAACTAAACAAACTCTATGATGGAAATGATTTGTGTCCCTTTTAAAAAATCCATTGCCTGATACTTCAGTGCCTATCAGCATCTAGCATGAATTATACATTCACTAAACACATGTTGAATGAATATCTTAAATGATTTTCTTTTACTTTTGGGTAACTTCTTGAGATTTAAGAGAAATCAAACTGCTGTTGTTTATTTCAGTGGCTTTTACATAAAGTGCAGTTAGTAGTTGCTTGTTGAATGGAGGACTGCACTCCTCACTGGTGGCAGTGCCGGCCTGGTGTCCTAGTGGTTACAGATGGGGAGTAGGAGTGTGCACTCTGACGTTCTATTCTTGGATTTTCTCTGATTGCCTTCAACATGCATGAATATTCATTAGCTGTTTATTTTAGGACCTAAATATCAAACACTCATTTAGTAAACATGGTATGGAAAGCACTGGACAAGCCGCTGTAGATTGAAATAAAGATCACATTTTCTTCCAGGTTCCTAAAATACGCCTGCAAAATGAAATGTGTCCTTGCATTCTATGGTGTATTGCTCAACGTGCATTTGCATATACAGATGCCAGATTCTGCCAATAGACCAGTTAATTGCAAATACAAAGCAGCCACTGAAGACATATTTACTTTTCTTGTAAAGACCAATAGAGTTGTGTGGGCTACAAACAAAATGTATGCTGTTGGATTTGCAGGAATAGTTTTAGAGACTGGCAATGATTACCTATTAGGTGAAAGAGATTAGGGAGCTGTTGCTGTCACTTTTAGAACAGGAAATTTGCTTATTTTCCCTGAAGATATGCTTCTGGTGAGAGAAAACTACCTCTGTGCCTCAGCACTAGCACATGTAGAATGGCTGCACGCACCTCTCTCTAGTTGTCCCCAGGACAGTGTTGAAGACACATGCTCCGCTCCCAGGTCACAGGCTTCCCTTGCTGCAGTGCTAACCAGTCTCTGTTGCCTGGCAGCCAGCTCAGCCTCCTGCCAGCCTGATACTGGGAAGCCAACAGGAGAGATAAGAGAGTTTAGATTAGAAAACTTACATTTATTCAGAAAATTAGTATCACTAGGAGATAATGGAATCACACCCTAAAAACCCATCTCTCCTTTTGGGACTTGGGGTAGGATTTTTCAGAAGGCTATCTTGAAAAAAGAGTTGAGTTCCTGGTAGGTTTCTGAGTGGGTGGTCTGGCTCATGTCTCCATGATTTATTTGATAACAAAGAAACTCAGTAGGGGAACACTGGAGGTGTGCTTCGGGCCTTTTAGTGCCATTAATGTGTTCATGAACTCAGGGACACAGAGTGTTCCAGAGGATAGATAATGCTAACTGAGCAGAGGTGTACCCCTTTTTGTACTTTGTTTTTGTATTATTTCCTTGACTGTGCTTCAGAGAGTGAGTCTCTGAAATACGGTGTCTGACCCTGACAATAAGATGTGAATGAGGCCTGATCAATGCACATTCAGACCTATTATCTCCCATATTGTGGGCATCTGTGTAAAATATCCAAGTAGACATCAGATCTGTCATCACTTTACAGACGAGAACGTGCAGGCCCAGAGTGCTTGTCTGAAGTCCCATAACTGGTTACTGAACAGGGTGAGTTTAATACCCAGATCACCTGACTTCAGACACTGGGATCATTTCACTCTATATTACTCATAGCCATGGGCCTACCTGTTATTCACACTCTCTCTCAAATATTTACATTTTTTAAAAATCCAAAAAGTAAATTAAAATTGTAGTTGCTGAGACTGGTCTCCCTGAGATTCTAATTTGGAAAGTTAGGAGTTGTGCTTTACCATGTACCCTAGGTGATCTGGTGTAGATTGCATCTTAAGAAATTCTGGTACTGAGAGTATATTATTAGGGAGAATGTGTGCTACATAGATTAGCACTATCTTGTGGGCTGAAAGACCTGAGTTTATCATCTTGGATTTGCCACTTACTAACCATGTGCATTTGAATGCATGAGTTTATGATGCAGTCTCTTCAGTCTTCTTGAGTCTCAGCTATCTTACCTGTACAATGGGAACTCACTGAGCTTTTGTGAAAATTTATACATATAATGGTGTGTGCATGTGGTATATGTGTGTGTAGCACAGTATACCTGATGCACATTAATGTTAGCTATTGTTGTTGTTGAAAAGTACTTATTCTGTGTCTTACATTTTAAATATTCCTTAAGTTTCATATTTTGAGAAAGCAATTAAATCATTTTCCGCTTATAGACATATGGGTATATGTGTGTATATACATATAGATATATGGATGAAATATACTATATACAAAATATGAAATGTATTTTGCCTTTGACTATGTCCCCCATCTCCTTACAATGGGAACATCTTACAATGGAAAGCTTACAATGGAGAGCATCTACTTGAGGGCACAGATACGATACCAGAGACATTGTTCACCAAGTCTTTAGAATGTTATTTTCATTTTCCTTCCAGTGGTCCTTAACTAAAATAGCCAATTGCATTCAACAAGCCTGGTGAGAACTCACATTTCTGATTGTGAGGAAGTATGGTTAAGTAATTTAGACATTTCAGCGTGTTTATTTCCACTAAGGCTATAGGTCTTTCGGTCCAGTGAGCTTGTCAAATGCAGTGAAAATATACTCAACCTGCATTGTCATTTATATGTATAAGCTTATAGGATACTGAAAAAGTCTACCAAGAGATAAAATAAATAAAGGCCTCAAATCATCCAGAATGGTGACTCGAGTGCTACTTTATCATCAATTGTCTAAAATAACTTGATTGCAAAGATTCTCAGGATAGATGGAGGAAATAAATGCAAGTTCAAAGTGACAGCTGTGCCAAGAAAAATGGAGATGGATGTCAAAGAATATGGGAGTGACTTGGGCCCTTTCTGAGTGCTTTAGATAACACAGATCACCTAGAATCAGATACTCTGCAATTGATTTTAAGTTATTGTCATTAAGTGTAGAGAGTGGCAATCAGTTAGCTTGGCTAGTGATGCAGTTTATGGTTCAAAAATAGCTTTAAACATCACAATCTGGTGGATGGTCATCTCAGTAGTAATTCCAGTGCTAATACCCTAGTTAGGTAACAGAACATGCTGAATGAAAGTGGGACCCTGGAACGAGGAAGAATAAATTTGAATCCAGTTTAGTACATCTGAGCTGTGGGGAGTTGGGCAACATATTAGGTGTCTCACATTGCAGTTTTCTCATCTGCAAAACCTGAATAAAACACTGACCTTAAAGGGTTGGTATCAGGATTAAATTACATAATTAAGGTACATTATATAAATATACAGGTAAATAATATGAAATTTAAACATGTGAAGTACCTAAATCTTAAGAAATAGTAAGTGCTTCTTCCTTTAGTAGTAGCTGTAATAAAAGTGTTAGAAGTGCAGTTTTTCAAATGACTAGACTAATTCTACTTTAACCTGATATCTAAAAATATTTAGATTGCTTGACTGGTATTTGACTAAAAAATGAGTTTCCCCAATGGAAATGCATAAATGATGAGAATTTCTAAGAGAGCGAAGAAATCCATCATAGTCCAGGTTGTTTTAAACACGTGAGATCCAACATAGTTAGTATGCCAGAGACTGTGCAGTATATGAACATGTCTCAGAACTGTCTTTATTATCACACACTTAGGGAAATAGGTGAGTCTCCATCTGGGATCTGCTTAAAAACAAATAGCAAATTTCAAAATACTGAGAAAATGCCCAGACCTTGAGCAGAGTTCTTCTAAATTGCTATCAACCTCTCCTTAGTTGATAAAATATAAAAAAAGTCAGAGGTTTCCGTGGGCAGACTGAGACTTTGTGGTACACTTCACTTTCTACTTCGGTGACTATTGTGCTGTGTCACCTATATAACATCTATATAACACCTATATAACCTATATAACACTGTGTCACCTATATAACATGAAAAATGTAGTGTATACAGTTTCAAACTCTTTTTAGTAAAATCATTTTCACACACACACACACACACACACACAAAGAATGGCACTCTGTATCCTTGTTTGAGAACTATTCTTATATATTTATCATTTTCATTTCCTATGTCTACCTCATAATTTTAATAACTGAAAGTTACTACATCATGTATGTGAACTTTAATATTTTTAAACTGTGTTCTATGTTTAGAAAGGTAATTGTTTCTAAGTGTTGGCTTCTAAAAACTAACTAGAGATTGATATTCTTGTAAATTAGACCTTCCAGAACTTGATGATGAATTTCTTAGTGTTAAATTTCTAGAAGTAAGATTGCCAGGTCAAATAGCACGCAGATATTTGAAATGTACTGACACATTATCAAAGTTGAAGTGAATGGGCACTTCTCCCAGTGTTCACTATTACCGAGTAGCCCTACAAAATCAGTGGAGTGGACTGTGCATAATTCTTCAGCTTGTATATGGCCAGCCCGTCTCCATGATGGACTGTCATCACCTAGTCTTTTGGAAGCCTAGCCTAGTCTTCTTTTCTGTCCCTAGCAATGCCCTTCTCAAAGCCAATGTTAGCAGCTGTGACTATCTGCAAGCTTGATAACCCATCATTCCTGGCATGAAGAAGTAATCTAACATTTTCTCTCCATGCTAGCAAAGACGTGATTTCACAATTTCTGAGGACCAAGGCCACAGTGCAACCCCAGTGGGTTTCCTTTTAAAAGACAGACAGTGCATGTATGTGCTTTTCTATTTTAACAGAGGCAATAAACACTTACAAATAATGTCAGATGCTGCTAAAAATGAAATGATTCAGAGATAGGGCCTGTACCAAATGTCAGTATGTACAAAAAATCCAATCACCATTATAATCAGATAAGGCCTCTTTCTACCTGTGAGCAGTAGGTTTTTTTAAAGATACTTTTTTTACGCTATGAAAAGCAAAATCAATCTGGCTTTATTTTTATCTAAAATATTTACAAAAATGGCTTTTCTCTTCTGTTATATGAATTGGAAAAACTAAACTGCAATTTTTTTTAATGAAAACCATATGATTAACAACTGTCAAAAGTTTGTTTCAGTGGCCTCAATTTTTTAAGAAATGATCTGACAGAAATATGGAAATGGTTAACAAACTCTTCACTGTAGGCCTGTCTCTTCCTACTTTGTACTCTCTTAGGTCTTTCAAGCATGCACAAAGCTCCAGTCACCATTTATTAGCTGATGGCCTTCAAATTTATATCTCTAACCCATAACTTACTTCTTGAGCTCCCTGTATATCCAGTTACCTTGTTGGCTCCTCAACTTGCAGCTGCCTGATGTTCATAAAAGTTGAGCAATCTGAAATCCATTGGCTTCTGCCTCAAAAGGGATTTTTTCTGGAAGCAGAAACAAATGGCTGCGGCTATCTTTGACCTTACCCCATCAGAAAACCTTATCCTTTTATCATCTTATGTTGAAATGTATCCATTTCTACATCCCTGGCCATTTTCTGGATTAAGCAAGCATTCCTTCCTGCCTGAACAAGCCTTCTACCTACACTCCCTTGTGCTTGGTAACCCTCAGTCTCCAGCCTGAGTCATTTGACTAAATACAATGCTTTTATATAACTACTCTGAGTGTTGAGTAGTTTGCAGCTAGAGACTGACCACTGGCAAATTAATTAATATCCAGTTGCCTTCATTTTCACTTATTCAAGTGATAAAGAGAGTTATTTCCTTATTCATCTATTTTCCATAGACTAAAAAAGTTTTTGTATGTATCAGAGCAAACTCTTGTAAAAATAAGCAAATCTCAGATCTTGAAAAAAAAAAAACATTTTTCATATCTAAATGCATAGCATTTTGGTATAGGAAAGTTTAAGTTAAAACTCAAAAAAATAATTCTGAAAACATATGTGTATTGGGAATATGTGCATTCATATTTTGTACACCCATACTCACACACAAACCAGGTAATTTACACTATTTCCACTCTGGGTAATTTTCAAAGAATATACCACACTTCTATTTACAAATTATCTCTTGACAAGTATAGAATAGTTTTTAACTTCCCACACACATATTTTGCTTTTTAAAAATTGTTAGACTGAATGTAAGCTAGAAAACTTAAACAATAGCCCTTTATAAGTTTTATTGTCAGCGGACTATTTTATTACTGTCATTGGCTTCTTAAAAGATGAACGTGCAAAGGTTTAATTGAGGAAAGTATTTAGGTTGGTCTATATTCTTTAATATAGACCTGTGACCCTTAATTATTTTTGAAGCTATGGAGCATCAGGGCCCAATAGCAGGAGTTCTGTTTTCACACATGTTCATGTTAGTGATTTAAAAAGTAAATCAAACTGAACTTATTTAAAATATATGATAAATTTTAATGGACAAAGGGATGGAGCCTCCATAAGCAGGTATTCTTTAAACTTTCTATGTGTACCTTATTGTGACCAAAAGCATTTCTCACTAACCCACTTACATAAAATAATTTCTCAAGCTAGTTTCTATTTTAACTCCTCACCCTTGGAATATAGTCAGGTGGCCAAAGCAAAACTGCAGAGATCCGAACAGTCTGACTTTGAATCCAAAGTGATCAGTCAATATAGGCTCCACTTACATAGGGAATGCAAAATTGGTAACAAAGATAATAAATATTTCAGAGAGATAAAACAAAAACAATAAATCACAGGAGCCTCAAGTAAACTACAAAGTATTATATTATTTTTCTAAATTTCTCATTTGTCTCCCTACTGATTGCATTCAGAAGAGCAGCAAGGAATATGGTTTTCTTTTTTTTTTTTTTAATATTTATTTATTTATTTATACAAGCACTGGATACAGTCAGAAGCGCGGGAGGGTGAGAAAATTCACCAGATCCAGAGCAGAAAGCAGAACAGGCAGACTGACAAAGCACACTGCTGAGGGGAGTAGCAGGCGGCAGGAGAGGTCTGCCCTCCATGTGGCACTCTCACCAGTGGCCAGGGATCGAACCAGTGCTGCAGAGGCTGTGGGCAGCTTCACAACCCAGCGCTTAACCGCTGTGCCACTGGGGAGGCCTGGAATATGGTTTTCAAAGAGAAGATATGCCAGTTTTTTTTTGTTTGTTTGTTTGTTTTTTTTGACTATGTGTTCATTCACGTGGAGAAGATATTCTCTTCACTATATGTAACATAGTGGAAAGAAAATCACTATCAGCAAGAACTCAATTACCATTGTAACACATCCTTGGCCATTTTTAGACATGCTGTGTATCATGGTGCCAAACTTTAGAGAGCCTCCTTCTTTCTACTTCACAGATATGTTGACTCCGAACTCTCAGGGGTTATAAGGAACTGAGAAAGACCTGCTATAGGAATGTTAAACATTAAAACCCACAAATCTGAGAGAGCTTTCTCACAGGTGTTCCTCATCCACATTTCCTGATATTACAAAGCTACACAAACTAAGCTGAGCCACATGGTGCCTCCTGAGTAACCTCACGTCTTGGTTGTTCCCCTTAAACTTGACATTGGCTATCTTGAAAATAACAGTCAAAGAGAATACCTGTGGCCAAGCTGCTAAAAATCAAACCTCTTCTTTAAAGCATCCAAAAGGATCCAAAGAAGTTCTAGCACACAGAACATACTTTAAGGGACCTTCCTCAAGGAACTTGTGTTCTCTCCCAAAGAAGTTAAAGTCAAGGGTCCTCTGGCTGCATGTGTGACAGTGCCCAGTGCAGTGTCTCTGAGCTTCTGGTTGAGACTGGGATGAGCTGGATATATACAATCCTCTGTTGCTTCATTTCATCAAGCAAACATACCTGAAAACTGCAGACCTGAACAAGTAGAAATTGTCATCTCATCTCTTTTAAGCACTTTTCTCATTCTGACTGGCAACACCGCTAAATTTATCCAAAAGAAGAAATTTATAGGCTTGAATTGTGGAAAACTGTTCTAGGTTTTGCACTTACTAGCTTTACTGTGGACATCATTTAACAGAATAATAGAGATAAGACTATGCTCTTCAGCCTCAAAGAGAAAAAAGTTTGAATCTAAACTATGCTTTATTTGCAAAATGGCTAATAATGTTAGCCCTAAAGTAATGTGCTTCACCCTGTGTGTTATACAGATGGCTTGGCTCATACTAGCAGTTCATTTAATTGTTTTTATTAACAACATTATTACTATTATCTCTATAGGACATAGTTTCATGGTATCAACACTACCAAATTTCCCATAAAATCGTAAGATTTAGGGACTCCCTGGTGGCACAAGGGGTTAAACACCACACTATGAAGCAATCTGCAGCCTCTGCAGTGTGAGTTCAATCCCCAGTCTGCCACGGAGCAATCCACAAGGTACAGCAAACCTCTCCTGTGTTGCCAGCTCAGCAGTGTATTTCAGTCAATCTGCCTGTTCTGTGCCCTACTCTGTCTCTGGTGAATCCTCTCACGCCCCACATCTCTGGTCTATAACCCAGCTCTTGTATACATAAAAAAAATCTTTAAAAATAACCCATAAGATTTCACTTTATTATAATTAGTCTTTTTCCTGGTCCCTTATTTAGGTTTTCTAAATTCCTGCTATGAGTGAGACCATCTGGTATTTTTCTTTTTCTTTCTGGCTTATTTCACTGAGCATGATTCCTTCCAGCTCCATCCATGTTGCTGAAAATTGCATGAGTTTATCTTTTTTTTTTTTGATTGCTGAGTAATATTCCATTGTGTATATGTACCACATCTTCTTGATCCAGTCATCTATTTTTGGGCATTTGGGTTGTTGCCAAAGCTTAGCTATTGTAAATAGTGCTGCTGTAAACATAGGGGTGCAGATGCCCTTTTGAATTAATGTTTCTGTGTCCTTTGGGTAAATACCTAGGAGTGAAATTGCTGGGTCATATGGAAGCTCTATATGGTCTCACTCATAGCAGGAATTTAGAAAAACTAAATGAAGGACCAGGAAAAAGACTAATTATAATAAAGAAAAAATAAAAATCAACAAGCAACTGTAGACCAGATACACACTACTTGGGAGGGAGGTGACAAGAGGAGGAATTAGGGTCAAAATAAGGGGTCGGGAATTGTATGGGTAATATAACCAAAATGAAAATGCATACATTGTGCAAAAATGAAAAATGATGTAAGAATTACATAAAATAAAATGAAAAAATATATAAAAAAACTTTTTTTCTGAAAATGGAAAATGTTCATGTTACTTTCTAATTATAATAGTAATGTAATCTCATTGTAAAATTTAAACTAACAATAGCATTAACATGGTAGAAAGTAGGCCTCACTAATAATGTTATACCTTCAGGATTTGAGTTTATCCTTTCATATTTACTTAACACACATGTATGTGTATATGTAAATATAAAATTTTTACTCTTCAATTGATTTAGTTTGAACAATATGCCATAGAGAATTTTCTGTCAATCAGAGACTTCATTATTCTTAAATTCTACAGTCTTCCATTATGTTGATTGACTATCATTTTATATATTATGCTATACATTAACATTATTTCAAATTTGTGGCAATCACAAATTATGATAAAATAAAAGATAACTGCTAGTGAATAGTTGCCACTTTTTCTAACCTTTTAACACAACTAATAAAGTATTTATTGCTGGGTTGATAATATAGTTCTTTTTATATTAATAATGGACAAGATAGCATTTTAAACACCTTAAATGCTAGTACATATTCTAAAGGCCAGAGTGTTCTTTACCCATATCACAGCAAAAGTTTAAGGACATACTTGCAAGCTATATCTTGAAATAGAGAAATGTGTCAAAATGAGATAAATGAAGATATTTCAGTGACATTTGCCATCAGATGAAGTAGACATTAAAGTAGATGTAGGAAAAATGGAGGCACTCAAGGCATGTATTTTTGAAACTTGAGATAAAAAATGTGATTCTAGCCAGCCTTCATTATAGTCATAAAGAGAAAAAGAATTAAAATTAATTCCATTTTGATAAATGGTTTTGTTTTCTTTTAATACAAAGAGGGAAATATATTTCAATATGTTTGAGAAATCTTGCAAAACAGACAAGCACTTGGAAACTGAACATAGATAAATATTGTGCCAGTTTTCTTTGTAAGAAATTGATTTAAAAAAACTACAGAGGAGCAAAACAGATTTTGATCACAAAGGAAAGTCAAAAGTATCTTATTTACAACTAGGTTTATGAGTCTACAGAAAGGAAGGTGGTGTGCCCTGGGCACCCTGGGGATCTAATAGGGGCAGATTGTATCATGTTGACAGTCTAATTTTTAGGTTGCTTTTCTAAACTTAAAGATTATAGGAATTTCATCAGCATAATTTCTCAGAAAAATCAGCAAAAATATTGACAGCATAGTTCTTGTTCTGAATGTGAGCAAGTTGTGTGAATCCCAGGCTGGTAAGTCCTTTAGATGAAAAACTCTCAGGTCATTCTTTAATGGTTTTGCTTTATAAAGTTTTTATCAGTTATTTGGGTGAAACCAAAGGTGTCCTTCTCATGCTCCTGTTGGCCCGCTGTAATTCTTTTTTGGTGAAATGTTTTGTCAGATCCTCTGTCCATTTTTTAATTAGGTGGTTTGTTTTGTTGTTGTTGAGCAGTATGAGTTTTTCATAAATTTTGGGTGTCAGTTCCTTATCAGATATACATTTTGTAAATATCTTCTCCTATTCAATAGTTTGCCTTTCATTTTGGTGACGATTTCCTTCACTGAGCATGAAAATGAGATCATCATCACTCTTGGGAAAATGCAAATCACAGCTACAAATAGATATCATCTCATACCTGTTAAAATGACTATTATCTAAAAAGAGAAGAAACAAGTGTTGGTGAGGATGTGGAGAAAAGGGGACATTTGTAAACTGGGGATGGGAATGTAAATTGGTACAGACACTATGGAAAACAGTATGGAAATTTCTCCAAAAAAGTAAGAATAGGACTACTTTATTTTTTTATTTAATTTAATTTTTTAGATTTATTTTATTTATACAAGAACCAGGGTATAGGCCAGATGCATGGGAGGGTGAGAGGATTCACTGGAGACAGAGCAGGGAACAGAACAGGCAGACTGATGAAATACACTGCTGAGAGGAGCGGCGGGCGTGACAGGAGAGGTCTGCACACCACGTGGGTTGCTCTGAGACCGGCAGGGATCGAACCGGCACTGCAGAGGCTGTGGACAGCTTCACAGTGCTGCACTCAAATACCTGCGCCACCAGGGAGGCCCAGAATAGGAATACTTTATGATCCAACTGTTCCACTTCTGGGTATGTTTCCAAAGAATACAATTAAAAAAAAATATATATATATATCTTTTTAATTTTATATATATTAATGTATTATAATATTATATATTAATTTATTATAATATATTATTATAGTATATTAATTTATTATAATATATTATATATATTAATTTATATATATGTATACACACACACCCATATTTATTACAGCATTATTTATGTTTATAGTAGCCAAGATATAGAAATGACCTAAGTTGTTTCAGATGAATGGATAAAGAAGATGTGATATATATACACAATGGAAATACTCAGCTACAAATAAGTAAATAAATAAATAAAACTTCCATTTGCAAAAACATGCATAGAATTTAAGGTATTATACTAAGTGTCAGAAGTCAGATGGAGAAAGCAGGTATGGAGTACAGATCTGTGGTTTCCAGAGGGGAAATGGTAGAGAAGGTCATTTGTATAGTGGTAGACAGAAATTGTATAGTGGTAGATGGTTTGTACAAACAAAGTATAATGCTGTACCCCTGAAACATTTAATGTCCAAATCAATGTTACTTTGATAATTTTTTTTAGAAAACCAGAACAGAAATGTAACTCTCTATTATGATTTCAGATGACTCAGCACTGGGAAGGGCAAATGGTGCAGAATCAAAACTCTTTCAGAGTGATGTGAAACAAACATAATGGAAATTTAAAAAATCATGACCTTGAAATTTTATAGTTTTCTGTTATGTCCAACCTCACTTTGCTTTCTTCATGTACTCACACTCAATGAAAGAAATGGTTCCTGTTCAAAGGATTGCACACAATTTTAAATAACTGGGGCTGCGGTTTGAAACACATCAAAATTAAACTGTTCAACCTTGGGAAAGCCAATTAATAGTTTATCGAGAAACGAGATTAAATTCCCACTGATAATGTTTATAAAGTAAAACTGTCTGCTTTTCTTCCTTTTCCTCCATTCCATTCCTATCATAAAGTATTTATAGAGAACCAACTTTGTGTCAGACACCATGCTAATTCTATAGGAACTTTTTAAAGATAATTTAGAAAACTGCCCTGCTAGCCAAAAGTTTATAAATATATTGTAGCTATATGGTGTGGTGTACAGGGTAAGATGTTCAGAATAAAAAGATTCAAATCCAAATTTCAGTGTTTTCATTTCGTCGCTGAGTTCTTTATGGCAAGTTCCTGAAATAGTTTAGCCTCACTTTCTACCATCTATAAAGTAGAAATTTTTATTGTATAGAGTTATAATAAAGTGTAATAATATATGTAATCATTAATAGTAAATATTTCATAAAGGCTCACTATGCAAGAGATTTGGATATACATATCAGTAGTAAAAGGGAACAAAACAGTCTTACAAGTAAAGTTTCGTAGAAGTGCTGTTGGAGCTAACTATTTTTAATATATTAATCCCTGCTTTTTTATTTATAACTTTACATAAGGGGAAATTTCAAGCATACACAGATATAGACAAACAGTACAATAAACCTGTGTACCTAATTTTATACTGTCAACAATTACCATATTTTGTTCAAAAATAGTTCTTGCTTTTCTTAGTTTTCATAGATCATAATTTTTCCCTCTAAGTCTAGTATGCTTTTGAGTTCTTTGATACAAACACTAGCAGGATAACAAAGTGGTGGCGCACACACAGACACACTCATTATATTTTGATTATTTGTGTATCAGTATATAAGTTACTAGCTGAGCAACTGGACATATTTTATATAATCTCTCTCTTACCATTAGCTTTTTTTTTTTTTTTTTTTTTTTTTTTTTTGGTGGGACCCTCGCAGGTGGCGGCCGGGGAATGAACCGGCGCTGCAGAGGCTGCAGGCAGCCTCGCAGCCCAGCACTCAACTGCTGGGCCACCAGGGGAGACCCTTACCATAAGCTTTTGTACCTGTAAAAAAGACAATAATAGCATCTATTTAAAGATTTTGTGAGGAGCAAATGAACTGATTATGAAAAAAACCTCAGCATGCTAAAAGTGTGTAGTAAACATTCAGTAAAGGTTAGTTATTATTCTAATTTCCAAGTTATTTGAATTAATTTGTTTATACTGATGCTATTAATTTGAAACAAAGTGACTTTGATTAAGGAGAATGTGTGCTGTAGCATCAGTGTTTTGATTCTTGGCTTACTGACTGAAATTACACTTCTAGAATAGTAAGGCCATGTTTTACAAAGATTTGACAGGTCCTTAAGAGAGGTTCTATTCTCAGGGTTCAGAACAGGGAAATTCAATGTATGGCTGCAACTTCACCTAATTAGTTGTTCTAGTTCTCTATTTTCAAATTTATTTGTGGCCTATTTGATCTTTAAAAATTGAAAAGGGGTCTCCCCGGTGGTGCAGCGGTTGAGCACTGGGTTGCAAAGCTGCCCACAGCCTCTGCAGCACCAGTTCAATCCCCGACTGCTCCCCAGCCACCAGAGGAGGGTCCCACATGGCGCGCAGACCTTTCCTGCCGCCTGCTGCTCCCCTCAGCAGTGTACTTCGGTCCTTCTGCCTGTTCTTCTCCCCGCTCTGGCTCTGGTGGGTTCTCTCATCCTCCCGCGCCTCTGACTGTACCCAGTGCTTGTATAAATAAATAAAAATAAATCTTAAAAAATAAAATAAAAAATTGAAGCGCCCTTTAAAATCTTCTCCTAAGGTCATACTTCACATATAACTGAACACTTTTGTTGTTATTTCAAGTAGCCACTAGAGTAGCTCAAGTGTAAATATAGGTCACATTCTTGTATCCCCAATTCTTAGCTCCTGCCTGGGGTAAGTCAAATGTCTCAGGGATTTGCCAGTGATATTCTGTCTGTTTATAGGACTCTCTCCTTTCTAATGATTAGAAGGTATTCATCCTTAATCATTTTTGAGTACTTCTGTTTTGCTTTCCTTCTTTTACATTTTTTTGGTGATTTTTACTTTTATTGATGCTTATATTGGTTTACAAGATTGCAAGTTTTACCAATACAGGTCCAAGCTTCTTCATATGTATATGAGCATATCACATGCATCACCAAAGTACCAGTGACCCTCTACCATGGTCCATTGCCCCCCCTACTCTTACCTTTCCTCCACTCCGGCTTACCCCCTCTTGTAGCCTCAGTTCTGCAGTCAGAATCCAAGTATTAGTTTTGGTTTGGTTTGATCTGTTCCTTTGCTCTTTTTTTCATATCCCACTTACGAGAGCAGTCATCCAGTATTTGCCTTTCTCCTCCTAAAATCGCATAACATAATCCCCTCAAGTTCTATCCACATGTCTCAAATGATAAGATTACCATCCTTAAATTCACGACTCCCTAATAGGAATCCCCTTGGTTTTGTGTTCCTCATAGAATTCTGTGCTTGTCCTTCTATTACCTATCATGCAATTATAATTCTATTTGACTTGTTTGATTACTTGTTGAAGTCTATCTACTGCCAGACAGTCAATTCACGAATGATGGGACATTGTCTGCTTTGAATAGACTGCTTAGTGTAGAGGGTGAACAGAGTCTGGCCACAGAAACTTAGTACCCTACTTTTGAAGCTGAGTACTAGATTCAGAATTCCTCTGTTCAAATATTCATTTTGCTATTTGCTGGCTGTGTGGCTTTGAGCAAGGCACTTAGCTTTTTAGGCATCAGACGTCTCTACAAAATCGGGGTGGTTTAGAGTATCTTCTTTATAGGGTCATTATGAGTTTTTTTATTTAATATATTTTATTTTATATAATTCTTACATCATTTTTCATTTTTGCATAGTGTATGCATTTTCATTTTGGTTATATTCCCCATACAATTGCACCCCCCCTTATTTTGATCCTAATCTCTCCTCTCCCCCTTCCCATGGTGTGTCTCTGGTTTATAGTTGCTTGTTGATTTTGATTTTTTCTTTATTATAATTAGTCTTTTTCCTAGTCCCTTATTTAGGTTTTCTAAATTCCTGCTATGAGTGAGACCATCTGGTTTTAAAGAGACATACCAACCTTGTTTCTAGATACTAGATATACAGTAATGTTGTTGATACAATAAATGATTTTTATACTTTAGCCTATATGAACTAATTCTTCTGTCACTTGGAAAATGAGTCTTGAGTAAAGGAAGTTTTAAAATATAGAAGCTATTGGAACATTCAAACAAAGATTAGGGAAAAATAAATAATACTAAATGCTAAACAAACGTAAGATAAGATTTATTATATAGCCTGCCAGGCATGGCTTAAATATATGTGGTGTGCGCTATTATTTTTTCTTACCATGGGAGCCATATGGGTATTTACCTCCTTTATGTTAAATGAACCCTTCTATCTTTTTCCTTAAGCATGTTTTCATTTTTTTAAAAGATTCATTTCATTTATTTATGCATACAAGAGTTGGGTGCAGGCCAGAGGAGCGGGGTAGAGGGGTGGTGTGTGAGAGAATTGATAAGAGACAGAGCGGGCAGCAGAACAGACAGATTCACTGAAATACACTGCTGAGGGGAGCAGCAGGCAAGACAGGAGAGGTGTGCTGCACCATGTGGGTCAGCTCCCTGGCCAGAGATCAAATTTGTGCTGCAATGGCTGCTGATAGCTTCATAGTACTGAGATTTTACCCCTTGTGCCACCAGGGAGACCCCTAAGCATATTTTCCTGATACATCTTTCAACTTACCCAGTCACTTGAGAATTGAGAAAAAATACATGTCTAAGCAAAAATTGCATCAATGTTAATTGGGCGAGGAGATTCTATTTTAGTGAAGGATTTTCTGATACGGAAGAAAGATCAGACTGAAGCAGAGTGTTAAGAGCTGGGTATATGTGTGTGTGCCTCTGTGTGTGTGTGTTGGGAGGGAAGTAGGAAAGGGCTATCAGCCTTCTGTATTTGCTGATTGGACTTACCAGAAGGAAAAGCCAACTTTATTGGATGTTTGTGACAGAAGTTACCTTACAGCTAAGAAAAAGGAACGCACCATTGTTAGGTTTCTGCTGTTTCATGGAAACTAGGAGATAAAGTGTGATCTCACTTAATGTTTACATTTCAAAGAAATGATTCTCAAGTCATTGAAAAAGACAGTAGTAAGTGGCAAGAGGCTTTTTAAGAGATTTATATCTAGCATGGTGGAAAAATTATTGATAATTGTAAGTTTTCTAAAGAAAATGCTCCGAGAGAAGGGAAGTTGACACTTAGAATCAGGAAAAGGCTGTTTGTATCAACCTCGATGAAATACACTGAACATTTTCCCCAAACAATGTCTAAAGCTGCCACATAAATAGGTTGAGCATCTCTTTTTGTTTGCTCAGTTGTCAAGTTGTTGAAACTGGATCCTGTTCCCTGGGATCATCAATTCAGCCCCACACTGACTGAGAGTCTCTTCTAGATTAGCCTGGTGACAGACAGCTCACCCTCCATGAGTGGGAGTTTCCAAGCAATCCCCAAATGCAACACCAAGAAAGTAACCGTCCTGCATGGTTGCTGCAATGTCATTTGCATAAAACACCAGATACGGTAACTGACAACTAGCACATATTCAAAAACGTTATACTTGTAATTAATTACTTTTTTAAAGTACATACTGAATTAAAGAATATAAAGGATCTGAATGAATGTTGAAACTGAGATTGTCCACTAGGATTGGACTGAATTTTGCCTGCAGTTACATTTTGTTTGAGCTGTGTGATGACTTTCTTATATGTATGCATGTTTTTTAATAGATTTAGATTAGCTAACAATTTTTGAATTGGAGGATTCGACAGACAAATCCAAATTGAGCTAGCCTGTTATTAGTGGATATTTAGGCTATTTGCAATTTTTTTGTTAATATAAACATGCCTTTTATTCAACACCATTGAGCACCTCATCGGTAGAATCTGGGATATGAACATATTAGGTCATAGAAACAGGCATTTAAATTTTATTGGATGTGATCAAATTGTCCTCCAAAGTACTTGAACTAATCTACAGTCTCTTTAGCATGTGACAGAACATCATTTCCTAATAGTCTTCTAATACTTTGTGATATTTTCTGTGATTTAATAATTGACATTGTATTTTGTTTTTTACTTTCTTGAGGATTTGTGAGGTGCACCTCTTATACTTTGTGGTGGTGATGCCTATTTAGATCCCTGAATTCTTTGCAACCTTTCTGTGGCACAGAAGACTCCAGATTTTTAAAGTCCCCTCCTCTGAATTACTCCCTTTCCTCCCACCCAGATCCTCCCCCCATAGTCCTCATTAATGATTCACATCATTGTTTTTAATTAGCTTTTGCTCTAAATCCACAGAGTGGAATTTGTTTAATCCTTAACATTTTTATCAGATGACTCTCATGAATGACAAGTGATGGTAGTTCAGGAATGCCAAAAAAAGTCATTAACTAAATTTTTAAAAAATTGTTTATTGCTATTGAAGTACCATTGGTTTACATCCTTGCTAGTGTTTTGACAGTATGGGATTTCCACCCTCAACTTTCCCATAGCATGTCCACCACTGAAGCACCCAGAGTCTTCCACCATAGTTCATTGTGCTCTCCCCCTGCCCCTTAGCTGAATTTGGGGGGTAGAAACAGAATTGAGAGGTGGAGTATGTGGAAAACAACCTTTGCCAACCTCTCAGTTTTTTAGGAGATGACTCTTATTTATACTGAATATTTGCTCAATGAATGAATGTGGCACAGCTTTGGATAATGGATTACTACAAATGCAATCAGTTCACGTTCTTATATGCCTCTAATCAAATTTGCCCTTTATGACAATGAACTGATTCCAGGGACCTGCTTGTTCTCATTATGTTAATCCTCCACAAGAGTGTTATTTGATGTAGCACTTCAAAGCATTTTCTAAGCTCTTTCCTTGGTCACCATTAATAGCTTAGCTGATGAAGTTGGGGGGTAGGGGTGTGTGGCTGTGTTTGCTTCCTTTAAGATTGCTAGTTTGTTTGTTTTCCTTCTCAGTTTCCAAGCCAAGCCAGTTATTTTCCTTTGCCCATTTTGCACTTTCCTATTCAAAGAGAAGAGAGGAAAAAAATAGAATATCGAGTTGTCAGCAAACTCTCTGTATTAAATAATTGAATAACAAGCACTATTGTCCCAAAATACCTCCCCAAAAGATGTGCAGCTGATAAGGAGGAAAACAAAAAACCTCTGCCTTTTATAGGGCAAACTGGGTGACAGCCTGAAACTTCACATTCATGACATATATCCACATCCGTGCTCTGTATGTGTTCATACAACACAGATGGCTGGTGCAAAATAGATCTCCATTCCTGAGCTGCCTTAACCATCTGCATTAAAATACTAAACTATAACCAAGATGAAAATGCATACATTGTACAAAAATGAAAAATGATGTAAAAATATACAAAAATAAAAAAACAAAAATAAAAAAAAATTAAAAATAAAATAAAGTAAGAACTTAAAAAAAAATACTAGGCTTGGAGGATGCCTGTGAGCATAGCATGGATTCTTTTGTCTCCCAGCCCCCATCCCAGGATTTGATCTTTGTCCATAATTTATTCATTAAGAGCACTTATCAACTTATAAAAATGAAAGGAGATTCCTGCTTAAAGTGAGAATTTTGTTTACAGTAAGTTTTTGAAATGCTTTATTTAGCCCTATTTTAAATAACTTTCTGCCACTTCTCCTGGGAAAGGATGGCAGTTTAAAGACTTGCCTATTAGAATAACCTTGCTGATATTCAGCCTTTACGCAACAATTTTTTTTTTAACTCTAATTGCTCTTTCTCTTTTTTGGGTTCCTTTGAGACTCACAGTGCAAGTGCCTCTCCTGATTGCCCAGCTAGCTTTCAGATGCCAGTCCTCAGTCTGTACATGTCCATTTTTTTTTTAAGATTTATTTATTTATTCATGCAAGCACTGGGCATAGTCAGAAGCGCAGGAGGGTGAGAAAATTCACCAGAGCCAGAGCAGGGAACAGAACAGGCAGACCGATGAAATACACTGCTGAAGGGAGCAGCGGGCATGGCAGGAGAGGTCTGTCATGCCATGTGGGACCCTTGCCAGTGCCCGGGATCGAACTGGTGCTGTAGAGGCTGTGGGCAGCTTCGCAGCCCAGTGCTCAACCACTGTGCCACCAGGGGAGGCCCCACATGTCCATTTGAACAGTCATCCAGTCATCTCTTGATATAGAGATGAGCTGTCTTGAAACATATGATAGTCTCCAATATGAAGTCTTTAGAATTACAGGATGATAGGGCCTCCCCTGGTGGCGCAGCAGTTAAGCATTGGGCTGCAAAGCTTCCTGCAGCCTCTGCAGCGCCAGTTCGATACCCAGCCACCGGCGAGGGTCCCACATGGCGCGCAGACCTCTCCTGTTGCCTGCTGCTCCCCTCAGCAGTGTACTTCGTCAGTCTGCCGTCTGCCTGTTCTGTTCCCCACTCTGGCTCTGGTGAATTCTCTCACCCTCCCATGCTTCTGACTGTACCCAGTGCTTGTATAAATAAACAAATAAATAAATAAATAAATAAATAAATAAATAAATAAATCTTTAAAAAAAAAAAAGAATTACAGGATGAAAGTAGAAAGCTCCTTAAAGGTTTCCAACATTACCCTTCTCTATTTGCAAATGAGAAAAATAAAACCCAGATATGTTAAATGACTTATAAAGGCTTGTGAGAAGCTAGTGATAATAGTAGAGTAGGAGCACAACCCGAAAGCCTGGGATAGAAACAAAATATCTCCACAGGGTTCAGGCAAGCACCTTAAGTAAGTGAGGTGGACTGGCTGTTTGAAGGTAGAGTGTGGTGTGCTTGGTGTGCAATGATAAGCTAGAGAAATATTCCTTGTTTACCTGTGTAAAGCGGATGGCAGCTCGTCAAAAACACCATTGCTAAATATCCTGAACCTTCAAGAAAAAGCCTGAATTCTGGATTTTTGTGTGAAATGCCATAAATATCTTCAACTAATTAAGATTATAATTCTCGGGCCTCCCCAGTGGTGTTGCGGTTGAGCTCTGGGTTGCGAAGAAGCTGCCTGCAGCCTCTTCATCACCGGTTCGATCCCCGGCCACCAGGTGAGGGTCCCACACGGCGCACAGACCTCTCCTGCCGCCCGCTGCTCCCCTCAGCAGTGTACTTGGGTCCATCTGCCTGCTCTGCTCCCCGCTCTGGCTCTGGTGAATTCTCTCACCCTCCTGCACTTCTGACTGTACCCAGTGCTTGTATAAATAAATATAAACAAACAAACAAATAAATAAATAAATCTTTAAAAAAAGATTATAATTCTCTGTAGAAAAATCACAATTTAATATAGTTTGCAGAGCAGTAGTTTACAAATAATACTACAGACACTCATGGAATTTCTCCTACATTTGTAGAATGATGTTAAAAACTGAAAGTGTCCTCCTAACTATGAAATCCTCCTATCTTAGTTTATGGATATGGAAATTAAAGGAAAAGTGAAGAATATGATAGTTTGGATTATTGGTCATCCACACTCTTGTCATAGTCTCATAGAGATCTATTTCTCCCTCCCCCTCCAATTTTAGACTTGATTTGTGTTTTGCCTTCACCAATTATTTGTTAGGCAGACTTGATACCATGGCTTGAAATAGGTTTGCTTAGTAGAGCTAGCCTTTTTGCATTCCTGCTTCTGGCCATGTTTAGGAAGTACCTTTGGTAATGCTGGTCTAAGGAGGATTAGAAGCATATGGAAGCAGCACTGTTTACAATAGCTAAGCTTTGGAAACAACCCAAATGCCCAAAAATAGATGACTGGATCAAGAAGATGTGGTACATATATACCATGGAATATTACTCAGCATTCAAAAAAGATAAACACATGCAATTTGCTGCAACATGGATGGCGCTGGAAGGGATCATGCTCAGCGAAATAAGCCAAAAAGAAAAAGAAAAATACCGGATGGTCTCACTCATAGCAGGAATCTAGAAAACTTAAATAAGGGACCAGGAAAATGAATAACTATAAGAAAGTGAAAATCAAAATCAACAAAAAACTATGAACCAGAGACACTTTTAGGGGGGCGGGGGCGGGAGGGGAGGGATTGGGGTCAGAATGGGGGGCTGCAATTGTATGGGGAATATAACAATAAAATTTATAAAGAAAAAAAAATAAAAAAATAAAAAAAAAAAGATTCAAAAAAAAAAAAAAAAAGAAGCATATGGAGAAGACCTGGACTCAAAAGATAGCTCAGAGCCAGGTCCAAGTAAGGTCAGTCAAGATCAGCTGAACTCCAACCAGCCTGAATCTGCAGGTTCTTAAGAAATAAACACTTATTATTTTAATCCATTGAAGTGTGTGGTACTTGATCATATATCATGAGTGAACAAATAGAAGTTTTTCTCAAACTTATACATTAAGGAGATAGCAGAATCAGAAAAAGTATCTAAGCTCTAGGCCCCTGATCCATTGTATTATCAACTCCCTCTTGCTCTAAATCCTAGTGATCTTCAATCAGTTACTTTCTCCTATTTTATAGTCTGTCTATGTGACACATTAAGCCAGTAAAGTGGGTTTGATCTTTGAGTCTTTGTTGCAAGACTTTCCTTGCAGGGATGAATTCAGTCAGTGTACAACAACCAGAACTTTGAATGCAACTCTGAGATTTCCACAAAGATAAATGAAAATAATCCAGCTTGATTTGCTGTTAGACAATGAAGATTTGCACAACCAGAATATGAATTTACATAAAAATTAAACCAATCTCTATGCAAGATGGAGTAGTTTAGAATTACCACTAATTTAATTGAAGTTGTTTAAATGGTTTGTAATTGGTATGATTGTTGCCAATCGCCTGTATCTTCAGCAAGGTAATCAGAACCCACTCAGCAATTTTTACCTCCAAATCAATTAAACCATAAAACTCCTTTTCTTTTAAGGACGTTTTATGGTTTGGATTTTACTTTATTTATGGTTAAACTTTTATTGCATTCTAATCCAAAGAAACTCCAAATACTCTAGCTTATTTTTTTTTTCTTTAACTCTTTATATTTTCCCCAGTAGTGGATCCTGTGAAATGTATCCCTTTTCTCCAAGCACACTTTCTATGAAAGATATCCCCTGTTGTAGGCTACCCAAAATAATAACCTCAGCCTCCTAGATCTGTGGTCAGGAATAAATTGTTACAAATACATTCACACAGACACACACAAATTCACTTAAAGCAGTGCCAGGCATACTGTAAAAATACGTAATTATAAGTCATTTTATTCTTCCAGATATTTTAATCTGCTAATAGACTTACTACTAATTATACTTTATGTATAATACTTAAATATATTCTAAGAATTAAGACAAGTTTGGAAATAGAATAAAATTCCTACTATAAACCATTGCCCTACCCTTAAAACTACATGAATTTGAAAATAAATGATATCCATGACAAGAAGATGCCTACCTCACCAGGGTAACAAAAACGACTATGAAAACTAATGAATTTTCTTTTGCAGAATTTGAAAAAATCCTTCCCCTGAAAGAGCTTAATGTAGCTCAAGACAGTGCTTCTCAAACTTGAATGTGCAGGCAATTTCCTGATGATCTTGTGCAAATTCTGATTCAATCAGTCTGGGTGGTGCTGTTCTCCCATTCTAGTAAGTGTGCAATGGGACCAATGCTGACTCACTCACAAACCACACTTGGGCACAATCATTTTCAAACTTCAGTAATTTAATATGTGATTTTTTTGTCTGGCTTATTGAAGTCACCATAAAGTTTATGAGATAGATCTGTGTTGTTTTGTGAATCATCACTATTTTATTCAATTATACTATTGAGTAATCATCCATTGTGTGAATATGTCATATATTTTATATATCTATTTGTTGTTGGACATTAGATTGAAGTTGTAATGAATAAAACTGCCATGAAATTTACTGTACAAGTCTTTATATAGAGATGTATCTGCATCTTTGTATTTTGTACAGTACTTGTTAATGTCAAGTATTGGCATGCTTGTTCATAAATTACATATTTACCTTTGTGAGAAATTGCTGACTGGTTCTCCAAAGTTATAGGGAAGAATTTCATATTTCTTCAGAAGTGTATGAGAGTTCCAGTTGCTCTTTATTTTTGCCTTCACTAGATAGCATCACTAACATTTAGCTATTCTAGTTATGTGCAGTGATATCTAATTAATAGCTTAAGTAGCATTCCCCATGTACTTACAGGCCATTTCTACATCTTTTATTGTGGAATATTTTTTCAAATCCCTTGTCCATTTTTAAAATTGGGTTCTTTGTATTATTGAATTGTAAGAGCTATTTATAAATTTGTATCCTCTGTCAGGTATATATTGTCAATATTTTCTACTAAGAAGGAGGTAGCAAGAACAACCCAGGCTAGGATAGATTTAAGGGAGCATAGGCTGATAGTCCTAAACTCAAGATAAATGATCTTAAAGCTCTTCCTTGAGTGACAAGTTTTGAATTCTTACATTTATGTCCTTGACAGAAAGTTTGTGTTTGTTAGTTTGTTTTCAGTCACTTTGATTCCTCTGCTAACCAAGCCAGTTCGCAATTATATCAGTACAGGTCTGTCTGTGAAACACTAGGAGAGCAGAGCTCTTCTGCTGTCACTGCAGCCCTGACCTTGCTGGGCTCTTTGTTACAAAATGTGTTATCTCAGAGGGCCTCCCTGGTGGCCTCCCTGGTGGCGCAGTGGTTGAGCGCTGGGCTACGAAGCTGCCCACAATCTCTGCAGCGCCGTTTCTATCCCCTGCCACTGACAAGGGTCCCACATGGAACGTAGACCTCTCCTGCTGCCCGCTGCTCCCCTCAGCAGTGTACTTCATCAGCCTGCCTGTTCTGCTTCCCACTCTGACTCTGGTGAATTCTCTCACCCTCCCGCACTTCTGACTGTACCCAGTGCTTGTATAAATAAATTAATTAATTAAAAATAAGTGTTATCTCAGAGATGAAGGTATCTCTTCATATGTTGGACTAGTATTGATCTTTTTCTTTTTCTTTTTCTAAATTTGTTTTATTAATTTTTTTTACATCATTGTAGTTGCCATAATTATCTTGCCACCATTTCACCTGTGAACCATCACCATATTCCCCAGTGTTCTTCCCTATCATTTTCACCCCTCACAGCCACTGTGTTCTTTCCTTTTCACAAGATTGTAAAATACGGAAGAATTCTTCAAGAAAATTAACATATTTTACAAAATTGGCTTCTTAGTCAAATAGATTTAGATATAGACAGTATTCAAACCACACTGAGTTTGTTTCCATACTAAACCATAGTGGATTTACTTATGAAGTTGAATTTCTTTATTTGGATTGAATTGCCAGAGTGGAAAAGAAAAGGAAAGATACAAATCAAAGATTATTGCAAAGATAGTATCTGCTTATTATGACAATAGCAATAAATGTAGGGAATATGCCAGCTCTGTATCTCCGAATATTTAAATCTAAAGACAGTACCAAATATTTCACAGACACATATCTAATAACTGCTGAATGTCATCAAACTAAATATTTTGTAGGCACCAGTCACTGTGAGGTGATATTATCCCACTTAGTCCTTACCATCTCCCCTCAGCATCTACAAAAAATTAAAATGCACTAAGATGTCCTTTCATTTTACAAATAATAAAGCTGAGTTTCAGAAAGCTCAAGTAACCACTATACAAACTACCCAAAGAGTAAATTAAAACATTTTACTGTACTTAATTCTGCACATTTACATTTATACACACACACAAACCCTTTAAGTTGTGTTCATCATAAAAACTATAAAATTTCTCACTATATTTTCTTGTCTGTATTCCAGTGAAAAAAGCAGTAAAAATATATTTTGAGTTATGACACCATCAAAAATGTTTATGAAGCATTCATTTTACTAATTGCTGTTGGAAGGAATGTATATACATTTCTTCAGAGACAAATTAAGATTTGCTACATCAAAGATGATGACTTATTCATCCTAAGTCCTTAGAGTCTAGCTTCTTTTTTGGCACACTGTTACACTCAATAATTTATAGCCACTACAGTTTCATCATTTTGTCATAGTATCATTATAACTGATACTATGAGTATCAGTATCATTATAACTGAGTTATCATTATAACTCAGTTTAATTGCATATGTGCATTTGTGTGTGTGAATGTGATTTTGTGTGGCCAGGCCATATGTGTACAGTAGTTAAAAATCCCTCAGCCCTAGGAGCTTGCATGATAGTTGAAGGAAGAAGGCAATAAACCAAATGAATAGAATTAAGAGCACATTAGAAGGTAAAAAATTAGGTATAAAATAAATTCAGTGAAAGTTTTTAGAGAAGAAAAAAGACAAGGGTTCCAGTTAAACTCAGAGGCCAGAAAAGACTTTACTTTCAACAAAGATTTTAGAAAAGATGAAAAGTTTAATGAATTTAAAAAACTTTAATGAATTATGATGTGAAATCCCTAAGATGACTCTAGAATTCAAAAAGGACTCTCTGGTAATAAATATTTGGAATTGTCAGCATGTAAGTGGTATTTTTTTTTAATAAAATACTCTTATTTTCTTTACTTTTTGTTTTCTTAATTATTGTTTTTTATATTTTTACATCATTGTTAATTTTTAAACAATATTTGCTTTCCCCCACCCCCTCAGGTATAGTCCCCATAGAGTTTCCTTCACCAATGCATACATGCACCATCACCTCAGTCCCTCTGATCCTGCTCCCTCCTTCTCCGCTGAAGTATATCTCTGATTTGTAGCTGTCTGTTTTTGCTTTGTTGTGTTTTATACTGTTATTATTTTTTTACACTGATGTCTTATTTGGTTCCCCTATATTCCTGCTATAAGTGAAACCATCCAATATTTTTGTATTTCCTTCTGGCTTATTTCACTGGGCATAATTCTTCTAGCTCCATCCATGCTGCTGCAAATGGCATGATTTTATCTTTTTGGATTGATGAATAATATTCCATTGTGTGTATATATGTATATATAGTAGTTAAAATATATGTACAGTAGTTAAAAATATATATATATTTAACATGTACAAAGTGGGGTATATGTATACACACACACACACACACACACACACACACACACACACACACATATATATATATATATGTATGTATGTATGTATGTATATACCACTTCTTCTTGATCCAGTCACTTGTTTTTGGGCATTTAGTTTGGTAAGTGGTATTTAATAACAAAGAATGGAATGATGTCAATTAAATAAGAAGCTAGATGGGGAAGTCCATGGACAGCCATGGATTTTCTCAGTGTCAGGAGTTCAGGAGCAGAGAGCAGCTAGAGTGGCAACTGAGATAGAAGGAAAATCAAGAGATAATGCTGGCCTGGAATCCAAACAACAGTGTTTTGAGGAGGAAGCAGTGATGTGGAACAGTTATTCTATTTCCAGTCTTCCTCTACCAACCCATTTTCCACAAAATAGCCAGAATGTTCTTTCTAAGCAAATGTCTGATAGTATTATATTCCTCCTAAAAATACATTGTGACTTACAAAATAAAGTTCAGTCTTCTAACACTACTTCTAAGGACTTTCTTTGCTTTGGGTGATGAGTCTTTAATATGTTTTTGAGATGCATGTCTTGTAGTGTTTTACCTATATTTTCTTCTATATATTTTATGGTTTCAGGTCTTATGTCCAGTTCTTTTATCCATTTTGATTTAATTTTTGTACATAGTAAGAGGTAGTGGTCTAGTTTCTTTTTTTTTTTTTTTTTTGCATGTGGTGGTCCAGTTTCCCCAGCACTATTTATTGAACAAACTGTTCATGTTCCATTGCATATTCTTGCTCCTTTTTCAAAGCTCAATCGTCAATAAGTGTGGCTTTATTTCTGGGCTCTTTATTTGGTTCCATTGGTCTGTGTTTCTGTTTTTGTTCCAATACCAAACTGTTTTAATTATTATGGCTTTGTAGTATAGCTTGAAGTTTTTGGCTGGCTAATTCTGACCTTAATGTAGAGTGTAAATTTCAATTTCCACTACTCTGAAAATCTTCCTGTACCCAGCATTCTTAAAATGAGGAGAGGTGTTCCCTGCAATTCCTTGGTACATTCTCTGCTTAGCCTTATGTCAGCTCTTATCTTGGTTTATTTTTGCTCTTACCAATATGTAAGGGAAAATAGCAGCAATGGGAGGAACTGCTGTGATTATGGCAAATTGTTGGACGTGGTACTTTTCTATGGCCTCTGACAGCATAAATAGCAGATTCATACTGTTTGGGCAGCCATGTTCTATTCACAATACTTTGTGAATTGGAGTTTTTCCCCTTTAATTGCCAATCACAAGCACCTAAATTATCTATTTGTTTGCTTTTCTGTTTATTTATTCATGTATGTATTTATACCTATCCTTGTTTCAAATAATCGCTTTAATAGAACAAGCATCAATTCCTATCAGTGCCTGTCAAAGCAGAACTGCAACATCAGCACATTTAAAGTTAACGTTTTGGTTTTAGAGAATCAGCCTTCCCTCCAGGGGTTTTTTAAAACTATTATGGGTGATGGGACATTTTTGTTTGCGTGTGTGTTTTTTTTTTTTAATCTGATGCATTCTTTTCCCTGAAATATGCACATTCCCTCACACATATCCCTTATATACTAAAAAGTTTTGTATATAATTTCTAGGAATATGTAGATCCCTGAAGCTTTTTTATGTTGAAAACCTTAGAGCCTTTAAGACTGAAAGGCTAGGAATCTTGGTTTTGCAAATCAGGATTTTTCAGAAAGAAGCAGACTTTTAAATTTAAAAAAAAAAAAAAAAACAAATGGAATCATTTATGTCACGTCCCACCAGGACTTAATACCTAAATTAATTGTAGTTTCAACCTCTCTCCAAAGTGGAATTTTTTTTTTAATGGGAAGGAACTTTAATACAATTAGGAAACAATACAGGAAAGGCAAAGAATCTAGTTTCTAAATCAAGCACCCAAAGTTACCTGTCCCCCCGTGGGTAAAAGTGCACCAAATAGGATTGGCCCAGAGCAAGGGCCCAAAGCCTGCCACAAGCCTAAAGCATCTTCCAGTGGGGACCTACAGAAAAAGGATCAAAAACAACCAGACAAGTCTGGGAGGAAAAGAGCAAAATCAAAACCAAGACAAAAACCACCATTGTCACCTCCCCATGGGTCTCTCACCCACATCTGTGTCACCCGGTTCACAACCAAAAAGGCAAGCATAATTTCTTCAAATGTTTCTCAGCTCCCTGTGCCTCCTCCAGGCCTCCTTCTGGAATCCATCCTACTTTCTTCCTTTCTCAGTCTCCCCTGTAGCTGCTTCTCTCCCTGCTCAGCTCCACCCTCCCTTGGGTGGGGCAGGAAACCTAGAACCTCCCCCTTTCCTGGGGACCACCCTTTTACAATCCCCCCCTTTTAATTTTATTCCACCATATCTATGGTGGCACAGATCTTAGGGTGTAGTCTTAGGACGCAGTCTTTTTTCAGGGTTACAATGTGTGTAAGAGAAGCAACAATTTGTCAGCAGCATTGTCCATGCATGTCCAGTATGACAATTTTCCATTACTGGAAAATAGTCCATTATCCAAGCCAAAGAAAAAAAACATCTGGAGCATTAGCTAAAACAAGACAGCAAATCAAAATCACAGGGAAAAAAAATCTTAAAATTGGTTGAACTTACGTAAAAAAAAAAAAAAAAAAGTTCTCTCAACCTTGATCCCAAATTGTTTCAACAGCATAGCAAAATGTTTGCAAACTAAATCTACTTTTAAACCACATTACCTATTTTTGCATAAAATCACAGGGAAGAATAACAAAGTGTAATTTTAAATCAATCAAACTAGAATTTCTTACTTTCCCCCATTCCACTCACTGGCTATAAAGATCTTCTACTTTGTGCAACTCCTTATAGAGCCTTTCTGCTGGGCAGCTGGGATGCTGCCCAATACATGAATTCTTTAACAAAGCCAGTTAGATCTTTACATTTTATGGATGAATTTTGTTTTGTAATAGGAGTAAAAAGCCTTGCTGTTATTCTGATTTAGGAAGGGAGATGGACAGCCCACCCTTCCCGAGATGACAGAACAGCCTATCCTCAGACTTTCCAAATGGGGGAAAAGAGAAAATGAGCTTTCTGGAAAGAAAGTATGGGGTCCCTTCAACTTAGTAATTGGGGAAACAAGTAAGGTGATGCAGGTTAAAACTGGGAGTCCAGTGTCCAGGACCCTCTGGCAGCTCAGACAATAAATTTATCCACACTGATTTGAGGCTGACCCACTTGCTCTATTAAACCACCAGGATTCACTCAGGCATATCATGAAATAATGGAGGGGGGTATAAATTTAAACTGGTCTGAAATATATGAGAACCTGACACTGCATTTACTGATGGAAATGACTTAGGGTGTCACATTTAGCAGTGTTTTGGTCCTGACAGCACCATTTATATTCATCTTTGCATGAGAAGATCAGAGGACAGGTATATAACCAAAGCCATAAGGATTCAGAATCTTTGTATTTGTCTATGGTTGGAATTTTTAAAGTAGCTTACCTTGAAATGCATGAGGGAAAGAAATGTGCTTTTCATTAAATTTTTTGGCAAATATTTGTGTTATCGGAGCACAGTCTTTTAGGATCAGCACTTTGGATCCAATTATGAGAGAACATAATGGATGGTTCCCTGACTTGTCATTGCTGTTCTGTAGGCACTTAAGATAATTCTCTTTAACTTTTCCGGTTAAAGTGAATTTATTGCTGGCAAAAATATTTCTGGAATTGGAGGCTCTCTCTAAGTGAAGAACCTGTAAACATGCCCACTGGAAACTGGCTTTTCCAAAACTGCTGGTTTATGAAGAAAGAGGGTTCTCCTGGGCCAGAGAGGTTCTTAAAAACAAAACAAACAAACAAAAAAAATAATCAGCATAATTTTATTTATTTATTTATTTTTTTGTTTGAGTAGTGACAAAATTACTGGACTAAACTAGGGACTTGTGATTTCAGATGAATTTTTTTTTTTTTTTAATAGAGGCATGCTTTATTTATTTGTTTTGCTGGTTTGTTTGTTTGTTTTGTTTATACATGCACTGGGTACAGTCAGAAGCGCGGGAGGGTGAGAGAATTCACCAGAGCCAGAGTGGGGAGCAGAACAGGCAGAAGGACCGAAGGACACTGCTGAGGGGAGCAGCGGGCGGCAGGAGAGGTCTGCGCGCCATGTGGGATCCTCCTCCTGTGGCCGGGGAGCAGGCGGGGATCGAACCGGTGCCGCAGAGGCCGCGGGCAGCTTCGCAACCCAGCGCTCAACCGCTGCGCCACTGGGGAGGCCCCAGGCTTTCACATTTTAAATTACACTGCATGGATTATTAAGATGGAATGGTCATTATAAGTCTCATTTCTGCAGTAGAAGAAGGGAATAACATCTCTTTCCAATTGTGAGTTTAAATGATTTGTGTGTTATAACTCTTAGATGTGAGCTTGGCACAAAGCAGGGACTCTGATGTTGCTGTTCCTCCACCTCTTCTTCCCGCTGCCCCTCCTCCTCCTTATTATTATTATTACTGTTATTATTATTATTATCAAAAAAATGAATATATAAAGAAACAGATGGATCAAAGGAGAAATTGTTGGAAATATTACTCAACTTTCTAGATTGATGCTGGATTGACTGATCCTTTAATTTCAGAAAGTTTCTTGAAATGGATTAAATAATATGCAGGAGAATGTGTGATCCTATAATCAAGTAATGATAATAGTGATTCTTAAGCACTACTTAGAAATCAAGTTATATTAATAATACTTGTAGGTCCAAAGTATGATTAATTTACATCAGTGTTCATTAACCAAGTCACAACTACTCTTTAACCAGATAATTTTTGCTGTGGAGGTTTATACTGTATTGTAGGATGTCTAGGTGAATATGCACTAGAGGCCAGTAGCACACCGCCAGTTCTAACAACCAAAAAGATCTCTAGTCACTGCCAAATTTACTTTTGGAGGCAGAAACATGGTTCTACATGTGTTCTGACTTACGTTATTCCCATTTAATTATCCTCTGCCAAGTGAAGACCTAGCATGTTTGCAGGAGAAAGCCTTTGGAATTAAGACAGAGGCTGTCCTCTATCAGAGAGGTAAAGAATCGTCCACAAAAGCAGCAGTCTTTACTCTGGACAGAAGGGAAGACCATCTATTTCACGGCTGAATTGCCTTTCAGTGATAGCTTGATTAGCATTATTTTCTTGCAGGGCATCTTTGAAGCACATTTCATAGAAACTAACTCAAACTAACCTTCAGGGTGAAATGCAAATCCTCTGACTGACTTTGTCAGACAATTGTCTAGACTCCAAAGTGTCTAATTAACTTTGTTTTCTTGGTCTCTCTGTGCCTGGAGGACCAGAAATGAAGCAGTTCTGCTCACTAAAGAAATAATTTTCTAATGAGGTAATTAGAGCTACCACTGTTGTAGCTCCCATCCCAGTGACCACTGGGGTAGAAAAAACTGACGACACAGAAGCTTTTAAAGATCTTTGTCAACCTGTTTCTTAAAAGGACAAACGTAAAATGAAAAGTGAAGCAGACATATAAATAATGAAGAGGCTACCCACAGCTAGAAATCGAAGAAAAACTCTCACATGAAGACATCAAAGACATGATGAACGATGTTGACAGATGAGTTTCATTACTTATCAAGTGTTTACAGAGCATCTGCTATGTATATGACTCCTTGCTTGAGAATATAAAACAATGTAGCTCAAGAAAAAAATGTACAAAAGTCAAAAGATCATGGGATAAAATCAGAAAGTTAATGAGAGGCTAGGCAATGTAAGGCATGTATTCTTGGGACTTTAGAACATTGACTTTCATGCTGAGTCAGATGGGAAGTTAAAGGAAGGTGTGGGGTAGAAGAGTAACCTAATTTATGTTTTAACAAGATAATTTCTATGTTGTATTGAACATAGATGCCCCCCAAAAGGGCAGAAGTAAGGAGGTTAGTGGGGAGTATTCCAGTAATCCAATGGGGGTTATGATGATGCTTGAATCAGACTTCCAGTATTGGGAATGGTATGAATTATCATTCTGTATAGATTTGAAGGTAGAATAAATTGCTTTGTTGCAGGAAAATATGTAGGATTTGGGTGAAAAAGAGGAGATAAGGATGATTTCAAGGATTTTATTTTGAAAGACTAGAAAGAGGAATGCACTTACTAAATGGGGAATTCTGCAATATGTACTTTTAGAAAGAAGGTAAAAAATTAAGTGGCTTTGGACATATAAAGAAAGGGAAGATTTCCAACCAAGTATTGGAGACAGAAGTATTAAATTCAATGAAGAGGTGTGAGCTGGAGAGAAGATCTGTGAATCATCAACATATAACAGTGATGAGAAATAATTTGATTTCCCATCTTCATATTTGACTTATTTAAGTGGACTCAAGTTATACCATACCAGACAGGTACCACAATAGTTAATAATACAGGTCAATCCAAAATAGGACCCATATTACAAAACAAAAATAAAATGTTCAATTTTTCGAACAAATCAGTGATAGTAAAAAAAGGAAAGTTGGATTTTATAAAGTGAAAAAGATTTGAGATATGACTACCACATATAATATAGGGATGGTTTAGAACTTAAATTGAGCAAGCCAGCTACTAAACATGACATTTTGAGATTATGGGATTTTAGAAATGGGTATTTGATTATTTATAGAGTTGTACATTGTGTATTGTGTGTAGGTATATTTTGTGGGATGTTTGATTAACTGAAAAAAATGTAGGTGAGATAATATGATACCCAAGATCTCTTTTAAAATACTTTAGAAAGGGCCTCCCTGGTGGCGCAGCGGTGGAGCGCTGGGTTGCGAAGCTGCCTGCGGCCTCTGCGGCACGGGTTCGATGCCCGGCTGCTCCCCGGCCACCAGAGGAGGGTCCCACATGGCGCGCAGACCTCTCCCGCCGCCCGCTGCTCCCCTAAGCAGTGTACTTCAGTCCTTCTGCCTGCTCTGCTCCCTGCTCTGGCTCTGGTGAATTCTCTCACCCTCCCGCACTTCTGACTGTACCCAGTGCTTGTACAAATAAATAAATAAATAAATAAATAAATAAATAAATAAATAAATAAATAATAATAAATCTAAAAAAATACTTTAGAAAAAAAGTGAGGGGTATATGAGAATCAAGATTAGTAAATGGTAATTATTCAAGATGAACTCTCAGTACTTTAGAGATCATTATGCTATTTCTTCTACATTAGTACATTTGTTTGAAAATTTCCACAGGAGCAAACACTTGGCTAGACTGTAGTGTTTGTGTAAAGCGGTATCTTAATTTGCTTTGCTTAGGTATGAATACCAAACCTCCAGTATAATGACTGTCACACTACAGATGCTTTATAAATATTTTTAAACAGTAAAAGAAGTTAAAGCGCTATTTAGGGGAATAAAATCTTGCTGAATACTAACCATTTTGCATGTCATCTTACTTAATTTGCAAAATAACCAGAAGTAGCTATATACTCTCCATTATGCAGGCAACAAAAATTTGACTGAGGCGATTAACCAGACTCACACATAAAGAGATTGATGGAGCAAGCACACATGATTCTAATGTCTAGGTTCATCCCTCAGTTGCATCCTTTAAATTATGATATTATGTTACACTCATTTTCCAGCACAATGTGCAAAGTCTTTTTAGGAAAAATGTTTAGTAATGTGATTGATTCTAAAGAAATCCTTTATAATCACAACACAGTACCACTTCCTACAAATTACTCATACACTCATTAATCTTTATTGAGTTTCTCTGCATGTCACAGAACTGTTCATGGTAGATAAAAATGAATAACACATACCTTTAGCTTTTATCGACCACCCTCTAAAGTACACTGCAATATGCCCAATAACCTGACAGTATCAAAAACGGCAAAAGTATTGTTCTAATATCTTTACTCCTGTTGTGAGATTCTAAATATATCCTCCTAGTTCAGAAAAATTTTCTCACTATAAAATAATACATTAACTCAGCAATTAATCTATATGGGGCAGAGAGAAGGGACATTGGAGTCAAAGTCTTAAATAGGAGGCTGTGCTAAAGGCATTAAAATATAAAATATTATGCCTGCTGCTGCATTCTCTCAACTTAGCATGTTTTCTATTTGCTACTCATTTTAAATACTGTCTTTCTAGACAAGGGAAAATAAATATTTAAATTGTTAGCATTAATTTTTATGATAGATGCCAGTTTGAAATATAAATATCAGAGAATTTAACTCATATTCAAAATCACAAATATAACAGAAGTCACATTTCTCTAAAGGGATTCAAGCAGACCAGAAGATATAGTTAAGCAAGCCTCAGAAAGGTTGGGAGGAGCAGAAGTTCTCCCAATGCAGGCATGTAGTGGGCCCAAGGAGTGTTTTCTAGGGCACAGGGCTACTCAAGGGGTGAATGCAGCTGCCCACAAGTGCCTAGGGTCCCCATTCCACAAAACAGGGTACATACGCCTTGTTTAGACCTTAAGGTTGCTTGTTTCTTTTTCCTGCCAGCCACCCTATTGACACATGATGCCCCAGGGGGAGTCATGGGCCAGGGAAGTGGGAGGCATGGGCCAGGGAAGCTGAACCAGGCATCCCCTTCTTGCATGTCCCAGTGTTCATTACCCAAGAATACTGGAAGTAGAGATTCCCAAGCGCATTGCAGCCTCCATGCCAGGCGTGCTTAGAATCTGGCTCAGAGCTTGTTCTCTGAGAGACGTGGCTTCTGGATCAGCATCCACCGGCAGTGCCATGATTCTGTGGGCTCAGGCTAGGGATACACTCAGACACTGAGGGCAGTTCACCTGGTGGGAACTTCCTTGTGGCAATGCTGAGGCCCTTCCAGGGGAGGACAGTGTTAGTGGATGGGAGAAGGAGCTTCCCGGGGGCAGAAGAGGAGGCATTAGGAAGGAAGACAGTGTGAAATGAGGTACTAAGACCCCAATTTATGAAACACAAGTTCAAAGTTAAACTTACAGCCCAAATGCCCAAAAATAGATGACTGGATCAAGAAGATGTGGTCCATATACACCATGGAATATTACTCAGCATTCAAAAAAGATAAACACATGCAATTTGCAGCAACATGGATGGCACTGGAAGGGATCATGCTCAGCGAAATAAGCCAGAAAGAAAAAGAAAAATACCGGATGGTCTTACTCATAGCAGGAATCTAGAAAACTTAAATAAGGGACCAGGAAAATGAATAACTATAAGAAAGTGAAAATCAAAATCAACAAACAACTATGAACCAGAGACACTCTATGGAGAGTGGGGGGGCGGGGAGAGGAGGTATTGGGGTCAAAATAAGGGGATTGCAATTGTATGGGGAATATAAAAATAAAATTTATTAAAAAAAAAAAGAATTTCAAGACAATGACTTCAAAGCATTCAACACTAATTCAGGAGTCTTCTGTGTGACTCCATGCATCTCAGCCTGTAACAGGGTGGTCCCCAGAAAAGGGGGAGGTTCCCTGCCCCACCCAAGGGAGGGTGGAGCTGAGCAGGAAGAGGAGAAGCTGCAGAAGAGACTGAGGAAGGAAGCAGGATGGAGCCAGGAGACCTGGAGGAGGCGCGTGGAGCCTAGAGACACGTGAAGAAACTGCGCTTGTCTTTTGGTCGTGGACTGGGTGACACAGATGTGGGTGAGACCCGTGGGGAGGTGACAATGGCAGCTTTTATTTTGATGTTGATTTTGCTCTTTTCCTTCCTGACTTGTCTGGTTGTTTGTGACCCTTTTCTGTGGGTCCCCACTAAAAAATGCTTTAGACTTGTGGCAGGCCTTGGGGCCTTGCTCTGGGCCAATCCCATTTGGATGGACTTTTACCCACAAGGGGATGGGTAACTTTGGGTGCTTGATTTAGAAACTAAATTCTTTGCCTTACCTGTATTGTTTCCTAGTTTTATTAAAGTTCCTTTTCATTAAAGTCTCCTATGTTTTGTGTTGATGCGGCGGATGGCAAAACCCATTTAAAATAGGCAGGTTTGCGGGGTTTGGGCTGCCCCTCTCCCTGTCCTATAACAAGCCCATGAAGCAGCCCCTACCTGATCCCCATTTTGCCCCTATCCCACCATTTCCAATTTTCTGGAACTGAGCTACATATCTCATTTCCAGACCTCAGTCTCCTCAGTTGTCCCATGGAAAACAGATCTTATCACAGACCCAGACCCTGCCCTCACCAAGGGTAAAGTGAATTTTATTCAAAGTGATAAACTGAGAATGTTCAAGAAGGAAGTTGTCAGCCAATTTTAAACTGTTAACTTTCACTGGACCACACAGTCTCTAGAGCCTGGTAAATTGATATTGAAAAGCAAATCTTATAATTTTAAATAATATGTAACCTCAGGGTTGTGATTTGCTGAAAATGTAAATTTGTTAAATATAAATATTCAAAATGTGTCAGAGTTCTGAAACTGTTAAATACTCTACTGAGGAGTGTCTAAGGTGAAAAATCTGAATACAAATAATCTGGGAAGCATTCTTTGGAAAAGGCAGGCATCTGAGGAGTAATGTCTGAGCAGAAATATTCTTGTAAGCAGTGTCTGAGGAGATTAATTTGAGGGGAAATGCTCTAATAAGCAGTGTTTGGGGAGAAAAATCTGAGTTGATATTCTCTTTGGGAAGCAGATTCTGGGGAGAAGCTTGGGATTGCTCAAGTTTCTACTATTCTTGAAAAGGATAAGGAAAGGAAATCCCCCTCACCCTGGCCATCTGGGGGATGTTGTAAGCGGACATTTACTGAGAACCTACCTTTCACCACTGCTTTCTCTCACCTACTCTTTCATATGGCTGGTTCTAGTCTTTTTTAAAATCTTTTTTTTAAGAGTTGTGAGATTTAGTAATACATGGGATATATCTGTACCAAATATATACTCTATACTATTCTGAACAATAATTTGTTGTTCCTCTGAAACTTAAATTTAACTAGGCATTCTGTATCATATCTGGAACCCTACTTCAAGTAGAGCACTCACTGCACTTAGCAGACAAGAGGAAGGCATTCTTCCCAGTGATTCATCTTTTTGATGGGAGTTTATTGCCCATCTACATAAAGATGTGTGGATATGTGTGTACATGTGTACACGTGGAGAGAAAGAGGAGTAAAGCATAACATCTCAGAATTTTTATGTATCAGTCCTGATGCATAAGAGTATCAGAACACTTCATTTTATTGAAATGGCTCATTTTTTCCAAATGATTGCATAGTTTCTTCATCTGACATCAACTATGTATCAAAAATACCACTAAAATTGCTAGAAAGAAAAGTCATTTTCTTTATTGCTTTTACTTACATCATTGTAAACATGTAACCAATGGGGCTGCTCAGCAACCTTCCATGCACTTAGATTATGTGTTTCTGGGGTCTCTGTGGGGAGAGGACCATGTGCAAAACACATAAAGGATTTCATAAATGAAGCAAATTGTTCCTAACCCAGAAATGAACTTTTGACACCTCAATGAGCTTACCATCTAAGAATGCTACCTAGAGGAAAAGTGCTATAGAACCAAAGATCCAGGTCACTTTTTTGAGGTCCCTTACTATACTAAAAAATCCCAAAATAGTTTCAAAAATTGTATTTTTTTCTGGTTACACTTGACAATTTAAACCGAAAAATTATCTCTATGCAGTTGTACTCTTCTCCACTCACAAATGCAGGATTTATTTTTAAAACATTAATTCATAATAATTATAGATTATGTGGTTCTGTAATGTACCACATTCATCTAGGTATAGAATTTGAATTCTCAACTTAAAACCTGCTTTGAATATGTAAAATAAATCCCATTCCCTGTAAGCACTTTAGGGGGACCCTTAGTCCCTCAGAACATGGGCAGAATATGGTTAGAACAAGGGATCAAGGAGTTCAAATGAATAAGGGATCAAGGAGTGAGATGGTCTCTAAGAGAGCCTGCACATCCCTGGATCCTAGGTTTTCCATCTTGATACAATTTTCTATCAGCTTTGACATAGGAAATTTCCACAACCATTCCTAAAAATATACAGAAAATAGCCACTTTTTAAACAAAACTCATGATTTCTATGTCTGGCTTGCTTGATTAGTAATAAGTAAAATAATTGCCAGTAGTTATTAAGACCCTCTTTAGTTCCAAGGTGCATTGATAAATTCTTCACGGTATCTTATTTAATCTTCACAAAAACTCCATTGTAATGGTTAATGAATGAATCTTATGGCGTCAAGTTTGAAGATTACTCCTGATGCGAATTGGTCTTTTTGTTTTTCTTAGCATGCTTAGGCAAACTCTTTGCTTTAGTCACCAAAAACTTACTTGAACTTAGTTACTAATCTACTGATTTTCCTTGAGATAAGCTAGTAAGGCTGACATTGATTTTTGCTGTTATTGTTTGGTTTTGTCTATTTTTTTTTAACATTAGAGAAATCAGCTATGATTCTCAGTCATTATGCTCAGTCGTCTCCAAAATCCTCTTATGTATACAATATGTTAGCTTAGGACCTTGTAAAAACTGATACATTTTGTAAGACAGAAAGTGCAAGTATAGGCTCATATTTTTCCTTGTTAAATGCTCTTATCTCACATGATGTCTCATCCAGGAGTAGGAGGTTCTCACTAGATCACCTCTCCTGAATTGACATAAAGTTCAGGACTAAGTTATCTCTGTTGGATAAAAGAGTAACTCTCTTCATGCCATTCCCATTGCAGGCTGTATTTCCTGGTTATTAGAGGTCTTTATTTATTTATTCTTTTATAGAGGCATGTTTTATTTATTTATTTGTTTGTTTGTTTGTTTGTTTTGTTTTGTTTATACAAGCACTGGGTACTGTCAGAAGTGCGGGAGGGTGAGAGAATTCACCAGAGCCAGAGCTGGGAGCAGAGCAGGCAGAAGGACCGAAGTACACTGCAGAGGGGAGCAGCAGGCAGCAGGAGAGGTCTGCACACAATGTGGGACCCTCCTCCTGTGGCCGGGGAGCAGCTGGGGATCAAACCGGCGCCACAGAGGCCGCAGGCAGCTTCGCAACCGCTGCGCCACTGGGGAGGCCCTATTAGAGGTCTTTTAAAGCTTTCCCTAAGTTCCTTGGAAGTAGAGGTAACAGAATCTTTTTTTTTTTTTTTCTGCTGGATCTTCAGAAATATTCCTTTGCGCCAAGAATTACAAATCAGAAACATACGAGCCAAATCTGACTCATGATGTATATATGTGTTGACTACTTGTTTTGGACTTGTAAAGTAGTATTTAAAAATTAATTAGCAGGATGATAACATCAGGAGGTTTCACACACATACACATATATATGGATGGAAGGATGGATGAATGGATGAATGGATGGATGGATGGATGGATGGATGAATAGTTTGATGAATTTGGATTTCACCTTTAATAAATTTAAGGATTTGGCAATGTGGGATCTTCATTCCAGCATAGAACACTGGCCAGAATTCAGGAGTATGTTCTACTCTAGCCTGAATCAACTTTCTGCTTTCGCCAGAGTCCTTATCCCATGTCTCTCACCATATATGATGGTGCTTGCATGATTTTATTCTTTTCCAGTGTACCTATCTTTTTGCATATTTGTGGCACTGCCATTTATTCAGTATTTGGTAAGTACTTACTACGTGTTACCTACAGTTAATGATAGGAAGAACCCCTGCCTCCTAAAATCTTTCAATGTCATAACAGATATGAATTTATAAATAATTCATTCAGTCATGATAGATACTCATTCAGATATGATATGCAACATATGATGGCGCGCAGACCTCTCCTGCCACCCACTGCTCCCCTCAGCAGTGTACTTCAGTCCTTCTGCCTTCTCTGCTCCCCACTCTGGCTCTGGTGAATTCTCTCACCCTCTCGTGCTTCTGACTGTACCCAGTGCTTGTATAAATAAACAAACAAATAAATAAATAAATCTTTAAAAAAAAAAAAGAGATACAAGATTTTATTTTCCCTGTACACAGACAGAAAATTGGGAAGTCCTTCACAGGAAGTTGATACTTAATATTTTGTAAAATAAGTAAAACCTGTGAAATATGGTGAGATAGCATATTTTGTGTATATAAGAAGTTAGAGACACAAAAGTGCATTTGGGACCCAGCAATTTGTTGGGCTTTTTTAGCAGGCAGAAGGGAACATTGAACAATAAGGTAATGAGGTTGGACTTTGAATGTTATGCTGAATAGCTATGAATTGCCATCAACAATTACCAGGGAAATTATTATTGTTAGTAATTGAAATCCTCCATGCTATAATAAGTATCCACTTCCATATCTCATTACGATTTCCAGGAAAATTTTCTCCCAAAAAAATCTTTGTGTTTAAAAGCATTAATTTAGACAATTTTTTCTCCTTCAAGATAAAAGTACATTAATTTTTTAAAACATTTTCTTTTAGAACCTATTTTTTATCTCTTAAATCTTTTTTTAATATTTTATATAATTCTTACATCATTTTTTCATTTTTGCACAATGTATGCAGTTTCATTTTGGTTATATTCCCCATACAATTGCACCCCCCTTATTTTGACCCTAATCCTTCCTCTCCCCGCCCCCCCCCCATAGTGTGTCTCTGGTTTATAGTTGCTTGTTGATTTAGTTTATCCTTGCATCTGTGTAATTGGAAGATTGGATTATCTTTTTCTATAATGTGATATTAATCATACAAATCATGGAGTTAGCAGGCTTGAGTTTCAGTGTTTAACCCTGGGCAAATTTGTCTCTAGTTCCTCCTTTAGAATGGACTTAGTAAATTTTCCCTATGGGATTGGAAGAATTAAATATAATGAATGCAAAGCACTTAGCATAATACCTAGATCTCACTGAAAATCAGTGCTTACTGATAATAGAATTAGAAGTGACCATAACGACCACAACTTCAAAAGAATTTTCAACTTCTAAATTGCCTTACTTATTTTTTAATCCAATCTACTAACTTTAAAAATCACTTGTTAGTTTTGAAGTTTTGAAATTATCTTATCTCAAAATATATCTATTAGTCTTATCATTCACGTGTCTTTCTTAAAAAAATAACAAGGAACTTGGACTAAATAAAGAATTTGTGCAAAACAATTAACAAGGCACAACTACTAGAAAAATGAGCCAAAAAATCCCAGATAACTAAGGCAAGAACTCAAATAGCCAAAGAAAATGTGATCATCTTTGTTAGTCTTCTGTACAGTGTAATACTTTACTCTGCATAACATTGACTAAAATTAAACAACCAAAAAAAAAAAAAAACCACGTATTGAGGAAGATATGGAACCTCCAGAATTTTTATAAACTTTTGGTGCTGTGCAAAGTGTTATAAATTTAGGAAACTAATTAGCTTGGCTTAAACATGCATATAACACATAACCAGCAATTCCATTCCTAGGTATATATCCAACAGAAATGCATATGTGTTTTCATAAAAAGACATGGATACTGTTTTCAGCTTCACAAACTGGAAGCTAACTGAATGTATATCAACATAAATGGTTAAATAAGTTTTGTATATATACCCAATGGAACAACAGTGAGTGGCTATAGAACATGAAATGGAAATAGCGAGTATAAGTGAACTATATAGGGAACTGAGATAGAGCAGGAATTTCAGAATGGTGAAGTATGCTTCCTCTCCCAATAAAAGAGAAATTTAATTGGTGAAATAATTAAAAACAAACCAATAATCATTTGAAGTCTTGAAAAAAATGTGTTAATGGCATACAACAAAAGGAAAAGAAATTTAAGAAAATCTCTGAACTCTCAGAAAAATCAGTGTGTGTGGGGGGGTGTATATTGTATATATAGTATATTGTATATTGCATATATATGTATATTGTATATCTATATATGGATAAATTATAAAGGGATAACTTTATAAAGTATAAAGGGATAACTCAAATGCTCTGTGTGTGTGTGTGTGTGTATACACACACACAGCATTATACTTCCCATTATACTTCCCCCAGCTCCTATTTTGGAAACTCTACCACAAGTGCTTTTTTCCAGGCAGGTGAATCCCAGATAACCTTTATTCATTCTCCAACAAGTTCCTACCAGGAGGCTATAGTTTTCACCCTGGAAGGGGACAGAAATCTGCCAGCCTTCCTAATCCCCATCCAGCAATGTGCTATAGAAGTGATATTTCAAGAAGTTAAGCAGCAAGTTCCCTAACCCACCTCTCACATGAGCAGAAGCTCTACTCTGACATAATAGGCCAATAATAACAGGAACTGATGACCCTGCCCTAACTCACTTATAGGGTGGTGGTTCCATGGTGGGAGGTATGAAGAAAAAGTCTAGGGGCTTCCCTCACCCAAGTGCACATTTGTCACTCTAGGAAAGCAAGTCCCTGTCCCCAGCTCTGATGTAGGTGGACGGGGTCTTCCAGGGGGAAAGTCCATAAGAACAAAACAAGAGGACTGAACTTACTTGGAATGGAGTGTTAGGAATGCTATAGTGAAACATGTCAGAATTGAAGTTACCTAGCTGTACATTACATCCCTCACAGTTTATAATTGAAAGTTTGAAAGTTTTACCTTTTGTCTACCTTCCGCTCCATGCATGATACAAAGGAAAATGAAAAAAGAGTAAATTCCAAGAGTTCTCATCATCAGGGTGAACTGTTTTCCCTTTTCTTTTCTCCTTCCTTTTCTTTTTATTGTGTACACATGCAAAGATGGATGTTAGCTGAGCCTGTTGTGATAATCATCTCACAATATGCGTAAATCAAGCTTGATGCCTTAAATTTATACAGTGATGAATGTCAATTATTTCTCAATAAAACTGGGAAAACATATAATCCCCATAGAAAATAATTGAGAGGAGAATGTTGATCCATGATTCAAGAAGGAAAGTAACAGAACTTCCAGCGCTTCAACAGAGAGCGCCAGGGAAAGATAAAGCTAAAAAGAGCCCTGGTGGATCACTGTCAGACTTAAGGGTCAGGGAGACTATCCTGGAATTAATGAAGCTGCACTCACACAGGAGTAGTAAGAACAGGATGTGGCCAGAACTGAAATCTGTGCACAGGTCCGTCAGAACAGATTAGAAGCCTCACAGCCTGGTTGGACTTAAACCTTTGACCAAACACTAAACAATAAGCTACTCTGATCCAAGGGCAACATTCAGAAAGTCTGGCTTACAAAGAAAATCACACTGAGTCTGGAAGACTGTGACCATGTCCAAGGCTATACCTTCTCAAGAAAAATGAGCGATGGAACCTCTAAACCACCAATTCATGGCTGAACATGGGGCAAAAGGATGTGAACTGCATGAACTGTAATTGCAGCCTCTAAGCCACACAGAGCTCAAATTGCAAAGGGTCAATATATAAATATTTAAGGAAGCTTGACTATTTGATTGATAAGTGGCTTTTACCACCTCAGAAGTAACCCCTAGGAACCTAGAGTAGAAAAAAGGAAGGAAAAAGTAATATGAGGATTTACACTGTGAATGGCTGTAGACCTCACAGTATCAGTTGAGCCAAATCATTATACATTTAAGCAAATGACCAAGCACATCAGAAATTCAGGGGCAGGGAGGGGTCTGAATTTAAAGTTGCTACACTATATTATCTAAAATGTCTAGTATTCAGAAAAATGACATGTAAAACAGTATGGAAGTGTAATAAATACTCAGGAAAAAAGAGCAGGGTTAATAAAGCATAATTGTGGCAGACTTAGCAGAAAGAGACTTAAAGCTGTTATAGTACATATATTCAAAGAACTACAGAATAAGAGAGTGATTATAAAGTAAGCTATGGGCCTGGGTGATAATCATTTTTCAGTATAGATTTGTCATTTGTAAGTCTTGAACCACTCTGGTGGTGATCTCAGTAATAGGGAAGGTAGCATATGCATGGAGAGAGGAACTATATGGAAAATCGATGTACCTTCCCCACAATTAAATATAAAATTACCACAACACAGCAGTTCTATCTCTAGCCATATACCCAAGAGAACTGAAAACATACCTAAATGCAAAACCTTGTGTAAGTATGTTACTACTAGCATTATTTATTATTTTTTAAATCTTTTTATTTTAACATTTATCAATTTTTTACAATTTTTAGACAATATTTGCTTCCCCCCACCCTCTCAGATTGAGTCCCCATAGAATTTCCTTCCCCAAGGCACCCGTGTGCCATCACCACAGTCCCCTGTGCTCCTCACTCCCTCCCTGTCACCCCTCTCCCTCTTCCTCCTCTGCAGGATGTCTCTGGTTTACAATTGTCTGTTTATGCTTTGTTGTGGTTTATTATTTATTATCATAAAACAGATACTCATCACAGAATGAATGGAAAAATAAAGTGTGGGCTTTCCATTTGGTTGAATATTTGACAATAAAAAAGAAGCACTAAATAACCAGTGATTAAAGTATGATCTATTGTGTGATTTCACTGATGTGAAATGTCCATTGGGGAGAAATGTGGAGTGACTGATATTGGGTTTGGCATGTCTTCTTAAAAGGATGAAGGGCCTCCCTGGTGGCACAGAGGTTGAGTGCTGGGCTGCGAGGCTGCCCACAGCCTCTGCAGTGCTGGTTCAATCCCTGGCTGCCCAGGGAGGGTCCCACATGGAGCAGAGACCTCTCCTGCCGCCCGCTGCTTCCCTCAGCAGTGTACTTCGTTGGTCTGCCTGTTCTGTTCCCTGCTCTGGCTCTGGTGAATTCTCTCGCCCTCCTGTGCTTCTGACTGTACCCAGAGCTTGTATAAATAAATAACTAAATCTTTAAAAAAGAAAAAAAAAAGGATGAATGTATTCTAAATCTAGACCATGGTAATGGTTTCATAATCCTGTGAACTTGCTAAAAAAAAAAACATTGAATTATATACTTTTAATAAGTTTATATCTCAGAGATATTTAAATATGTAAAATTAATTGTGATTATATTTTTTAAATCTTAAAATAATGAAAATAAGGGGGAAAGGCAGACTTTATATAAAAAGTATATACAGAATAAACCCTTCCATAGGAAAAGGAAATGTTTAAAAAGAATAGGTATAGCTCAGGTAGTTGTGTTGTTGGAAACCTGGGTAGAGGTTCCTCCTGCAAGTTTAGGACAGTGACTGAATGCCCTGGAAAGCTGAAAATATTTGTATTTTTATTTTTTTTTTTTTTTTTTTTTTTTTTTTTTTTTATAAATAAATTTTATTGTTATATTCCCCATACAATTGCAGCCCCCCCATTCTGACCCCAATCCCTCCCCTCCCGCCCCCCTAAAAGTGTCTCTGGTTCATAGTTTTTTGTTGATTTTGATTTTCACTATCTTATAGTTATTCATTTTCCTGGTCCCTTATTTAAGTTTTCTAGATTCCTGCTATGAGTGAGACCATCCGGTATTTTTCTTTTTCTTTTTGGCTTATTTCGCTGAGCATGATCCCTTCCAGCGCCATCCATGTTGCTGCAAATTGCATGTGTTTATCTTTTTTGAATGCTGAGTAATATTCCATGGTATATATGTACCACATCTTCTTGATCCAGTCATCTATTTTTGGGCATTTGGGTTGTTTCCAAAGCTTAGCTATTGTAAACAGTGCTGCTATAAACATAGGGGTGCAGGTGTTCTTTGGAATTGATGTTTCTGTGTCCTTTGGGTAAATACCTAGGAGTGGAATTGCTGGATCATATGGAAGCTCTATGTTTAGTAGGTCCAGAAATCTCCACACAGCTTTCCACAGTGGTTGGACCAGTTTGCACTCCCACCAACAGTGCAGAAGAGTTCCTTTTTCTCCACACCCTCGCCAACATTTGTTGTTGCTAGTTTTTTTAATATGTGCCATTCTCACTGGTGTAAGATGGTATCTCATGGTAGTTTTGATTTGCATTTCCCTGATGACAAGTGATGTTGAACATTTTTTCATATGCCTGTTGGCCATTTGCATTTCCTCTTCAGAGAAGTTTCTTTTAAGCTCTTCTGCCCATTTTTTGACTGGATTATTTTCTTTGTTGTTGTTGAGTCTCATCAGCTCTTTGCAGATTTTTGTGATCAGTCCTTTATCATTAGTGTTGGGTGCAAAAATGTTCTCCCAGTTGGTGGGGTTTCTCTTTGTTTTTGTTATTGTCTCTTTTGCTGTGCAAAAGCTCTTTAATTTGATGTAGTCCCAGCTGTTTATCTTTGCCTTCACTATCACTGCTTTGGGTGATGTGTCTGTAAAGATGTCTTTGATGTGCAAATCACGTAGTGTTTCGCCTATATTTCCTTCTATATATTTTATGGTTTCAGGTCTTATGTCTAGTTCTTTAATCCATTTTGAGTTGATTTTTGTGTATGGTGTGAGGTGGTGGTCAAGCTTCATTCTTTTGCATGTAGCGACCCAGTTTTCCCAGCACCATTTATTGAACAAACTTTCTTTGCTCCAATGCATATTCTTTGCTCCTTTGTCAAAGATTAGTTGACCATAAATCTGTGGGTTTATTTCTGGATTTTCTATTCGATTCCATTGGTCTGTATGTCTGTTCTTGTTCCAATACCATGCAGTTTTGATGATTATGGCTTTGTAGTAGAGTTTGAAGTCTGGGAGTGTGATGCCTCCATTCCCTTCTTTTTTTTTCAGGAGAGCTTTGGCTATTCGGGGTTTTTTGTGATTCCATATGAATTTCATCAATAATTGTTCTATTTCTTTGAAGAATGACATTGAAATTTTGATTGGAATAGCATTGAATCTGTATATTGCTTTTGGAAGGATGGCCATTTTAATAATGTTTATTCTTCCAATCCATGAGCAGGGGATGTCTCTCCATTTCTTTGTGTCTTCTTCTATTTCTTTTAACAGTGTTTTATAGTTTTCTTTGTATAGGTCCTTTACCTCTTTTGTTAGATTTATTCCCAAATATTTGATTTTTTTTGTTTCAATAACAAAAGGGATGGTCTTTTTGATTTCTTCTTCTTCAGATTTATTGTTTGTGTATAGGAAGGCTACTGACTTTTGCGTGTTGATTTTGTATCCTGCCACTTTACTGAACTGATTGATGAGTTGAATTAGCTTTTCTGTGGAGTTTTTGGGGTTCTCTATATATAATATCATATCGTCTGCAAATAGTGATAGTTTGACTTCTTCTTTTCCTATTTGGATTCCTTGGATGTCTTTCTCTTGTCTTATTGCCCTGGCTAGGACTTCCAGTATTATATTGAAAAGCAATGGTGAGAGTGGACATCCTTGTCTTGTTCCAGATCTTAATGGAATTGCTTTCAGCTTTTCACCATTGAGAATGATACTGGCTGTTGGCTTGTCATAGATGGCCTTTATGATGTTGAGGTATGTTCCTTGTATCCCAAGAATTTCAAGGGCTTTTATCATGAATGGGTGTTGCACTTTGTCGAAAGCTTTCTCAGCATCTATTGATATTATCATATGGTTTTTATATTTCTTTTTGTTGATGTGTTGGATAACGTTGATTGATTTTCGGATGTTAAACCATCCTTGTGCCCCTGGAATGAATCCAACTTGGTCGTGGTGAATTATCTTATGGATACATTGTTGGATTCTGATAGCTAAAATTTTATTGAGGATTTTTGCATCAGTGTTCATTAGGGAGATTGGCCTGTAGTTTTCCTTTTTTGTGTTGTCCTTGTTCGGTTTTGGTATTAGTGTAATGTTGGCTTCATAAAACGTGTTTGGTATTGTCCCTTCCTTCTCAATTTTTTGGAAGAGTTTGTGAAGGATAGGCACTAATTCGTCTCTGAATGTTTGGTAGAATTCATTTGTAAATCCATCAGGTCCTGGGCTTTTGTTTTTGGGGAGGTTTTTTATTACCATTTCAATTTCGCTAATTGTAATTGGTCTGTTTAGGTGTTCTATTTCTTCTTTATCTAGCTTTGGGTGATTGTAGAGTTGTAGGAATTTGTCCATCTCCTCTAGATTGTTGAACTTGTTTCCATATAACTGTTCATAGTAGTTACTGATTATTCTTTTGATTTCTGCTGTGTCCGTTGTGATTTCTCCTCTTTCATTGATGATCCTGTTTATTTGTGCTTTCTCCCTTTTTTCCTTTGTGAGCCTGGCTAGGGGTTTGTCTATTTTATTGATTTTTTCAAAGAACCAGCTCTTGGTTTCATTGATCTTTTGGATTGTTTTTTTAGTTTCAATTTCATTTATTTCTGCTTTGGTTTTTATTATTTCTTTTCTTCTACTGGTTTTGGGGTTTTTTTGTTGTTCTTTTTCTAGATCTTTGAGCTTCGAGATTAGGTTGTTTCTTTGCGTTCTTTCTTGTTTCTTGATGTGAGCTTCTATTGCTATATATTTTCCTCTTATTACTGCTTTTGCTGCATCCCATACATTTAGAATATTGGTGTCCTCCTTGTCGTTCAATTCAAAAAATTTTTTAATTTCTTCTTTGATCTCCTCATTAGTCCAATGGTCTTCCAGTAGTGTGGTTTTTAATCTCCATGAGGTATGAAAGTTCCTTGCCTTCTTTTTATGGTTTATTTCTAGTTTGATGCCTTCATGGTCAGAAAAGATGGTTGATATGATTTCAATCTTGGTGTATCTGTTGATGTTTGTCTTGTGCCCCAGTATGTGATCGATCCTGGAGAATGATCCGTGTGCGCTTGAGAAAAATGTGTACTCCGTTTTTTTGGGGTTTAGTGTTCTATAGATGTCTGTTAAGCCCAATTGCTCTAGGTCCTTATTTAGAGCTTTAGTTTCTTTACTTATTTTTTGTCTTGTTGATCTATCCATTGTTGATAGTGGTGTGTTGAAGTCTCCCACTACGTATGTGTTTTCTCTGATGTCTGTTTTCAGAGAGGACAACAGTTGTCTGATATATTTTGGTGCTCCTTCGTTTGGTGAGTATATGTTAATGAGTGTTATTTCTTCTTGAAGTATTGTCCCCTTGATCATAATGTAGTGACCCTTGGGGTCTCTTTTTATCTTTTTGAGTTTGAAATCTGTTTTATCTGATATAAGTATAGCTGTTCCTGCTTTCTTTTTTGGTCCATTTGCTTGTAGGATTGTTTTCCATCCTTTAACTTTGAGCCTATTTTTATCTTTTGTAGCTAAATGTGTTTCCTGGAGACAGCAAAAGGTTGGGTTTTGTTTCTTAATCCAGGCTGCAACTCTGTGTCTTTTTATTGAAGAGTTTAGTCCATTTACATTCAGAGTTATTATTGATATGTTAACATCTGTATTTGCCATTGTGTTTGTCTTTCCTTTGATTTTATTTATTTATTCTTTTAATAACTTTTTTTTTTGGCCTTCTTTCATTGTTATTCGTCCCTCTGAGGTTCTGGCTTTAGGACTCCTTGTAGTATTTTTTGGAGTGGGGGTTTAGTTGCAATGAAATTCCGGAGTTTCTGTTTGTCTGGAAAGGTCCATATTCTTTCTTCAAAGAGGAAGGAGAGCTTTGCGGGATAGAGTATTCTTGGTTGGCATCTGTTTTCTTGGAGTCTGTTGACTATGTCCCTCCACTCTCTCCTTGCCCGTAGTGTTTCTTCGGAGAAGTCTGATGTCAGCCTGATTGGTTTTCCTTTGAATGTTATCTGTTTCTTCCCTCTTGCCAGCTTCATTATTTTTTCCTTGTCCTGGATTCTTGGGAGCTTTACTATTATGTGTCTTGCTGTATTTTTCCTTTCGTCGTGGAAGTTTGGTGTTCTTCTTGCTTCTTGTATATCAATTTTCAGCTCCTTCTTCACATTTGGGAAGTTCTCTTCAATTATCTCTTTGAATATTTTCTCTGTTCCTACATCTCTCTCCTCTCCTTCTGGTATTCCTATAACTCTTATATTTCCTTTCCTCATGGAGTCAGATAGTTCCCGAAGTCTTTCTTCGTTCTTTTTCCTTCGTACTTCTCTTTCCTTTTCTGTTTTGGTTCTTTTTATTTCTGTGTCTTCAAGATTACTTATTCGTTCTTCCATTTCATCTATTCTGCTTTCATTGCTTTTCCCAGAATTCTTTAGTTCTTCCAATAATTCTTTGATCTCCTGCATTTCTTTTACTTCCCTCTTTAGGGACTCAATTTCTTTCTTCTGACCATCGTTTTCCCTCTCTAGGGACTCAATTGCATTCTTCTGATCGTTGATTATTTTTCCCTTATCATTGTTTTCCTTTATGACTTCTGTTAGTTTTTTAATCACGGCAATTTTAAATTCTCTTTCTGGAAGGCTCAGAAATTCTTCCAAGTTATTGTCTTTGCAATCTGGGGGCTGGCTTTCTTTTTGTGGTGTGCTTTTTCTCTGGAGAGTTGCTAGGTTGCGTGTGGTTCTTCTCTTCCCTACTGTCTGTTTTCTAATTTGCCGTATGCGTTGGGACACTGTGTAGTTGGGACTGGCCGGCATCTTGGGTGGGCTTCTCTGTTCCCCTCTGGTTCTTCCAGGAGTCATCTGTCAGTTTCAAGCAGTCTTTACTGGAGAAAGGTCCCTGTTCTAAAATGCCGATGTAGGGACACACTCCCCTGTGCGCCTGGTCTGCCCCGGCGGTGGGTTCCTGCTCCCCTCTGGGCTTGGACTGCAGGCCAGAGGGGGTCTGGCGTGGGCGAGCTTACCCCGCTCACCTCTGGCTCCTGAGGAAGCCTTCTGCAGGTAGTCTTTACTGAAGAAATGTCCCTGTTCTAAAATGGTGATGTGGGACACACTCCCTGCGTGTCTGGTCTCAGGCACACTCTTCTGCGCACCTGGTCTGCCCCGGCTGTGGGTGCTCGCTCTCCCTGTGGGCTCAGACTACTTGTTCGGAAGGGGCCCGGTGTGGGCAAACTCCCCAGCTGGCCACTAGCTCCTTCAGGAGCCTCTGCTGGCTTCAAGTCGCTAGGTGGTGCCAGAGATCTCTCCTAGAGCCCTTGGGGAGCTGATTTTCCACCCCATGGGACAGGGAGCAGAGCGGGGATGGTAGGGTACACCTCAACGGCTTTGGGGTGCTGTGTCTGCCTTGTGCCCCACCGTCGTGGGGAACCCACGCCCCTAATTTCGTGCCCCGGGTCTCTGTTCCAAAGCCCTCAGTTCCAGGACGCGGGCTGTAGCCCAGATCAGTGGGGCGGGAATGGCGCCTTTTGAATCCTGCTCCCCTGCCTGGGCGCCTTGTTCCTGCTCACTCAGGATGGGCCTCCGCCGTCTCCCCCTAATTTCGTGCCCGGGTCTCAGTTCCAAAGCCCTCAGTTCCAGGATGCGGGCTGTAGCCCAGATCAGTGGCGCGGGAATGGCGCCTTTTGAGTCCAGCTCCCTTGCCTGGGCGCCTTGTTCCTGCTCACTCAGGGAGGGCCTCCGCAGTCTTCCCCTAATTTCGTGCCCCGGGTCTCAGTTCCAAAGCCCTCAGTTCCAGGACGCAGGCTGTAGCCCAGATCAGTGGCGCGGGAATGGCGCCTTTTGAATCCAGCTCCCTTGCCTGGGCGCCTTGTTCCTGCTCACTCAGGGAGGGCCTCCGCAGTCTCCCCCTAATTTCGTGCCCCGGGTCTCAGTTCCAAAGCCCTCAGTTCCAGGACGCGGGCTGTAGCCCAGATCAGTGGCGCGGGAATGGCGCCTTTTGAATCCCGCTCCCCTGCCTGGGCGCCTTGTTCCTGCTCACTCAGGGAGGGCCTCCGCAGTCTCCCCCTAATTTCGTGCCCGGGTCTCAGTTCCAAAGCCCTCAGTTCCAGGATGCGGGCTGTAGCCCAGATCAGTGGCGCGGGAATGGCGCCTTTTGAATCCAGCTCCCTTGCCTGGGCGCCTTGTTCCTGCTCACTCAGGGAGGGCCTCCGCAGTCTCCCCCTAATTTCGTGCCCCGGGTCTCAGTTCCAAAGCCCTCAGTTCCAGGACGCGGGCTGTAGCCCAGATCAGTGGCGCGGGAATGGCGCCTTTTGAATCCCGCTCCCCTGCCTGGGCGCCTTGTTCCTGCTCACTCAGGGAGGGCCTCCGCCGTCTCCCCGCAAGCCTAGGTCGCAGGCGCGGGGACCTGGGCAGCTGCGATCCGGTCCGGATCCGCGCCGCTTTCCGCACGCAACCTTACCGGGCGGCCAGGGCTGTGTGCTGGTGCTGGTCTCCTCCTGGGGGGCGTGGCTCTCTTTAATGGCGCCTGGAGCTCACCTCCGCAGCGGATCCTGCAGGGTTCGCCTCTCCCGTTCACGGGGTGTGGTGGCTGCAATAGTTCCTTTCCACTCACAGTCCCACTTGCTGCGTCCGTTTTTCTTGTTGGCCGTTTTGGTTTGTTGTTTCCCTCCTTTCTGCCGGTCGGAGAGTGCCGCCTCTGTGGGCGGGGGAGGGGAGCAGGGTTCTGCGCTTCCCTCCCTTCTGGTCCTCTTTTATGGCAACTTTCTTCTTCGGGCAGTTTGCTGGAGTCGTCCGTTTATCTTCCGTGTCCCAGTTCTCACTGGGACCTGCCGCTTTTCCTCCCTATTAACTTTTTTTAATGGGAGATCTTACTCGCAGCGTCTCCTCGCCGCCATGTTGCTCCGCCCCCAATAATATTTGTATTTTTAATCTGGATGCTAGTTACATGGGTCTATCTAATATGAAAATTTCATCAAGACACATTTATGTGTACTTTTTATGTTTGCACATTATACTTTAACAAATACTTTTAAAATTATGGAGCTATAATAATTTTAATGGATAGGAGCCAAGTATTACCTTATTATGAGTTCCAATTTCCATAATTTTTGCTGAAGAAATTGGTGTGCAGTCCAATTTGTTACATTTAATTCACTGATTTTTAAATTTTTCTTTGATTAATTTATTCAATAAATACTTAAATGTGGAATAAAGGCATTTGTTTAAAACTTGGAGAAATAGCCTTCAACGAGACTTTGCTCACCCCTCTCTTAGGCTGGAAGCTAATAAAAATTAATTAGATGTTTAATAAATATCACAAGGAAGAGGTGTCAGACATTGTGGTTATAAGTAACAGAAGACTTGTCTTAGGAGTTCCAGACAAACTCTGTAAAAGACTCATTTCCAACTGTAAATCAGGCAGATTAGAAAATTTCCCAAGTTAAGAGAGGGAGAAAGGTATTTCGAGCAGAGTAGAATTTGCATCAGGGACCTAGTCAGGAAAGAGGTTTGCTTAACTGAGAGCAGGAAAATAGTTCAAGATAGAATTAGACATGTCATCTACAGATTGATTTCTAGACATTTACCGATAATTAATGATTCTAGAAAAAAGATCTTTTAAACTCGCTTTCTGTTCCTAATCTTATTTTACTTCATGAAATGAATGTCTAATGACAGAGTGCCTTACTAAGGATTTTAGTGTCTCCCCATTGTATATTATCATATCATCTGCAAATAGTGATAATTTTACTTCTTCTCTTACAATTTGTATTATTATATATCTTTCTCTTGCCTAACTATAGATGGGACTTCCAAAACTATATTGAACAGTAGTGGTGAGAGTAGACATCCTGGCTTTTTACCTGATCTCAGCAGAAAAGATTTCATTTTCTCACCATTGAGTATAATACTAGCTATGGGTTTGGCTATTTATTATGATGAGATATATTTTGTCTATGCCCATTTTACTGAGTTTTTTTTTTTTTAATCTTAAATGATTGCTGAATCTTGTCAAATGCCTTCTCTACATCTACTGAAATCATCCTGTGATTTTCCTTTCCTTTTTCATATGGTGAATTACATTGGTTATGTATGCTAAACCATCCTTGCATCCCTGGAATAAATCCAACTTGGTTATGATATATGATCTTTTAATATATTATTGAATTTGATTTTTGGGGGGTAGACTTTTACTGTTTCAATAACCTTGCTTGTCTTCATTCTGCTCAAGTTTTTCATTTCTTTTTGATTTAGTCTTGAAGGTTTTATGCTTCTAAGAATTTTTCCATTTCTTTTGTATTTTTAAATTTGTTGATATAAAGCTATTCGTAGTATTTTCATATGAGCCTATGTATTTCTATGATGTGCTTTGTAATTTCTCCTTTCATTTTTGGTTTTACTTATTTACTTTTTTTTTTTTAAATAGAGGCATTTTTTTTTATTTATTTATTTGTTTGTCCGTTTGTTTTGTTTATACATGCACTGGGTACAGTCAGAAGCACGGGAGGGCGAGAGAATTCACCAGAGCCAGAGTGGGGAGCAGAGCAGGCAGAAGGACCGAAGTACACTGCTGAGGGGAGCAGCGGGTGGCAGGAGAGGTCTGCGTGCCATGTGGGACCCTCCTCCAGTGGCCGGGGAGCAGCCAGGGATCGAACCGGCGCGGCAGAGGCTGCGGGCAGCTTCGCAACCCAGCGCTCAACCGCTGCGCCACCGGGGAGGCCCTATTTATTTACTTTTAAAAAAAAAATCTAGGTAGAGGTTTGTATTTTTTTTTTTTTCTAAAAAAGTTTTTGGATTTTTTGCTATTTTGAAATGTTTGACTTCTATTTCATCTATTTCCTTTCTATTTTTTTTCCTTCTCTTGATTTTTGATTTCATTTCATTTGTTCTTTTTTTTTTCCTTCCTGTCATGTTACTTTTTTTAGCATTTTCTTGTCCCTTGATATGGGCCTGTGTTGCTATATTATTCCCTTTTATTACTACTTTTGCCACACCCATAAGTTCTGGTAGTTCCAGTTATTTTTATTTGTCCCCAGTGTTTTTAAATATTGTATTTCTTCATTAACTGAATAGTCATTCAGTAGTGTGTTTCTCAGTCTCCACCTAATAGATATTTTTCTGGCTTTCTTTTTATACTTGATTTCTATTTTGATATTGTGATCAGAGATTTTAATCATTTTGAATCTCTTGACACTTTTATACTCATTTTTTTGGGTGAATGTTTAGTAGACCCAACAGATATAATTTCTTATTTAAGGGTATTCTTTCCATGTTCATCTGTCAATTGATATATGTAGGGTACTGAAGTTACCACTATTGTGATGCAGCCCAATCTCTTGTTTTTAGTTTTATTAATGGTTGTATTATGTATTTTGATAATCCTTCATTTGGTGCATGTCTATTCATAAATGTTATGTATTATCAATGTATTTATCCTATAATCATTCTAAAATGTCCATCCTTATTTAATAATTGGAAGTTTATATTGTATCATGTAAGTATGGCTGTCTGCACCTTTTCAGTCGCTTTGCTTAAAAGATTATATTCTAACCATTTTCTTTGAGTGTATGTATATCATTGGATTGCAGTCAATCTCCTGGAAAAAATATAAAGTTGGACTTTGTTTTCAGATCTAACAGTCACATTTGATTGGCAATTTCAGAATATTTACAATTTAGATTGACTATTTATATATGGGTATTTGCTACTGCCATTTTGTCTCCAGTTTTCTGTTTCTATTTCCTTATTTAATTTTTGTGCATTTTCTTTGCTTTTATTGTTTGTCTTTTGTGTGATTTTCAGTTTGGTTTTTTTTCTTATTTATTTATTTATTTATTTATTTATTTATATTTTGACTTAGGAGTGTTCCTAAGTACTTCTTGTAGGTATGATCTAATGCTGCAGACTCCTTCATCTTTTGTTTGAGAAGACCTTTATTTATACTTTACATCTGAAGAAGAGATTCACAGGACTTAATATGATTGGCTGGCCATTTTCATTTTTGAGTTTGTTGAATTCCATTCTGTCCTTACCTATAAAGTTTCTGCTGAGAAGTCTGATGTTAGCCTAACAGGAGTACCTTTATAAATTACCTGCTTTTCCCCCTAGCTGCTTTCAACATTGTTTCTTTGTCTTGAACTCTTGCTAGCTTCATTACTCTGTGTCTTGGTATAGATAGACACAACAAATACCTAGTTTTCAGAGTTCTTGATCTCATTTGTTGAGCTCTTTACCACCTTAATTTTTGTTAGTATTTGAGGCTTTGATTTCTACCTTTTCCCATTGATTTTATTTATGAGCCTATTAGCTTGTTTTTCTGAATTTAGTGTATTGATTTGACTAGTTTATCTGAGTTTTATTAAATTTCTTTGACTTCCTGAGTTTTCTTTTATCTCTGAATTTCTTTTTTTTTTTTTAAGATTTATTTATTTATATAAGAACTGGGGTATAGGCCATAGGTGTGGAAGGTTGAGCAAATTCACCAGAGACAGAGGGGAGCAAAACAGGCTGATGGATGGAAAAAAACTGCTGAGGGGAGCAGCAGACAAGACAGGAGAGGTCTGCCACTCCTTATCTCTGAATTTCTTTATCACAGCATTTTTGAACTCTCAATTTGATATGGAAATATAGTCTTCTACCTTTTTTGTACTTGAATTCTGTGGTTGTTCTCTCCTAGTGATGTCACACACTCTTGAGGTCTTATATGTCCATGGGTTTTATTTATTTCCCATTTTGCTACTCGAGGAGTCTCTATTTTAGTGTTTTTAAAAATATCTTCAGCAATAACTTAAATGGTTAAAATATTTTATTTCCCCCACAGGTGGTGGTATGATTTTGTTTGATTTTATTCACTTATTCTTTTTATTTTTACCTTTGGTGACTTTTGTAAGTATTCAGATCTTCTTTGTAGGTGTTGGGGAGGTGCTTGAAGAGATCCAAATGTGGCTGTGAATGTTTGGGGTGAAGCTGATCAATGTTTGTGGCATCACTGATATCCCTCCTCTCTGGAGTTTGGAACGAAAGACTTGGCAGTCCCTGTGCTTCTGCTTGTAGAGTTTACTGGGCCACCAAAACTCACCTTGCCTAATGGGGTTAATGTTTATCCCATTCCACTGTTCCCTAGGGCCCTCTTTCTCCTCCTAGCGCATATTGTAACTGTCTGTTTTTCCTTCTCGAGTTACTGGCTTTGTTTTTCTGCAGTCTAGCTGTGAGTATATGGAAGAGGAGAAACTAGTGTTTTTGCAGTCATCTTGCTTCTCCCACCATCTGAATATAACATGTGTCTTTTTAAGTCACTAAATTTGTGATAATTTGGTATAGAGGCAATAGGAAATATGTTATACTTTATCTTTTTCTCATATAATAACTACCTCAGAAAATTAGAGGATAGAAAGTAGACATGAATGAATATAACTCTTATTTGTTATCTTGCATAATTAGATATAAGTGCCATTTTCCCTGTCTCATTAGAATAGGTATTTAAAACAAAACAGAAAAAAAAAACCCACACCAGAGTATGTCTTTCTATAGCAGGGCATGAAATTGGAGTAATTACATGACATTTAGTATACAATCTTTTGTATACTGTAATTCTTATTTATAACATCAATGGGATGGGATGATTATTATTTGGTAGTTAATTCAGCTCTCTGCAAATACATCAAAGAGATAAGATAGTGGTAAGGATTGCTTTGTAAGATGATGGTCCACAGTGTTCATTTTGGTTATGTTAACCATTATTGAGGCAGAATCATATCTCCAAGTGAAAATATGACTTTCATTGAGAGTCTTTAGGGCTTTGTAATTGAGAAACACCTCTTGGGAAGTTCATGTAAGGGTTCTGATGTGGCGAAATTATATAGCAGTTATATAGGGAGAGCTGCCTCATATAGGTAAACTATTCAAATTCTCTAAAAGGGGAAAGAAGAAAACATATAAGGGAAAGGATGTCTGCATGCTAGTGGAGTGACAGATTGTAATCTCTGAAGCTGAAATCTAATAGCGTTTATCAGTTTTTGTGAGAAAATTTTGGCCATTTTTCAAAATTCCCCAATTTCAGGTGTCAGGATGCTGTTCCGCTGAGAGTGATACTACATCCAGTTTGCTGAATATGATATCTATGCTAGTAAGTTAAGGATACCAAATGCTCAGGCAAGGCAGTGGTTCTCTGATTCCATTTGGGACATCCCCTTTATAAATTTTAATTTCATGATTTCTCAGAAATCTCCTTAGTAGTAGAGAGTTTAAAAGAATGGTTTGAAACAGGTTTATTCTAGGGCAATCAAGAAGATGAATGAAGCAGTTAATCATATCAGAATTTCTTTTTTTTATTTTAAAGATTTATTTATTTATGCATACAAGAACTGGGATACATGTCAAAGGTGTAGGTGGCGAGAGGATTCATCAGAGACAGAGTAGGGAGCAGAGGCTGACTGACTGAAATAAACTGCGGAGAGGAGCAGCGGGAGAGTTAGGGGAGGTCTGCTGTGTCATGTGGGTCACCTCCCTGGTTGGGGATTGAACTCATGCTGCAGTGGCTGCAGATAGCTTCATAGTGCTACCCCTTAACCCCTTGAGCCACTAGGGAGGCCCATATATCAGAATTTCTTAGACATTTTACTTGCTATTTACTTGTACAGTTCCATGAGTTCAAAATTGAACTATGAGATCAAAGTTACACCAAATAGAAATGAATAGGGAAAATAAATCAATCATTGTGACTTACTCAAATCCAATAATATTTTTAATCACTTAAATACTTAGCAGCAACAACTGACCATTTGCCAAAAAACAATGTTAATTAAAAACCTTGGTAACTAATGCTGTCATGTTCCAGTTGCTTAGCATTTTGTAGCTAAGCGTCGATATGTAGTATTTTTTCCAGCCAAAAGTCTTCTCTTTTAGAACCATTAGGGTTTTTTTTTTTTTAAGTCAGCATGTAGTGTACCTGACTACTTTAATAAAGTATATTAGATCTCCATTGGAATTTTTAAATAGCTGCTACAATTTTCTTGCCATTAGCTATTCACTGAATGCACCATTAAATCCCATGCTAAATTTCATTATTAAAATCCTTAATAATGTGTTCTGTTAAAAACCAAATGTGTTGTACTCTGCCCAAAAGTAACTCAGTATTGTTTCCTATGATAACTTTAATTGGATTTTAACTCTCTACCTTTTATATTTCATTATCAATTTTATTGAGTTTAATTACAAATCCATATGTATTTGTTAAAAAGTGCTGGTTTGATATTTTCCAATGACAACTACATTTTATTCAAAGACAAAATGTATTAGAATAAAAATTGCAAGAGACTAACCTATTGTACAAGATAATTAATTGAATTCCAGATTTATATGCATTTTTGATGTATGATTTCCCATAGTAAAATGACTTGAATCGTATATCAAGACACTATTATTCATTTTAATAGGTTTGTACAAAGTGATATTCACCATTATTGTAGGTCTGCTGTGAAGATGTGGATTTCATTCATTTTTAAGTCTGAAAAACTTTGTTCTATTAATTTGAAGAAAGAGGAAAATTATCCTTATTGGTTTCACCAACTACATAGAATGAAAAAAATTGATCCACACTTCCCATAAATTTTATGCTCTGTTAATATTAAATGCCTATTAGTTTAGATCCAGTTAATGAAGATTGATGATTATTATTGAAAGTTAATGTGAGGTGTCTCTTCTCCATATACTACCCTAAGTTGAAAATAAATGCCTTTATCTGTAAATTATAAAGTTATCATATGAAGCCAAATATTTCTAATAAATTAAATGCATTTTTGGAATAGTCCAAATTTAGGAATAGAAGGTATTTGTTAAAATGAATAGCAAAAAAGCAATTGGTAGAAGTAAAAATTAAAGAAATACATATGTAACCTGGATGAAAAAATAAATGAGATTAAAAATGATTAACCAGACATGAGAAATCTTAAAAATCTTTCCTCAATACCCATATAATCCCTCTCTGTGAAAATGAGTCTATGGCAGTTAACTTTATGTATACGACTTCATTTGTAGTTACTGTAGTGAATGAGAGGGTCACTAGATACTATGACTACAAGATACATTAAATACCAGGCTTTTCTAATTCAATCCTGTCCAAGTTTGATCATTTGGCTTCCCAAAAACTGGTCTGTAGAGGAAAATTGTTCTGCTCAAGTTAACTCAAGCATTATGATCCCTTTGTGTAAGTAGGGTTTTGACAATAATATAATTTACCATATGCTCCTTCACTCAATTCTCAAACCTCAGCTGGTTAACAAACTCAGAATCCCTTGAATTAAAGGTAGTCTAAGTCCTTTTGAAGTAAGACTCAATATCCTGAATATTTTACCCATACTTCCCCAAAGGGACCTGCAGCCATTTTAGAGAGAAGGGAAATACTCAAACATTTAAGATGTCTAGATATATGCTCTGAGACTGTACTTATCCTTGGAGAATTGAAACTGCGCTGTTGTTTCACCAGGAAATGTCCAATCAAAGATGATAAAAATGATTCTTCTCAAATCCATTTCACAGAGAACCAGATGGGTTTTAGAACCAATACAGTCATTTCTCAGTTCCTGAATACATAGTAGAAACAGACATACTTAAATGTTAGGTAACCTCCTGACCTATAGGGTGAGGCCAATTATGGTAAGAAGGACCAGATTGAAGCCTCCAGAACTCTACCCTTCCTGCCCCTACCAAAGACATGAACACATAATAGTAATGGCAACATAGTAAGCTGAAAACAATATTGCATTTTTTGAATAATTACAGAGATTATTAGTGGTAATAAATGGTACTGAAATATGGTACAGTGGTGCTACAATATCTCAAGTTAACTTACCTCTTTGGTCAATGCAGAAGACATGTCTTGGGTAATTAGATTGGATTCGCATACACTTAATTAGGCAGTGCTCCAACTTTAGCTCCTGTTGTAAATATTATCTCTTACAGCAAATCTACAGAGACTCTAGCACCTGGTTTGTAGCTATTGATCTGGAAAATGCTTTTTCATTCTGTACCCATTAGTAAGCCCACCAGGTATACATTTCTTCTATGTACCAGGGAAGTAATTTACTTCACGATATTACTTGAGTCTTAACAATTTTCTGGATTTCATGTAAAAACCTGTAGGATTCTTAATCACTTTGTCATCCCAGTGGTATCATATTGGTCTATAAATGGGTGATGTTATACCAATCAGACATACAGAGCAGGTGAGGCACATTAGTATCAGGGGATAAAGGTAAAAAGCCTAAAATATCTAGGGGCCTGTGTGAACTCACCAGAATTTTTAGTGATTCTTTGAACGTGCGGTATAGTTATACAGTTGCCGCCAACCTGAAAGACAAGTTATAATACCTTTTACTGCCTTTAATAAGAACAGGTGCATCATTCAAGGACCTCTTTAAATTCTAGATCAATAGGCATCATATTTGAAAGTGTTTCTTTATTTACAAAATGATCTGTACGATTGAGTGCTTTGAGAAAGTATAGAAAAAGAAAAAGAGCTGCAAATTGACCAGGCTGGATTTCAAACTGTTTTTCTATTTAGGCCAATAACTTTCCTCCCTACATTTCCTTCTCTTTTCATCAAGGAATACAACATGGTACCAGTGAATCTGAAGTTCAGAATTTCACCTATGTATTTTGGGTTCCTTATTTCACTGAATGAATAGGAAAAGAATTGGCTACAATGAAAAACCCAATTAACAAAGAAGGATAGATAGTTGCCTCACTTGGGATAAGTCTAGATATGTCTGGAAGCTAGAGGATTATCAAGGTCTACTGCCATAGTGGAGATGTTAATATAAAATCACAGTAAGCTACCAGCAACATCATTTCTAAAAGGGTGAGACTCGAGAAATGAAGGCTTAGATCATCCCACCTAAAAACAGTCATGGTCAGGTGTGAAAAGAAAACATGCAATCGGAGTCAAAAAAGGACATGATCATAGATGGATATATCTTGTTTCTTGGTTGAATGGTAATTGCTACATGATTCTTTTTGATTTAAGATTTCATAAAATAGCATTCTTCCAGATGTGGTTGAATTTATAAATATCAGATATACCCATTTTTGAGTCTTTCACTTAGCCATTTTTCTCCCAATAATCTAGAAAGCCTGCCTGACATCTAAAATTCTGCCACTTAATTAAGCAGAGGATTGTGCAGTGAGACCAGTAATAGTCCTACAGGATATCCACAAACTTGATTCTTGTTTCCTTTCTGTAAAACTAGATAATGTGCAAAATAAGATAATGTTTAGATGTCATATTTCTTTTTTCTGCTTTAATATTTTTACAGTATTTGAAAAGTGTGAAGAGACAAAACCCAATTTAGAAAAGAGCAATGCATTTATTTTTACCTCTCCAGAAATTCCCTTGATAGAATTTTTTTCCTTAGTTCTTGAGGGACCTTCAGTTTTTATCTGAATTAGATAAAATACCAAGCTAGAATACCAACAATCTTCTGGAAATCTAATTGGGATAAAACTGTATGGTTTACCTTTGAGGATAATACAAAATGAAAGAAATTCTATACCCCTGTGTTCTAATTCTACAGTGTGCCTGACAAAGAAAGGAAAAAATTGTAACAACCTAGTAAATTCAGTTAAAACTTTCATTTTTGCAACTCTATTAACAAACTATGCTATAGGCTTCCTGGCTTCAAAGCTTCTTAAATAGTTTTTATTAACTGTGGTTTAGTGTATGAATAAGAATGGATTTAGGCAGAATAGAATGAAGCCAAAGAGCCAGTTTTTGAATATTTTTGCTTAAACCAGAGCCTGGAGCTCCTTAAGTACTTGATGATTAGTTTGTTGATTGTCTTGAGGTTTAGCATATGAAACCACAATATGAAAGGAGGCTATGGGTCTAGGACAGAAATATTTTTAATCTTTCCTTGGCTTCTCTTGGACTATATTGCCCTGAAAATATTATAACTCTCTAATGTTCTGTCTCTCTATCTTTAAAATTTTAATTTTCGCTCTGCAGTGTGAAGATTAGATGAGATACTGTGATTACCATATAAAGTGATTACCATAGTTCCTATGGTATAAAGTGATTATCTATAAAGTGATTACCGTAGTTCCTGGTATATAACTGAAGCAAGAAATTTTTAAAAACTACTCTTCCACAGGGATTTCATAGCAGGCACAAGAAGAGAGGAAATTCAGTTGATTTGAATTAGGAGAGTTTGACCTGGACCTAAAGGTGTATGTTTTAGGTGCCATCAACCAAGGTGGTAGAAGGGCAAAATAAGGCTAATGATAAAGAAAATTTAAACTTAGTGTCCTTCAGTGGAAAAAAGAATCAGGCTGGATAACACCCAGAAGCTCAAATAGCCCTCAATTTGGGAAAATGGTGTGTTCATCTGTAAGTTGTTATAGAAAATAAAGGATATTTTGGTTGCAATTTTCAGGTTTTGTTCAGATGTTTGGCAGCATGCAGAGACTAATCAAACATACTATAACCCTATTTAGAAATGAACACATTCCTGGCTAGAGCAATGAATAAATGTTAGAAAGAAATGAAGTCAATGTTTTTCCTTTTTTCTCCCAATGATTCTAGAAGGGATGCATGATATTTAAAATTCTGCTAGTTAATTAGTTAATTAGATATTAACTTAGCATTGGGTATGAAAGTAACACTCTCCTACAACTACTCATAGGATTTTTTTATAAGATTTTTTTTTTTTAATTCACTGATGTCTTAGGGATACTCTTAGGAGTTATATGAGCTCACCCAGTGACTCTATGTCTCTGGCTACCTCCTCTAAAATTGGATGGAAGGGAAAGTATACCAATATTCAGTTATTGAGTTCTCTAAATTTTAATAAAATCTAAGTAAGTATTGGGGTTGTATTGTTAATTCAGAGCTTTCAATAATTCTTAGCAGTTGAAGTTATTTTTATTTCCATGGTGGTAAAGCAGTTTCCAGATAATTTAACCATCTAGAGTAAAAAGGAAGAGTTTAATTTATCTTTAGTATACTTTCCCACTTAGTATGATCATTTACATACCAACAAATCAACCAGACTATTCTATTCTTCGTCCTATTCTAATTTTAACTTATAGGTACATTTTCCAGGTTTTTTTTTCTATTTGTCTAAAATTTATGAAATCTGGGCCTCCCCAGTGGCACAGCGGTTGAGCTCTGGGTTGTGAAGCTGCCTGCAGCCTCTGAAGCGCCAGTTCGATCCCCGGCTGCTGGGCGAGGGTCCCAGATGGCATGCAGACCTCTCCTGCCGCCTGCTGCTCCCCTCAGCAGTGTACTTCATCAGTCTGCCTGTTCTGTTCTCTGCTCTGGCTCTGGTGAATTCTCTCACCCTCGTGCACTTCTGACTGTACCCAGTGCGTGTACAAATAAATAAATAAATAAATCTTTTTAAAAAATTATGTAATTTGGTGCAAAAAACAAAAAACAAACACAAAAACCTCTGGATTTTACCAAGGTTATAAATGCAATATTGAGTAAAAATTACTCTGCGTCAGCTGTAAGAATATAATATAGTTAAATAACACTCTCAGCAGTGTTTAAATCCTTTACACATCTCAGCAGTGCTTAAGCCCTTCAACTGCATGCTTATATGCACATGACAATCATGATTAGCTACAGCCTAATTATACCATAATCACTGAATCTGAGAAACCTAATTATAGAATCAGACAAATCAAATGGGGAAAAAAAAACTGAAACAGTACTCATTTTTTGCAAAAAAACTAAGAAGTCTAATTTATTATGCATCTGTTCAATCCTTGAGGTAAATTACTTCTACTTTTTTTTCCTGTGTTCCTAGAATTCGCATAGGAAGTTAGACATAGAGCCAGCATTTAATTCCTGATATCTTAACTATCAGACTTTCTGATTTCTATATCCTTAATAACCAGTCAGCTCATGTGCAGTAAGTAGGGAAGTGTCTCATGTATGATTTGATTCTGGGACAGTACCATGGGACCCAGATAAGATAATACATATCAACTCAGCAGTTATTTCACAGATATTTGGGAAAATATTCTGATGCAATCATAGGTCTCCAAATAGATTATCCATCATTCAACTATATATCCAACATTATGTGTTATGTTAATTATACTTCTTTTCTTCATCTCATTTTAATGAGGAAATAATCAGGCTAAGTCCATTCCTAGTGGGATTTCAATTCCAGTCAGGTAAAGAGATTATACTAGTACAAACATTAGATTTGTATTCATTGTCACAAAGAAAAAAGAGAGTAAAAAGATAATGTTAAGCTAAAGAAGTCAAAGAAGGCATTTGAGCAAAGAATATGTGTTTCATAAATTGGGAGTCGTGGGAATGTCCAGGAAATGGTTATCCCATAGAGAACACAATATATCAATTTCCTGAGATGAGAACTAACTTCACATCTTCTCAGAAAAAGATGAAAGTAGTCTGAAGAGTACTAGAGTATGTCAGTAAGGTGTTTGGATTTTAGTCTCACTCTAATGGGTAGTTACTGCAGACTTTGATTCATTTTATTTTTTAATAATTTGTCAGTTATTTACATGTCTGTATAACTTTGGGGTTGCATTTTTAGGGGTTGAATTTTTATTCCTCCATATGTGTACATGCCTCACACACCTTCCTGGGCCATGCCCTGTCCCCTTCTTTCCTCCATTCCGCCTCTCCCTCCCACCCAGTTCCCTCTGATAACCAGTACGTTTTTCACGAAGTCTAAGAATTGTTTTTGCTATACTTTGCCAGTATATTTGCCAAATTGGGGGGTTTATTCCACAGATAAGTGAAACCATATGATACCTGTCTTTCACTTTCTGGCATTTCAATTAGTAAAATAATCTCAAGGTCCATTCATTTTATTCTAAAAGGCACAATTTGATTTTTTTTTTTTAATAGTTGAGTGGCATTTCATTGTGCATATGCTCCACAATATCTCATCCACTTGTGTATAGAGTACTTGGTTTGGTTCCTTGACTTGACAATTGTGGATAGCGCTGCTATGAACATAGGAGTACATAAATGTTTCTATATTAATGTTTTCATTTTCTTTGGGGAAATATTGAGCAGAGGTATTGCTGGAGCATATAGGATTATCATTTCCTTTTTTTAAGCTATCACCATATCATTTCCCATAAGGCTGTACCAAATTTACATACCCACCAACAGTAGATGAATTTACCCCATATTCTTGCCAACATATGTTATTTCCATTCTTTTTGATATGGCCCATTCTCACAGGGATGAGTTGATATGCCATTGTGATTTTGATTTACCCTTGTAATAAGTGATGTTGGGCAATTTTTCATGTGCCTGTAGACCATCTAACTATCTTCTTTAGGTAAGTGTCCATTACCTGAATGGTGCTTTGTCCATTTTTCAATTGGTTTGTTTTTTATTGTTAGATTGCATAAAACTATGATTATTTTGGAAATTAATCCTTTGCTATATATATGATGTGCAAATAATTTCTCCCAGTCTGTGAGTTTCATTTTTGTTTTTGTGATGGTTTCTTTTGAGATGCGAAAGTTTGTTAGTTTGATGTAGATCCACTTGTTTACTTTTGCTTTTGTTTTCCTTGCCACTGGGGTTTTGTCCCCAAATACATCTTGCAATTGATATCTAGTAGTGTTTCCCTTAAGTTACCATTTAAGTAATTAATTGTTTCAGGTGTTACACCCAAGCCTTCAATCTATTGTGAATTTTTATGTTTGGAGCTAAGTTTGGATCTAGTTTCATTTTTTTCCCCATGTGGCTCCATATTTTCTAGCATCATTAAAGAGTTAGAGAGACTTTCCTTTCTCCATTATATGGTGGTGACTCCTTTGTCAAAGATTAACTGTCCTTATTTGTGTGGGTTTATTTCTGGACTTTTTATTCTATTACACTGTTCTGTGTTTCTTTTTTTACTCCAATACCATATTGTTTTGATTATTTTTGCTGTGTATCATAGTTGAAGTCAGGGTCCATGATTCCTCCATTTTTCTTCTTTTCTCTTAGGATTTCTTTGACTATTCAAGATATTCTGTGATTTGATACCCATTTTATAATTCTTCTGAAAAATTCATTGAGATTTTCAAAGGTATTACCCTAAATATTTTTAATTGCTTTAGGTTATATGTTCATCTAATAATGTTTATTCTGTCAATTCATGAGCATGTAATATCTTTCCAAAAATTTGTGTCTTTTGTTTCCTTTAAAAAAATCTTATTGTTTTCAATATAAAGATCCTTTCCCTTCTTCATTATGTTTACTCCCAAGTAATTCATCCTTTTTGGTGCAATTGTAAGTGGGATTTTTTTTTTTTAAATTTCTCTTTCTTCTGAGTCATTGTTTGCATTAGATATGCATGTGAGTTTTATGTATTGGGTTTGTATCTTGCTACATTACCATATTCATTTATTTCTAGTAGTTTCTTAGGAGAGTCTTTTGGAATCTCTGCATATATATATTTTTTTTCAAGTCACCTGTGAATAGTAATGATTTCACTTCTTTTCCAATGGATTCCTTTCATGTTTTTTTTTTCTTGCCTAACTGCTCTGTCTACAGCTTCCAGCACCATTTTGAATAGTAGTGGTCAAAGTAGACATCCTTATCTATTTCCTTATCTTAGCAGAGATGCTTTCATTGCATGTGATGCTGGCTGAAGGTTTATCTAATGTGACTTTTATTATGTTGAGCTAAATTCCATTTATTCCTATTATATTGAGAGTTTTTAATCATAAATGTGTATTGACTCTTGTTGAATGCTTTCTTGGCATCTATTGAAAAAAATCATGTAATTTTTATCTTCCTTTTTGTTGATCTGGTGAATGGCATCGTTTGCTTTGCATTTGTTGAAGCAGTCATGAAACCTGGAATGAGACCATTTGATTATGATGGATGATTTTCTTACTATGTTACTGCATTTGATTTGCTAGGACTTTGTTAAGGATTTTTGCATCTATGTTCATTGGGGATATCAGTCTATAGTTTTCTTTTTTGTGCTGTCTTTGTTTTATTTGGGAATCAAGGTAATATTGGTCTAATGCAATATATTAAAGAGCTTTCCACCCTCTTGACTTTTTTCAAGAGTTTGAGTATAATAGGTACTAGATCCTCTTTGAATGTTTGGTAGAAATCACTGAAGAAGCCATCTTATCCTGAGCTTTTGTTCCTAAGGAGCATTTTTATTACTCTTTTAATTTCTGAGCTTGTGATTGGAGTGTTTAAGCTGTCCTGGTTCAGTCTGGAAGGTTGTATGAATCCTAAAAATCTGTCTGTTTCTTCTAAGCTGGCTGGTTTGTTTGCATAAAGATGTTTATAGTAAGTTCAATGATCCTTCATATTTCTATGACATTTGTTGTAATTTTGCTTCTTCCATCTCTAGTTTTATTTATTTGAGTTTTCTCTCTTCTTATTGAGCCTTGCTAAGTTTTGCTCAATTTTATTTTTTCAAAGAACCAGCTTTTGGTTTCACTGAGCTTTTGAGTCATCATTTTGTTTTCTAATTCATTTGCGTTTTCATTTTTATTATTTCCTTCCTTCTACTGATTTTTGTATTCATTCTTTTTCTAGTTCCTTCAGCTGCAGGTTAGATTATTTGATATTCTCCTTTCTTTGTTAAATGTGGACCTGGATTGCTATGTACTACTTCTATATCACCTCTTTTAGAGCATACCACAGTATCTGGTCATTTGTCTTTTCATTTTTTTTAGTCACTAAATTCGTACTGCTTTATTCTTTGACCCAGGAGTTGTTCAAAAGAATTTTGTTGAGTCTGCACATGTTTTGGTTTATTCTTTCTGTGGTTAATATCTTGCTTTGTATTATTATGATGTAAGGAGATGATTGATAATTCTATTTTCATATATTTTTTGAGACATGTTTTGTGTCCCAAGATAGGATCAAGTGTTACATGTGCACTTGAGAAGAACGAGTATTCTTTTTGGAGATGGAAAGCTCTATAAATGTCTGTTAAGTCCATCTAGTCCAATATTTCTTTTAAGGTCTTTAATTCCTTGTTAACTTTCTGTATAGATGACCTCTCCCTTTGTGTAAGTGGTTTGTTGAGGTCTTTGACAATAATTGTAATTTTCTCAATATGTTCTTTTAGGTCTTGTTACTTGTTGCTGTATACCACTAGATGCCCCTGTGTAAGTTGCATAAATATTAATGAGTTATTGCTTCTTGATGAATTGTTCCCTTGAGCATCATATAGTGTCCATCTTTGTCCCTGGTTACCTTTTTTAGTTGAAAGCCTAGTGCATCTTATACGGGAATAACAGTTACTCTTTTTTTTCTGTACAGTATTAGTTTTTAAAACATTTCTCCATCCTTTTGCTATTAGTATTTTTTGTTTTGTTTTTGTCTTTTTGTTTTAAAGGGCCTCTTTTAACACAAAGTATAGACGACTGAAGGTTTTAGCCCAGTTTGTCATTATGTGCCTTACAATTTTGGTGAGTTGAGATGTTCACATTTAGAGTGATTACTGATATATGGAAATTATTGTCATGTGGGTTTTGTTTTGTTTTTGATTGCTTTATCTTTCTGTTATTTCCCTTTCCATTTGTTTCTCTCTGCTTTTTCATTGGTTGATTTTCCCTGGTAATTCTCCCAGTTACTTCATTTCTTTTTCTATGTATCTCTATTCTAGATTTTTGCTTAGTGGTTACTATGAGGATATATAACAAACTTAATGTGTGTAAAAATGTTCTTTATAAGCTGGTATCAACTCTCTGATATTTAACTATGCAGGTTCTGACATTTTCTACTTCCTCCCCTTTAGTTTTTGTTGTTGTTTCATAATTCTTTTGCTGAGACTTCTGATTTTGTGTTCCTATATTCACTTTGCTCAGGGTGTATGTTTCTCCTGTGCTTGTAGAAGCACTCCTTTCAACATTCTTGTAGGACAGGTCTGGTGGTAGGAAACTCCATTAGCTTCTTTCTGTACTGGAAACCCTTTCACGATTTTATTGAATGATTATTTTTCAGAATAGGCTATTCTTTACTGGCAGTTCTTGTCTTTTAGGACTGTGAACAGTTCATTCCACTCTCTTTTTGCCTGGAGGATGGTTGGAGGGAAATATGTGAAAGTCTGATGTGTATACCTTTGTAAGTCACCTTCTTTTTGCACCTAACTGTTTCAATATTCTTTTGTAATTTTTGGTTTTGATAATTAAATGATGATTTGTCTTCACATAAGTCAGTTTGCGTTGTTTCTGCATCTTGAACATCCATGCTTATGTCTTTGCTTAGGTTTGGGAAATTATCTACTATTGTTTCTTTGACTAGGGTCTCTGTACCCTTCTCTCTCTGCACCTTTGGGAATACCCATTACCTTAAGTTTCCTTCTTCTTTTTTTATAAATTATTTTATTTTATATAATTCTTACATCATTTTTCATTTTTGTATAATGTATGCATTTTCATTTTGGTTGTATTCCCCATACAATTCCCACCCCCCTTATTCTGACTGTAATCCCTCTTCTCCTACCCCCCACCCCCCAATGTAGTTTGTCTCTGGTCTATAGTTGCTTGTTGATTTTGAATTTTACTTTATTGCGATTCGTCTTTTTTTTTTAAAGATTTATTTATGCATACAAGAACCAGGGTACAGGCCGGAGGTGCGGGAGGGTGAGAGGATTCACCAGAGACAGAGCAGGGAGCAGAACAGGCAGATTGATAAAATACACTGCTGAGGGGAGCAGCGGGCGAGACAGGAGAGGTCTGCCGTACCATGTGGGATTCTCACCAGCCAGCCAAGATGGAACCCGCACTGCAGAGGCTGTGGACAGCTTCACAGTGCTGCGCTCAACTGCCTACGCCAAGGGGAGGCCCTGCAATTAGTCTTTTTCCTGGTCCCTTATTTAGGTTTTCTAAATTCCTGCTATGAGTGAGACCATCTGGCATTTTTCTTTTTCTTTCTGGATTATTTCACTGAGCATGATCCCTTACAGCTCTAACCATGTTGCTGCAAATTGCATGCATGAGTTTATCTTTTTGATTGCTGAATAATATTCCATCGTCTACATATACCACTTCTTGATCCAGTCATCTATTTTTGGGCATTTGGGTTGTTTCCATAGCTTAGCTATTGTAAATAGTGCTGCTATAAACATAGGGGTACAGGTGCCCTTTTGAATTACTGTTTCTGTGTCCTTTGGGTAAATACCTAGGGTGGAGTTGCTGGATCATATCAAAGCTCTATCTTAGGCATATGAAAAAATGTTAAACATCACTTGTAATCAGGAAATGCAAAACTACAATGAGATACCATCTTACACCAGTGAGAATGGCACATATTAAAAAAAACTAGCAACAACAAATGTTGGCAAGGATGTAGAGAAAAAGGAACTCTCCTGCACTGCTGGTGGGAGTGCAAACTGGTCCAACCACTATGGAGAGCTGTGTGGAGATAATTCTTAACCTACTAAAGATGTTTCCTCTTGTAATGGAGTCTGATTATTTATCAGAGTTTCTTCACTTTCCCTCAATCATTTTTCTCTCTCTTTTTCCATCTGATTTGTACATTTGTGTCTTCTCTATTTCTGATATTCCTTCTTTTGCCATCTTAATTATATTTAAAATGCTTTTCATATTTGCTTCATTTCATTCAGAGTCTCTTTCTGTATTCTTTTAAAATCTTCAGTCTCAATGAAAAATTATTTTGTTGTTGCCTCTTTGTTCTAAGATCCTGTACCTGCCTGTCTGTCTTTGACTGACATCCCTGTACCTCATTTGGCATTTTTAATATTGTTATTTTAAAGTCTTTGTGTTAGGCTATTTCTGTATCCTTTATATATGTCTCTGAACTTCTCCTCCTCCTCTGCTCATTTTCTGCTTCTATCTTCTTCTTTCTCCATAGTGTGTTGATATAGTTCTGGCTTCATAGGCATGCATGATACCTTATTTGCTCTTCTGTTGTTAGGGCACTGTGGGTTTAGTTTGTTCTGTTTCTCTTTGTTCTTCCTGGCAGTAGGTGGGGGCAATAGGGAAGGCCAGGGCTTAAATCCTAGATCTCAATTTTTGCAAGCAGCGAGAGTTGGTAAATTGCCACTGTCTCCTCCTTTCTCCAAAACAAGCTTGGTTCAATGCTTCATTAATATAACTTCCCATCCTGCCTCCTTGTTGCTCTATTCTCCCATCTGTTCCACCAAGTTTACATCTCCTGGAAAGGGGGGTTCAGGTGTGTTCCACAGGTTATAGCCACAGTATTCAGCTAGCCCTGCACTGCCAGGCAAAGATGCCCAACTGGACTGTGGCCCCACATAGCCTGACAATGGCAGGTACTGCCGTGGTATGAGTGACAAGGTCATTAAGGCACTGAGAAATACTTATTTGGACCCTTCCAGTGGAATAGCAAGACTTCTTTCCCATCTGTTCTGCCTATTGCTATTGGACCCACCAATGAGCTTGGTAGGGCTCCCCCTGTAGTCTCTGTGTTCTCTTTCTGCTGGAAGGAGAGCAGGAGGAACTTTTTTTTTTTAACTGCTGCTAGCCATGGAACTCTTAGCCACCGAGTCTGGTCCCATGCTCACATGTGTGTTTACTAACTTTCTACAATGTCTCGCCTGGTAAGGCAGTGGGTGGCCATCCCCCAACCTGTCCATGAGCCAGGGTCCTAGCCATATTGTCCTAGCAATATTCCCCTATACCTCCTCCCTCTCTTTTCCAGTGTCAAACCAACAACTTTAGTGTAAAACCCATGCAAAAGTCCTGAGACTGTAATGCACCCCCAAACCTTTTTTTGGGTAAATAATACTTTCTTATAGTTGTGTTAGGTGAAAAGATGATCCAAAGTTTCTATTTCACCATGCTGTCTGTGCCCCCATTGTCATGTTTTAAAGAGAATTGAGCTATTTTAATTAGTAAGGTATAATCTGCATACATTATTTCCTCCTTGGAAGTGTATCGTTCTACTAATTTTGACACATACACACATAAATGTGTAATTATCACCATATTCAAGGTATATGAGTTCATTACTTAAAAAAAAAATGGCTGTGTCAATTTGAAGTTAACCCCCCCGCCATACACTGAATTTTTTTCTATCGCCCTTTCTGGATACCATATAATGGAATCACATAGGATACAACCACTGTGTCTGACTTCTTTCACTTTGAATAATGCTTTTGACAGTCATCTTTGTTGTTGAATGTATCAGTATTTGTTCCTTTTTATTTTTGAACAATGTGCTGTTGAATGGATGTACCATAATTCATCTTTTTCCCTTAGATATTCCCCCAATTAGAAAGTGATCTGCTATAAACATTCACATACAGTTTTTATAGGAACATTAGTTTTTATTTCATTTGGGTAAATAGCTAGAAGTGGGATTACAAAGTTATTTGATTACTATAACTGCAGAACCACTTGCCAAAGGAGATGCACCATTTTTCATTCTCATTAATAGTGTGAGAACTCCGCTTGCTTTGCATTTACACCCACATTTTTTAGTGTTTGTTGCCTTTCAGATTTATTTTTAACATTTCACTTTATTAAATGAAAATTGACTGTTCTTTGCAAGAATAAAAGACAAAAAGTATTTAGAAGAGCTACTTCAATCAAGGTGAAGGATGGCAATGATGTGAATGAGGCTTTTCATGACACAAATAGTAAGAAATACCAATTTCAAGATTATAATTTGAAGGTAGTGGTGAAAGGACTTGCTAAGGGACTAGACATTATGTGTGAGGGAAGAAAAGCTACCTGAGACAGTGAGGTAAATGGTGTTTCATACTGAGATGGGATCCATCGGAATAAATTTTGAGAAAAGAAATTGAGTCTCTCTTAGGAACATTATATTTCAGCTACATCTTAAACATGCAAAGTAATTAAATGACTGTAGAAATTAAAGTTCAGAGAAGTGATTTGAGGCTGACAGATAAATCTTTAGCTCAGCTGGAGCTGGAGATTTACATTTTGGAATTGCTAATCTTTATGATACTTAAAACCCTTGTATAGAATGTGATTCCCTAGAGAGGATGTATAAAGAGTGAATCCTATGTCACTATAATAATTTATAATTTAAAAAGAAAAGGAGCAGCTAGTTTCTGTGACTGGTAGTAAGTGACTAGTGAGATGGAAAATCTACAAGGCAATTTTATAATTCATTTCTTGCTATTGGCCATTGTCAAGTCTGTGGACAAAAGTTGTGCAACTACAGATACTACAAGATTTTTATAAATATAACATAAATGTGGTATACTGGGAACATTGAGGTTTAGAGAATAATTCCTTGGGTGTGCAGTTTTATTCATGGTTAGCTTTAAAAGATTTTATCACAAGGGCTCATGTTATAAACACTCAGAAATTATCTTTATTCTATGAGCTGTCTTTATTCTTTTGCCTCTATATAACCTCATATCTTTGAATAGTCTAAACCTATTAATGGAAAAATTGGGTTCAATAAATTTTAACCTTTCCTCAGAGTATTATACTCCAGTTATTCTGTTTGCATGTGATTTTTTTTTTCAGTTTTTCCTTATTTCTGCATTACTAATTAGGTTCTTTGGTAATACCATTTCAGCAATTCATTGCTTCTTTCTGCAACAATTTATTGAATTTCCAGTATGGGACTAGTATGCCAGGCAATATTTATTTATTATGGGTTTAGGGAAAATAAGACAGATAAGCTTTCTGCTCCTATGTATATTGCAACAATGCTGAAGACACATATATAAATAAAAACAAATGAAAATAACTTTAAAATGATAAGTACTATGAAAAAATGACATATCAGTAAACTATTAAAACTGTACATAGGTGCAACAAGCATTCCAAAGCTCAGTAGCTTGAAATATTGAACAAATTTTCTGGGAATGATCTGTGGTTCAGCTAATTCAGACCAGGCTCAATTAGAAGGCTGGCTTAAGGTGATAGGGGCTGGCAGCTCTGCACATCTCCAGGCCAGCTGGTGTAGATCTGCTACATAGGTTTCTTGTCTTTGAACCAGAGGGCTATCTGAGATATGTTCCTTGCAATGCCATATCTTAGAATCAAGAAAACCAGTAAAAACAAGAGAGAGATTTTAGGATCTGTGTTTGGGGGGCTGAAAAGCTACCTCTTTTACCCACAAACCATTCACCAAAGGAAATCATGTGGACCAACCAGTAAAAAATCAAGGAGCAAAAAATACATACTTTGTCAAAAGATCTAGCTATTGGAAGGGAAGATATGCGGGAAAGATCAATAATTGGGGCCAGTAATTCAGTTTACCATGCAGAATTAATGTTAGAGGATAACTGGATAGAGGGTGCTATTTAACTGAGTATTTAAGTTGACACATCTTTGAGATGGACTATGAATAATGAAGAAGAGGCAGTCATGTGAAAAGATAACTGAAGAGCATTTCTAGTAAAAGGCTATGAGCTTGGAATAATTCTAGAGTTTCCAAATGATGGGGGGAAATTCAGAATGGTTAAGAATGCTAAGTATGGCAAAAAGTCATAGAAGATATTTCATAGCACTTATCATTTTAAAGATGTAGATAGAGGTTAAATCATTTAGAGTTGTAGTCCATATCAACATAGAATTTTATTTAAGTTATTATGGGGACCCATACATGCATTTTAAGCAGAAGATATGAATTGTGTTTTTAGGATATCACATTGGCTGTGCTATGGAAAATTAGTTGTAGAGGTAAGGAAGTAGGGAGAAATAATAGAGACTATTGCAATGTTTTCAGGAAGGGATGGTGGAGGCTTAGACAAATGTGGTAGCATTATTGACATAGAGAATTATACTGATAACACAGTACATTTGGGAACTAGACCCAGTAATCTTGTTGGGAGTTGAAAGGACATATTTTATTTTTTTTTTTAAAGATTTATTTATTTATTTATACAAGCACTGGGTACAGTCAGAAGCGCGGGAGGGTGAGAGAATTCACCAGAGCCAGAACGGGGAGCAGAGCAGGCAGAAGGACCGAAGCACACTGCTGAGGGGAGCAGCGGGCGGCAGGAGAGGTCTGCGCGCCATGTGGGACCCTCCACCGGTGGCTGGGGAGCAGCCGGGGATCGAAACGGAGCTGCAGAGGCTGCGGGCAGCTTCGCAACCCAGCGCTCAACCGCTGTACCACCAGGGGAAGCCCGAAAGGACATATTTTAAACGTGATGAAAAGTGAAAAGAAAAAATTCCAGTTGGTAACTGGTCAACACTTATTTAGATAAAGGAAAGTTGTTTTATATATGATATCTCACTATTGCTCTACACAGGTAATATTAATGTTAGATTTTTTTTAACTCAGAGTAGATCAAGTTCCTCTCAGTTTGGATTAGATTCTGATCAAGTCGAAGACATTCCAATGGGTTTTAGACTTTACCTTTGAATTTTTGATAGGGATGCTTCTATTTCAGAAATATTTTTATCATCTATTGAGGACAAACAGATAAAGTAGAAAAATTAAGAGTTATCAATATATAAAAAGAGTCATCATTATCAACTCAGTGTTATACATGGAATTGAGTCCATTGACCCTGCTTCACTCCAGTTATTTAAAAAAAAAAATACCTTGGGCATCACTTAATCATGGTGCATCACTGGTTAGAAATGTCATGGGACAGAATTGGCTCTGCTGAAAGGCAAACATTTAACTTGTTTTGTGGGGAGCCGATTTGGGCAAAGAGGCAACAATGGGCCTCCCTGGTGGCACAAGGGGTTAAGGCGTAGCCTATGAAGCTGTCTGCAGCCTCTGCAGCATGAGTTCGATTCTCCCCTCCCCCACCCACCAGCCAGGGAGCAACCCACATGGCGCAGCAGACCTCTCCTGACTCGCCTGCTGCTCCCCTCAGCAGTGTACTTCGGTCAGTCTGCCTGTTCTGTTCCCCACTCTGTCTTTGGTGAATCCTCTCATCCCGCACACCTCTGGTCTGTACCCCAGCTCTTGTATGCATAAATAAATAAATATTTTTTTTAAAAGAGGCAACAAAAAATCACTTGTTTAATCAAGTGATCTGTTAGGTAGTAGCTATCCCTGGCTGTTTTTCAAAGTCATGTCATTATAATGGGTTAATTCCAAATCTGCCCCAGGCAGGAGTGAGAAATTAGTCATGAAAAGATGGGAAATTCTGTTTACAGACAGTGTTTAAGATTCAGTCTATAGACCTGAGGCATAAAGCAGGGGAGGGAGAAGGAGAGAGGTCAGAACAGGGGAAGGAAGGACACAAGGGATTGTGGTGATGGACCTGGGAGCTGTGGTGGCAGAAGAACTACAGAGACTACACCTGAGGGAAGAAATCAAGTACTGTCCAGAAATTACAGAAATGTAAGAAAATAAATTTAAATAAAATGCAAATTAAAAAATTAAAAAAATAAAACAGATTCATCCTCTGGCTCATGGGTTTAATGGTCCAAATTAAAAATCAAATACCAGGGCCTCCCCGGTGGCACAGTGGTTGAGCGCTGGGTTGCAAAGCTGCCCGCAGCCTCTGCGGCGCCGGTTCGATCCCCCGCTGCTCCCCGGCCACAGGAGGAGGATCCCACATGGCGCGCAGACCTCTCCTGCCGCCCGCTGCTCCCCTCAGCAGTGTACTTTGGTCCTTCTGCCTGCTCTGCTCCCTGCTCTGGCTCTGGTGAATTCTCTCACCCTCCCGTGCTTCTGACTGTACCCAGTGCATGTATAAACAAAAAACAAAACAAAACAAAACAAACAAATAAATAAGTAAATAAAACATGCCTCTAATAAAAAAAAAATCAAATACCAGAATATGGATAGGAAGCATATACTTAGAAAGCTCTTTGTTGGTAATTAAGAATCATAGAAATGTTGCAATGGTCACCAAGAAGTTACAAAACTCTAAGGCTGCTGGTGACATGTCTAACCCCAGTAAACCCTTCTTGTCTTAAATGGTGTCTTTAAGTGAAAAAAATGTTAATCAGACCTTTCCACTGGAACTTTTCAGAGTATTCCTCCCATGGGATATACATTTATAGGTCTGTAAAACTGGAATTCTGCAATTTTATTTTTATGCAAGAATCATGCTCATACCTAAATGGTGTAAAAATGTTCACATATTTAAGAGAAACATCTTAAATACAAAACGTGCTTAGTCTTGACATGCTCACTGCTTATGATAATTTTGGGGGGCAGTAATCTTGGCTCTACTTACAGATGCTGGCCTTGTTTGCAAGATTTTTTTGAGTGATTAAAGCTTGTGGCAATGTAAGAAATTCAGCAAAATAAAATACCAGTATTTAAGCACTCAGTTACATTCAGTCCTGGGTTAAGTACTTATGTAAATCATTTCATATTATCCCCATTAAATTCCAATTTAATGGGAATCGTGTTGGAGGAACAACTCCAACACTCCTGCTCCCCATTCACTCTGCAACAGAACTTCCATCACCCAGAATGTTCAGGGAATTCCTAGAATCTTAGTTACCTTGGGCTCAAGCTGAGAACACATTAAATTCAGCTCTCACCATTGATAATTCAAATGAGTACAACCCTCTTTTCTGTACCTGTAGATTTTAAAGAACATGATTAATATTTTTGGAGTATTTAAATATGTTGTAGTAAATCTTTAAATTAGAAAAGGAGAGAGTAAGATTGACTCAGAATTGACCCCCGTCTGTTCTTCAGAAGCCCGTTCTCTGTGGACTCTGTCTCTGTTTCTGGATTTTTCTACTCTGGATTTTCTCTTCTCTTTCTCCCTGCAGCAAGTTATCAGGGAGTCACACTGCTTTCTCTCATCAAATAGATCCTCGGTTGGTCATTTGGATACCAGAACAAATGGTGTCACTTTAGGGGTCAGAAAACAGTTTCTTTAGGTGGGGACACTGGTCTATGTGCCACCTCTTGGAGACAGAGTGGACAAACATGATGGCAGAGAATGTTTTCAGTTTCTAAGCCTAGTGACTGAGCATACCCAAGGTTCTGAGCTCCTTCCTGAAGAAGTCTTACCCCTCTGAGATTCTCCAGGGCACAAACTCCAGCATTCTGGGCCTCCCCTGGTGGCACAGGTGGTTCAGCGCAGCACTGTGAAGCTGTCCGCAGCATCTGCAGTGCTGGTTTGATCCCAGCCGGTGGGCAAGGGTCCCACATGGCACAGCAGACCTCGCCTGTCTCTCCCGCTGCCCCCTCAGCAGTGTATTTCATCAGCCTGCTTGTTCTGTTCCCCGCTCTGTCTCTGGTGAATCCTCTCACCCTCCCATGCATCTGGCCTATACCCTGGTTCTTGTATGCATGGATAAATAAATCTTTTTAAAAAAACCCAAAACTTCAGCATTCCTCTGCCAGTTAGTATGATTCTTACTCTCGCCTGCTATAAGCCCCTCTATGCTTTTAGGAGCAGTTAACTCACATGTCCCTCTCTTGGTTTTGTATTTATTTATATAAACAGCCTTTTTTTTTTTTCTCACAATATAGCATACCTGCCCACTAGGTATGCTCTCAGCTCCCTCTTTTCTGTACTTCTGTTTGAATTAACAGAGTACACCAAACATTGCATCCCACAGTCATTTATTCATATTAAGCCAAAATTGATCCATCCTTGTTATCTTTCAGATTTGTCAGGCATTGCTTAAAGACTGAGAATGAAGAACTTTATCCTCTTAAGCAGATGAGGAAAAAAATGAGACCCCTGGAGTTACACAAAGGGCACGGCTGCAAGACAGCTGTGACTTTCATGGACAGGGTCTGCACTGTTAGGTTATTCACATGTCCCCGGGGACTTCAGAGGTCCTGATGCTTTCCTTACTTTGGGGATCTTTAATGGACATGCTTCAGGGGAGGAGGGAGAAGGTTAAAAGTGTAGAGCGCTGTGCTCCTGCTCTTTTCCGCCCCCCACCCCTGGAGCAGATGATCTGAGTTTCTCTGATCATGAGAATATGAAATCTTTGGGATCTGTGGGAGAGTGTGTAGGTGATGAGGCTTTGGGGCATTTCAAATCTCTTTTCCTCACCTCTTTTGTTTTCAGCTTTGCCTGTACATATAAAATGCATATGATACAGTTATGAGCTGGAGGAGCAACTCCAGATTGCTTCTTTGGGTACCACACAAGTGACTCAGAGGACACAGATGTGACACTGTGTGCGCATACAGGGATAAACACATTTACATGCATTGACATGCATGCACCGGTAACATCACATGCCTTTACATGCATGTTAATCCATAGCCTTGTGAGGTAGGTACGATAATCCCCAAAATGAAATGGAAATCTGAAGGGATGTAGTATGTGGACTAAGGAACACATACACAGACCTGTCACATACACAGAACACATACTACAGACACATACTGAACACATACTACAGACCTGTCAGCCCAGGGTATAGTGCAGATGAAGCCAGGAGTCTGCACTAAACAGGGAAACCAACACCCATTCATTTCCATTCTTACCCAGGGTGTTTTGTAGCCACAAAGGACTGTCATCTAGAATAGGGACTGGACAGCTAACATTTGATGACCAGATCATGACTGCTCTGCTTTCATATGAACTTCAAACTAGAGAATGGATTTTAAATTTTGAAAAATTTGTAGACTTAACAAAGATTATATAACAAAAAGTATATATCACATATAATGCCTAAAATACTTAATATCTGACCCTTTTCAGAGAAAGTTTGCCTACCCCTGCCTTGGAGGACTTGGCTGTGGCTTTGCCATTCTCTCCCTCTCACGTCAGCAGTGACTATTTTGTGGCAATTCTGCCAGCAGTGGCTCTGCTGCAAAATTTGTCTCCTTGTGGAAAACAACTCAATGTGATTGTTAGTGGGTTCAGTCTCTTACCAAAGCAAATTATGTTTCCAGAGGTGCTAGGCTTAGTCCTCTGGGGAAAAGTGTAGGAAGCAGCATCTTCCTAATGCCTGGGTGTTTTCAGGCCTAAGATATTCAGGAGATCTGTTTCCACCCCTTATTATAGGATGAGAAAGTGAAGCCAGAAGAGGAATATCAAGTGCGCTGTCACACAGAACACTTGTAGGAAAGCTCGATTAGCACCCACACTCCCAGGGTTTTTATTAAACCAGCATTTATTGAGAGTACCTGTGTGCCATAAATTATGTAGTATGCTGAGCATAAAATAGTGAAAAGGAAAGAAGAGAAAAACAGTTGATAGGATTGATTTTAAGAACAAATGCAGTATTTTAGTTAGCTTGCCTAGGAAGAAGACTCTGAAACAGTCAGAAGTGTACAAGTTTTAGTGCCGAGTGAAAGATGGAACAGGGAGGAAAAACAAAAGAGAAGTAACTAGGCTGAGCCCAGATTGTCTCAGACCAGGAGCAGGTCTGAGAAATTCCAGAGCCCCAAAGGAGAGCTTCCTGGGAGATGTGACCCTCTAAGGAGTCCCACCCTGGGCAGACCTGGTCAGCCCCGATAATCCAACAACTGTCGTCACTGCTGTGGCTCTGGGCTCAATGTCTCCTGAAGAGTTACAGGTCTTTTTTAAAGGAAGATCCTGTGGGGTGGGGTGTGATTGAAAGGCGTCACGAAAGGGCCTCCCCTGGTGCCACAGGCAGTTGAGTGCAACACTGTGAAGCTGCCTGCAGTCTCTGCAGTGCTGGTTTGGTCCCAGCAGGCCGGCGAGGGTCCCACATGGAGCAGCAGACCTCTCCTGTCTCGCCTGCTGCTCCCCTCAGCAGTGTATTTCATCAGACTGCCTGTTCTGTTCCCCACTCTGTCTCTGGTGAATCCTCTCACCCTCCCGCGCATCTGGCCTGTATCCCAGTTCTTGTATAAATAAATAAATATATCTTTAAAAAAAAAAAGAAAGGTGTCATGAAGGTCTCACACTCAAATCTATTTCTCCTTCAATGTATCCAAGTCAAAACTACTTATTCATTCCTTTGAGTATGTAATTATTTTTCCCCCGGTAGCCTGTTAGAAATTTCCTAGGAAGGGGGTCATATCAAGTTTTTAACACTGTCAACTATGTGAACCAATCATATTAGTTTTCTCCATTATAAGGGAAAAGGAATACTATGAGTACTGGAGCCATATTTTCTTAGAGCCAAGACATGGCTAGAGAATGCCCATCTAAATCAACTCCATTCCCCATTTATAGAAGGAGAAAATTAAAATGAGGCAGTTATAGATAAGATAGAATATAGAGATGGGAAGCTAGCAAGAAGGGGAAATAAAAACATATGTTAGATTTTTATTGAGAACTGTTTGCTCTGTTTTCGGTTGGGTAAGTGAATTGATAATCTCAGTCATTTATCTCCACTAGCCTGCCCTGGTTCCAGCACTGTCCTTGCTCCTTTCTGCATTAGCCTGTTCACACAATGGCTGGAATGATTCTCTTACAATCTCAGTCATATCATAACATTTCTTTGTTCAAAAGTTTTATTTTTTTTAAAGATTTATTTATATATTTATACAAGCACTGGGTACAGTCAGAAGTGTGGGAGGGTGAGAGAATTCACCAGAGCCAGAGCAGGGAACAGAGCAGGCAGGCTGATGAAGTACACTGCTGAGGAGAGCAGCAGGCGGCAGGAGAGGTCTGCGCGCCATGTGGGACCCTCGCCAGCAGCCGGGGATCGAACCAGTGCTGCAGAGGCTGTGGGCAGCTTCACAGCCCAGCTCTCAACTGCTGCGCCACCAGGGAGGCCCTGTTCAAAAAGTTTTAATTGCTTCCATGTAACTCAAAGTAGAAGTCTTTACCATGGCTTGAAGAGGCCCCATTACATGCCCTGCTTCTCTTTACCCATCCCCTCACCCAACTCCAGTCACTTCAAGGCTCTCATCCATTTCTAATGGTAGAAGCCTTTGCACTAGCACTTCCTCTCCTCAGAAGACTCTTTCCATAGTACTTAGTTTTAATTCTTATTGTGAGATAATTATAGATACAGAAGAGTTATGAAAATAGTTCAGAGTTCTCATATACCCTTCACCCAACTTTCCTAATATTAAATGTTTTACATAACCATGGAACAATTATCACAGTTCCGGAATTAACTTGGTATAATACTATAGCTTAACTGCCAATTTTATTTGGATTTCACCAGTTTATGCACTATGTCCCTGTTTTCTGTTCCAGGAGCCAATCCTGGTAACCATAATGCAGTTAGTTCTCATATCTCTTCACTGTCCTCCTCCGAACTGTGTCAATCTTAGTCTTACCATGTCTTTGAAGACCGGAGATTCTGATGCCCTGGCCAAATATTTTGGAATATGTCCTGCGGTTTGCATACTTGATATTTCATAGGATGTATAATAATTTCCACTACCTCATTTCCTTTAGCTATCAAATAAAATGTCTCATTGAGAACTTTCCTGATCATCTAAGTTAAAGCATATCATTCAGTTCCTCCCCATTCCAGTCTTTCTACCACAATTTACAGCTTTACTTATTAAGATAAATATAATTTCTCAGTAGAAAAGAAATAATAAAATCAAAGCCAGAAGTAAATTTTAAAAAATAAGTAAGAATTTTTTTTTAATCTGTTTATTGTCATTCTTAGTTCTCTAGAAGGTTGACTATGAGTGCAAAGAATTTTGATTGGTTTGTTCATTGCTGTTTGCCTAATTTCTAGAAAATTTCTTAACAAACAAAAGATGCTCAATGAGGATTTATTGAATATATGCAATGTGTGAATTCAGAAAGCAAAATGAGCTTAATACAAAGTTAGAAATGCTATACAAGTTGACATCATTCTAAGAAAGTTGGAATTACCAATCAAGAGGCTAGACAGAGCTTCACAAGACACCTTACACATGGTTTTCAATGTTTTTTTGTTGAGTCAGTCACAGCTAGTACTCACAATTATTTCTTTTTTGAATAAAGATGTTGAGCCATGAAAGTCCAAATTTATAATCTGGCAATTTCCTGCTTCTTCTGAAAAAATTGATAAAATTATAGAAATGAAAACCTCTTAGCCTTTATGACTACTGTAGTTTGCATAGTAAAATGGATTTCAGACACAGGAACATTTCACCCTCAAACGGGGCCTTTCAAAATCATTCCCTGACATTTTAACTCAAGCAAGTGCAAATGCCTCCTGATTCATGGAGATCTGAAGCACGTTAAAAACCCAGGCTGTTCTCAATTATGTGGGGCTTGCTATTCCATCAGCAAATTATGCAAGACAATTTTTTACTTTTCTCCTTTTTTATCCCACTTTTAATCCCAAATATAGAATTAGAATACCCAAAGTGGAAAAAGGTAAAATAAAACAGTCAAAATTTGAACATGGTAATATTATTGCCTGTAACCATGTAAAAAGAAACTGATTAGCAATTCTGTGAGTAGGAATCCTTATGAATTAATTAGAATTTCACTACTCAGGGGCAAGGAAAAGAATGAGTAAGAAGGAATGAATGTTGACTTCTAATGGTAGATGTTGGAGAAATAATTTAATTTCCATAAGTCTTTATATTTTTACCTAAACAGTGAAGTATCATCCCAATACACTACCTCCTCTATTCATTTAATAAATATTTAATGCATCCTTATTGTAGTCCATTCCTGAGTATATGTAGTTACATAGAAAGGTAGTTTCTCTTCTCAAGGATTTCACATGTTATAAATATAAGAAATCAGAAAAAAAAAAAAAAAAAACATTGCACCGTGGTGACATAAAACAGGAATAGGTGATATTTATAAAACAGCACTACGTAGAGCCCCGCAAGATCAGAGGTAGCATGTCTGGGGAATACAGGGAGCAATGCCTGTGATGAGTCTTCAAAGACTAGAAGGATTAGCTAAGTGAAGGGAACCAGAGCAGAAAAAAAGGAGATGGAAGATTGAGAGAACTGGAGGGAATATCAAAGGAATTAGAAAAATATTTACTGATGCATACACGTACTGCTTTAACAACTGGAAACACAACAAGATAGTAAACAGATTTGACTACTCTTCATTAAACTGGCATTCCAATTAGAGAGAGGAACATTTAGCCAGTAATGTCATAATTAATTACTCCATGAACTTTGTGGTAAGAGGCATGAAGATGGGTGGAGCTTCTTTAAGTGATGACAGAGATAATAAGGGAGCTAGGCTGGGTAGTCAGGAAAGGATTTCATGAATTTTTATTTAAGTTTTGCAGCATTAATAAGAAACTAAATTGGATATAGGATTGGGGGCTAAAGGTGATGAAATATTTCAGGCATGAGTGGGATAAGAGCAAAGGGGTTACTGTATAGAGAACTGATTGGGACCAGATCTTTGGATAATAAGCATCTCTTCATTATGTCAGAGATGCCTCTCCACCTCACAGACCACTTTTATGTGTCTGTTTCACCTGCCATTTGGATATTTATGTACAGTCATTGTTAAAAGAAAGTGCATAGAGAATGGCCATCAAGTGCCCTAGGTAGTTTAACCACATCTGTAATGCAAGCATTTTTGCATATATTTTCACCACATAATTAACTGGTCTTAAGGCAATTTTGCCATTAAAAAAAGAAAACAATTGTATCATTTTGGTAGTGACTTTTCATTGAAATAGAGAAATTGTTTCATGGATCAAACGTAAAAATATAGGTAATACAACAGGAAAATCACGTTAAGATATAGATATTTTTGATAATACAACACACACATGAATAAATCATAAAGCCTTGTCAAATCTCACTTGTAGGTGCCTTTCCTACTTGTACTCTTTAAACTTTTTTTTTTAAGATTTTCTCAGTTCTGTGAGAAGGACTAATTTAACCACACAGTCTGACTTCCAAATACAGTGGATTTACTATAGTGGTTTTTCCAAAATTTTATTAAAGAACCACAGATTGCAGCTATTAGAGATTTTAAAATTGTACATTAATAGAACCTCACAATGTTAAGTTATAAAGGTCCTTTTAGTGTGATTCCTTTAATTTACAAATGAACAATTTTTTCCTGTAGCAGAAATTTACCCAAAGCAGGGACCTAAGTTGGTATCCTCATCCCAGATAGTATTTGTACGTGTTTGAGTGAGTATGTGTATGTTTTACTATGATTGCATTTAGATACTTAAACACTAAATATTTAAGTTTTTCAAAATAGGGTTGTACAAAATTAGGACAGCTTATATTGGCTTCTTGTATCTTTCACTAAAGATAATTAATTAGTTGAAAACAAAAGAATAGTATCTTGAAAAGAACTGGCACTTACAAGGATGAACAAGATTTAAACACTTCTAGACAAAATCTTCCTTCTACACACCAATGATCAGATCAAGTATCTGACCATTTTCAAATTCCTTTAGTTGAGGTTTTAATTTTTTTTCTGTCTATTTTTTAATCATCAACTCCCTGATTAAATTGAAAGCAAACTAAATACCAACAAAATATGAAATGAGCTAAATTACTTAGAATACATTTTTCAGATAGAAGATGATATTTAAGATTACTACATATGTATTTGATATGTTTATGTATATTAGCCATATGTTAGTACATAGCATTCTACCACATACATGAATATAAAATATCAACATGTGTGTGTTGAGAATATAGGTGCTTTTTATTTATGTCCCTTCAACTAAACTATTTTCTATTTGTCAATGAAAATATACTTTTCTAATAGGAAGAAAGGCTAATTTTTAATTAAAAATTTACTTAAACCAGTAAGAACTCAGGTGACCAGTGGTTCACAGACAGGGTCTGTGGAGGGCAAATTTGTTATACCCACAGTGAGCTACAATGAAACTTCAGGAGACAGGGCCTCCCCTGGTGGTGCAGGTGGTTGAGCGCTGCACTGTGAAACTGTCCGCAGCCTCTGCAGCGCTGGTTCGATCCCAGCTGGCTGGTGAGGGTCCTACATGGCATGGCGGACCTCTCCTGTCTTGCCCTCTGCTCCCCTCAGCAGTGTATTCCATCAGTCTACCTGTTCTGTTCCCGCTCTGTCTCTGGTTAATCCTCTCACCCTCCCATGCATCTGGCCTGTACCCTGGTTCTTGTATAAGTAAATAAATCTTTAAAAAAAAAAAAAAAGAAGAAGAAGAAGAGAAATTTCAGGAGACAGTTGAGAGTTCTGAAAATCAACTCTGCTAACCGAAGCCAGGACTCAAGGGATCCCCTAAACTTTCAGTCAGAAGCCAGGCTACCCAGATATCTTCCATCATTTTCAAATCAGAGAAGTTTGAAATTTAGGTATCTTATCTCAGCCACATTGCTGCTGGCAGGCTTTGATGACACAGTAATGCTCTTTGGAGGCAACTCTGTCATGTAGGAAAGGTCGTCAAGTGGAGTCTCTTTTCAGTCACCTAGGCATCCTCCCATCTCACTGGCCTCGTACCCCAAGTAACATTCTCATTCTTTTATAGCTTACAGTGGATGATTTACTAAGAAAGGATATTCTGTTTTTTTCTTCAGCCTACATCAAATGGAAAACCGATTCATTTGTGTTGGTCAAGGAAGATTAAACAGTGCCAAATATTCCTGGAAATGGCCTTGATTTCCTACATTTGAAATACTCTGAACATTTATTTAGAAAGAGAATCAAAGAGACAGCAGGCCCTGAAGGGTGTAGATTAACTTAGAATTGATAACGTAGTTCAGGTCAACTCAGCTTGACAAATACTCATTAAGGTCCTACCATGCACACTGTCCTACCATACTGCTATGTTCTGTGGGGGATAGTCAAACAGTAATATATCTTTTGTCCCTAAAGTTCCTAACACAAACCCACAAACCTCTGCCCACATTCCATTCTGTGGCACATATGCTTACAGGGATGCCTCTGTGGGTGTCCAACTATTATGATCAATATGACGTTCATGGTAATTTGAGTGAAATCATTTCCATACATAACAACCACTAAAACTGCTAACACTTCTCTGTGTTGAACAGAGAGGAAAGAATAGGAGGATGCAACTAACATGCAAGTCTCATTAATTTATGTCCTAACACTTTCACCAAGGCACCTAAAACAAATTAAAACACAGATTTACTCAAACATATACATGAGAAGACATTCACCTAACCTACTAAATGAAAACAATATATAGCATACAGAAATGCAAAGGAGGGTTTTAAAGTAATATAGATAATTTAAAATATTTATAAATATGCATTGTTATATATTTATAAACATACACATAAACATGTATATATAGAGAACGCTAATTTTATTTTTTTTAAGATTGATTTATTTATACATACAAGAACTGGAGTACAGGCCAGAGGTATGGGTGATGAGAGGATTCACCAGAGACAGAGTGGGAAACAGAACAGGCAGATCGACTGAAATACATTGCTGAGGGGAGCAGCGGGCGAGTCAGGAGAGGTCTGCTACGTCAAGTGGGTCACTTCCCTGACCAGGGATCGAACTTGTGCTGTTGTGGCTGCAGATAGCTTCATAGTGCTGTATCTTAACCCCTTGTGCCACCAGGGAGGCCCCGAGAGAGCTAATTTTAAATGAGCAAGCCATCACAAGATAACAACTAATACTATTTTGGAAACATCCTTACAGACAGCTCTTTCTTCATATGTATCATATATAGGTTGTATAGATTATATGTAGGAATTTATACAAATGTATATGTATAACACACATATGATACACGAAGAGAAATAAAGATTTTTATAAAAGTATACATAGGTGCATTTTACATTTATGAAATTTTGTCCACTTATTTTGTAGTGTGTAAGATGGCAAAATCTTATAAATTTCTCTTTTCCCCTCCTCTAGGAAGAGCTCCTGTGGGCCCACCTTGCTATCCCTTAAGAGGCTTCATTAGAAGGACAAATGGCTGAAGTTCATTGAGGAAACCCTCCCTTCAAAGAAGTGGTGAGTAATACCCCTAGTAAGGGACCTTATGCAATCTGGCAACATTGTTTTGAGAATTTAGAGAAAGTCTAATGGCATCCTCTTGTGAAGAAGAGGGAGCAGGTCCAGCACTCATGGCCAGGGTTGTGTGGGGCACTAGGTCAGTGGGGCCAGCGCCTCTGCTTGAGATGCGTGCACAGGCTCAGTCACTCCTTCAGGCGCAGGTGTGCTGTGGTCTACTTCTCCCAGGGAGTGGAAGCCAATCTGCCCCATCCCTTCACATACCCCCCTATATCTGGGCCACACGGGCTTTCACCTCTTTTAGAGGGATCTAGGAGAGGTTTTTGTATTTTCTGCAGTTAAGATATAAGGAAAAATTATCAGTGAGATGAGTAAAATAAATGTGACTGTTTCCCAAGTTTGCAAAGCACTGTCTACTGGATGGAAACAGGAGTAGTTACACACAGAAGCATAAACAAAATGTAAGGCTATGGATATTGCCAGGGTTGCTGTGTGGTTCAGCTCACCAGCTAACCTTATTGTGGTTGACACACACAGTGGCACTGGTAAATGTATAGAATCATTATACTTGTTTTTTTTTCTACTTGTTATTATAGGAATATCTTTGTATGTGGAATTCCTTTATTATCTTTAAAGGCTGTGGAGTGCTGTAGCACTTCCATGCATCACAATTTACCAAATCAATCCTCTATTGATGTGCATGTAATCTGCCATTTTCCTATTCCAATAATGTTGTAATGAGCATCATTTTGCATATGTCCTGAGCATTTTTTACTTATTTACTTCAGAAATGTACATAGAAATGGAATTGATGGATAAAAAGCCATTCACATTTAAGTTTGATACATATTCCTCTTCCTGTACTTCAAGTGTTCAGAAGCTCCTGTGCAAACGAAAACTAACCATTAGACTGATTTGTTGTTTGCTTTCTTGATTGATATCACGGCCAAATTCTGGATGTTTCCTTGCACAGGACAGGTATCGGTGAGCATGTGTGTCTTTAAGTTGTGAACAGCTACAGGTAGGGAGTTTGGTGGCTATTGCAGTAACTAGTTGCTCAACAACATTCTCCTCCTAGGCACCCATCTAGGAACCAAGTTTTCTATCTTTCCCTGCAGTTAATTTTGACCAAGGAACTGAGTTCTGAACAATGGAAATAGGAAGAAATGGGCATCACTTAGAGACCTGGCCCATAAAAAAACATCCATAAGAATTTCCTATTTCTTTTCCTGTCTAATTGCTGAGTACAGTTGCATGGGGCCCCAATGCTTGCATAGAGCACAGCCTCCCTCCACAGTCAATACTTTCTAGCCCAGCAAACTGCTTTAGACAGCTGAAAACTATTTTTATTGTATTTATCACTAGTTTTAGATTTTTTTATATAGCACTTAGTTTCTTGTGACTACTAGAGTTGCTGTTTCATTTTGATATATTCTTAGTTATTAGACACCGTCTAACTTGCTTTCTTTTGAACAATTGGTAATTTGCATATGTCAGCACATGTGGATTAGCCCTGACTGTATCTGAGGTAAGCTAGTAAGAAGCACAAAGCCCCACAAAAGGAGTCAGTGAAAATGAGTGTATAATCCATTCATAGCAAGTATTGGAGGATTGTTCACAACTATGCAGACAGGGGTGTGCTGCTAGTGGTATCTTGCTTTTGACTTCCATAAGCTGCCCAGTCACTAGCAGGATCTCCCTAGAACAAAACATGTCAGGATAAGTAGTGGATAGACTATGGCCTGGACCTAATACATCAGACACAGGGCTGACATCCAAAATCTACAAAGAACTCATACAACTCAACAAAACAAAACAAAGAACTTATTCAAAAAATGGCTGAAGTGCTAAATAGATACTTCCATGAAGAAAACATTGAAATGGTCAAATGTTATCATCAAGGAAATGCAAATCAAGACCACAGAGAGATATCACCTCACTCTAGTGAGAATAGTCCATATTCCCATATTAAAAACAAACAAAAACAAAAAGCAAGAAGCAACAAATGCTGGAGAAGGTGCACAGAAAAAGGAACCCTTGTATACTATTGGTAGGAATGTTAACTACTACAGCCCTTAGGGAAAACAGCATGGAAGTGTCTCTGAAAATTAAAAATCAATCTACCATATTATTCAGCAATTCCACGCCTATGTATCTACCAAAAGAATCCAAAAACACTAATTCAAAGAGGTATATGCACTCTTATGTTCATTTTACCACTATTTAAGATAGCCAAGCTGAGTACCCAACTGCATATGACTGAACAAAGAAGATATGGTATGTATGTTACACACACACACACACACACACACACACACACACGCGTGCGCACACTATTCACAATGGAATTCTGTTCAGCTATTCAGCTATAAAAAGAGATTATATTACCATTTGCAACAACGTGGATGGAACTGGAGGGGATTTTGTTAAATGAAATAAATCAGAATAAGAAAGACAAATATGGGGCAATGTCACACAGGTAAACAAAATAACTGAAAAAATTAAACTGAAAGAAAACCTAGAAATATGCTTGCAGAATAGATGTTACCAGATGAGGAGGAAGGCGGGAGTGGGAATAAAGTGAGGGTGGGAGGAAGCCTAGTGGTCTGTGGCAAAGGACTGTGGATGAATTGGTGGTGAGTGTGGTTTGGTAACATATCTGACGAGTTGTGAACCCATTTCTCTAAATCATATACAGTGGTGTAAATCAGTGTTTACTTACATAAGAAAAAAAATTAATCAAAAGTATGTGCTAAAAATCTGGAATCCAGTCCCCATGCTATGGCTCTCATTCATGTGCAATGATCTTGGGATTCTTCTCAGAAATGAATGTCTTCCTACATAAAAGGAGCCAGTTCAAACAGACTTGAGACAGCAAAATATAGACATTTTTTATTTTGTTGATCACAATCTCTGTTGAAAAGGATTCTGAGGCCATTTCAAGACTCAGTAGGAAAAACAGTACTGTACGTTTCTTCCAAAGCAGGAATTTTCTTTTCTTTTCTTTTCTTTTTTTTTTTTTTTTTTTTGTGGGACCCTCGCCGGTGGCTGGGGAATGAACCGGTGCTGCAGAGGCGGCAGGCAGCCTCGCAGCCCAGTGCTCAACCGCTGCGCCACCAGGGGAGGCCCCAAAGCAGGAATTTATGGTGGCACGTGTCATATTTTGTAAAGCTTGTATTTACTGAGTCTCTGGATCCAAAAAAGGCAATCAGTGTTCATTCTTATGTTTGAATATTATTACAGTGTCTCAGGGTCTAAAGGGAAATATCAGAATATCAGGTTAATATTGGAATTAATGTTTTATGAGCATGAGCTTTAAAGTTAGCAAGCCAAGTTCAAGTCCACAGATGGTATTCCCATCTGTGAGGCATTGGACAAAATATTTGTTCTCTATATGCCTTACTTCATCTTTAGATGTCAAAAATGATACCTACCTTCTAGGTTCTCACTGAAATGAAGTAATATCTATAAAGAGTCTAACACAAGGATTGTGGCATGGTAAATAATATACATGGCGATGATTTTTTTAATTACCACCAGGCATGACAATATTAAGTGTCACATCATGATATGGATGAGTGAACTCTTGAGGAAATTCTCATGGCCTCTGGACAGAGAATTGAAAAACTTGGTAGTGTCTATAATTAACATGGATATCATACCATCTTGCCAGATTCTCCATTAAGAGTTTTTATTTTAGCCCTCATCTAAGCCATAGTTTCTTTTTCTATAAAATGAAGATAACAAGAATTTTAACTTTCTTTTATTGACCAGTTATCATGCCCCATGTCCTAGGATTTTTGCATGCATTGTTTTATACAATCCTCCAAAGAGATAGTTACTAGCCACATTATATAATGGAGACTTGTGGCCAGTTACACACAACTAGATGGTGGTAGAGCTGAGATTGGAACCATTGCCTTCTGGAATCCAAATACCTGATATTATAGTTTATTTATTTACATATATTTTACATATTTGTTCATTTTTATACAATGTATGCTTGCTCCTCTCAGGTATAGTTCCCATTAAATTCCCACCACCAATTCCCCATGTCCCATCACCATAGTCCATTGTGTTCTCCTCTCTCTGTTTTGTTTGATCCCTCTCCCTCCCCCACCCCTGCAGAATGTTTGTGATTTATAGTTGCCTATTAATTTTGTTTTTTTTATTCATTGTTATTATTTTTTTCCTGATCCCTTATTTAGTTCCCCTATATTCATCCTATTAATGAAACCATCTGATATTTTTCTTTCCTTCTGACTTATTTCACTGAGCATTATCCTTTCTAGCACCATCCATGTTAGTGCAAATGGCATGAGTTTATCCTTTTTTATTGTTGAATAGTATCCCATTGTGTATATCCACATCTTCTTGATCCAGTCATATGTATTTGGACATTTAGGTTGTTTCCATATTTTAGCTAATGTAAATAGTGCTGCAATAAACATAGAGCAGGTATCTTTTCAAATTAATGTTTTTGTGTCCTTTGGTAGATTCCTAGGGGTAGGATTTCTGGGTCATATGGTAGCTCCATTTTTTGTAGACTGAGGAACCCCCACACAGCTTTCCATAGTGGTTAGACCAGTTTGCATTCCCACCAGCACTGTAGGAGGGTTCCTTTTTCTCCACATCCTCGCCAATATTTGTTGTTGCTAATTATTTTTTAATATGTGCCATTCTCACCAGTGTAATGTGGTATCTCATTGTGGTTTTGATTTGCATTTCCCTGATTATAAAGGATGGTGAACATTATTTCATATACCTGTTGGCCATTTGCACCAAATACCTAATTTTAAATTCACTATATATTATATCCTGTAGAGCCTCATGATAAGGATTAGGTGGAGGAAACCTCCCAGGGCATTGTGTGGAATGGAGCTTAAAAAGCACTAGACTGTTTCCTCATTCCTGAACACCATAGTTTTCAAACCACATCCAAGGGGCTCATACGAACACCTTCCACTTCATTGGTGGGAACTCAGCGATCTGTTCCTGATGCTTGTTATGCTGTTTCAAATTGAATTTATGTTTTTAGAAACAACTAAAAGTTAAATTTTGTGAAACATTTTAGTCCTCTTTCACCGCATGCTTTCTTCTTAAAGTTTTTCAAAAATTGTGTAGACTCCCAATGGCCATACCAGCACAGGGCCACATCCATGGAGCTGCCTCTGAATGAGATCAAGAGGTCATTTGGTGAAAGACAATATCCCAAAGGTAGTTAATGGGGTTTGTGCAACTTCTGTTTTTGCTCCATCCCCAAATTAAGTTTCACAAAGAAACACCTGCTATCACTTTGGTACCTATGGGAAATAGCACAACCTCCCACACTCTCTCTCTTATGTATACACACATGTATTACCCTGCAATTAAAAATCCTTTATTTTGTTTTAACAAGATTTGTTTCCTTGGGTTTTTTTCTGTCTAAAGGTCCAAATTCAATCAGTTTTTTCCTCTTAATGACCCAAGTAATGGAAAACATTAGTTTTACCTTTATCTTGCCAAAGCAATCAGTTGTTACAACCAACACTTGAAAATTCCAGCTCTGTAGCAGAAACAGCTGCTATTTATAGACCTCATACTATGTGTCAGGTAATCAAGTGTTTATAGTATACCAAAACCTTATAATATTTATTATTCTATTTTACTAAAGAAGAAAATGAGGCTTAGAGTAACTAATTGCTCTCTATTAGCATGTAAGGGTTTGGGCCTGTCCCTACTTTTTGTGCATTTGACTAGTATGTAAATTTCTCTTTTACCTTTTTATTTTTGCTGCTGAATCACATAAAATAGCCATTAAAGTCAATGTCCGTATTTGTTTTTTATTGTATGTCATGTACTATTCTACATCATTTGTATCATGATTCCTTTTACTCTTATTATAACCCTACGAATTATGTATATTAATTTTCCCCATTTTATATATGAGTCTACTGAATCATGGAGAAATGAAACAACTTGTCCATGAGTTAGTAGGAGATCCAAGGTTTGTGCCAAGTCAGTATAACTGCAAGGCCTGTGCCTCTAGCCACACAGTATACCCCCTAGAGTATAAATGTGTGGAGACTTCTTGTTCCTCCTGTTTGAACCTTCTTAACATACACATTATCTTGTATTTTTCCATTCCCAAAGAGCATGTACTGTTACCACACATTCTTTCTGTTTTATCAATAAAAAAGTTACTTTTCTTCTCTCTGCAGATATACTATAGAGAAATACCTATTTCTGTGAATTTATTCCACACACACAAACAAAGCAAGCATGAAGAAGAAATCTGGAATTCCCAGGTCTGACTAGCCTCAAATAGAAATTTTGAAAGAAAAACATTTTGCTGTTTTTGATTGCCTCTCTGTTCTCAGAGTTCTTTGCTTCTCACTCCCAGCGATGTTCTTGCCTCAGCATTGGCCTAGTCCATGGGTTTGGTAGACTATTGATTCGTTGGAATGCATGTTCTCTCTCTCTCTCTCTTTTTTTTTTTCCAGAACAAACATGCATGCTCCAGTCTTTCTTCTACCTCTTTTTCCATTTAGCTTCATGTCATCTACTAGTTTGCTGGCTCCATAATATGATTCTGATGAGTTAGGACACACTTGGAAATGAGCAAGAAGACTAATAAGAGTTCATATAATGACAATAGCTACCTGCTCTCACTTAATTCTCTTGGGGCTTGTGCTCTTAAAATCTCACTAAATCAAATTCCCTATGTTCTTTCCTAAGTTCTCCCAACAACTTTCCCTTTACTCTCAGGATCACCAAAATCATTTTTGTTTAAATGGATAACTGAAGGATTGGATGTTTTTGTCCCTAGGGTCTTAAGATTCAGTGGCAGGAATTATGAATATGGAATCAGAACATTTCAGTGCTAGTCAGAAGATTTTACTTTGATTTGAAAATTGGATATAAGAATCAAAAATGATGGCCTTGGAGAGAGAATCAAGAATAAGATTAGAGGACAGAATCTGGGTGGGAGACTGGTATAGGAATAGAGTTGAGACAAATGGTGGTTTGAATCATAGGAGTGACTGTCCAAGAGGAACTAAGTGATATGCTTGGGAAAGGAATGTAAGATTTCGTGTTATTGGTTTTTTTTTTTTTTTTGGAAGAAATGTCCGTATATTTTTTATGAATATGTTATATTTTATTTGTTCATTCACCAGTTAATAGACATTTGAGATATTTCTACTTTTTGGTTATTATGAATCATGCAGTTATGAACATTCATGTGCGAGTATTTATTAGCACATATATTTTAATTCCTCTTGGGTATATCTCCAGGAATGAAATTCCCAGGTCATAACTCTTTTAACCTTTTGAAAACTGATGGGCTGTTTTCCAAAACAGTCATACCATTTTGCATTCTCAGCAGTACTGCATGAGGGTTCCAATTTCTCCGCATCCCCACCAACATTTGTTAATCATCAGTCTTTTGATTTTCAATATCCTGGTAGGGGCTTTGTACTATCTCATTGTGATTTTGATTTGTGTCACCCTGGTGGCTAATGATATTAAGCAGCTTTTCATGTGCTTATTGTGCATTTGTATGTTTTCTTTGGAATCATCTCTTCAAATTCTTTGTCCATTTTTTTTGTGGTTAAAATTTCATTGTTTTTTTAATCAATAAAACATTATTGATTTTGCTTCACCTATTCTCTTTATTTTATTTTATATATTTTACATCATTTTTCATTTTTGCACAATGTATGCATTTTCATTTTGGTTATATTCCCCATACAATTCCCACTCCCCTTATTTTGACCCTAATCCTGCCTCCCCTTTCATCCCCCCGTAGTGTGTCTCTGGTTTATAGTTGCTTGTTGATTTTGATTTTTACTTTATTATAATTAGTCTTTTTCCTGGTCCCTTATTTAGGTTTTCTAAATGCCTGATATGAGTGAGACCATCTGGTATTTTTATTTTTCTTTCTGGCTTATTTCGCTGAGCATGATCCCTTCCAGCTCCATCCATGTTGCTGCATATTGCATGAGTTTATCTTTTTTGATTGCTGAGTAATATTCCATTGTATATACATACCACATCTTCTTGATCCAGTCATCTATTTTTGGGCATTTGGGTTGTTTCCAAAGCTTAGCTATTGTAAGTAGTGCTGCTATAAGCATAGGGGTGCAGGTGCCCTTTTGAAGTAATGATTCTGCCAAAGCTCTCCTAAAAAAAAAAAGAAGGGAATAGCGGCATCACACTCCCAGATTTCAACTATGATGTAGTTTAGTCACCACTATACTACAAAGCCATAATAATCAAAAGTGCATGGTATTGGAACAAGAAGAGAGATTTAGTTTTAAAAGGACTTTGAAATTTAAAAAAGCATAACTGTGAACTGCTGATGTAATTAAACTTATTTTGCTCATTTTACAACATATACATATATCAAATGATTATGTGGTGCACCTAAAACTAATACAGTACTGTATGTCTATTATATCTCAATAAAACTGATTTGTAAAAAAGGAATAAATGGAACTACAAATTTTTATAGGCCTTACTTTTTACATTTTTTTAAACATCTTTATTTAATTTTCACAGTGTAGGATTTCGCCCCTCAGGTGTAGTCACCATAGTTTTCCCACCACCAAAGCACCCAGAGTCTTCCACCATAATCTATTGTGCTCTCCTTCTCCTTCCCTGTTTTTTCCTCTCCCCTTTCCTCCTCCCCTCTGAATGTCTCAGATCTATTGTCTACTTTCAAGGGTTGGTCTGACAGTTTGTCTTTGATCCTTTGCCTGGTTTCTGCATAATCCACATATAAGTGAAATCAACTAGTATTTCTCTTTCTCCTTCTGGCCTACTTTGATTTGAATAATTGCTTCCAGCTCCATCCATATTGATGCAAATGGCATGAAATTATCTTTTTGATTGCTCAGTAATATTCCATATATACACACACACACACACACACACACACACACACACACACCCCACATCTTCTTGATTCACACATCTGTCCTGAGACATTTAGGTGGTTTCCATATTTTGTAAATATAGTGCTGGTATAAGCATAGGAATGCATTGAAGGGTCCCCGCTTACACTTGGAACTGACTACCCAATTTGTAACAGTGGTTTTCCTTGAAGCTAAAAATGTTTATTTTAAAAGTGAGAATAATAGGATATTTTCTTTCCATCACCTTGTGTTAGTTTAGAATTTGTGTTTTGCTCCCCAGTAACAGTAATTGGATTTTAACTAATGTAAACAAATAAATAAGGGTGTTTATTTGTCTTTGCACTGGTGGGTGCAAAAACTGCTATAGCCAACTCATATCAGCTGTATATTTATATTTTCCTGAAAGAGAGAGCCTTCTGCCCCCCACCATAATTTTGCAGAATATCTAAGGAAAAGTCTAATTGTTTCAATGTGGATCTTGGATCTTGCTTCCACCCCTGAACCAACAACTGCACTTGAGTGAATGTAAATCTCTGTTATGCCTGGATCATGTGCCCAAATTTGGGACTGAGTAAACCTATCTGAGCCTATGAAGGAGTGAATGAGTGACCCCAACCTATCCTATTGCTTATTTTCATAAAAAGGGACAGAGGAGAGAAAGATAGATGCTTCATAAATTTGAAGCTAGTGAGAAAGACACACTCCATAGGAGTACAGAGGACTACCAAATGTTAAAATACATGGTGAATATTCCATTTGGGAATTCAAGAGCAGCATTGTGAAGAAAGTAGCATTTCAATGGCTATTAAAGAATGAAAAAAAATATTTAAATAACTAGATCTTAGAATCCAGACCAAGAAATGTAAATTATTTGCCTTATGTATTTTGAAGCTGTTGCAAATTGGGGGTAAAAGAGCAGATCATCTGTTTTTCAAATATAATTCAGAGAATAAACTGGTGCTCATAAGTGATATTGTCCCCAGTTTCAATCCAGTTCTTCTAATCCTTTCATTTAGCTTCTCCATTTCTGGGAATCTGGGGAAAAATTAGGCATTTTTAAGCATTTAGGATTTGTGTTTTGCTTCCCAGTAACAGTAATTGGATTTTAACTAATGTAAACAAATAAATAAGGAGATTTATTTGTTCTTTGCACTGGTGGGTGCAAGAACTGCTATAGTCAACTCACATCAGCTGTATACCATTTTCTCTGAAAAAAAAAGGGCTTTCACCAGCTGAGCAGTTTAATAGTCTATACACACACACACACACACACACATGTATGGTGACAGTTTAAAATACATATATATACACATATATTTTAAACTATTACCATTCCTAGAGAAGATGCTAAACTTCTGTGAATGCATGGCCTACTTTGGTTCACCTTATTCAAGATTTTGAGTTACAGCAAGGTCAAGGAACACAGAGTCACACACCTTTATGTTTATAGCCAGCACCACTGGGGGAAAGCTCCAGAACCTTTTAGCACTCACAGAGCTGGTGTTAGATGTTAAATAAAACTGCATTTTAGTTTGTTCCATTTCACCTCTGTCAAACACATTCCTATGTTCTTTGTCAAGAGAAAAAAAAATCAATGAATTTGTTTTGGGGTATAGAAAGGTATAATGAAAAATAATTTGAAAGGAAGGAACGTGAGAAAATGTTCATCTTCAAATTTCATTTTTTCCTCTTTGGAACAAGAATTCACAGACATCAGCATACAGTTGTGAGTTGACATCCATGCTGCACGAAAGAAGCATGAGAACTATAAACCCAGGGAGAGTGGCATTTCTCCATCTGTACTGGTGACAACATGACTTATATAACTGCACCACCTCTTCCCCGATAGATACAGACAGCCCCCACGTGAGATGTGATCCTGTAGCTACCAAGTGGGATGTGAGTGATGAGCCCTTTGAATGTAAGGCTGGAGTTCTCACTTTGGAAGTTCTTGCCCACACAGCCACCCCAGCCAATCCCACACACTCTCATCACCACCATACGGAGAAGTTAAATGCATAGTTATAGCAAGAAGAAACTGTGTAGACCACCACATGGAGAAAATATGATCACTGAGGAATGCCGTTCATGTTTGGTTAATATTGATAATGGCTACTAGTGCTGAAGAATGTAATCTCTTACACGTGAATAGCACTTCACAGTTTATGACCCATCCTCACGTCTAGCCTCACTTCCAGTTGCCACAGCAAGTCAGAAGTGGTATTTTTCATCTCATTTTATAGATGAGAACTCAGGCCCAAAGGGGTTCAAGTAACTTGTCTAAGGCCAAAGAGTTGGCAAGAGTAGAGGGTTGAATGTTCATTTGTAGCATCCTGCATATTAGACCACAGCTCCTGCCTCTGTGTTATATTACCTCTCAAATAATTTCCATTAAATGATCCCTTGTTTGGTGTTTGAGATTATGTGAGATTCCAAGGGAGAATTATAAATGATTTCCTTGAACTCCTAGGAAGTCAGAAGCATTGAATTTACACTAAGAACAAGTCTCTGCATAGGAGTGAACATGAGATAGTTGTAAGTGCTGTTTTTATCACACACAGTTATAACTAGGGAAACCAGACACTCACACATTAAAAAAAAAAAAAAATATATGAGCAATGTGAAGTGTGCCACAACTAAGTGCTGAGTGATTATGGCAATGCTTGATAGTGAAGTTGACAGAAGTGGGTGATGAGTGAAGACTGAGGAAATCTGTAAAATCTTGCAATTGAATGTTACAGGAAGATAAACTTTGAGGGCACATGTACCTGGGTACATGAACCCAGTACTACCTGTATCATGGGGTAAGCCACTGAAATCTTGCAGGCCTCCATTTCCTAACCTGTAAAATGGGGTCACTCCTATATCTTAGGTTTCTGATGAGGACAAAGTAGGATAAAATATTCAAGTTCTTGGTATAGGATTTGACACAGAGACATTTCTATAAGACTTCAATAAAGAAGTGTAATTTAGCCTCGTGGGGCTGGATGGATAAAATGGCCCATCCACTTGGTTCTAGTGCTGATTAAGTATCTCTATGCCTTGCAATAGCATGGTGCTCTATAACGAGTTTTCTTGAATTGACTTTGGGTATCTTGGAGGACACTGTCAGAGAGGTGTGAAAAGCTTTGGGCTGATTGTCATACCGAGGACATCGATATTTGTAATAGGTGCTTTTAGAGCTCAAGAAGAGTGTTAAAATAGGATTTGTAAAGGAATACAGTGAACTATTGTGAAGCCCAACATCCATACTTTGAATACACTGGCCAGAAATAGGAGATAATCTGGCTGCTGTAACATTCCAGATTCTTTTCTGGAGATGTGAACAAGTATCTAGGGCAGATTTTTTCCCTTTTCCTACAAGGAATCATTTAGAGAGTCCTCTTGGTTCATACTACTGCCATTCAAATATCAATTGAATATTAGTTAATATGACCATGACTAGAGATAATGCAATACAGATACTGCAGGCAGTGATAATAAGCATTTGATTTAATAACCTAAATGAATACCTAACAAGGAGAATGCAACTGAAGAAAATTGGTAAATCCTATTTGAAAATACAGCCATATTCTAGGATACTTGGTATTTGGACCTCAACATGTGAAGTTTTGGAGGACACAATTCAACCCATAAGAAGGATTTAAAAAAGATTGCAGAATCCATCAGCAGGCCAACAAACAGAAAGTTGAGATTATAGCACTGTGGAAAGGACAAAGCAAGAGCAATAGGAAAGAACTTTATCAGTGTAACAATCTGGGCCCATGTAAGCACAACAATCTAGAAGGTGTTTCATATGACTGAAGAAATGATGATTTGGGGTCAGTAGCAATTTTCTGTTTGTTGGCCTGCTGATGGATTCTGCAATGTTTTTTAAATCCTTCTTATGGGTTGAATTGTGTCCTCCAAAACTTCACATATTGAGGTCCAAAAACCAAGTATCCTGGAATATGGCTGCATTTTCAAATAGGATCTGCCAATTTTCTTCAGTTGCATTCTCCTTCAACAAGGGATTTGTTTAGGTTATTATGTTTGACTCAATTCAGCCTCATCACAACACGACTTTATTATAATCTTCCAGTTTTAGGCCAAGTTCAGTATCTATCACAACTTGATTTCAGCCTCTTGCTAACATTATCTTGGCAATGAAGGAAGGGCATCCTGGCAATGTTTTAAGGCAAAGCAAAGAGCAAAGAATTAAATGACATGAGGAAATAGAAACAAAACTTCTGGCAGTGATGGGGGAGGAGTTGGAAGCAACAGTTCAGAGCAAGAATGGAGAAAATCAACCAGGACTTGAAAGCACTCCCTGGAAATATTCAGAAATGTTGGGAGGGATTTTTTTTTTTTTTTTGTAATCACAGAGGATGGAGTTTTTTGTTTGTTTGTTTGTTTTTTAAAGATTTATTTATTTATGCAAGAACTGGGGTACAGGCCAGCGACCTGGGAGGGTGAGAGAATTCACCAGAGACAGAGAAGGGAACAGAACAGGCAGAGGGACCTAAGACACTGCTGAGGGGAGTACCCGGTGAGACAGGAGAGCTCTGCCTTGCCATGTGGGAATCTCCCTGGGCTGCTGGGAATCATTGGTGCTGCAGAGGCTGCAGATAGCTTCCCAGCGCTGCAGTCAACCTGCTGTGCTACCAGGGAGGCCCGAGGATGGAGTTTTTTACTTTTTTTCTCTCTGTGGTTTACCATCTGTATAAAAGGTCTATGGAGAAAGTGCAGTTTTTCTATAATTGCATAAAAGAAGCTGGGGAATTTGAAAATGTAGAAGTTGACACATTGGTTAAATAGTTTGTTGTTGTTGTTGTTACTGCTTTCAATGATGAGTTTTGATGATGTTTCTAGCTTCAAAAAGTATTTTCCCCTGAACCAATACTTTAAAAAGATATTTATTTAGAAGACCTTTGAGCTGCACAAGTAGAATTATAATCTAACTAGGAATGAAGGGGTAAATGGGTCATAAAATTTTCAGAGTAAGGATACGAAGGCTAAACCAAAGTCTGAGGAAGAAATCTCTAATTAAAACCTCCATGACTTGTCCATTTCATTCAGATATAATCCCGTGTTATCACCATACCGCCAAACCCTGTTTGGTTTCATTCCGTTCATCTCCACAGCCTCACCATATCCCATTCTTGCCTGATTCATTTATGCTGGTTTTCATTTTCTCCTTCCTATGAGGCAAGAGTGTAGCTGCCTAATTACCTCAGTCCCGAGGTTCATTCTTCCTTTCATTCTCTTCCTTCAGATATTTGCACAACTTGTTTCTTTTTCTCATTAAAATCTTGTCTTAAAGGCAAACTCCCTGGTTAAGGTTTCTTGTATTATTCTACCTAGGGAAGCCACCCTCTGTTCTCTATCAACATTGTCCGTTATTTTAACTTTTTCTTATTTATTCATTATTTTGTGCTTATATGGAATACAACAAGTATCTTGAAGGGAGGGATATTCTTTTTTTTTAAAGATTTATTTTTATTTATTTATTTATTTATCTATTTATTTATTTATACAAGCACTGGGTACAGTCAGAAGCACGGGAGGGTGAGAGAATTCACCAGAGCCAGAACGGGGAGCAGAGCAGGCAGACTGACCGAGTACACTGCTGGAAGGAGCAGCGGGCGGCAGGAGAGGTCTGCATGCCATGTGGGACCCTTGCCAGTGGCCGGGGATGGAACTGGCCCTTCAGAGGCTGCGGGCAGCTTCGCAGCCCAGCGCTCAACTGCTGCGCCACCGGGGAGGCCAAGGGAGGAATATTATTTTCTTGTTCTTTGCTATGTCCCCAGTAATAGAAACGATGGTTGCTGAACGAGTAAGTGAATGAATGAATGAATGAATGAATATCATTATCATCCATGCTTAGGAACATAGATCCATACATGCACAAAATCCTCCCCATAGATTGGAAAGTCAGACATTTAATACATTTTTTTTTGTTTTGTTTTTACATTTTAAAAGGATTGGTTCATTAGGAAGAAAGAAAAAAAGAGGCACCTACATATTCACAGGTGGGCAGGAGAGCTGCCTCAATACATCCATTTTTGACTACATATTTAATTTCATTTTTCTAAACTATTTTAATTGGACTCACATTGACTCATAACATTATATAGGTTTCAGGTGTACAGACATATATCAACATCTGTATAGGCTACATTATGCTTGTCACCAAAAGTCTAGTTTCCTTCCATTGCCGTACAACTGATCCCATTTACTACCCTTCTGGTATTCACTATTTTGTTCCCATAGTTGAAAAGTTTGTTTTCACTTTATTTTGTTTATCTGCCAAATATGAGTGAAATTATATTGTTTTTTTCTTTCTTTTTTTTTTTAAAGATTTATTTATGCATATAAGAATTGGCGTCCAGGCCAGAGGTGTTGGGAGTGAGAGTATTTTCCAGAGACAGAGTGGGGAACAGAACAGGCATTGACTGAAATACACTGGTGAGGGGAGCAGCAGGCAAGATAGGAGAGGTCTGCTGTGCCATGTGGGTAGCTCCCTGGCTGGGGATGGAACTCATGCTGCAGCAGCTGTGGATAGCTTCATAGGTTGCATCTTAATCCCTTGCGCCACCAGGGAGGCCCTGTATTTTTCTTTCTTCCTCTTAACTTCTTTCTTTTAGTATAATACCCTCTTGGTCCATCTTCACCTGACCATGCTTTAGCTGTTTGAAGCCAGGCATTGTCATTCCCATGTCATTCCCTACCCAATGGAATGCACCCCCACAGAGATATCATGGTACTTTTTCCTGTCACTCATGGACATTAGTCTCATCTACCATTACCACATTCTTGTTGCCATAATCTACACATATGCTCTCTCAATATCTATCTATGTTGTGTCTTAGGGTGCCAGCTAGTATACATTTCAATTCTCAATTGGTAAAATCCATTAAAAAAACTTGATTGCTAGAAGAGGCAAATAAAAAAGACTAAAAATAAAAGAAATAATTATCTCTTTCTGAACATTTCAAAAGTCAACCTATTCCATTAGTGTTCAGGACCTGCATTGAGAACCAGTATACATTGAACAGTTTTGTATACAAGATATGACACAAAGATTAGCCAATAGATTCTAAATCTAAAGTGATTTTAAGAAAGCATTCAGTGAAGCAAACATTATTTTTGTCTTAAAAGATGGGTCTATTTTTCATGTGATCACAGAAGGGGGTGGTTTCTGAAAGTAGAAGCACAGCCAGGCCCATCAAAAATACCAGTCAGAGGGACACGTTCATTTTGAACGAGCATATTCTGTTGACATCTCTGCAGGTGAAGGTACGAGAAACTGACATTAGCTTTAGACGTAAGCTGAGACTGCAGCATGAAATCATGTGGACACTCTGGTGTTATCTTCCCCAAAGAGTTTCCTTTTATATAAATTGTAGGAAATCTGACACACATATTAAAATTTACTGTGGCTGAGTGAGAGTCAGGAAAAAAAAAAAAAGGATAAATGTGATTCCAGTAATAACATCCATTATCACCTGATACATGTTTTGTTCTCTTGGGGGCATTTCCTGACATGGATTTTCAAACTAACCAAAATGTTGCATTTTCAGTAGAAATACGGTTGATCTATCTAACCACGGAGAAGATCTGATTAAATTAAAACCCTGCTTTGTCTTTTTTTTTCTTTTTTGTTTTTATTTTGGTGTTTTCCTTTATCACCATCAGCTCTGCATATTCAATTATCCATCAGCAATATTGATAGGGTGTCTAACTTGAGCAAGGGCCTTGAAATCTGGTGCCTGATAAATGAGAATATATCAGGATACCTGAAAAAATCCTTTCCCCTACACAAGCTCAGGTGTGTCTTAGCCCATAGTGTTTCCAAATATGAAAAGACTAGAAACTGCTATTTTCCAACTTTGTGCTAATATTCCACATTTATATTTTAAAAGTAAGAGTTAGAAAAATATTATAGTTATACATTACTGGAAGAAACATAAACTGTTAAGTCCTACTTAAAACATTATCAGAAACCTTTAGAAATGCCCAACTACCTGGGCCTCCCCGGTGGCGTAGCAGTTGAGCGCTGGGTTGCGAAGCTGCCCACAGCCTCTGCAGCGCCAGTTCAATCCCCAGCTGCGGGACCAGGGTCCCACATGGCGCGCAGACCTCTCCTGCCGCGCCCGCTGCTCCCCTCAGCAGTGTACTTCATCGGTCTGCCCGTTCTGTTCCCCACTCTGGCTCTGGTGAATTCTCTACCCTCCCATGCTTCTGACTGTACACCAGTGCTTGTATAAATAAATAAATAAATCTTAAAAAAATTGAAATACCCAACTACCTATCCAATAAAATAACTTCTGGAGTAATATCCTAAGGAAATACTCTACCAGAGACAGAAATTATATGAATGAAGAGAAATATAGCCAATGACCTAATTACCACAAGGAGAGGAAAAGTAAATTAAAATATTTGTTTATAGCATATCCACTTAATGTATGTATTATTTTGCACCAAAGGATAATTCTATGAAGTTCTGGCTTAAATGAAAAAGAGAGGATATGAAATTAAATAATCACATTAATTTGACATTTTTTAATTATAGATGTAAATATACATACATGTATAGTAGCACAATATTTATTGAAAAAATGAATTTACAACGTGTGCATATGTTTGGGAGACTGCTTTTGAGTAGTTATATTCTTTATTTTATAGCAAGGCATTAATTCTTTTATTTTTTATATATTGTATATCGTCCTGCCTATTTGTACAATGCATGCTTTCTCCTCTCAGATGAGGAGTTAATTGTTATAATTAGAAAGCCTCTGAAAGATAAGTCCCTCTGCAAGGGTCTACTTTTTAATATAAGTAAAGTATCATGGGGAAATTAAAATAACTTGTTCAAGCTTATGAAAGTACTTGCAATCTACTAGGGCTGCAAAGTAAACATTTTCAGTTCTCAGCCAATATATTCCCTCTGAATTATTTCCTGAAGATCATCCCTATGCCCCCTGACCACTGTGAATTGAAAGAAGATTCAACTGTATGCAGTACAATTCCTAGTGCGTTGCATTTCAACTTTTCAAACCAGGGCCTTAGTCCTATTAACACAAATCTCAGTTTGTGATCTCTTTGGTTTGTTTTGTTTAAAAAAAAAATGAAGTCTTGCCATTTGTGAAAACTGGAGGGGATTATGTTAAACAAAATAAGTCAGAAGAAGAAATATGTGTGTGTGTATATATATGTATATATATCTATACATATATATATATATATATAAAATAGAAAGAACTGAAACAAAGGGATAGAGAAAGAAAAATAAAAATCCTTGGAATCTGACTATAGAATTCAAGCTGCCAGAGGTGAATGGAGAAGGATCAGAGCAAAGGGGGAAGAGGGCCCAGTGGACCATGGTGGGGGACCTATGGATTCCTTGTTGGCATGGTAACAAACATCTGAAGAGGTGTGACCCTGTACCTCTGAATGTAGTATAGTGTTGTAAATCCATATTTCCACAAAATCATGCAACTTAAAAAAAAAAAGTGAAACAAGTTATCAAGTGATGGAAAGAGATAGAACAACCATCAATGCATAGTACTAAGTGAAACAAGTCAGTCTTAAAATATTACAAATTGTATGATTTTAATGCAGTTTCATCACTTGATAGCTTTTTTAAACATTGAATAATATTTCATTGTCTGGAATCGAATAGAAAATCCAGAAATAAACCCAAAGATTTATGATCAACTAATCTTTGACAAAAGAGCAAAGACTATGCATTGGAGCAAAGAAAGTTTGTTCAATAAATGGTGCTGGGAAAACTGGGTCGCTACATGCAAAAGAATGAAGCTTGACCACTACCTCACACCATACACAAAAACCAACTCAAAATGGATTAAAGAACTAGACATAAGACCTGAAACCATAAAATATATAGAAGGAAATATAGGCGAAACACTACGTGATTTGCACATCAAAGATATCTTTACAGACACATCACCCAAAGCAGTGATAGTGAAGACAAAGATAAACAGCTGGGACTACATCAAATTAAAGAGCTTCTGCACAGCAAAAGAGACAATAACAAAAACAAAGAGAAACCCCACCAACTGGGGGAGCAGTTTTGCACACAACACCAATGATAAAGGACTGATCACAAAAATCTGCACAGAGCTGATGAGACTCAACAAAAACAAAGAAAATAACCCAGTCAAAAATGGGCAGAAGAGCTAAAAAGAAACTTCTCTGAAGAAGAAATGCAAATGGCCAACAGGCATATGAAAAAATGTTCAACATCACTTGTAATCAGGGAAATGCAAATCAAAACTACCATGAGATACCATCTTACACCAGTGAGAATGGCACATATTAAAAAAACTAGCAACAACAAATGTTGGCGAGGGTGTGGAGAAAAAGGAACTCTCCTGCACTGTTGGTGGGAGTGCAAACTGGTCCAACCACTATGGAGAGCTGTGTGGAGATTTCTGGACCTACTAAACATAGAGCTTCCATATGATCCAGCAATTCCACTCCTAGGTATTTACCCAAAGGACACAGAAACATCAATTCCAAAGAATACCTGCACCCCTATGTTTATAGCAGCACTGTTTATAATAGCTAAGCTTTGGAAACAGCCCAAATGCCCAAAAATAGATGACTGGATCAAGAAGATGTGGTCCATATACAGCATGGAATATTACTCAGCATTCAAAAAAGATAAACACATGCAATTTGCAGCAACATGGATGGCGCTAGAAGGGATCATGCTCAGCAAAAATAAACCAGAAAGAAAAAGAAAAATACCGGATGGTCTCACTCATAGCAGGAATCTAGAAAACTTAAATAAGGGACCAGGAAAATGAATAACTATAAGAAAGTGAAAATCAAAATCAACAAAAAATTATGAACCAGAGACACTTTTTTGGGGGTGGGGGGCAGGAGGGGAGGGATTGGGGTCAGAATGGGGGTTTGAAATTGTATGGGGAATATAAAATTAAAATTTATTATTAAAAAAAATATTTCATTGTCTGGGTATGCCACATTTTATTCACTCATTCATCTACTGAAGGACCCTTGGTTGCTTGTAAGTGAAATTATGAACAAAGTTGCTGGTAGACATTGCTATCTCCCTTGGGTAAATATTAAGGGACATTATTGCTGGATCATAAGATAAGAGTATGTTTAGTCTTCCAAAGTGGCTTTATTATGTTGCCTTCCCACAATCAATGTAGGAGCGCACCTTTTGCTCCACATCTTCATCAGCATTTGCTGGTGTCATTGTTCTGGATTTGGGTCATTTTATTTTATTTTATTTCTTTTTTTTTACATTGTTTGCTTTATTTTCTCAGGTGTGGTCCCCATAGAATGTCCACCACCATTTTTAACAGGTGTTTTGCAAAATCTCATTTTTTAATTTGCACTTCCCTGAAGATATAGTATGTGCTTTTTATTTGCTATCTGTACATCTTTTTTGGTGAAGTATCTGCTTAGTTCTTTGGTCATTTTGTTTTTAAAAGTTTCTGTTTGTGGCGTTTTTTTTTTTTTTTTTTTAAAGATTGATGGATTGATTGATTTATACAAGCACTGGGTAAAGTCAGAAGCTCAGGAGGGTGAGAGAATTCACCAGAGCCAGAGTGGGGAGTAGAACAGGCAGATTGACGAAGTACACTGCTGAGGGGAGCGGGCGGCAGGAGAGGTCTGTCGCTCCATGTGGGACCCTTGCCCAGCAGCCGGGGATTGAACCAGCATTGCAGAGGCTGTGCGCAGCTTCACAACCCAGCGTTCAACTGCTGCACCACTGCGGAGGCCTTCATTTTGTTTTTATTTTTGGTTGCTGGTTATCTTCTTTGTGAAGCTTTCAGAGTTTTTGTATATTTTGATAAAGAGACCTTTGTCAAATTTATCTTTTACAAACATTTTCTCCCAGTTTCTGCTTGTCATCTTATTGACACTGTCTTTAGAGGAGCAAGTTTTATTTTTAATACTAACTTTTAATATCTAACTTATAAATTATTTCTTTCCTAGATTGTGTCTTTGATGTTTTATCTAAAAAGTCATTACCATATCAAAGGTCATCTGGGTTTTTCTCGTGTGTTATCTTTTAGGAGTTTTATATTTTTACATTAGATGTATGGCCCATTTTGAGTTAATTTTTTGTGAAGGGTGTAATATCTATGTCTAGGTTCTTATTTACCTTTGCATGTGGATATGCAATTTTTTCAGTGCCATTTGTTGACCAGTCTCTCTTCACTCCAGTTTGCTGCCTTTGCTTCTCTGCCACAGATAATTTGACTGTTTTTTAGGAAAGTCTATTTCTAGGCTCTCTGTTGTGCTCCACTGATCTATTCGTCTATCTGTTCATCACTACCACTATCTTTATTTCTGTAGCTTTGTAGTAATTCTTGAAATTGAAGTGTCAGTCCTGCAACTTTTTTCTTCCCTTTCAATCTTGTGTTGTCTATCCTTGGTCTTTTGCCTCTCCATATAAACTTTAGAATCATTTTTCTGGTATCCATTAAATAACTTGATGGATCTTAATTGGTGTTGAATTGAACATTTTTTTTTTATCAGAATGGACATCTTGACAATATTGAGTCTTCCAATCCATGGATATCTTATAGCTCTCCATTTATTAATTTGTATTTATTAATATCCAATAAGTTATTGTTTTTCATTAGTTTTATATCTTTCTTCATATAGAACTTATACATATTTTTGCTGAATTCATAAGTATTTCATTTGGAGTGTGCTAATGTAAATAGTATTGTATTTTGAATTTCAAATTCCACTTGTTTGTTGCTGGTGTATAGGAAAACAACATACCTTTGTCTCTTAACTGTGTTGTGCAACCTTGCTAAAATCACTGATTACTTCTAGGAATTTTTGTCCATTCTTCTGTTTATTCTGTATAAATATCCTCATATTAATTTGTGAACAAATTAATATGTATATCTGTATACCTTTCATTTCCTTTTCTTGTCTTATTGTGCCAATTAGGACTTCCAATATGATGTTGAGAAGGAATGATTTAAGGTACCTCTTAGACTTGTTCTTGATGCTAGTGAGAAAGTTTGTAGTTTCTCACCATTATGTTAGCCACATATGATTATGACGTTAGTCATATGTGTCTTACAGATATTCTTTTTCAGGTTGAGAAGGTTTCCATAAATTCCCATTTCACTGTGATTTTTTTTTTAAGATTTATTTATTTATTTATACAAGCACTGGGTACTGTCAGAAACACGGGAGGGTGAGAGAATTCACCAGAGCCAGAGCTGGGAGCAGAGCAGGCAGAAGGACGGAGGTACACTGCTGAGGGGAGCAGTGGGCGGCAGGAGAGGTCTGCGCACCATGTGGGACCCTCCTCCAGTGCCCGGGGAGCAGCGGGGGATCAAACCAGCGCTGCAGAGGATGCAGGCAGCTTCGCAACGCAGTGCTCAACCGCTGTGCCACCGGGGAGGCCCTTCATTGTGAGTTTTTATCATGGATGGGTGTTGGATCTTGTCAAATGATTTTTCTGTCTATAGATATAGTCATATGTTTTTCCTTTTTCCCCTGCTGATGTGATAGATCACATGTTGATTAATGTTGAATCAGTCTTGCATTCCTGGAATAAATCCCACTTAGTCATGGGATGTAATTGCTTTTACAGATTGTTGGATTCATTTTACTAATATTTTGTTGAGGGTTTTGTATCTATGTTCATGAGAAAAATTTGCATTTCCTTATAATACCATTGCCTGGTTTTGGTATTAAGGTAATGCTAGCTTTGTAGAATGAATGAGAAAATATTCCCTCTGCTTGTCCTTTGAAGTGCGCCATGATTTCATTTTCATGCAAAAATAGAAGAATAAAGAAATGATTTATGTATATACTTATGATAAATGAGATAACTGTGATAAGGGAACTATATTTGTTATTTCAAAAGCGCTAGCTTTAAGCTGAGTGATAGGATCAGTGATGTTTATTTTATCAATGTTCTTTAAACCTATGTAAACGGGTTATATATACTCATTTGTATTGATAAATTATTTTGAGAGAGACAGAGAAAAATTGCAAAGGAAGGAAAGCAATTGAGAGAGAAGGGAAGAAGTGAGGGAGGGAGCAAGAAAGAAGAAATCAATGCTGTGTAGCCCAAAAGGAGGACACTAGACTTGGTATTCAAATTATAATTTTGCCACTTATTAGCTGCGTGGTCTTAGAGTGTTTATTTAAACTTTCTGAGGTTAAGGTTAAGTTGCCTCATTCATAATATTAAGATGTCTACTTTCACTCATCTTTAGAGGTTTAGATGAAATATTTTTGAAGTGCTTGGCAGAGAGTAAATATTCAATAAATAATAGCTATAATTACACATGATATAGTCTATTATCTTTTCATTCATTAACATTTGAACACCTATTATTTACCAGACTATGTATTATGCTACAATAATAAGCAAGATAGAGACAGTACTTGTCTTCGTAGGGTTTATAGTCTAATGATAAAAATGTTAACCTAGCATAGAAATGAACATGAATAGTCTAAATAATGATAATTAATAAAAAAGGAAAATAAAAGTTAGAAGGGAAAATTTTACGATGAAGGCATTATTTAGATTGAGAGACTCAGGAGAAGTCTTCTCTGAAGTGTCTTTAGAGAGTTGTGAACGGTACTTTCATATCTCTCTAAGTTAAAGGGACTTATCTAGAGAGAACCCTTTCATCTTTTAAGTATCAGTTAAAATGACATTCCTATACTGGGTATTCAGTATCTGCTCATTATAAATATATAAATACACACATATGTTTAATTTCATATGATTATAAATCTCCATTTACTTATAAAAATTTTGCCTTGTTAAAGTTTTTGTACAGGGCCTCCCCTGGTGGCGCAGTGGTTGAGCACTGGGCTGTGAAGCTGCCCGCAGCTTCTGCAGCAACGGTTTGATCCCTGGCCACCGGCGAGGGTCCCACATGGTGCGCAGACCCCTCCTGCCGCGTCCGCTGCTCCCCTCAGCAGTGTATTTCATCAGTCTACCTGTTCTGTTTCCTGCTCTAGCTCTGGTGAATTCTCTCAACCTCCTGCGCTTCTGACTGTAACCAGTGCTTGTATAAATAAATAATCTTTGAAAAAAAAAAAAGAAAAAAGACTTAGAAGTCCCAAAAGAAGTATAAATGTGTTAAAAAAAATAGTTTTGTACATAATAAGTGATGATCAGTAGTAATAATGATCATTTCAGTATTAGACAAAAACATTTTTTTAAATATCCTAGACTCCAAATTCCAGTGTATTTCTAAAAATAAATATTTTCAGAATGAAAAAAGTCACTCAGAAATTTAGAAAACTACATCCAATAAATAGTGATTTTAAAGATAAATGCAAAGGCAATTAAAACCTTCTTTCATAAATTGCCAGTTACTATTCTTGGTTAATCCTGAATTAACTTTTGCTTTTGGAGTTACATCCCAAGAGCCTTGTGTTCTTTGTTGGCACAGACACAGTAAAGTTACAGCAGACAAGCCTCTATATCCTAAATAGAGCTTTTCTCACTTATTACCCCCCAAGGTCTGTAAGGTAATGGGGAAAAATAGTGTGCTGTTTCAATTCTGGGTTCATTAAAATGTAAAAGAAATAGTGAGTGTTGCTTCTTGAACTTAATGATACAGCGGCATTCTTTTGTGCTAAAGAAATTTCTCTAGATTTAGGCAATAGCAGAGATGAAAAATGAAGGAATTTGTTTAGAAAGTTTTAACCACCTCACCACATAACTAAACACACTGATAAGGAACCTAAGGCAAATATTCTAAAATGTACCTAATAAAATCTCACACTTGGAATGTTGAATGTATACAAGAAGACCAGGACCACAATTCTTGCTATCTTAAGAATATTCCCAAAATACAAACAACGCTGTAAAATAACATTACCAGAGCACAAAATAAAAAAAAAAAATAATTCACACACAAAAAAGAGAAATAACTGGGTTGGAAACCTAGAGGTAAAGTTTCTAATTCTGGTTCTGCAAAAATAATAATGATAATAATAATTTCACATTACTGTTCTTCCTTGTCTCAACATGATGTAGTGCTTCATTTTATGGGATGGGTAACAGGAAACAATGAAAATGTGATATTATTTTTGGGCAAAGATTTGAAATCAGATAAAAGGCCCACGTTACTGTCTTTTGTCCCCCATCAGAAACAAATACAAACAAAACATGAAGTTAAGTGATAATGACAGCTTACGTTTGGGCTCATTACTTATAAACATACAGGTTGTTTCATTAATTCAAAAGATTGGAGGCACTGGGTAGACAAGTTTTGTCTTCTCTACTTGTATATATATTTTAGCTGAGACTAAAATAGACTCTAGGAGAGTGTCCCTTGTAAATTTAGATTCTACAGTTTCTCAGAATCTACCATTTCCTTTAATTTCCAAATCAGTATTGACCCCTTAAGAAGTACAAATCAAAACCATCGGCTTTGGGGCCTCGTTGGTGACCCAAGGGGTAAAGTACAGTGCTGTGAAGTTGTCCATAGCCTCTGTAGCATGAGTTCAATCCCCGGGCAGCCAGGGAGATACCCACATGGTGCAGAAGACCTCTCCTGTCTCACAGTTGCTCCCTTCTGCAGTGTATCTCAGTCAGTCTGCCTGTTCTGTTTCCCACTCTGTCTCCGGTGGATCCTCTCAACCCCCTCCCAGCACCTCTGGCCTGTACCCCAGTTTTTGTATGTATAAATAAATCTTTAAAAAATAAAACCAGGGCCTCCCCTGGTGGTGCAGGCAGTTGAGTGCCACACTGTGAAGATGTCCACAGCCTCTGCAGTGCTGGTTAGATCCCGGCCAGCTGGCAAGGGTCCCACGTGGCGCAGCAGACCTCTCCTGTCGTTCCCACTGCTCCCCTCAGCAGTGTATTTTGTCAATCTGCCTGTTCTGGTCCCCACTCTGTCTCTGGTGAATCCTCTCACCTCCCACACATCTGGCCTGTACCCCAGATCTTGTGTAAATGAATAAATAAATCTTTGAAAAATAATAAAAAATAATTAAAAAAAAAACATTGACTTCAAGGAAAGAGATGCCTTTTGTTACTGTGATCACTCAAGAGACTTCAGGGTCCCATTAGAGAAGGAATAAATTTGTGAATACACACAAATTCTTATTTGAACTTCAGTTTAAAAAACAAAACTAAATTTCCATGTAAAAATGGACACATTCCCTGCATGTGTGCATGCATGCACACACACACTCACTTGTGAACAGACATTCCATTTTTCATCTTTGTCGTTTGGGACAAAGAAAAACACCCCGCAGAGCTAATGGTGATGATGATAACTCCCTTACACCATCACTACTGCCCACCTTCAACCTGTTACCAAAAGAAGAAAAACAACATCATAAGCACTTTTCCCAATGAGAACATACTGGCACACTTGAATCTTAAACCATGAAACCAGATGTACTCTCATTAGACTTCTTGATTGACAGACATGAAATGCTATATAGTAATTCTATGCTACATCAAGGAATTAGTGAAGAATAATTGGCACTGAATGAGTACTGCTCATCACAGAAGACAACATCATTGTATGATAAACCTTGGAGCTCTTGATTTCCATAATCACCAATTCCTTTCATTTAGCTCTTTCCCTAGTTGCCTGCTCCACTTTTCCTCCCCAGAACCCTCAATCCAACCTGTAATTGGCAGATTCCTTAATGTTGATCTCCCACCTCCATCTTCAACTAAAAAATCTGCAAGGCCCCAGACCCACTGAGGCATTGGGTCACAGGAGCCACTAGGCTCTTGACTGCTCACGGTGGTCAAATGCATGCTTGTGGGGAAAAAAGGTCAGTTTCTTAAACTGTGTATTCTTTAAAGCGGCAAATAGGAAAAGGCTTAGGATTTATTTGTTCATTCATTCAACAAATATTTGTCATGCACTTACTTGTACTAGGTCCTAGAAACCAATCTCCCTTTATTCTTCTTCATACGCATTCACCTAAAACCAACTCTTTGGTGTTAACATCATGTCATTCCCTCTTTTTTTCTTTTCTGCACATAAGTCATCTGCATGGATGTCTTCATCCAAAGCCAGGCCTTTTGAGGTCTTTTCAGATCACTCCAATGATACATTATCTTTGTTTAATCAGATGTCCTGTTGCCTTTATTATTTGTACCACACAGAATGGCAAAAGTGATGGGATGTTGCTCATGAGAGTAGTAGGTTCCGTCTTGGTCACACTCTCTCTTTACTGCTATTACTTACCCTGATGGAAACTGCTGTCACATTATGAGCTGCCTTGTGGAAATGTCCAGATAGCGAGGGTATTCAGGCCATATCCAGAGAGGAATTGAATCCAACCAATAGCATTGTTGACTCAGTTTACAAGTGGGTAAACATCATTCCAGTCTTTGGATAACTACAGTGCTAACATGTTACTACGGCCACCAAAATACTCTGACCCAGAGGATGCCTAATATCCACAGCTGGATTTCTTACCCACAGAAACTGTGCGATAAATGTTATTTTAACCCAGTAACTTCTGGGATTTACCCAGGAATAGATACCTAATGCAATCTTGCAATTGTGACTTTTGTATCAGATAGCCATCCGTTCTTCAAATATTTAATGTATTTATCTGCTCATCTTTCTAGTGAGTGGCATATTAGACAGGATGAACCAGAGGATGGAAAGGCAATAGAGAGCTACTGATAAGAAACAGGATTCAAGTAGTAGTACATCATAGTGTACATATTTTTATATTACATTATAACTCAACATCATTTCTTAAGGGAGTGATTGACACAGCATTACATTAGCTTTAGAGATATGACATGATAATTTGTGGTGTATATATTTTGCAAAATAATTAGTATAGTAAGTATAATAATTAGTATAATTATTAGTATAGTATAATAATTAGTATAGTAAGACTAGTAAATTTTTTTTCATGTCAATGAGAATTTTAAAGTTATACTCTACTTAATTTTCTAATAGTTTTTTAAGGTGTTTGTTCATGTGTTGTTGAGGGAGGAAGAAATGTAAATCTTATTTTTTAACCAGTCTTTTCATATCTATATTCAGTTCCTATCAATACCTTCTAACTGTTTGAAATAATTGGGGTATACTACATTTTCTCCCATTATCTGAAGAAAATGTGTAGAATTTGAGTTGTTTGTTAAATGTTGGTTGAACTCATTTAACTTGATATTTACTTGTGGGAAAATTTTTCAAGAACTCACTTTTTTAATGATAGTTATAATAAGTTGTTTCCTTTAGAATTTAGTCCATTTCACCTGAGTTTTCAAATTATGGATATGCAACTGTGATATACCTTATATATTTAATTCTGCCATAATTATAGTTATATTGTACTATATTTTATTAATCTTTCCAGAGTTTTGTTGATTTTCTTCATTTTGTCTACTTAAAAATAACTGCATCTACTGGCCTTTTATTTTGGTTTCCTTTTTTAATTCTATTTTTAATATTTCCTTGTTAATATTATGGTTTCTAAGTCCAGTCCATTCTAAATTAGTTTTTATGTGTGGTGTTAAGTGGTGTTTTAATTTGATTTTTTAATTTTTTACATATGGCTATTTTCCCCCAAAACCATTCAGTGAAGAGTCTTTCCTTCCTCTTGTAAGCACTTGGTTTCTTTATTGTAAATTATATTCCCGTGTGTGTGTGATTTTATCTCTGGGCTCTCCATTCCCCCCTGCCCCCCACCTCAGGGGTGTTTTGCTATTGAAAACTTTCGTTGTTCCAAATAAATTTCATGATTATTTTGAGGGGGTTTCTATTTCTGTGAGGAATGCCAGTAGGATTTTGAGGGGGATTGCATTACATCTGTATATTGCTTTAGGTAATATAGCCCTTTTAATGCTGTTAGCTCTTCTAATCCTTGAGTAAGGGAAATTTCCATTGCTTTGCACCATCTTTTATTTCATTTAACAATGGCTTACAGTTTTTGGCATGCAGACTTTCACTTATTTGGTTAAATTTATCCCAAGGTATTTAATTCTTTTTTGATGTGATTATACCTGAGCTGTTTTCTACTAGTTCATTATTTATATATATCCCAAAAATACTAATTTTCTAGTTTGACACTTTATTTCTAAAAACTTTAATTGCAATATTTAGGATTTTCTGTATATTATTTTGTCATCAGCAAATAGTGATAGTTTCATTTCTCGCTTTCCAGTTTAGATACCTTTTATATCTTTTTCTTGTCTAATTTCTCTGACTGGGACTTCCAAAATTATATTTAATAGTACTAATGATAGAGGACATCCCTGTGTTGTTCCTAATCTTAGAAGAAGCTTTCAGTTATAATATTGGCTATGGGTTTGCCATTTATGGCCTTTATTGTGTTGAGATGTGTTTCTTCAATACTCATTTTTTAATCATTAAATGATATTGAATCTTGTCAAATGTCTTTTCTGAATTTATTGAGATGATATTATTTTTGTTAATTTGGTATATCATGTTTATTTATATGAGTATGTTGAACCAAACTTGTCTCCTTGGAATAAATCCCATTTTATAATGATGTGTGATTCTCATAACGTATTGCTGGATTCAGTTTGGCAAGATTTGGTTCATCAGATATATTAGTCTGTAGTTTTCTTTTTTGTGTGTGCTGCCCTTCATAAATCTACTGAGGCTTTCTTTGTATTCCAACAGTTTTTCTAATTATATCTGTTTGGTTTTTGTTTAATATTTTTGTGGATTTCTCTTCAATTTAGATAGGAGAACTTTTAACATTTCTAGGGGAGCTCTTATTGACACTGTTATGGAGCAACTCCAATATAAAAACAGGTTGCCTGGCTGTGGGTCCTCACCCGCACGCTTAAAAGGGACTTATTTATACTCCACTACAGGCACACACAAAAGGTTAATAAAAGGTTTATTTACAAGGGAAAGGGAAATGAGGAAATGTACAACTCAGGGAGAAAATAGGGAAATAAAGTCTTTAATGCATCCTACCTGACCCGCTGACCTGGAAACCCAAGGGCACTCCGCGAGCTGGTGGAGAGCCAAAAAGGGAACCCCCCACAAAGTCCACGTGTCTGGTTTTATACCAACCCTGGCTGCTTAACCCCACCCTCAGGTTCCAGCCACCTTCCCTTTGGTGATGATGGGATTTGTCTCTCCCAGTGTCTTTTGGCTTTGGCCTGGAGTGGGAGTGGAGTCCACAAAGCCTGTATGGAATTAGCTTTAGGACATACATTCCCCCCTAACAAAACTACTTCACCTTGTTTTTCTGGGAAGTCTTTTATTTCTCCCTTTATCAGAGGGTCCTATAGGACATAATATTCTTAGCTGGAAATTTTTATCTTCGAGTATTTTGACTATAATGCTATATTCCCTTCTTGTCTCTGTTGAGAAACATGATGAAACTCTGATAGAATACCTATATGTTACCTCCTTTATCACCTAGCCACCTTCAATATTCCTTCTTTGTTCTGATTTTAAAAAAAAAAAAAACATATATCTAGTTCCTTAACCAGGTTTGGCAAGTTTTTATCATTTCTTTTAAAGAGCTCTCTGTTTCCTTCTCTCTCTTCCCCTCTGGGATATCCATTATCTTAATGCAGTTGGATAGTTATTGCAGAAGTACTTAATTTTTTTTTAATGTCTTATTTCTCTTTTCTTTCACCTTGATCCTTTGTGTCTTGTTATCTTGAAGTCACTGAGATATTCTGCTTCTGTCACTGTTTCTAGAGCTTTTGATTTAATTCATTAATTTCTTTACATCCTGCATCAGCATTATTTTCTAATATAAAGCTCCAGTTTCTATTTTCTGTTCATTAATTTTATTTGAACTCATTAATATGTTTTTCTGAACTTTGTTGTATCTCTTTAACGTTTCTGAGTTCTCTTATCTCATTTGTCTTGTAATTCTGAGATTTTTTCTCTATCTCTTGAATTCTTCATAAGACCTATTTTGAACTACCTGATATGTCTTTGTTGTTGGAGTGTGGAGAGTTGTTTTCTCCCTGTGATACTGAGGTTTTCACTTGGCATGTGTTACATTTTTTTTTCTGTCTGCCCATTTTGTTACTTTATATATTCCTAGTTTTAAATTTTGTGTATCAGTAATTTAAAGAGTTGAATTGCTTTTACTTTTCTAGCAGGTGGTGTGGTTTTTACTCCACTGTATTTTATTTAGGGGAGCGGGGCCTTGGTTGACTCTGTAGGTGCTGAGACTGTTTTTGTCATTGCTGAGTCAGCTGGTGGGAGAAGGGACTGGAGGGGTACAGCTGGTGGTGCAAATATTCCGGTTTGTGTTGTGGGCTGGCTTATGTTTGTGGCACCTCCCACATTCCTCTTCTCTAAAGTTCCAGATCTGAGACTTGATATCTTTCCACTGTTAATACTCTTCATAAAGTCAGAGAGAAAGAGAGGAGAGTGCAGCCCAGAGCACCTTCTCCATGTTATTTTTCTTACTGGGGATCTGGTCTTAGTGGAACACCCCTTACCTTTCATATGGGCTTCTCTTTGTTCAAGGCTGAGCTCTCTACCCTGTGCTCATTCTTCTTTTCTGAGGGCCACTGACTGAGCTGACAGTCCTGCTGTCTGTGCCCCATCCTGAATCATAGCCTCCAGGCATTTCCCTATTCAGTGAAGTGTGAATTCCTTCATGTTCCCCTGGGTGAAGTCTCTGTTAGTCTCTGAGATCTGAGGTGCGCTTCAGCTTCCTGTGAAGGCTAGTGATTATCAGTATAGTATCCCTTTGGTCAATTATTAGATGTCTTTTTTGGGAGGAAAACAATTGGTCTTCTTTATTACCATCTTGGTGCTGTCATCTCTCTTCTTTAGGAATTTTTTTTAACCTTTTTTACTTCTTTCTTGCTCTCTAGTGCATTGACTAATACACCAAAACGTAAAATATATATAAGGAAACTCTGGGGTTTGTTTGTAGGAAAAAATAAAAAACATTAAAGATCATCTCTCTTAAAAGATTGTAGAAAACTATTTTATAAACTATAGGTACTATATTGTACTGTTGAGCTCTAGAACTTACTAATGTCACATAACTGACTAGTAATTGTGTTGTTTTTCTTTCTAAGCCTATCTCAACATGCTCATTTAATTAAATTAAGACAAAAATAAACTAATGGCTTTGCTGTTATTGTAAGCGATACAAAATCTTTATCATGCTTTAGTTCTATTACTACTTTCAATTATCATGTTTTTTCCAGTATTTATTTTCTATCTTATTTTATTTATAACCCTTAAATATTTTATGTAATAATTGTTTATATTCCTTTACATGGTAATAATATCATAGCTTCTATTCTTTCTTATATCTCAGACTTTTTGAAATCAGTTCTCTTCTGCCAGAAATATATCTTTTTTTATATGATTTTAGAGATGTAACTCTTGCAGTTTTTAAACATATGAATATCTTTATTTGGTCCTTGTCATTAAAATTATTTTTGTCTTAGCACATTGAATATTATTCCATTATCTTCTGGCTTCCAATGCATGCTGCTGATAATTCAGCTGTCTGGCTAATTGCCATTCCTTTGTATGAGATCACTCTTTTTTCTCTAGCATCTTTCAAAATCTTTTTTTTGTGTGTGTGTTCTACAACTTCATTAATACATATGGATATATAGGTATTATAGATATGTAAATATGTGTGTGTGTCTGTAAAAATGTAAATAAGATTGTTTATTGATTTTGTTTGGATTTTATTTATTTTTTAAGATTTATGTATTTTTTTATACAAGAGCTGGGGTACAGGTCAGAGGTGCAGGAGGGTGAGAAGCTTCATCAGAGACAGAGTGGGGAGCAGAACAGGCAGATGTCCGAAATATACTGCTGAGAGGAGCAGCAGGCAAGACAGGAGAGGTCTGTCACGCCATGTGGGAATCTCCCTGGCTGACCGGGAATTGAACCCGCATGGCAGAGGCTGTGGATAGTTTCACAGTGCTGTGCTCAACCCGCTGCGCCACCGGGGAGGCCCTTGTTTGGGTTTTATGGACTTACAGCTTTCTTTCCTTCAATAATTCTGAAAACTGTAATTATTACTTGGGTTATTAGCTCTTCAAGTTTTTCTTTATTCTCACATTTTGAGCTCTAACCACACATAAGGACTTTTTACTATATTCTTCATGCTGTCAGCCCCTGCCCCTATTTATTTATTATTTATTTGTTTGTTTGTTTGTTTGTTTGTTTGTTTGTTTATCTATCTATACAAGCACTGGGTACAGTGAGAAGCGTGGGAGTGTGAGAGAATTCACCAGAGCCAGAGCGGAGAGCAGAACAGACTGACGAAAAACACTGCTGAGAGTGTAACGGGTGGTCCCCAGGAAAGGGGGAGGTCCAGGTTCCCTGCCCCTCCCAAGGGAGGGTGGAGCTGAGCAGGGAGAGAAGAAGCTGCAGAGGAGACTGAGGAAGGAAGGAGGCAGGATGGAGCCAGAAGGAGATCTGGAGGAGGCACATGGAGCCTAGAGACGTGTGAAGAAACTGCGCTTGTCTTTTGGTCGTGGACTGCGTGACACAGATGTGGGTGAGAGACCCGTGGGGAGGAGACAATGGCAACTTTTATCTTGATTTTGATTTTGCTCTTTTCCTTCTGGGCTTGTCTGGTTGTTTCTGACCCTTTTCTGTGGGCAGGCTTTGGGCCCTTGCTCTGGGCCAGTCCCATTTGGATGGAGTTTTACCCATGAGGAGACGGGTAACTTTGGCTGCTTGATTTAGAAACTAGATTCTTTGCCTTTCCTGTGTTGTTTCCTAATTGTATTAAATTTCCTTCCCATTAAAGTCTCATATGTTTTGTGTTGATGCGGTGGATGGCAGAACCCATTTAGAATAGGCAGTTTTTCAGGGTTTGGGCTGCCTCTCTCTCTCTCTCTCTCTCTCTCTCTCTCTCTCTCTCTCTCTCTCTCTCTCTCTCTCTCTCTTTCTCTCTCTCTCTCTGTCCTAAAACAAGAGGAGCAGCGGGCGGCAGGAGAGGTCTGCGTGCCATGTGGGACCCTCGCCAGCGGCGGGAGATGGAACCACCACTGCAGAGACTGTGGGCAGCCTCGCAACCCAGTGCTCAACCGCTGCGCCACCAGGGGAGACCCTAGGATCATTTTTTAATAAATATTTTTAATCTCTTTGTCTGAAATATATTCTGTGTTTCTTCCAGATCACTACTCTTGATTCTTTATAGTCTCTTTTTCCTTATTCATGATATCAGTCAATTCTGTTGTGTCTTGAAACACTTTAGATACACTCATTTTTATTCTACATTTAGTAATTTCAAATATATGAACTTATAATGAAGACTTTTGGATAGGATTCAACCTGCTGTTGCTCCTTTGGGTCTAACTCATGGTACCTTGTTTGATAAATGATTTTTGACTGTAAGGTCATATTCCTTGAGAAAGCCTCTGCCAGAATTCTTTGAAACCTAGGCTAATGATATATTTTTTTGAAAAAAAAATATTATATTTGATTCTGCTAGTTACCTCAAGTTTGGTAACTGGGAATTGGGACTCTAAACTTAATTGAGGACAGTTGTTGCTTGTTACTTCTCAAGATAAGATTTTTTTTCCCAAAAGTGTAAGTGAAACAGCATTCCATATTGTCTTTTTCTGGGTAGTGAGGTTATTTATCACTCCCCTTGACTTTGAAAGAACAGTTCTTTGGCTCCCCAGATTAATATTGGTATTTCCTAATATGTTTCAATTTTACGGAAACCTGAGGAAAGCATAAGAAAGTGCATTGTAAACACCTACGATGGAGAACATAAAGTCAGTATTACATTATAATTCTCAAAAATCTCCAGACTGATTTCACATTACATAGAGGACAGAAGCCTTTGATAGGAGGATAGGGAAGGAGAAATAGACCTACCACCTGTTGCTTGTGTTGCTAGCTAGGATCCATATATCTCTTTTAAATTTATGAGATCAAAACATCAAAAGATAGTAGCTAAATATATTCAGGTAGAGTGGAAATTTTGACATAAATTTAGTGACTTATTTTTTCCTTCAAGAAGTGAATGTATGTGTTTAACATTTCTTAGGTATTGATTTATATACAGATCCGTTTATTTAGAAAGGGATCAATAAGAAGCATTCCAGAGAAGAACACACCTCAGTCAAGTGCTCTGGGGCTCCATTATCACTGCTCACCATTCCACAGTGCTCTCCTAGAAGTGTAAATAGAAACCTCTAAAGACCTCCACCACTGAAGCAGAAAAACAGTGGGGCATTAAACCCCACTGTGGAGGGAAGCTTTCCCTCTGCCCTTTTCTATGCACTTTCTTGAAAAATTTAGAATTTGTGTGCTCCTGAACTCTTATCAAGCCTAAGATAGAGGTTGGGTGGTCCAATAGAGACTGTAAAAGATTCAGAGTGTAGACTTTGGGCCTCCCTGGTGGCGCAAGGGGGTAAGCACAGCACTGTGATGTGTCCACAGCCTCTGCAGTGCAAGTTTGATCCCCAGCCCAGCCAGGTAGCTACCCACATGGTGCGGAAGACCTCTCCTGTCTCACCCGCTGTTCCCCTCAGCAGTGTATTTCAGTCAGTCTGCCTGTTCTGTTCCCCACTCTGTCTCTGGTGATTCCTCTTACCTCCACACCACTGGCCTGTACCACAGTTCTTTTATGCATAAATAAATAAATCTTTTTTAAAAAAGAATGTAGACCTCAATTGGAAAGCTACTAACAGTTTCTCATTTAGAAAGTGAATATAGATTTTTTTTTATGCAGAAAATAGAATGCAGAAAAATGCATGTATTAAATTACCTGTATCACCAGGCTTAAATCTCAAAGAAAATGTTAATGGATAAGACAACATATACATGAAGCAAGTTGTAAATGCATACCATTTTTTATAAAAATTGTAAAGCACATATCACAGTTTATATTATTTATCAATATATTCCTATGTAGTAAAAGTCAGAAGCATGCTTTTTTTCATTTTTTAAATATTTTATTTTACATAATTCTTAAATCATTTTTCATTTTTGCACAATGTATGCATTTTCATTTTGGTTATATTCCCCATACAATTGCAGCCCCCTTATTTTGATCCTAATCCTTCCTCTCCCCACCCTTCCCCCACCGTAGTGTGTTTCTGGTTTATAGTTGCTTGTTGATTTTGATTTTTACTTTGTATTAATTAGTCTTTTTCCAAGCATGCTTTTGAGTAATTCATACCATCCTGGGAATATGGTTACCTTTAGGAAAAAAAGAAGGGGGTGAGAGAGAATATGGTGTTTCCTTACTTAAAATGTTTTATGTCTTATTTTTTAAAAGCATCAGCTGAGACAAATATGGCAAATAAAAACATGTATTTTATCTTTGTAGTGATTGCATAGATGCCTGCAGTTGTTTCCATCTCTATAAGCTTGAGATAATTTATTATTAAAATTTTAAAAATAAAAGCACTATTTTGAAAAGAGCCCCTTCTATTCGAACTTTCAGTCATCTTGGAAATGCTCTGTATCAACTCTGTCCTATATGATAACCATTAGTCAGTCACATTTAGCTACTGAGCATTTGAAAGTGATTAGAGGAGCTGAGGGACTTGGTTATTAATTTCACTTAATTTTAACTAAAGTAAAACAGCATATGTGATAAAAGCTATTATATTAGGCAGCATGAGTCTAGGATATAATTTCCTGAAGAAGATAGAACTTGTCAATAATTCTCATTAACTGTATTTCAGTGCCTCAAAATCAGGCTCAACATCCACAGGTGCTGCATACACAGTTTCTGATTTATTAAAATAATGAACCCCAGTGTATATATTTGACTTTCCTCCTGTGATTTGGTTGACATATACATAATGTTCAAAAATTCAACAAGCCTAGAGTTGTTTTGTTACTATCCCATAAAACCACTATTTTGTAACAACCACCCTTCTCCTATATAACAATTCCAACTGCATATTGTACATATATTATACATTGTACATTAATTTAATCTGTTCTGTGCCTTTTGTGGTGCTATTCTATATTTAATATTTTGCTGGTACACAAGAGAGGATTGACATTATATCAAATATTTCAATGACAAAATTTTTAAAGTTTATACAATTATCTCTGTGCTTCCAAATCTGAGCTTCTCAGATATCGTAATAAAAAATAAATGTTTACCAGAAAGCAGGGCATGCCACAAAAACAGAGAAAATATTAATCTAATAGAAAGAAGTGAAAATAAATTGGCAAGAAACTAAGTAAAAATAATGTAAAATAAAAATCATGCAAATATCAAAAATGTTTAATATTTTACTAAGAAGCAAAAAAAGATGGGAATAAAAATTTACACAAATTCCTTTGTCATTGAAGCAGTATTTATAATAACCTATTTATGGTATCAACCTAAGTACCCAAGGAGAGATGCATTGATGAGGAAGATGTGTTATATACACACACAGTAAGATACTACTCAGCTATAAAAAAGAAAAAAAAGGATGATCTCTTGGCATTTGCAACAACATGGATGGAGCTAGAAGGGATTGTGCTAAGTGAAGTAAGTCAGAAGGAGAAAGACAAGTACTGTATGGTTCAACTTATATGTGGATCTAGAGAAAGAAAACAAAGGGTCATACAAACCCAAACCAATAAGAAGAAATCCTTGAAATCTGACTGAATCCGACTGCAGAATTGAGGTTACAAGAAGGGGTGGGGAAGGTGAAGAGCAGGAAATGGAGAAGCTCAGTGGACTTCGGTGGAGGACTACAGGTGCCTTGGTGGTGGGTGTGCTTTGGCAACAGACATCTGAAAAGATGTGAGCCTACTCTTCTGCATCATATACAGTTGTAAACCAATGCTACTTCAACAACAATAATAACTATGTAAACTAAAGGCTACTTTTGTTCATATACTTCCAATCCACTTTCTCCAAGGATGCTATGAAAGAGGGAAAATTTTGCAGCATGTAAACTATATTTGATAAAACTGATCTGAAAATGGTACTATGAAAGAACTGTTTGTAACAAGATTGTCTAGTCTCTGAAAAGCTAACACAAGTAAAATATAAATGAAAAAAGGGAAGGAAAACAGCAAAGTCACACATGTCACAATTTCTTTTCAATTTCCTACTCAAGAAGGAAAAATGTTAAAGAAAATGGCAAGCTGCCTGTGTCCAAAAAGTAAGTCAGAAAACTGAGGAGAGAGAATCAGTGAGACAAGGGTTATTTACCCTCTACTTTGTTTTTACATATGAAGAAAGTGGGTAGAGGATAAAGAGGAAGGTCTCCAAAGACAGAAAAATGATTTGGGAACCAGTGGATGTAAAAGTCAAATCAAGTATGCCTACTTTAATGGGGAAGGATCAAAATAGCTTTATTGATGGGTCCACAGTAGCCGTGGGCCAAATGCAGTGAAACTGGCCAAGAAGGCAGAAGGATCAAGAGACAGAATATCCACGGAATGTGCGTGATTTGCAGGAATGTAGAGAGGAAGGGAAAAATGATTAGAAACATATTTCATAAGGTCTTCTGTTGTGCAGGACCAACAAAGTATATAAAAGGATAAATAAAAGAAAAATGTTTGATTTCATGGCTCTCCAAAGCTATTACCAATCAAAGGAAAAACTTTCCTTATAGTTGTAAGAAATTGGTTAGTTTTCCCTTTGAAAGTATTCTCCAGAGTTCTCTACCTTTTTAAATGACAGTGCTGCAACACAGGATTCGATTTGGGAAAGCTGCTCAAGTGAAGTGATCCTAGACATTACATATTTGGTGAAAGTCAGAGCAAAACAGCAGATTTCATCAGAGGGAAGTGCAAAAACCATCTCTGATGAAGCCAATTCTGCAAGCAGAATTCCAAATTGAGATGTGGAATTTCTTAGAACAGGTCACTCGACAACACTTTCTTGGAAAAACCAATCAAGGGTCTTCCAGGACAGATGTGATGAATCTTGTGTGGGACAGGTCCAGGTGAGGAAAAGCACTTCCTTTTTGTTACACTTAATTTATTAAGAGGGGAAATGAGATTTTTATAATGCTTCCTTAAAGCCTAGACAAGAGAATTAAAAATTGATTGTATTTATACTAGTCACACATTAAATAACATGGAAGAAAAATGCATTTGAAATGGGGGGAATCAAGTGTGGTCCAAGTTTCTCCAAATCTTATATTGAAAACAAATTAATAAATATTGTAGTAACTCTCTAATTGATCCAGCAGATTTAACAAGTTTATTAGGCACCTCATATGTTTCAAAACATGGCGATAAATGTTATGCAAAAAAAACACTAAATAAGAACAAAATTAGTGAATACTTATTAGTAATGATTCTCTACCATATTCCAGTCACTGTGCCTTACATAAATTATTTCATAATCCTCACCATCGTTCTGAAGAAGAGATATTATTTAGTGTCTTTTTTTTTTTTTTCCGGAAAAAGAAACTGAGATTTAGGGAGCTAAAGACCTTGTTTAAATAAAAAAGCTGGTATTTAAGTTTTAGTTCTAGTAGATTCCACAGAGCTATTCTTTTCATTTATCTACACTGCTGTTCAAAGGAGGCGATTTAAATGAGAATAGAACCCATTTTTGCCCAGAAGTCTCCAATCTAGTTGGTGTCTGCGTAATTGTATATAAAACAATGTGGCCCAAATTAAATGAGTACAATGGATAAGTGCTGAAGAAATTCAGAGAACTTTTGAAAAGGAATGGCTTTTTAAAACAAAGATTGACATCTGAGTTGAAAAATGTGTACAGGACATGAACAGACAATTTCAAAAGAAAGGGAAGTGAACAGAAGCATAAGCAATAATGTTAGAGGATCCTTGTTACAAAATTCACAGTCAAGGGGGGGCGGAGCAACATGGCGGCGAGGAGACACTGCGAGTAAGATCTCCCATTAAAAAAAGTTAATAGGGAGGAAAAGCGGCAGGTCCCAGTGAGAACTGGGACACGGAAGATAAACGGGTGACTCCAGCAAACTGCCCTAAGAAGAAAGTGGCCATAAAAGAGGACTAGAAGGGAGGGAAGCGCAGAACCCTGCTCCCCTCCCCCGCCCACAGAGGCGGCACTCTCCGACCAGCAGAGAGGAGGAAAACAACAAACCAAAACGGCCAACAAGAACAAACGACGCAGCAAGCGGGACTGTGAGTGGAAAGGAACTATTGCAGCCACCACACCCCGTGAACGGGAGCTGCGGAGAACCCTGCAGGATTCGCCGCAGCAGTGAGCAAATGGCTCCGGGCGCCATTAGAGAAGAACAAAGACCCCGGGAGACGCGCACACAGCCCGGGCTGCCAGTAAGCTTGCGCGGAAAAGCGGCGCACTTGGCGCGCTTGAAAAGCAAATGCAGACCTGGATCGCGGCTGCCCAGGTACCCGCGCCTGCAACCTAGGCTTGCGGGGAGACGTGCAGAGGTCCTCACTGAGGTGAAGGTCCCTCCCTGAGTAAGCAGGAACCAGGCGCCCAGGCACGGGAGCGGGTCAAAAGGCGCCATTCCCGCGCCACTGAACTGGGCTACAGCCCGTGTCCTGGAACTGAGGGCTTTGAACTGAGACCCGGGGCACGAAAATTCGGGGCGTGGGTTCTCCACGACGGTGGGACACAAGGCAGACACAGCACCCCAAAGCTGTTGAGGTGTACCCTACTATTCCCGCTCTGTTCCCTGTCCCACAAGGTGGGGGGAGGCGAAAAACAGCCCCCCAAGGACAATAGGAGAGATCTCTGGTGCCACCTAGCGACCAGGAAAAAAAAGTCACTAACACCCCATAGAACAGGAAATTTCTTAAGACTGCTTGAAAAGGGCAGAAGGCTTCTGGAGGACCCAGTGGCCAGCCGGGAACTTAGCCCACGCCAGGCCCCTTCCGACCAGCAGTCTGAGCCCACAGAGGGAGCAGGCACCCACGGCCGGGGCAGACCGGGTGCGCAGAAGAGTGTGCCTGAAACCCGAGGCATAGGGACTGCATCCCGCTTCGCCATTTTAGAACAGGGACATTTCTTCAGTAAAACTGCCTAAAACCAGCAGAAAGCTCCCCCAGAAGACAGAGATGGCTCCTGGAGGAGCCAGAGGGGAGCAGAGAAGTTCACCCAAGATGCCAGTCAGTCCGAGCAACACAGTGTCCCAACGCATATGACAAATTAGAAAACAGACAGTAGGGAGTAGAACAACCACACGCAACCTAAAACTCCTCAGGAAAGAAGCACACCACAAAAAGAAAACCAGCCCCCAGATTGCAACGACAACAACTTGGAAGAACTTCTGAGCCTTCCAGAAAGAGAATTTAAAATTGACATGATTAAAAAAGTGATAGATCAGAAGAAGGAAATTGAGTCCCTAAAGAGGGAAGTAAAAGAAATGCAGGAGATCAAAGAATTAAAGGAGGAACTAAAGAACTCTGGGAAAAGCAATGAAAGCAGAATAGGTGAAATGGAAGAGCGAATAAGTACTCTTGAAGTCACAGAAATAAAAAGAACCAAAACAGAAAAGGAAAGAGAAGTACGAAGGAAAAAGAATGAAGAAAGACTTTGGGAACTATCTGACTCCATGAGGAAAGGAAATATAAGAGTTATAGGAATTCCAGAAGGAGAGGAGAGAGATGTAGGAACAGAGAAAATATTCAAAGAGATAATTGAAGAGAACTTCCCAAATGCGAAGAAGGAGATGAAAATTGATATACAAGAAGCAAGAAGAACACCAAACTTCCACGACGAAAGGAAAAACACAGCAAGACACATAATAGTAAAGCTCCCAAGAATCCAGGACAAGGAAAAAATAATGAAGCTGACAAGAGGGAAGAAACAGATAACATTCAAAGGAAAACCAATCAGGCTGACATCAGACTTCTCTGAAGAAACACTAAGGGCAAGGAGAGAGTGGAGGGACATAGTCAACAGACTCCAAGAAAACAGATGCCAACCAAGAATACTCTATCCCCCAAAGCTCTCTTTCCTCCATGAAGAAAGAATATGGACCTTCCCAGACAAAGAGAAACTCCAGAATTTCATTACGACTAAACCCCCACTCCAAAAAATACTACAAGGAATCCTAAAGCCAGAACCTCAGAGGGACGAATAACAACGAAAGAAGACCAAAAAAAAAAAAAGTTATTAAAAGAATAAATAAATAAAATCAAAGGAAAGACAAACATAATGGCAAATACGATGCTAACATATCAATATTAACTCTAAATGTAAATGGACTAAACTCTTCAATAAAAAGACACAGAGTTGCAGCCTGGATTAAGAAACAAAACCCAACCTTTTGCTGTCTCCAGGAAACACATTTAGCTACAAAAGATAAAAATAGGCTCAAAGTCAAAGGATGGAAAACAATCCTACAAGCAAATGGGCCAAAAAAGAAAGCAGAAACAGCTATACTTATATCAGATAAAACAGACTTCAAACTCAAAAAAATAAAAAGAGACCCCAATGGTCACTACATTATGATTAAGGGGACAATACTTCAAGAAGAAATAACACTCATTAACATATACTCACCAAACGAAAGAGCACCAAAATATATCAGACAACTGTTGTCCTCTCTGAAAACAGACATCAGAGAAAACACATACGTAGTGGGAGACTTCAACACACCACTATCAACAATGGATAGATCAACAAGACAAAAAATAAGTAAAGAAACTAAAGCTCTAAATAAGGACCTAGAGCATTTGGGCTTAACAGACATCTATAGAACACTAAATCCCCAAAAAACGGAGTACACATTTTTCTCAAGCGCACACGGATCATTCTCCAGGATCGATCACATACTGGGGCACAAGACAAACATCAACAGATACACCAAGATTGAAATCATACCAACCATCTTTTCTGACCACGAAGGCATCAAACTAGAAATAAATCATAAAAAGAAGGCAAGGAACCTACCTCATGGAGATTAAAAGCCACACTACTGGAAGACCACTGGACTAACAAGGAGATCAAAGAAGAAATTAAAAAATTCTTTGAATTGAATGACAAGGAGGACACCAATATCCTAAATGTATGGGATGCAGCAAAAGCAGTAATAAGAGGAAAATATATAGCAATAGAAGCTCACATCAAGAAACAAGAAAGAACTCAAAGAAACAACCTAATCTCGAAGCTCAAAGATCTAGAAAAAGAACAACAAAAAAACCCCAAAACCAGTAGAAGAAAAGAAATAATAAAAACCAAAGCAGAAATAAATGAAATTGAAACTAAAAAAACAATCCAAAAGATCAATGAAACCAAGAGCTGGTTCTTTGAAAAAATCAATAAAATAGACAAACCCCTAGCCAGGCTCACAAAGGAAAAAAGGGAGAAAGCACAAATAAACAGGATCATCAATGAAAGAGGAGAAATCACAACGGACACAGCAGAAATCAAAAGAATAATCAGTAATTACTATGAACAGTTATATGGAAACAAGTTTAACAATCTAGAGGAGATGGACAAATTCCTACAACTCTACAATCACCCAAAGCTAGATAAAGAAGAAATAGAACACCTAAACAGACCAATTACAATTAGCGAAATTGAAATGGTAATCAAAAACCTCCCCAAAAACAAAAGCCCAGGACCTGATGGATTTACAAATGAATTCTACCAAACATTCAGAGACGAATTAGTGCCTATCCTTCACAAACTCTTCCAAAAAAGTGAGAAGGAAGGGACAATACCAAACACGTTCTATGAAGCCAACATTACACTAATACCAAAACCGAATAAGGACAACACAAAAAAGGAAAACTATAGGCCAATCTCCCTAATGAACACTGATGCAAAATCCTCAATAAAATTTTAGCTATCAGAATCCAACAATGTATCCATAAGATAATTCACCACGACCAAGTTGCATTCATTCCAGGGGCACAAGGATGGTTTAACATCCGAAAATCAATCAACGTTATCCAACACATCAACAAAAAGAAATATAAAAACCATATGATAATATCAATAGATGCTGAGAAATCTTTCGACAAAGTGCAACACCCATTCATGATAAAAGCCCTTGAAATTCTTGGGATACAAGGAACATACCTCAACATCATAAAGGCCATCTATGACAAGCCAACAGCCAGTATCATTCTCAATGGTGAAAAGCTGAAAGCAATTCCATTAAGATCTGGAACAAGACAAGGATGTCCACTCTCACCACTGCTTTTCAATATAATACTGGAAGTCCTAGCCAGAGCAATAAGACAAGAGAAAGACATCCAAGGAATCCAAATAGGAAAAGAAGAAGTCAAACTATCACTATTTGCAGATGATATGATAATATACATAGAGAACCCCAAAATCTCCACAGAAAACTAATTCAACTCATCAATCAATTCAGTAAAGTGGCAGGATACAAAATCAACACACAAAAGTCAGTAGCCTTCCTACACACAAACAATAAATCTGAAGAAGAAGAAATCAAAAAAACCATCCCTTTTATTATCGAAACAAAAAAAATCAAATATTTGGGAATAAATCTAACAAAAGAGGTAAAGGACCTATACAAAGAAAACTATAAAACACTGTTAAAAGAAATAGAAGAAGACACAAAGAAATGGAAAGACATCCCCTGCTCATGGATTGGAAGAATAAACATTATTAAAATGGCCATCCTACCAAAAGCAATATACAGATTCAATGCTATTCCAATCAAAATCTCAATGGCATTCTTCAAAGAAATAGAACAATTATTGATGAAATTCATATGGAATCACCAAAAACCCCGAATAGCCAAAGCTCTACTGAAAAAAAAAGTAGGAAATGGAGGCATCACACTCCCAGATTTCAAACTATACTACAAGGCCATAATCATCAAAACTGCATGGTATTGGAACAAGAACAGACATACAGACCAATGGAATCGAATAGAAAATCCAGAAATAAACCCACAGATTTATGGTCAACTAATCTTTGACAAAGGAGCAAAGACTATGCATTGGAGCAAAGAAAGTTTGTTCAATAAATGGTGCTGGGAAAACTGGGTTGCTACATGCAAAATAATGAAGCTTGACCACTACCTCACACCATACGCAAAAATCAACTCAAAATGGATTAAAGAACTAGACATAAGACCTGAAACCATAAAATACATAGAAGGAAATATAGGCAAAACACTACGGGATTTGCACATCAAAGACATCTTTACAGACACATCACCCAAAGCAGTGATAGTGAAGACAAAGATAAACAGCTGGGACTACATCAAATTAAAGAGCTTCTGCACAGCAAAAGAGACAATAAGAAAAACAAAGAGAAACCCCACCAACTGGGAGAACATTTTTGCACCCAACACTAATGATAAAGGACTGATCACAAAAATCTGCAAAGAGCTGATGAGACTCAGCAACAACAAAGAAAATAATCCAGTCAAAAAATGGGCAGAAGAGCTAAAAAGAAACTTCTCTGAAGAGGAAATGCAAATGGCCAACAGACATATGAAAAAATGTTCAACATCACTTGTAATCAGGGAAATGCAAATCAAAACTACCATGAGATACCATCTCACACCAGTGAGAATGGCACATATTAAAAAAACTAGCAACAACAAATGTTGGCGAGGGTGTGGAGAAAAAGGAACTCTTCTGCACTGTTGGTGGGAGTGCAAACTGGTCCAACCACTATGGAGAGCTGTGTGGAGATTTCTGGACCTACTAAAGATAGAGCTTCCATATGATCCAGCAATTCCACTCCTAGGTATTTACCCAAAGGACACAGAAACATCAATTCCAAAGAGCACCTGCACCCCTATGTTTATAGCAGCACTGTTTACAATAGCTAAGCTTTGGAAACAACCCAAATGCCCAAAAATAGATGACTGGATCAAGAAGATGTGGTACATATATACCATGGAATATTACTCAGCATTCAAAAAAGATAAACACATGCAATTTGCAGCAACATGGATGGCGCTGGAAGGGATCATGCTCAGCGAAATAAGCCAAAAAGAAAAAGAAAAATACCGGATGGTCTCACTCATAGCAGGAATCTAGAAAACTTAAATCAGGGACCAGGAAAATGAATATAAGAAAGTGAAAATCAAAATCAACAAAAAACTATGAACCAGAGACACTTTTTGGGGGGTGGGGGGCGGGAGTGGAAGGATTGGGGTCAGAATGGGGCGTTTGCAATTGTATGGGGGAATATAAAAATAAAATTTATTATTTAAAAAAACAAACAAACAAAAAAAAACAAAATTCACAGTCAGTACCGACATTTTTTTTTAATTTCTGTTCTTTTACTTATTTTATTTTTGATTAATGAATTTTTAATTGAAGTAAAATTTGGTAACCCCCATCGGGTATCACAAAGGTAGAGCAACCAGCACCAAATTAGCCCTAGTCCAGCACCATAGTCCACTGTGCTGCTTTCCTGCTTTCTTTTTACCCCTCCCCTACCCACTTCCCCTTGGGCTTCAGTTCTGTTGCCAGCATATGAAGAAAGTGGGTAGAGGATAGTTTTTAGGCTTGTCTTTATCTAGCTCTTACTTTAGTTACTTTATATTCTACATAGAAGTGACACCATCTGGTATTTGTCTTTCTCCTTCTGACTTACTTCACTTAGCATAATGGGGTAGCTTTTTAGATCCCTGAGTAGTATTCCATTGTGTGTATATACCATAGCTTGTTTCCATAATTTAGTTATAGTAAGTAGTGCTGCAATAAATATAAAAATACAACTTTTTTAGCTCTCCAATTACTCTTTTAAACTCAATTAAACTCTAAAACAAGTTAAAAGTGAGGTTGATAAGTATGTAGAAACACTCCACTGGGAAAATTTAAGTGGTAGTTTTCGCCTGGATGTGGAAAAGGGGTAATTTATCATTTGGCATATTTATTAATACTATTTAAAATGTTTATATCTGTTTTCCAAGTAATTTAACTTCTATTTTTAATGCAAAGGAAATAAGTACAAATATAAAGTTCCATCTATAAGAATGTCTATATTACATCATTTAGGAAGCAAAACATTGAAAGCATTACAAATACCCAATGAAAAATATGGAAAACTTAATTTAAAATATGCCCATGAATAGTGGAATAATGACATACTTTGTAGACACTAATGTGGTGTTTTGCATCTATATTTAATGAAAAGAGAGGGAAATCACATTTTATTTAAGTGAAAAGCAATGTTAAAATATTTGTATCTCTTGGGCCTCCCTGTGGCGCAGCGGTTGAGCGCTGAGTTGCGAAGCTGCCCGCAGCCTCTGCAGTGCTGGTTCGATCCCCAGCTGCTCCCCGGCCACTGGAGGAGAGTCCCACATGGCGCGCAGACCCCTCCTGCCGCCCGCTGCTCCCCTCAGCAGTGTACTTCGGTCCTTCTGCCTGCTCTGCTCCCAGCTCTGGCTCTGGTGAATTCTCTCACCCCTCCGCGCTTCTGACTGTACCCAGTGCTTGTATAAATAAATAAATCTTTAAAAAAAAATTGATCTCTTGATCCCATTAGATAGACATATGTATAATGAATACATCAATGTAGATGTAGATATATTAAAATCTCTAACTTCATGCAACAAAGCATTAACAGTGTTTTGTCTAGGTAATACAATTTGATCAGTTGTTTTGTTCATACTATACTTTCATTTCTCAAATATTTTAACCTTAAAATTTATGTATAAATTAAAAGTTACAAATTATTTTTAAATGTAATAAATAGCTGATAAAAATTAAATGAAAGGAGAATTAAAACCAGCATAGGAGCTAAAATATTCCAAATGAAACTCCATAGGGAAGATAATACTTCATTTGGAAGAACAGGAATGCTGACTGCTAGACAGAACAGGCCCACAGAGAAAGGATACATTCTAAGTAAAGATAACAAAATCAACAAAGATACATATGAAGTTTATGAAACAGAAGAGATCCAGGAAGAAGAAAGCACTGAATTTAGGTTATTACTGGAATTAGAACACCTGCAATCTCTGAATACACTGGAGGACAAAGTATGTTAGACAAGCAGAGTTCAGGTGCTTATCACCAAGATAACCTGTGCGCTGCTTTATTTATGCATTCAAAGGTTTATAGGTTTATATTCATTTAGAACATATCTTGAGTACTGCTATGCACCAGGTTCTGGTTTAGATGCTAAGAAATATGAATGAATCAAACTGAGATTGCCAGTCCCTTAAGGAGTTTACAGTCTAGGACCAAAATCATCTTATAAAAATTATTTTTCAATTCCCTTCCTAGACCTCAAACTCTAGGACCCTGATTTCTCTGATTGTAATAAAATAATCTAAGTCTATGAAAGTTGTCCATTTGTTCAGTGGAAAGAAACTTCAAGTTCCATCATATAAATGAAGCAATCGGGCCTTGATTTTTGCTGACTGATATCTTATAGTCTCTCTTAACTAGTACCCAGGCACATTTCTGCATACCTCTTAGATACAACTCATTTCTCACTGGTCTGCCATCCAGATTACACCTTTTCAGTCTGAACTATATTTCTGCCTGTCAAATGGTAACTCATCTTCCAAAATCAGATCAAATGCTGCTTTCTTAGAGCACTCAGTCAAACATAATTATTCACTTTCCTATACTTTTTATTTCTAGAACTTATGCTTAGCTTTTTCCTGAAAGTGCTACAGTCCCCAGCATTCAAAAATATTATGATACTATAGAATTCTGCCCATAACATGCAGTAGAGAATAAATGAAAAATTTGAGTGACCCCCATAAGACCCTTAATGATTCTATAAACACAGGATTAAAGTAATTTACAATGCTATGAAAATAAATTCTAGCTGGAGAGTCAGGTGAAGCAATTTCATCAGCTGACTTATTGACTTATTTATTCATATTGTTGGTACAGAATAGTGTTTTTCAAACTGGGGGTTATGAACCATTAAGAAGTCATATGTCAATTTAGCAGGTCACAATCAGCACCAAAGAAAGTAGAAAAAGAGCAAGTATTAGGAAAATGCCAGTATATGCAGCCCACCATAAAGGCAAGAATTGTGCTATTAAAGTGTTATTTTATGATGTGTGCACATGTGCATGTATCTGTGTTTATGAGATTGTGTAGAAAAGTTATTTTTTATAAGTTTTGCATTAAAAAATTCTGAAAGCCATTTATATAAAATCTGTGGCCCAATCCTAACATATCCAAACTAGTAAAAGAAAAGTGACATGTTCTTCCTTAAGTTATCCAAAATTTCTGCATTCTATAAAAACCAGCATTTCCTTAGACAGTTTTGCTTCCTCCTCATAGCATTACCAGCACCACAGCTGATTTCTTTTCAAATGTAGATTTTATCAATTAAGTTATCTCCTTTGCTCACCCACTACATCACAGGTCTTTCCTCATACCAACCCCCAAATCTGAGCAGGTCAATTCATTTTTAAGCAAATGAATATATTACCTTTGATTGTGGATCTTCAGTGTTTGGAAATAGTTGCAACTACAAATACTGAATTTTTCAAATGTGGAACTTGTCAAGTTATAATATGGCAAACAAACCCATTCAGGATAAGCGTCTATGTCTATTTTACATTATATAGTGGTGGTGGTCAGTGAATGGATCCCATTTAGCAGTCATCCTAATTGAAACAAAGAGATTATAAATACCCTTTTTGTACATTTTCAGCTGTGGCATCTACTCACCATCATTATATAAAAGATTTTTTATTGATTTATCATTAGCAATTGACGATACCTCAAAATGTATAAAACTGACTTGTAAATGCCAAAATTGGAAGACTGTGCCGCATCATGTACTAGCTATATAATTCCACTGCAATCTAGCAGATTCCATTCCCTGAATCCTTCAATCTTAGCAAAACAGGGGGAAGTGGCCTCAGACATTTCCTTCAGTAAACTGGTATCCTGGCACCATGTCAGAACCTTAAGGAAGTAAACTACTAGTGGGGGGATGGAAAGGCAGTCTTATGGCAAGTCTGGTGTCCCATTTTAAGGCAAGGGTATTCTTAGACTTAGAGCAAATGAATTGTGATTATTAAGAATTAGGACTGGAGAGTTAGATATATCTGGCCTTGGATCCTGCCTGATTTTGTAGCTTCCAACTATGTTGACCACTGGGATAATTACTGTAACTAAAGCAAAAGATTCTTGCAAGGATGAAATCTAATACAGTATGTAAATTATTTAGAATATTTGCTGGCATGTAGTAAATGCTCAACACATGTAGCTATTATGTTTTGGCATAATTCATACTATAAATTTAACAGGGATCATGGTAGACATATTCTTTGGGACAGACTCAAAAGACTAATATGAAAGCCATGTGTGCAAGCATTTATATTCCCTAAGTGCCCTTTTACAGTTAATAGTATTTTGTGCTTTAGAACTGTATCTCCCAAGGAACACAAAATGTACTCAGAAGCGTGATCTCACTGAATCAGGAACGCTTGAAAAGGGAGAGGAAAAAAAAAAGTAGGAAAATCAGCAGAGGTAGCAATAATCATCCTAAGGAATTGGCACAGTTTCCAGGTATTTAATTTACCACAAGCAAACATCTTCCTTGTTGGAAAAATGTTACATCAGAATTGGAAAATGGAAGAGAAAAACTGGTTAGCTTCATTTCACCTAAAACAAGGTGAAATGTAAAAACAGCCATTTGAGCCAGTTTTCCAAAAGTGCATGACAGTTTTAGGTCTATTTCCCTTGTTTTTATAAGCATTATAAGCAGAAGTGTTGCCACTAACCTAGGGGGAAATTTTTTTAAGTATATTTTAAGATTTATTTTTTAAAGATTTATTTATTTATGCATACAAGAACTGGGGTACAGGCCAGAGATGAGGGGGGTGAGAGGATCCACCAGAGACAGAGTGGGGAACAAAACAGGCAGACTGACCAAAACACACTGCTGAGAGGAGCAGCGGGTGAGTCAGGAAAGGTCTGCTTTGCCATGTGGGTTTCTCCCTGCAGGCTGGGGATCAAACTTGTGCTACAGAAGCTGCAGATTGCTTCATAGTGCAGTGCTTAACCACTTGCGCCACCAGCGAGGCCCGAGATTTATTTATTTTTTTTTATTTTTATACAAAAGCTCGGATACAGGCCAGAGGGGCAGGAGGGTGAGAGGATTCACCAGAGACAGAGCAGGGAACAGAACAGGCAGACTGACTGAAACATGCCGCTGAGGGGAGCAGCAGGCATGACAGGAGAGATCTGCCATGCCATGTGGGAATATCCCTGTCCAGCCGGGAATCGAACCGGCACTGCAAAGACTACAGACAGCTTTACAGCACCAAGCTCAACCTGCTGCGCCACCGGGGAGGCCCCTTTTTAAAGTATATTTTAATTTATAGATTCAACCTTAAAGAGTGAGTAAGCTTTAGAACAATTTCCATGGTGGTCTAAATGTCTGGACCTCAGGCTGATCTTCTGGGAAGGGACAATGGGAGAAAATAGTTGCCTCCTGCCTCCCAGGCATCGAGGAGGAGGTTTATTTGAATACCAGCTCACCTGAAGCAGAAGACTTCCTGAAAGGAAATGAATCCTATTTTAAGGATTTTCTTAAATGCCTAATCTCAGTCTTTACTGGGAACTTTTAAAGTCAGAGTGGCAACATAGGTGGCTATAAATTCAAGTATCTAATGTGGTCAGACAAATGAGTTGGGTTTAAATGAAAATCCATTGTTATTATTCAATTTATGCCTGTTTATATAATTTGAATGTACTTTTGTTTGCTTCAAACTTATTTAAGATACCATTAGCAATAGCATTTGTAGCTTAGTAAGTAATCACACTGATATAAAAACCTACCTGTCAAGAAAAATCCTGTCAAGAAAACTCTATTAGACCAAATCTTTTCAGGAAACATAGGAGGAAAAGTTTAATTAAAAATAATTTTATGATTAGACTATTATGCTAGTATAGACAGAATTGATGAAAAACAATTCAACGTGTAAGACAGCCAGGGAGTGGCAACAGTGGGGATCTATTAGCACCCCTAAGCTTGCAGGTTAAGGAACAGAAAATGTGCTACCAGATCCAGAAGAACTGGGGCCATTGAGGGCTGGCCAGGAGATGCAAGGGCTCAGCTTAGCATGGTCACCACCAGCACCACAGCCGAGAGAAGGGTGGCTATAAGCTGGGGAACACTTCCTTTCTTCTTGCCCACTCCCCAAACTCCTATTGGTATCTCCCATTGGCCAACCAAACCAGAGACCAGAGGGTAAAAGAGGCTAAGCCAGATGATGCACAGAGGTCAGCCTTGTTATCAGACAAGGGCCTGGGACCTCTCAGTCCCATTTCAACCTCCCCATAAAACAGGTGATAAGCTAGCAACATAACAGCCACTGTCCACTGCTCTACCTGCCAGGAGTTGCAGGGATCAACTAAGGGGTCCTGCTCCCAAGCCTGAGAAAGGGCTCCTGAGAACTCTGGTCAGATTGAAAAGAGGACTCCACAGGCACTGGGCAGGGCAGGCGAGGAGTTGGGGTTTATCGATTAGCCTAAGATCTAGGGATGAGATCTCAGAGAGACCTCTGTAAGCATCAGAGAGACTCAAGAAGTTGCGGGGCTAGGTAGGTTTTAGGACTGGAGTTTGAGAACAAAGGAATTAAAATTTATTGTCTGAGAAAACAAGGAGAGTAGACTTGTCTAAAGTTCATTTGTTGTTCACGCTGTTGTGAGCACCAGTCAGGTGCAGCTCAGGACACACAGGGCTTCTGGGACCATCTCCAGGGTGGATATCTCAGGGAGACTGTGAGCGCTCAGCTCCAGGCTGAACAGGTCTGATGTCAAGGTCTTTTCTTTCTGGGTCTGTAACTCCTTTTTCCATAGCAGCCAACTTGATGAAGAAAGAGCAAAGCAATGCACAGACTCAGGGAAATTACTTTAAAACAAGCAAAAAACAAGGAGTCAAGGAAATTTATGGCAGCAAGTATCCAGGCCTAAAGTCATCAGGTCTTTTAAGTTCTTGTTTAACAGCCCATGAGAACAGTAAAATTCCTGCAAATTTTTTGTCTCTGATTCCTGTCTTGTCCCTGTCCCTGAACCAGGATGCTTCCTGGGGTAAGAACATGGCACAGAAGGGTCAGATATATCTGGGAGGGGCAAACAAGAGTAACCAGTGAACCCGCCAGTCGTTCTTTATGTCTGTAAGCTTTGCAAGAATTAATGATAGAAGAGAGCTTTGATTCCCCCTTAAATCAACAGAATATTTTGTCAAATGAAGAGATCCTGAGAAATCTCTATATCTCGGTTAGAGAGAGAAAGATCTAACTGGGTTAGAGCCAACATTTTGGTGGACTTGAGCATTTGCTTGATTCAAACTGCTTCCATATGACTCATTTATGTCAAGGGATAAATTTATTGTTTGCTGACTACTTTTCTGGTGTCCTGATAGATACTAGCACTCCATTTCCTTTTCAAAGATACTGTAAGGTTTAAAGTTTGGTCTTGCAGAGATCCATCTGGGCCCTAGGGCATTTCTTCAGAGGAAGCATGGAACTCTGGTAATAGAATTCAGGAATTAAAGGCCCTTGGCCCACTGTAGTGCATTTCATTTGTTAGGCAAGTTACTCTCAGGTTTCCTATTGCTTGAATATCAGCCACATTCATGAAAACACATTATACCTTTCCCTGTGGCAGAGGAATACTACGGAAGAACAAAAAAAAAAAAAAAGGTGAAGGGGGGGGGGAAGACTGACATGCAAAATGAAAGGTACTTAAGCAAGCAGGACCACTGTGGCACTCTGTAAAGATAGATGATTGCAGTGAGCATGATGTCTGCAACTATAGTTTGCCTGAATTAAAGTGGAACATAAAAATAGGGAGGGAAGGAATATAATTTCCATTTAAAGTTGTTATCAGTGGTAGTTGTACAATATTCTTTGTCATACCTGCAGGTGCTGGGCCTGCAGAGCTGTGGTAATTCAAAGTTACCCAGGGGCAAGAGAAATATAAAACTCATATCTGCCAAAATAGATGTGAATGTAGAGTTGTGAATAGAGTTAGACAGAGAAATGTGGTAAGAGAAACAGCAGGACACAATTATGAAGAAGTAATCGATTGCAATTAAGGGTGCCTGCCTGCATAAGAGGAAATGAAGAGAGAGGAGGTTTGCTTGGGTTTTCCTCTGAGGAGAATTGTGAGAAGATGAAGTTCAGCAATGGCTGTTCAATCCTTTTTGACTCTTGTGAAGTCAGGAAACTACTTCGCTGTTTATATTGCAGAAGAAAAATTGTGTCCTATTTATATTCTCTCTAAGAAGATAAATATAGCTGCATCTTACTATCTAAATAAATCACAGTTTTCTATGTGAAACCATGCCAATTTGGGTTTTTTTTTTTTCTTTTTTGCAGATATAATAAGTCTTTTGTCACAGAGGGGGGAAGAGAGCACTTGAGCAAAAGCCAGGAGACTAATGGTTCATTTTGGTCCTTGTGATTGTAAGTTGGGTACCAGGTATCAAACATAAAGGCAGGGTCCTTTGAACTGGAAAAGCCTCACTCAAGAAGAAGGACTAAATGGATCCTGATAACAAATTCATCTCAGGAAATGAATCATCACCTGTGATGATACCCGTGATAAAATCCAAGGTATTACCCTAGTTTTTTCTTTTTCACATTTGCCCACAAAAACTTTCTGACTTTTGATTCTGTTCTCCTGCAAATAACCCCTGATTGCGTTCCTCTGACTTCACACCCATCCTGTGGTATGAATTGAGCATTCTTACAGATGTGTGATTGGGAATACTCACATAATCTCTAGGAGATCTGATTTAATCACCCAAGAAATAGAGTCAATTACAGTATCATGTAAGGCTGATGAGAGAGTTAAATGTGCTAAAGTAAATGAAGTGGTACAAATCGAAAAAGAAAAAAAAATGATAAATTGAACTACATCATAACTTAAAATTTTGTTCTTTAAAAGACTATTAAGAGAATGAAAGACACAGAAAGATAAACATATCTGAAATACATTTAGCTGACAATAGAATTGCATCCAGAATGTGCAAAGTGCTTTTACCACTCAATGAAATAAGCATTCTATTAATAAAAAGTTGCAAAATATTCGAAAAGATACTTCACAAAAGAAGATATAGGAGCGGCAAATAATAATCTGAAAAGACATTCAAAATCATTGAACATTAAGAAACTTCCCAGTGATTATTGAAACAAAAAAAAAAACAAATATTTGGGAATAAACCTAACAAAAGAAGTAAAGGACCTATACAAAGAAAACTATAAAACTCTGTTAAAAGAAATAGAAGTAGAGACAAAGAAATGGAAAGATATCTCCTGCTCATGGATCGGAAGAATTAACATTATCAGAATGGCCATCCTACCAAAAGCAATCTATAGATTCAATGGTATTCCAATTAAAATTTCAATGCCATTCTTCAAAGAAATAGAACAATTATTGATGAAATTCCTATGGAGCCACCAAAAACCTCGAATAGCCAAAACCCTCCTGAAAAAAAAGAAGAAGGGAATAGAGGCATCACTCTCCCAGATTTCAAACTATACTACAAAGCCATAATAATCAAAACTGCATGGTATTGGAACCAGAACAGACACACAGACCAATGGAACCAAATAGAAAACCCAGAGATAAACCCATAGATTTATGGTCAACTAATCTTTGACAAAGAAGCAAAGAATATGCACTGGAGAAAAGAAAATTTGTTCAATAAATGGTGTTGGGAAAACTGGGTCGCTACATGCAAAAGAATGAAATTTGATTACCTCACACAATGCACAAAACCCAACTGAACATGGATTAAAGAACTAGACATGGGCCTCCCCTGGTGGCACAGTGGTTGAGTGCTGGGTTGCGAGGCTGCGCAGCACCAGTTCTATCCCTGGCCACCGGCAAGGGTCCCACAAAAAAAAAAAAAAGAACTAGACATAAGACCTGAAACCATAAAATATATAGAAGGAAATATAGGCAAAACACTACCTGACATGCACCTCAAAGACATCTCTACAGACACATTACCCAAAGCAGCAATAGTGAAGGCAAAGATAAACAGCTGGGACTACATCAAATTAAAGAGTTTCTGCACAACAAAAGAGATAATAACTAAAACAAAGAGAAACCCCACCGACTGGGAGAAAATTTTTGCACACAACACTAATGATAGAGGACTGATCACAAAAATCTACAAAGAGCTGATGAGACTCAACAACAACAACAAAAATAACCCAGTCAAAAAATGGGCAGAAGAGCTAAAAAGAAACTTCTCCGAAGAGGAAATGCAAATGGCCAACAGGCATATGAAAAAAAATGTTCAACATCACTTGCAATCAGGGAAATGCAAATCAAAAACTACAATGAGATACCAGTGAGGATGGCATATATTAAAAAAAAATAGCAACAATAAATGTTGGCGAGGATGTGGAGAAAAAGGAACTCTCCTGCACTGCGGGTGGGAGTGCCAACTGGCCAACCACTATGGAGAGCTGTGTGGAGATTTCTTGACCTACTAAACATAGAGCTTCCATATGATCAGCAATTCCACTCCTAGGTATTTACCCAAAGGACACAGAAACATCAATTCCAAAGAGCACCTGCACCTCTATGTTTATAGCAGTACTATTTATAACAGCTAAGCTTTGGAAACAACCCAAATGCCCAAAAATACATGACTGGATCAAGAAGATGTGGTACATGTACACCATGGAATATTACTCAGCATTCAAAAAAGATAAACACATGAAATTTGCAGCAACATGGATGGAACTGGAAGGGATTGTGCTCAATGAAATAAGCCACACAGAAAAAGAAAAATACCAGATGGTCTCACTAATAACAGGAATCTAGAAAACCTAAATAAGGGACCAGGAAAAAGAATAACTATAAGAAAGAAAAAATCAAAATCAACAAACGAATATGAACCAGAGACACACTGTGGGGGAATTGGGGTCAAAATAAGGGGGGTGCAATTGTATGGGGAATATAAAAATAAAATTTATTTAAAAAATAAAAAAAATAAAAGTGATTACTGAACTTCAGATTTTTAAATAACTTATATAAAATAAATAAATAAAATTTTAAAAAAAGAAACTGCCCAGTGAGATACCACTTTATACCCATTAGATGTCTCTGCTCAAAACCATAGAAAATGCAAAGTGTTGAGAGATGTGGAGCAACTGGAACTCTCATACACAGTTTTGGGAAATAAAAAATGGTATAACCAATGTAGAAAAAATTTGGCCATTTCTTAAGATGTTAAATATAACCAACTACAGTTCTCAGTCATTCCACCGTAGTTATTCTTAAAGAAATGAAAACACACAGGCACATGAATTTTCATTGCACCTTTAGTCAGAAAAATTTAATACTGAAAACAATAGTAAGTTGAAGTGGAATAAACAAAATATAGCACATTCATACAAAGCAATAAAACTAATCTATAAAAAGGCAGAGCTACTTATACACAATAAAAATTGAACGCAAAATCATTGTTCTGAGTGAAATAAACTAGATACAAACTATATATATATATAGTCATGTAGGATAGATTTAAAAAATAATTTTTAACTGGGTATTTAACATTTGTTTACACCATTGTTAGTGCTTTAGAAGTATAGGATCCCTGAATACTGACTAATCTACCATGATATAAACCGGACCAGATTGGTGCTTGCCTGAGGGAAAGGTAGAGGATGCAATGGCCTGTGGGGGGTAGTAAGGTTCCTTTTCAGAAGATGGAAATATTATTTTACTGAGGAGGAGGTTTCCAGGTATCTCCATCTGTCATAATTGATCAAATTCTGCTATTAATGGATGCAGTGAATGAATTATACATAAGCAAACTTGACTTAAAAATAACAAAATCAGTGAAGTGTTGCGATATTATCATGGTTCAAAGTTCTATACCCGAAAAATATTATTCATTTTTTACTATAGTGATTGTTATCACCCATCATGGACATCTGACTGCACCATCCCCATCTTGTTTGCATAGCAAAGTGATATTGGCCAAAGGTAACCCCTTAGGAACCACTTAATAAACCCCTTCCTTAGAGAGCAGTGAAAGGATCAAACAGTGGCATATTATATGGTAAGTTATCTGCAAATACTAGGTTTTGTTATTATTATTTGCTTATTCATCCTATACCTCCTCAGAAAGCTAGAACTGTTCAAACAAACAAACAAACAAAAAAAAAACCCACAAAAACATGGATTTTAAGCATTTTCTTTGTTCTTATGTTTCCATGTCTTAGCTTGGCCGATCAGTTGGGCAAAAACGGTGTTTGATGTTAAGTGGATCTGGATTGAAACCTCAAATCTACCACTCATAGCTGTGTCACCTCCATCAAGGTACTTAACAGCTTCCAAATTTCATTTGTCATATAAGAAATGGAGATAAAAGTACTATCTGGTATGGTTGTTCTGAAATTTAGAAACCAGGATGCTGAAGAACACACTGCATACTGTCTTGGATTTAATAATCTCAGCAGATGGTAACTGTTCTTATACTCTGCCCATTGGTCAGAGATGATGTATGTTTGTTTATCCATCGAGGGGCCAACCCTGCAGCTATGGCTCCCACTTACAGTGCATGGCACAATGTCCAGTCCTTCTCTTTACATCATTATTTCCTCACTCTCTGCTTGACAAGCTGTATTTTAGAGGTCAGGATAGAAAATGGTCTCACTCTGCATTCTCACCTCTCACTGCAGGTAATTTCCTCTGTCCATGTGCTGTTAATGATGTTATTATCAGTGCCAGTGGCCAACCATGTGACCTAATCACAGCACCAAATCACTCTCAGTTCATCTCTCTCAACGGCTCCAGATGGCATCTGAACACTCATTGGTAATAAACAGGGAGATATTAAAAAAAAAAATTAAGTCTTCTCTAATCAACTTGAATAATTACCTCAAAAATAATAATTCTGAATCCTCTCCACAACCCATATGGAAAACCCTAAGATCATGGAGAAGAGAGCTGCTAATTAGCTATTTTCATTTTACCTAAAAAGAACAGGACCAAAGGCATTCAGTCAGGAAAGTGAAATCACATCTTCAAAAGCAAGTTTGATTAGGGAAGAAGTGAGGCAAGCATTCAAGGGCTTGCTGCAAAGAACCAGACATGGAGGCAAATGTTAATGCACAAAATGGGCCAAGGAAAATGATTCAAAATCATCCTAAATTTAGAGAAATGAGTGAGGAAGCTATTTGCTTCCTATAAATGAAGCAATTATGTTATTCCATAGGATACAGATAGGAATTCTATATGGTCAGTGGCTATAATGAGGGGGTTTTATTGTTCTTAATAAAAAACTCCACCTTGCCCTCCATACTGCTTAATCTGCAAAGTGTCAACTTTTCACTGGAAGTGTTCAGTCTCTTTCAATTACTGATGATGGCACAAATGTTCCTGTTACTCCACAAGAGGTAAAATGAACTATTATAGATCCCTCTACAGGCAGAGCCCCAGTCTTGATGGATGTCCTGCCGAGTTTTCGATGCACCTACCAGAAAATGCTCTTGCTTTACATGTGCACACATTTAATGAGGCAAAGGATAATGGATTCCTTTTAGGCAGAGAAAGAGCTGCTAAGAAAATGAGATTGGGACCCCAATGTTACGATTTATCAGACTTTTGTCTTCCAAATGAAAATTATATCATCCTTATGAAAATATTTCCAATGAGACAGTAGAGACAGAAAAGCAATTCTGTTATTTAGGGATGTTGCCTGTTTACAGAAAATTCCCCTGTGAAAACTGTAGACCTCTTCACATGAGTCAAAGTTCATCAGTCACAGAATTTGTAACCCTGAGACCTCAAATATGAAATGACTAAATTATGAGATAGTTGCATGTCTGTGAAATGAGATGATGGTTTTGCTGTGACTTAGGTATCATAAATCTGAAAACTACTAAGAAAAGTAATTGTGTAGGGAAATATATCCTTTTTTTTTTGCTGTAGTTTTCCTTTCATCGTGGTAATTTGGTGTTCTTTTTTTTTTAATAATAAATTTTATTTTTATATTCCCCCATACAATTGCAAACCCCCCATTCTGACCCCAATCCCTCCCCTCCCAGCTCCCACCCCCCAAAAAGTGTCTCTGGTTCGTATTTTTTTGTGATTTTGATTTTCACTTTCTTATAGTTATTCATTTTCCTGGTCCCTTATTTAAGTTTTCTAGATTCCTGCTATGAGTGAGACCATCCGGTATTTTTCTCTTTCTTTTTGGCTTGAAATATATCCTTTTTGTTCCTCTGTTGTCATCCCCCTTGAATATGGTGACATAATCTGCATTTTTCTTGAAACCAGTAATATCTTCATAAATAAGGCCTGTGCTTGGCCAATCAGAACATTGAATCCTTGGTCCACAAAACAGCTACCATATGGTCAGAACCCGCCAGAATTGAAGCTAGCACAAAGGAAAACAGACCCAAGACATAGGAAGAGAAGCTTCAATTTTGCAACTGAAGTCCCTGGACCCAACCAGGCCTGAGGCAGAGCAGCCTTGACTTTTGTTGGAGGAACTAGTCTTTTTTATTTGTTTTCTCAAACTAAGTTGAGTTGATTTCCATCACATGAAACCAGAAAGAATCATGGCAAAAGCAGTCACTCAGTTTTCATACTTTAATATTGTGTATCACATCTCATAAAGATGTTCCATTTTCTTTACTGGGAAAACTGATTCTAGATCAGTGTCACTGCTCTTTCATGGAAAGATGGGGAAAGGTGGTGGCAACAAGCTAGTGATGATTAAGCACTAGAGAACTTGAAGAATATGGTCATTTTATATCCTGATAAGGGCTCTAGGAAATACATTAGACCCAGAGGAAGATATCTTGCAAAATTTTTATTGCTAATAAAGTCCTCCTTAATTTCCATAGGCACAACTGAAAAAAAAAATCCTTTGCAGGAATAAAACCTGCATGAAAGAAAAAAATAAAAAGATGATATTTATGTGTTTCTTAATGGTAATGTTATGTCCCCCCAAGTACTTATAGGAAGGCAGCAATTTGCTGGGATCTGAAAATGTGCAGTATATTTGATTAAAGGTCATGCAAACATTAAAATGTTTCTCAAAAAAAAAAAAATCTCTCACACAGGGAAATAAGGATGACCAGCTCTTCTCAGAATCTTTCAAGTATACTTACATTAAAGCTTTTTAATGACTGTGGTGATTCAAGTTTTCCCTTAAGCACATGTGGGAAATACAGAGCAAGGTGGTGAAAGCTGAGAAATATTATTTTTGGCATCCATCATTACTTTATGGGCTGTCAAAAGGAGTCCTTACAGCAAAAGCACAAAGGACAGCACACCTCCCACTTTTTGCATTAGATAGAATGGAAAAGCAAGGTGGTTCCAGAGCCTGTTATGAAATGACCCTTATCTAAATCTCTATTTCCTTCTACACCACCAGCCAGACTCTCACAATCTAAATTCTAGCCATATTAAATTGCATACAGTTCCTCAAATGCACCTGCTGCTTCCAGATTTCCACTTATTTCTCCAGGGGAAGCCCTTCAAGACCCCACTACCCCCAACAAACACACTCTTTCCTCAACTGGCAGACCTCTGTAAGTTTTTCTTTGGAAAACTTTTCTTGACTGTCCTATGCTAGATTAGTATCCTTCATTAGCTCGAGAAGGATCTTCTATTCTTGCCCCACATTTCAGTTGTACATCTCCTTCCCGTCATTAAATGTCGATAACAAATTGTATATACATTCTTATTTGTAAGATAAAAAGGTGAATGTAGGTATCCAGTATTTTAATTTTTATTTTTGCTGCAGAGAATTTAAAATCTCAGAAATGCTATCATGGATTCCTCAGTACAAGGCATAGAATTAGAGAAACTGGGATTATTTAGTTATAAGAAACAAAAACCTCAGGTTTCAGAGGAATTCATTATAGCTAGTCTTCAAAGACACTCAAAAGAATTCTGTCTCCCATTATTCATGTTTGTCTGTAGATAGCACCTCTTTAATCTGGGCTTATCCTGTGACTCACTTTTATCTAATAGATCAACAGAACCAGTACCACTGGACTTCTATCCAAGTATAGAAGAAACTTTGCAATTTCTATTTGGAAACTCAGACTCTTGAACACCTGTCCTGAGGAAAGCCAGCCACCTTATAGTGTGACTACTGGTGAACTCCCATGGCACAAGGCAGCCGGACTAGCCAAAGTTACCTCCAGCTATTCCAACCAGTCCTGCAAAAGTGTGTACAAGGCAAGTGAGTGAAAAGACCACCTATGCATTCCAAGAGGGTATGACAGGAAAGAGAAATGAGGATTTAGTGGACAGCCAGAACTGACATACATAACCCATCAAACCATTCAGTTTTATACTTGTGTGACCCCACTGAATCCATATAAATTGAGGGCCCAGTCATGGTGGAACAGAAATGAGTCATCTACTGGATGTGTATTGCCCTAATTAGTATCCTGCTCTACTTTATGACTTACAGAAACATGAGTTTAGTAAAATCATTGTTATTTTATGTCACTAAACCCTGCAGTCATTGGTTATGAATCAATACATAATCAAAAAATTTGGGTAATATCAATAGGTCATACGATTAAAAGAAAAGCTGAAGAACTAAGTTTCTGAAATACAAGGAAGCAGGAGCTCTGAAAATATTGGTGAAAATACTAAAGAAAAAATTTCCTTCTGATCCACTATCTCAAGATTAAAGTCCAGGAGGACAAAATCTGATTGGTACATTTTATGAATTGTTTTCATTCTTGTATCTATGTTGGATTCATCTCAACTAAATTACTTGGACTGAGAGTTAAAAAAGTCAATCCCTTTGCTTTGTTTCTCTGTGATGCACATGTGAATGAAGTAATCTGGTATTTGACAAAACTAAACCGAAATATGAAATATGACTGCAGAGATGAGGCTATTAGATAAGAAAGAAACAAAAGGGGGAGGGGTGCAATGGTCTAGAGTACAGGACTATGGGTGCTTTGATTATGAGTTTGGTGTTGTGTGAACCTATTCCCCTAAATTATATATGGTGCTGTAAATCAATGTTACCTCAATTTCACAAAAAAACAGGAGGATTCTTTGCAGAGCAAAATTGAAACATTCTACCAGATTAAGGAATAATGAATTGGTTGGGGCCCAGAAAACAACAATACCAAAATAGTACCAACCACAAAGAGCATTTTTTTAATTTAAATATTTTATTTTTTATAATCCCCATACAATTACAACCCCCTTATTTTGACCCCAAGCCCTCCTTTCCCGCTCCCCACCCCCATATAGTGTCTCTGGTTCATAGTTGTTTGTTGATTTTGATTTTTTCTTTCATATAGTTATTCTTTTTCCTGGTCCCTTATTTAAGTTTTCTAGATTCCTGCTATGAGTGAGACCATCCAGTATTTTTCTTTTTCTTTCTGGCTTATTTTGCTGAGCATGATCCCTTCCAGCTCCATCTATGTTGCTGCAAATTGCAGGTGTTTATCTTTTTTGAATGCTGAGTAATATTCCATGGTGTATATGTACCACATCTTCTTGATCCAGTCATCTATTTTTGGGCATTTGGGTTGTTTCCAAAGCTTAGCTATTGTAAACAGTGCTGCTATAAACATAGGGGTGCAGGTGCTCTTTGGAACTGATGTTTCTGTGTCCTTTGGGTAAATACCTAGGAGTGGAATTGCTGGATCCTATGGAAGCTCTATCTTTAGTAGGTCCAGAAATCTCCACACAGCTCTCCATAGTGGTTGGACCAGTTTGCACTCCTACCAACAGTGCAGGAGAGTTCCTTTTTCTCCACACCCTCGCCAACATTTGTTGTTGCTAGTTTTTTTAATATGTGCCACTCTCACTGGTGTAAGATGGTATCTCATGGTAGTTTTGATTTGCATTTCCCTGATTACAAGTGATGTTGAACATTTTTTCATATGCCTGTTGGCCATTTGCATTTCCTCTTTGGAGAAGTTTCTTTTTAGCTCTTCTGCCCATTTTTTTGACTGGATTATTTTCTTTGTCTTTTTTTGTTTCTCATCAGCTCTTTGTAGATTTTTGTGATCAGTCCTTTATCATTAGTGTTGTGTGCAAAAATGTTCTCCCAGTCGGTGGGGTTTCTTTTTGTTTTTGTTATTGTCTCTTTTGCTGTGCAGAAGCTCTTTAATTTGATGTAGTCCCAGCTGTTTATCTTTGCCCTCACTATCACTGCTTTGGGTGATGTGTCTGTAAAGATGTCACAAAGAACATTCTTAATTACTACTTTATTGTTTGACCCCTTTGACTTAGAGGTGAAACAGGCTTCCATCTCTCAAAATGCGATGAAGCAGCCTTTAGAGATTTTTATTTGAGCTAATCTTAAATGTGAATACTTGGGAAAAAGTAACATTTCATTGTTTGAAAAAAATTTGAACTTAATTTGTGTCTAACATTTAAGCAAAGAGAATTACCCTCATGCAGCCTTTGGAGGAATCCACCCATGTTTCACTTGTCTCATGGTTCAAAGGGCAATCACATTTCCTCCACAGGATGCTTTGTGAGCTAACAGCAAATGAGGAGGTTCACAGCAGAGGACAACATGAAGCAGTTCATCATCATCTATTTTTGTAATTGCTTGGAGCCACGTACCATTTTTTATGTTCAATGGACCCTTCAAATCATGCTGGGGAGGCCACCATGAGCACAATAGCTTGGGCATGAACCAGGAGATGAGCTGCCTTTTGTCTGTAGGAGGAGAACCATGAGTTAGGAAATTCCAGTTGATTAGATATAATCAGCATGAATGGGATCATTATGAGTGAATTTTCCTAGTTTACAAGACTGCTGTGTGACATTTTAAGGGACAAAGGAGATAATGCTACACAAATCCACATTTTTTTTTTTTTGCCCTTCTAGAATTATACCTTGCAGGTTAGTTATACCTTTATCTGCATAATCGTGTTTTTGCTCATTTTACAAAGAAGGAAATATTCAAGTAACTTATAGCAGTGGATTTATATCTAACAAATATTTATTAGGTCTTTGCTAAGTGCCATGTATGGTACTAGCCACTGGGGTACAAAAGAGAACAGAACAGATGAGGTTGTTGATTCTGTGAAGGTTATATTCAACTGAGAAAGCCAGGGGATTAACAAAAAAATTTAGACAGGTATAAATGCTATATGGAAAATGCAAATAGCTGTGAAAAAGATTAACCAAATAGTAAGGGTCAAAGAAGTCAGGGATCACCTATGCAAGTAGGTTAACAAGCCAGCTGAGTTCTAAAGATATAAAAGGAGTGATCCAGAGGGGAAACTTTGCAGGCAGATGACATCATGAGCACAATATTCCCTGAGGGAAAAGCTTAGCCTACAAACTGACAGAAAACCAGTATGTCTGGAGCTAGGCAGGGACTAACCATGCATGGCCTGGAAAGCAGTGCTAAGGAGCTTGATTTTTCTCCTGTTGCAGTGAGAGGCCTTTAGAGTATTTCAAGTGGAGCAAGTATTGCTATGTGAATAAGACATCTGAAAACTCACCAACTGATATGTGGAAGATCATTTGGAGGTGCCCAACTGGAGGCTGAAAGCTTAGTGAGGAGACCACTTCAGAAATCCAGGTGAAATATGATATTGAATTGGACTAAGAACATCATTTTGAGGTAATGGAGAAAAATAAACAAAGGGAAAAGATATTTGGGAGTTGAACAGAGGGTTTTTACTAACACATTAGTAGTTAGAGGAAGGGATAGAGAGTAGGAAAGTTAAAGTATAGACAGGAAGAGAGAAGGCAACCATGGCTCATTAATTTTTATTTTAATAAGTGATTTAGTTATGAGAGATTTATGATGTGAAGGAGGACAATATCCTTGAGGAAAAAAATCAAAAGTTCTGTATTGGGTTAAGTATGTGAAAACTAGGATACAGCCAGGTAGAGATGACAAGAAGGGAAAATTAATATATCAACTTAATTGATAGTTAAGAATGTGAAAATCTACTGAGAGACCAGCATGAAAATGTTTTGAGAATAACTATCTGTGTTGCCTGCAGTGGTCTGAATGTTTGTGTTCCTACAAAATGCATAGGTTGAAATCTTAGCCCCCAAAGGGGAGGTAGTTAAGTCATGAGAATCCTTGTGAATGGATTGGTGCTTATAAAATAGACTCTAGGGAGTATTAGACCATTTCACCATTTGAGGATACAAAGGGAAGTCTGTAACCAGAGGAGGGCTCTTATCCAGCTGTTGCTGGCATTATGATCTCAGATTTTCTATCTCCAGAACATAAGCTACCCAGTCTGTGCTGTATTGTTATAGCAAACCACATGGATTTCAGAGTGTTTAGAGCATTCTCTAGAACATGTGATAAGTTGTGTTGCATCAGAATGACCCAGAGAGCATGATAAAAATTCAGATGCCAGAGTGTCATACATTGGATCAAAATCTCCATGATGATGTCTTGAATATGCATTTTAACAATCTAGGGTGATTCTAATGCCCTCCAAAATTAGATAACCTTTGCTCTGAGGTTTTTTTTTTTTTTTTTTTCAGAGAATTGTATTGCTTGAGCCATCTCTCCTTCAAATTGAAGATACTTCCTTGAAATTCCTTAATAATAATAGAGCAATTCAGAGACATGAGAAGAAACCAGGTGGTCAATGAGAGGTCATATGGCCCGTTGACTTTGTTCCAGAGCCACTTTCCATTGTGAACAAAAATGCCTAGAGGAGGAGATTGAGGGATAAATCATGAGTACTATTTTTTAATTGTATTTTTATTGAAGTAGCATTGCATTAAATGTTTTGGGTATGCCTCATTATAAATCAGCATCTGTGTAGACTACATTAAATTTACCACTAAAAGTTCAATTTTATCCATCACCACATAATTGAACCCACTTCAAAGACTGACCCTCTTCCCTTACAATAACCAGTAATTTGATGTTTCAGTTTCACAGTGTACTTTTGTTTTATTTAGTTCATTGTTTTTTTTTAATGAGTGAAATCATATGGTATTTGTCTTTAATATGGGCCTATTTTATTAAACATAATACCCTCTAATTTCACCTATGGTTTTACAAGTGGCAGGATTTCATCCTTTCATAATAGTTGAGTAGTATTCCATTGAATAGGTGTACCACATTTGCTTTTATAGTCATCTATCAGTGAACACTTAGGGTGTCTCCAACTCTTGGCTATTATAATTAATGTGGCAGTGAATCTGGGACACATATAGCTCTTTGAACTCGTGTTTTTGTAATCTTTGAGTAAAAACCCAGAAGTAGTATAATTGGATCATATGGAATTTCTATGTTACTTTTTTTTGAGGAATATCTATACTGCTTTCCAAAATGGCTACACCAATTTACATTCCCACTAACAATGTTGGGGCTTCCCTTCGCTCCATCTTCTCCCCAATACTTGTAATTTTTCATCTTTTGGATAACACAGTTGTGATGTGTTATCTCATTGTTGTTTTGATTTGCATTTCTCTACTAAAGAGAGATGGACACCTTTTTATGTGCCTGTTGGCCATCAGCATATGTTCTTCGGATTAGTACCTGTTCAGATCATATATGCATTTTTCAAATTGTGTAGTTTCTTTGCTTTTTGAACTTTGAGTTCTTTGTATATTTTGTATAGTAACCCCTCGTCACATGTATGATGTATAAATAGCTTGTATTCAGTAGGATGTTTCATTTGGATGTTAGTTTCTCTGCTTTTCAGAAGTATTTTCTCATAATGTAGTCCCATTTGTTTATTGGAATAATTCCTTCTTGTTGGAATCAAGTTTCTAAGGCAAAAGGTACAGGTCAAGGAGTCTGTTGTATACATTTTCTTTTCTTTTATTTTTTTTTGTGGTTCCAGATCTTAACATGCATGCTTTAATCCAATTCAAATTAGTTTTGTATTTTTTTAATTAAAATCCACTTAGGCCTTCCAACAGTTAATTTAAAAAAAAAAAAAAACAACTGAAGTTGTTTAGTGCAAAGATTTGTGACTGTGCATCTAATGGCAGCAGAAAGGATGAACCATTACCATAGTCCCTTGTGCTCTTCCCACCCCTGTTTTGATCCTACTCCCTTCTCCCCACCTGCAGAATGTTTCTGGCTTATAGTAGCCTGTTGATTTTGATTTTCACTTTATTATAATAACTTTCTTTCCCTCTTCCCTTTTTTGGATCTTCTACATTCCTCATACAGTTGAAACTATCTGATATTTTTCTTTTTCTAGTAGAAAGGGTCTTGAAGTAACCTAATGCTGATGCCAGCAGGCTCTGACACCTATACTGTGGTTCATCTCCTCTCTTCTGCAGCTGATAACTGGGTGCCATTGGACAAAGGACTTCCCTTTTCTGTACCTCAGTTTACTCTTCTGTAAATGGAGGAAATGATAATACCTAGCTCACAGGGTGGTAAAATAACAAAACAACCCATAACTATAAAGGTATGTAACTTTCAAGACAGAAAAGATTACAAATACCATCTAATACACTCAGGTTATAGCTCAGGAAACTAAGACTCTCAGCTAGTTTGGTGGCAAAAGGTACAGGTTTCAAAAGAATCCATCACCATAGTTTTTGGGAGAAAACATAGATCTCACTCAGTGTCCCTTGGTTTGTATAAAGTTATAAATAAGTATCAGCAAAGTTCTTATTTAAAGTTTTAAAATATAAAAAACCTTGCCACGCTGCTAAAGAGCAGAGGTGCTTTCAGAAGATTGCCTAACTCATTACACTGAAGTTTTGCGAGTAAAACATCTGTCCGTTGTGTGACCAGGCCAAGTCTTCAGGCAAGTCAGCTGTCCAGAGTATTTTAGAATAGAGGAAAAGAGTCAGAAAAGCATATTCAATTCAGAAAACCAGTTTCAGCTTCCACCATGTGGGGACCATCAACCAAATAGCTCTAATATATTTAATTTGTTAGGTCATAGGGCAACCAAGAACTGCCACTCTCCAGAAACTGTGAATGACCCCCAGTTTCAGTTTTTAGAAAGGGAAACAGCTGACAACTCTGCTCCTTTATTTCTGCTTTCAGTGTTTGAGCTAGTTTTGAGCTTTGGTTATCTTTGGCATTTTTTCTTTTCTTTGTTTTTCCTTCTCTGGTATTTTGATCAGACTTGCTTATGAATCTTACAGAACTTCCATTTTGAGGACAGAATCTATAAGAATGGAAATTGGTTTCTAAGCAGCCTCTGAACACTGCCCATGTAATAAATGTCACTGTTGTTGCTGTTTTCTGATGGACTGCTTGTGCCTTATATCTGACAGCTAATGAGCTCCACTAATCAAACTGAGGAGCAAATGCTATTTCCCAACCTTCTTCTCCTACCTGAGAAGGTGAGGGTTCTAACCCTCACCCTGGCAGACTGACAGCGCTGAATAGGAACAAAATAACAAGGAAACCTGGAAGGTTAATTAAGGTAATACCCAAAAGTTGTTTTTAAATCAATTTAATTAACCTGTGAGCTCTCAAATTTAGAACATGTTGCAACTAAAATGAAGGCAAATTATTTTTTTTAACTTCATCTAGAAAACAGAAAACTAAATAAGTCTCTGGGCAAAAAGAAGTGGGGCGGGCATTCATTACCACCTCAACTTTTTCAAATCTGTCTTTATTCCCTGTGCATCTCAAAGTGGATGGTATCCATTCTTGGAGGAAGAATCTATAGCATTAACATCTGCTGTGTTGTCAATCACCCAAGTTTCTGATATATCTCCCTCATCAAATAAATGTGCTATTCACCATTCATCATGATACTGACCATGTGATACAGTCAAAAGGCAGTGAGTATGGTTTAGAGAGTAACCTTTACAATTAGTGTGTTTGTGTTATTTCAGTACATTCCTAGGAGTGTAATCACTGGGTCATATGGTAAACCAGACTGCCAGAGTCCAAAATCAGCCTCTGTGTATTTCCTAACCTTCAAGAAATAACTAAATGCTTCTCTAGGCCTTCTTTAACCCCTCAAAAAAACAAAAAAACAAAAGTAGGGTTAGCAATACCATGTACCATAATGGGATTGTGAGAGGAATTAAAAGAGATGATGCATGTGAATTATTGAGCACAGGACCTGGAATACGGTAAGCTCCCAATAAATGCTGATTATTTAGCAAGGCTTTCTTTTTGTTGCTGCTGTTTTATTTTCTTCTGGATAAAAACTTGAGTGCAATGAGTTAGGCAATGTTATAGGTATAGATTCACACATCTTCAGATGTACCATACCACACCACACCCACCACCAATGAATGAATCCGTGGACCTCCACCGGGGTCCTTGGGGCTTCTTCCTGCCCCCCCACCGTGCTCTCCAACCTAATCCCTTCATTCTCATTCTACAGTCAGAGTCCTAGGATTTGTTTTGCTTTGACTTTGCTGACCCTTTGTTTGGTCTCTCTGTATTCTATGAAGAACAGAAAACATCCAGTATTTGTCTTTGTCCTTCTAGTTGGTAATGTTTAGCATAATTCCCTTCATTTCTATCCACGTTGTCTCAAATGTTAAGAGTTCCTCTACTTCTATATAGATGAGTAGTGCTCTATTGTGTGTGTGTGTGTATGTATATAGATATATATTACACATCTTCTTAATGCACTCATCTCTCCTTGGAAATAAAGGCTGTTTCTATAACTTAGCTAGTTTCCTTATTCCTAGGCATTTATTTTTAAGCAGCCATATATGAATTTTTTGGATATTTTTAAAAAGTAATTTATTTTCTTACAATGTTATTAATTTTTGGACATTATTTGATTTCTCCCCTCAGGCATAGTCCCTATAGTTCTCTCACCACCGTAGCACCCATGGTCCATCTTCCCTGACCCTTATGCTCTTCCCTCCCATTTTGACCCCTCTCCCCTACTGTATGCCTCAGTTCTACGGTCAGCTTTTAAGTTTTGTCATTTTCCTAACCCTTTGTTTGGTTTCAAGTCCACATATGAGCAAACCATCTGATAGTGAAAGAAGTCAGAAGGAAAAAGATGACTAAGAATCATCCCTTCAAATTCCATCCATGTTGCTGCAAATAACATGAACTTACTTTTTTGATTGCTGAGTAGTATTCCATTGTGTATATATACCACACCTCCTTTAGCCATTCATCTATTTTGGGACATTTAGGTTGATTCCATATCTTGGTTATTGGAAATAGCACTGCAATAAACATAGGAGTGCAGTTTTCCTTTACAATTAGTGTATTTTTGTTATTTCAGTACATTCCTCGGAGAGTAATCACTGGGTCATATGGTAGATCCAATTTTAGTGTTTCGAGGAACTTCCACAGTTTTCTATAGTGGCTGGACCAGTTTACATTCCCACCAGCAGAGTAAAAGGCTACCTTTTTCTCCAAATCCTTGCCAGCATTTGTTGTTTTCTGTTTTGTTTTGTTTTTTAATAAAAGCCATTCTCACAGGTATGAGGTGGTACCTCATTGTGGTTTTGATTTGATTTCCCTGATAATAAGTGATGTTGAACATTTTTTCACATGCCTGTTGGTCATTTCCATTTCTTCTTTGAAGAAGTATCTTATCTCTTCTGCCCCATTTTTTAATTGTGTGTTTGCTTGGTTCTTGTTCACTTGTGTAAGCTCTTAGTAAATCTTTGATATAATCCCTTATCAGCTGTTTGATGTGCAAATATTTTCTCCTGTTGAATACAGTATTCCTTCATTTTGGTTACTGTCTCTTTTGCTGTACAGAAGCTTTTTAGTCTGATGTAGTCCCAGCTACTTATTTGCTCCTTTCTTTTTTTCTTTGCTTCTGGAAATGAGTTCTCAAAGATATTTCCAAGATTTATGTCACAGAGTGTTTTGCCTATGTATGTTTTTTATTATTTCAGTTCTTACATTCACATCTTTTATCCACTTTGAGTTGATTATTGTGTGTGGTGTGAAATGTAGTCATTTCATTTTTTTTCATATATTTTTACATCATTTTTTCATTTTTGCACAATGTATGCATTTTTGTCATGGTTGTAGTCCCATTACAATTCCCACCACCCTTGTTTTCATCCTACTTCCCCCTCCCCCCTGTATTGTGTCTCTGGTTTATAGTTGCCTGTTGATTTTGATTTTTACGTTACTATAATTAGTCTTTTTCCTGGTCCCTTATTTAGGTTTTGTAAATTCCTGCTATGAGTGAGACCATCCGCTATTTTTCTTTTTCTTTCTGGCTTATTTCGTTGAGCATGATCCCTTCCAGCGCCATCCAAGCTGCTGCAAATTGCATGAGTTTATCTTTTCTGATTGCTGAGTAATATTCCATGGTGTATATGTACCACATCTTCTTGATCCAGTCATCTATTTTTGGGCATTTGGGTTGTTTCCATAGCTTAGCTATTGTAAATAGTGCTGCTATAAACATAGGCATATGAAAATTCAACATCACTTGTAATCAGGGAAATGAAATTCAAAACTACAATGAGATACCATCTTAGGAGAAAAAGGAACTCTCCTGCAGTGCTGGTGGGAGTGCAAACTGTTCCAAACACTATGGAAAGCTGTGTGGCGATTCCTCAACCTGCTAAAGATGGAGCTGCCATATGATCCAGCAATCCCACTCCTGGGTATTTACCCAAAGGACACAGAAACATTAATTCAAAAGGGCACCTGCAACCCTAACTTCATAGTTTCATTTTTTTAGCATGTGGCAGTCCAGTTTCCTACCATCATTAATCAGAGCTTTCCTTGTTTTGGTGTATGTTCTTTGTTCCTTTATCATAGATTAGTTGACCATTTGTGTGCAGTTTTATTTCTGGGCTTTCAATTTGATTCCATTTGTCTTGTTCCAAGCTGTTTTAAGTATTTTAATTTTGCAGTAAAATTTGAAGTCTGAAAGTGTAATACCTCCATTACTCCCCCTTTTAGTCAGGAGAGCTTTGGATATTCAGGGTTTTCTGTAGTTCCTTATGAATTTCAGCAATATTTGTTCATTTCTTTGAAGAATGCCATTGAGATTTTTATTGAAATTGCATTGAATCTGTAAATTGTTTTTGGTAGGATGGCCATGTTGATAATGATAATTCTTCTGATCTATGGGCAGAAAATTTCTTTGTGTCCTCTGTTCCTTTTAACAGTGTTTTGTAATTTTACTTGTATAGGTCTTTTGCCTCCTTTGTAGGTTTATTCCTAGGTATTTACTTTTTTGAGTACAATTGTAAATGGGATGGTTTTCTTTTTTATATATATAAATTTTATTTTTATATTCCCCATACAATTGCAATCCCCCTATTCTGACCCCAATCCCTCCCCTCCCGCCCCCCACCCCCCAAAAAGTGTCTCTGGTTCATAGTTTTTGTTGATTTTGATTTTCACTTTCTTATAGTTATTCATTTTCCTGGTCCCTTATTTAAGTTTTCTAGATTCCTGCTATGAGTGAGACCATCCGGTATTTTTCTTTTTCTTTTTGGGATGGTTTTCTTAATTTATTCCTCTTCAGACTGATTGTTTGCATATAGAAAGGCTACTGATTTTTGTGTATTTATTTATGTGCTACTTTACTAAATGGGTTTACTATTGTAATTAGTTTTTCCATGGAATTTTTAGGGTTCTATATATATTACCATATCATCTTCAAATATTGATAGTTTTATGTCTTTTTCTTGCCTAATTACTCTAGCTAGGACTTCCAGTATTATATTGAAAAACAGTGAAAGAGTTAACATCCTTGTTTCGTTCCAGGTCTTAATGGGAAGCTTTCAGTTTTCCACCATTAAGAATGTTATCTGTGGGTTTGTCATTTGCCTTCTATTATGTTAAGATGTTCCTTTTATCCCAAGTTTTTTGAGGGCCTTCATCATAAATGGATGTTGACCTTTATCAAATGCTTTCTCAGCATCCATTGATATGATCATGTGGTTTTTATATTTCTTTTTTTGGTGATGTGGTGAATTACATTAATTGATTTTTGGATGTTGAACTATCCTTGTGTCCCTGGAATAAATCCCACTTGGTCATTGTGTATAATCCTTTTTTGCCAATTAATACTTTTTGATGTTACTGTAAATGTGATTATTCCTCTGATTTCTTGCTCTTCAAGGTCATTGTTTGCATACAGGGATGAAACTGAGTTTTATTGATTTTTTAACCCAATTGACTGCACTGATTTAAGAAAAAAATTAGTAGTCTTTAGAGTTTCCTATGTTAATTATTATGTCATCTAAAATAATTCCTTTTTATATCTTTCTTTTGCCTAATTGCTCCAGAAAGGACTCCCAATACAATGTTGGAATGTAGTCATGAAAGTAGACATTCTACCAGACATATACCAGACCCTGGAGGAAAAGCTTTCAGTGATTCACCATTTAATGTGATATTAGCTATGGAGTAGTCATATATGACATTTATTTTATGTATGTATGTTCCTTCTATACACATTTGTAGGGTTTTTATCATAAATGGATGTTGAATCTTGTCAAATGATTTCTCTGAATCTATTGATATAAACATAGGTTGTTTTTTTTTTCTTTTGGTCAATTACATTGATGGATTTTGAATTTTAAATGAACCATCATTGACTCCATATAATATTGGTTATGATGTGTATCCTTTTAATGTATTAGTGACTTGAACTGGTAATATATTGTAGCGGATTTTTTCTTTTTGTGTGTGTGTATGACATCTGTCTGCTTTTGATATCAGATTAATGTTGACTTCATAAAAATGTGTTTGGAAGCATTCCCCACATCTCAATTTTTTTGAAGAGTTTGAGAAGGAAAGATGTTAGTTCATCTTTGAAGGTTTGGTAGACCTCACTAGTGAAATAATCTGGTGCTGGGCTTTTGGTTTTAGGGAGACTTGATTACTTTTTCAATTTCTTTGCTTGGAATTGACCTGTTTTGTCTTCTATTTCTTTCTCATCCAGTCTGGGAAGGTTATATCGAATTTCTCCATTTTTTCTAGGCCACCCAATTTATTGGCATATAGATGTTCATAGTACTCTCTTATGATCCTATTTCTGAGAGTTCTGTTGTAACTCCTTGTGTTCTGGTTCTGACTATGTGTATTAGAGTATTCTCCCTTGTTTCTCTGTAAGCCTAGCTAGAGGTGTGTCTATTTTGATTATTTTTTTCCATAGTAACAGATTTTGGTTTCACTTATCTTTTGGACTACATCTTTTTTTTTCTATGTCATTTATTTCTTCTCTAACTTTTATCATTTCTTCAATTCTACTGGCATTCAGTTTTGTTTGTTCTTCTTTCTCTATATCCTTAAGGTATAAGGTTAGGTATTTATCTGACCTCTTTCTTAGTCCTTTAGGGGGACTCTATTGCTATATACTTGTGTCTTAGTACTTCAGGGTTTTCTATGTATGTTATCATGTCATTTGTAAATAGTGATAGCTTCACTTCTTTTCCCGTTTGGATTTCTTTTATATCATTCTTCTGGATAATTATTCTATGTAGAACTTCAAGTACTATGCTGACCAGTGATGGTGAGAGGAACATCCTTGTCATGAACCTGATCTTAAAGGAAAAGCTGTCATATTCTCATAGTGTAATTGTAACTATGGGTTGACATTTGTATCCTTTATTATATTGAGGTATGTTCCTTCTGTCCTCACTTTTTGAGGGTTTTTATCATAAATGGATGCTGAATCTTGCCAATTCCTACACTACATCTATCGATAAGATCTTATGATATTTTTCCCTTTCTTTTTTTAAAGACATGTGTTCCATACGTTTTTATTGTGCTAACATTGGTTTACAACACTGTATATTATTCAGAGGTATAGTTTTGATGAGATTGATGAGGTATAGTTCACCACAAACGAACCCCTAGTCCTCCACCACAGTCCCCTGGACCACTGCCACAACTCTCCACCCTACACCTCCTTCTCTGTCTGGTAGCCTTAATTCTACAGTTAGACTTTAAGATTTTGTTATTGATTTGGTTCTGTCTAACCGCTTTCTGTATATTCCACATATCAATGGTAGGATAGGGTATTTATCTTTTTCCTTCTGGTTTATTTCATATAACATTATCCTTTCTAGCTCCACCCATACTGTCAGAAATGGCAAGAATTTTTTTTTTTTTTTTGCAACTGAGTAGTATTGCAATGTGTGTGTGTGTGTATCTTTCATATTACATCTTATTCATTCTTCTATACTTGGGCACTTAGGTGTTTCCATAACTTGGCTATTGCAAATAGTGCTGCAATTACATAGGAGTCCATCTATCCCTTCCAATTAGTGTTTTTGAATTATTTGGTTAGATACCTAGGACTAAAACTGCTGGGATGCATGGTAGGCATCCATACTTTTTCCATAGAGGCTGGATCAGTCTACATTCCTACCAGTGTATGAGGGTTCCAGTTTTTCCACATCCTTGCTGAAAGCATTTTTCTGGTTTTCTGATATGGACCATTCTCACAGGTATGAAATGGTATCTTTTTGTGGTTTTCATTTGCATTTCCCTGCCAAGAAGTGATGAGCATTTTTTTTTCATTTTCTCCACTGTGTCATACAGTTGTGCCAGTGTCTAAATATGCAATGGATTATGCAGGGTTTATTTTATATATTTATTTTTGTACAATGTATACTTTCTCATCTCGGTTATAGTCCCCATGAAATTCCCACCACCCATTCACCTGTGTACCATCACCATAGTCCCTTGTGCTCTTCCCAGCCCTGTTTTGATCCTACTACCCTCTCCCACCCTGTAGAATGTCTCTAGTTCATAGTTGCCTGTACATTCTGATATTTACTTTATACCTTTTTTTCCTGATTCCTTATTTGGATCCTCTACATTCCTCCTGTAAGTGAAACCACCTGGTATTTTTCCTTATTCTTTCTGCCTTATTTCACTGAACATGATCCCTTCCAGCTCCATCCATGTTGCTGTGAATGGCATGAATTTATCTTTCTTGATTGCTGAGTAATATTCCATTGTGTATATGTATCACCTCTTCTTGATCCAATCATCCAAAGCTAGATAAAGAAGAAATAGAACACCTAAACTGACCTATTACAAGCAGTGAAATTGTACAGTAATCAAAACCCTCCTCCAAAACAAAAGCTTAGGATTAGATGGCTTTACAAATGAATTATACCAAACATTCATAAACAAGCTAGTGCCTATGCTACCCAAACTCTTTCAAAAATTGAAAAGGAAGGGATAGTAGCAGCATTTGTCTCATATGCATATTGGCCATTTATATGACATCTTGGAAAGTGTCTATATAACACTTCTCTCCATTTTGTATTGGATTCTTTGTTGTTTGAGTTCATTTTAAATTGTGGAAAATAAGTCCCTTGTCAGATGTGTGATATGCAATTTTCCCCCATTTAGTATACTGTCTTTTTGTTTTAATGATTGTCTCATTTGCTACAGAAAATTTCTAGTTGATATAATCCCATGTGTTCTCTTCTTTTTCTCTTGCCTTTGGAGATGAATCCGTAGAGCCATCACTAAAGCTTTTGTTGTGGAGTACTTGGTGTGTGTTGTTTACATATTTTATGTTTGCAGGTTTAATTTTGAAATCCTTAATCCATTTTGGGTTAATTTTATATATAGTACAAGAGTGTGTTCTAGTTTACTGTTTTGCATGTGGTTGATAGCTTCCCCAGCACCATTTATTGAAGACATTTTATTTTTCTCTCTCCAATATATGTACATATGGGTTTATTTCTGTACTATCAATTTTATTCCACTAGTCTGTGTGTCATTGTTAATTCTAGTACCATATTGTTTTTATTATTAGAGATTTGTAGTATAGTTTGAAGTCTAGGAATGTGAAGTCAAGATTGTTTTGGATATTATGGGTCTTTGTTTTGCTAAATAAGTTTCAGTTATATTCTATTTCTTTGAAGAATGCATTGAAACTCTGATAGGGATTAAAATGAATCTATTACTTTGGGTAAAAATGGACATATTAACAATGTGAGTTCTTGCCACCCATAAGCAGGAAGTGTCTATTTCTTTTAACACTGTCATAGCTTTTCACTGTACAAGTCCTTCATCCAGTTATATTTACTCTTAGGTATTTAACAGATTTTGATGTAATTGTAGATCAGATTATTTTCTTGACTACTTTCTCTTCTAGTTTATTGATTTTTATAAGCTGCCATTTTACTATACTGATTTTGTTAAAACTCATGTTTCACAGTTTTATGATGAAGTCTTCAGATTTTTTTAATGTGTATTATTGTGTGATCTGCAAATAGTCATTGTTTTACTTCTTCTAATTTGCATTCCTTCTATAGCTTTCCCTTCCATAAGTGCTCTAGCTAGGTTTTCTAATCCTATCTTGACTAGTAGTGGTAAACATGGACATCATAGTCTTCTGTTATCTGTGGGTTTGCCTTGTATGACCTTATATGTTGAGATGTATTCCAGCTTTTCCCATTTTTCTGATGATCTTTATGACTGTTGCTTCCTATCCATCTATTGATATGATCAGATGATTTCATCTTTTCTTGTGTTGATGTGGTATATTATGTTGATTTTTGGATGTTATTCCATCCTTACTTTCATGGAATAAACCACCCTAGTTCATGATACTTTTACATCATTATTGAATTCAATTTCAATGTCCTTGCTGGTAATTGATCTGTATTGGTTTTTTAAAAAAAGATTTATTTATGCATACAAGAGCTGGGGTACAGGCCAGAGATGTGTGTGTGTGGGGGGGGTAAAAGGATTCACCAGAGACAGAGTGGGGAACAGAACAGGCAGACTGACAAAATACACGGCTGAAAGGAGCAGCGGGCGAGACAGGAGAGGTCTGCTGCGCCATGGGGGTTGCTCCCTGGCTGGCTGGGGATCGAACTCATGCTGCAGAGGCTGCGGATTTCTTCACATTGTGGTGCTTAACCCTTCCTATACCAGGGAGGCCCTGTATTTTTTTTTTTTAATTTCTTTCCGATTCCTTCTCAGAAGGTTTTATATTTCTAAGAATTTCTCATTTCTTCTAGGTTATTCAATTCACTGGCATACATGTATTGATATCAATCTCTATGATCTGTGTTCCTGAGATGTCTTTGTAAAATTTATTCTTTCATTTCTTAATATATTTGATTTTTCTAACTTTCTCTGTGAGTCTAGTTAGAGGTTTGTCACCTTTGCTTACTCTTTTCAGAGAAACAACATTTGGTTTCATTGATGTTTTAGACAGTTTTTCATATTTCTGCTAAGTTTATTTATGGTTTATTTTTTATTATTTCCTTCTGTATATTGACATTTGGGTTATTTTTTTCTAACTACTTAAGATGTAAGATGACTTAGTTCAGCTTCAACTTCTGTCTTCATTTGGTCAGCATTTTCTAGTAGTTTCTGTGGAAAGGTAAATCATGGAACTATAACCCACATAACACCCAAATGCTAACAGAGCAAAATTTTTATCTTACAACATAAACTAAAGAGTATCAAAAAGTAAGAGGAGGTGCAGTAGGAAAAGTTGGACCAAGGAGATGAAGTGAAGAAGGAAGAAACAGAAAAGGGGAAAAATAAGGTATGAAGGAAGTGGTGATGCTGGAGGAGGAGGAAGAGCTCACTCCTGTTACACTTGGCCTTCTATTTGTTTTCTTCCAGATCCTCGTTTACTACCTTCATCCCTCCTAATTCTCCACCTCTAACTCCAGCTCCTCTTCCTACAACACATACTGATTTTATTTATTTATGCATAAAAGAGCTTGGGTACAGGCCAGAGATGGGGGGTGAGAGGATTCACCAGAGACAAAGTGGGAAACAGAACAGGCAGACTGACTGAAATACACTGCTGAGGGGAGCAGCGGGTGAGACAGGAGAGGTCTGCTGCGCCATGTGCATTGCTCCCTGGCTGGCTGGGGTATCGAACTCATGCTGCAGAGGCTGTGGATTGCTTCATAGTGCGGTGCTTAACCCCTTGTGCCACCAGGGAGGCCCAACACATACTTTTTTTTTTTTTAAAGATTTATTTATACAAGCACTGGGTACAGTCAGAAGCGCAGGAGGGTGAGAGAATTTACCAGAGCCAGAGCTGGGAGCAGAGCAGGCAGAAGGACCAAAGTACACTGCTGAGGGGAGCAGCGGACGGCAGGAGAGGTCTGCGTGCCATGTGGGACCCTCCTCCGGTGGCCGGGGAGCAGCCTGGGATGGAACCAGCGCTGCAGAGGCTGCGGGCAGCTTCGCAACCCAGCGCTCAACCGCTGCACCACCGGGGAGGCCCCCAACACATACTCTTGAACCAATTCTTCTCTTCCTGTTACTCCAACTCCTCTGCTTCCTACATAGCCTGTTCCTCCTCTTACAACTCCTCCTCCAGCACCTAGTCCTACTCCTACTTTTCACTTACTACTCATTCTTCTCCACATCTACCTCCTCTTCCTACACCACCATATCCTAATTCTCCTTTTTCTTCCACGCTCCCATCCTCCATGGCATCCTATCTGTTTGCCTTCACTTCCTTCTTCTTTGCCTCTGCTGCCTCCATTTCTGCCTCCTCAACATACTCTGCTGCCTGCACTTCCTCCTCCAACTAACCACTCATCACCTCCTACTCCACATCCACCAACTGTACCTCATCCTCCAGCTCCACCTTTTCCTCCATGTCTGCCTCCATCACACCTCCTCTTCCAACTCAGCCTCTTCCTCCAAAGCATTCTAAATCTATTCCTCCACCTCCTCTTTCTCTACCCCTCCTACACCACCTTCTAATTCTCCTCCACTACCACTGCCTCCAGTTCCTCCTCTTCTTCCACCTTCTCCTAAACAGTCATCCAGGTCCTCCTCCACAACCTGCTCCACCACCTCCTCTTCTGCCTGTTTCCTTCACTACTTCTTCCAACTTCTCCTATTCTTACTCCACCAGTTTTCTAATTCCTCCTCTAAAGCTCTTACAACTCCTCCAGCATATAGTTCTCCAGTCAAACTCCATGTTCTTCTTAACTTCCTCCTTTACCTCCACCTTCATATCATGCTCCTACTTCTTCTTCACCGCCTCTACTCCTCTTCACCACCACTCCTGCTCCACATCTGTCTCTGCCTCCTCCAACTCCTACACCACTTAATCCTCCATTTCTTCCTCCAACACCTCCTCCAGGCATTCCATTTATTCCTCACGTCCCTCTTCCTCCCCCTCATTCCTACCTCCTTTACCACCTACACTTTCTCAACATCCTCTTACTCCACTACTTCTACCTGCACTTCCTCCAATTCAATCTCCTTACCCAATTCTGTGGCTCCACTTTCTCTTCCTTTCCCATATCCTTAAACTCCATTTCCTACTTATCCTCCATATCCTGCTCCCTCCAGCATCTCGTTAACTGTTTCTCCACTTATTTCTTCAATTCTCCCCCTCCAACAACTCCTTCTGCTCCATGTATTCCATATCCTCCCCCTCCTGTCTCCTCCACAATCTTGCCCTCCACCACCTGTCCCCTCAACTTCTTCTTCCTCCTCCAACACCTCCTCCCTCCACTTTTCTCCTACTGCTCCTCATTTAATTCTTATTCCTCCTCACATTATGTGCTCCTCCTCCACCATATTTCTATATCCATTCTACCTCATCCAAATCCTCCAGCCCTCTTTCACTTCATTCTCTATTTTCTCCACCAATTCCTCCACTTTCTCCTTCTCTTCCAACTTATTCTCCTCACCATCACCTCCTTCTCCAGCTCCTCCACATTTGGGTATCCTGCAACACCAACTTCTCCTACACTGCTCCAGAAATCTTCTTTGCACCTCCAGCTCCTTCTCTTCCACATCCACCTGCAGCTCTTCTTTTCCCTACTCCCCCTCCACCCCTCCTACACACGCCCCTCTCCACCTTCTCTGATCCTCAGCCTCCTAATTTTCCACCATCTCTTCCAACACATCCTTTTCCAAAATCTCACCCCCTCCACCTTCTCTTCCCTCTCAATCTCATTTCAACCTCTGACTCCTTATCTGCCTTCAATGTTCCACCACTCCTACTACTCCCTCCATCACCTCTTTGCCTCCAGCTTCACCTCCACTTCATCCTCCCACTCTGTGTTCTCCTACTTTTCTTCCTCCACTTCCTAACCCTGCTCCTCCACCTCCTCCAGCACATCAACCTCCTTTTATTCTACTTCCCCAATCATCATCCTACTATCCTCTGCACCTCCACCACATCCTAATGTTATTCTCCTACCACTTCCTCCTCCACCTTTCCTGTTGTCCACCTCCTCATCCACTTCTATCTCCTCCTCTTCCACAGCCATCTCCACCCACTCCTCCTCTACCACATCCCAATCCACAATGCCCTAAATCATCTTCTCCACCTCCTACCCTCAGATTCCTATAGCTCTTCTTCTGCCACTTCCTCCTTTTCAACCTCAGTTGCACCCCCTCTATCTCCAGTCCTCCACAAATTCCTCCTCCATGAACTTGTCACCTCCATCTCCTGCTTATCTACCTCATCCTCACCTCCTTCTTTCTGCCAGTTTCTGCCCTCCTTCATATCCAGCATTCTTCCTCTTCCTCCACTTCTCCACCTCCTCACCTCCATTTCAAATTCCTCCTCAACCTCCACACTCCTATACCCAGTTCTCCTCCTCATACATCACCCACTAATTCACCTCCCTCTTTTCCTCATCTCAACATTCTCGACCTCATACTCCTCCTCCTAGATACCCTAATCTCCACCACCACCTCATCAAATTCCTATTCTTCTTCTTCTGCTTCAACTGCCTTCAACTCCATCTCCATCTCTCCTCAACCTCCAGTTCCTCTTCCACTCTCCTCATATCCCCACCCCCCCCTCTGCCAAGTTCTAATTTTCCTTCTCCCCACACCCCAATTCTTCCTGAATGTCTTCTGCACCTCAATCTCGATTTCCCCTCCCCCTCTACATTCTTCCTACCTCCTCCCCCACCACACTCTCACATACCCTGCCTGCAACTCATCCTCCACCTCCTCTGGTCCTCCATCTCTTTCTCCACTTCCTCATACTCCTACCCTTCCAACTCCACTCTTCCTCCAAAAACTCCCCCTCCTAACCTCTTCAGAATATCTTCACTTTCACTGCAGCCTCCCCCTCTCTTCCATCCTCCACCTCAACATCCTCCTTTTCAAACTCATTTTCCTCTTCCACCATTAGCTCCTCCTTCAGCCACTCCTCTAACTCCTCATGTACTTCGCACCTCCACTCCTCCACCTTCTCCTACTCATCCATTTTCTCTTCTACACCCTCCTTATCCTGAAAATCTTCCTCACCACATTCTCAAACACCAATCCCATCCATCTTCACAAACCGTTCCTCCAACTGCACACCCTCCTCTACCACTCTTCCTGGACTCTTCCAGCTCCTTTTTCACCACCTTTTAATCCATTCCCCCATTCTCTTCCTCCTCTATCTTTTTCTCCTCTTCTACATCCCCCACATACTTCTCTGCCCCTCTCCCTCACCTTTTCCTCTTCTACCTCTACATTTAACTCGAAACCTCCTCCTCCAGCCAAAGTTAAGACTGCCATCTCCCCCTCTTCCTCAACCACATCCTTCTTCTACAGCATCACTACCTCTTCCTCCAACTCCTCCTCTACTCGTCTATGTCCCACCTCTGCCTCATCATCATTCACTTCATCCACCCCTACATCCCAGACCAACTCCATCAACTGCACCTCCTTGTCCAGCTTCACCTCACCTCCTGTACCTCATCTTCCTCTGCCTCCTCCCCCCACACTAATCCCACTCTTCTTCTACCTCCTATTACTCCTCTTCCAAATTCTCTACCTACACTCATCCTCATCTGCTATTCCAAATTTTTCTCCTCCTACTGTAGCTCTTTGTCATTTTATACATTTCTTAATCTAATCCCTCCATCCTAACATTTTGCTCCTCCTTCTACACCCTCACTGCTACATCTCTTCTGCATCCTTCAAACTTCTCCTTTATTACCTCTTACCCCTCCACATTCTTCTCCAACTTCACTATTCTACCTCAATCCCTATCCACCTAACTCTCTTCTTCTCTACTTCCTTCCCCTCCTCCTCATTCAATGCAGCCTATTCCTCACCTCCTCATCTGCCCCTACACCTCATCCAACTCCCTCTTCTTCCACTCACTTGTGTTGCTCCACAACCACTTCCTCCTCCTACTCCACCTTTCATCATCTACCCCTGCTGCTCCACATCCTCCTTCTCCATTTCCTCAAGCTCCTCCACCTCTTTGAGTTCTTCTTCCAACTCTCTACCTCCATCACCTCCTCATCCACATTCTGCTCTCCACCCCTTCCTCTTCCACATGCCATCCTCCACAACCTCCTTCTCCAAATCTACCTCCATTTCTCCCTCTGTACCTCATCCACCCCTTCCATCACCAGTTATCATCCTTTTCCATATAACATCTTCCACACCGTTTCCACCACCTTCTCTTTCACTGCTTCGCCACTTCCTCAACTTCTCCTCCACCTTCTCTCTCCTCTGAACTTCCACATCAACATTCTATTCCAGTTTTGCATCCACCATCTCTTCTGCCACCTCCTACTCTAAGTCCTCCTCAGCAAACTCCACCTCACCACCACCACGTCCTTTCACTTAACTCTTTCTTTCCACTTCCAACCATCCACCTCATTCTCCACCAACTCTACTTCATCCTGTGACCATCTCCTGCTCTACATAACACTCCTCTTCTATGTCCTCCTCCTCAACACAGGAGGAGGAAAAAGAGAAGCTGGTGTGGGAACTGTAGGACTGGAAAAAGCTGGAGGAGGAGGCAGAGGCATATGTGGTTTAATAGGAAGTGGAAGAGTAACAGAAAGTGTTGGATTAGGAGGAAGAAGCTAGAAGGATTAGGTGAAGGTTTGGTTAGAGGAAGTAGAGGAAGAAAGAGTACAGTGGGATGTGTATCAATAGGATAAGGAGAAAGACATGGAAGAGCAGGAAAATGAGGGAATGAGAGGAAGTGGAGGTGGTCATGGCTGAGGAGCAGGTGGAGGAATGTGGAAGTGGAACACAAGTTGGAGATGTCTACTTTCTACTACTCCAATAAGGAGCTAGAGGCATAGGTGATGCTGTTAGAGGAGGAAGTGGATTAGGCTATGGAGGGTGAGGAAGATATGGATGAGAAGGTGTAACAGAATGTGGAGGATGTAGAAAATGAGGAGCAGAAGCAGGTGGATTATGAAATGGGTTGAGGGGTCTAGTAGTTTAGGAGGGTGAGATGGACGAGGAGAAGTTGGAGAAAGTAAAAGTTAAGGATGTGTAGGAAGATCTGGGGAAGACAAAGGGGAGATACAGTAAAAAGGAGGTGTAGGATTTGAATAACAGGGGTACGTTGAGGAGGACAAGGTGAAATAGGAACAGTTGAAGGTGGAAGAAGAGGTGGAGAAGCTTGATGAGGCAAAGGAGGAAATGAAGGATGTGGAACAGGAGCAGTATATTAGGAGGAGGAGATGAGGTTGAGCTGAAGGAATTGGAGGGAAAAGACGTGGGGTATGTGGAATATTAGGAGATGCAAGAAGAGGTGGTGGAAGATATGACAAGGATGTATAGAAGAATGTATGGAGAATGTGAAATAGGATGACATAGGTACAGTTGGAGGTGGAGAAGCATGTAGAACAGGAGCAGTAGATTAGGAAGTGGAGGAGGAGTTTGGTTAGAAGGTAAAGGAGTTGCAGTATTGAAGGTGGAGTAGAAGGATGTGGATGAGGAATAGAGTAGAAGAAAGAGTGGGGGGAGTAGGAGGAGGTTGTGGAGGAGATGGAAGTGGGATTACTGGAGTAGGCACAGTGGAGCTGTGGTAGAAGGTAGAATAGTGAAGTTCTTGGTGCAATACGAGGGGAGGAAGAGAACAGTGGTGCTGGTAGAATAGGTGGAGCTGGAGATGAAGGGTGTGCCGAAGGGATAAGAAGATATGCTAAAAGAGGAGGTATAAGCTGTGAAGGTTTAGAGTTGGAAGAATAGGTGAGGATATTGAGGAAAGGAGGTGAAATGTATGGAGTTGGATGAGGTGCAGAAGAGTAGAAAGCTGATAATGGGGTAGAGGAGTTGGGCAATAAGATGAGGAAAAGGTGGAGGAGCCAGTAGATGTGGCAAAAGAGGAGGTGTAAGCTGTGGAGGTGGAAGTGGAGGAGCAGGATACATGTGTTAGGAGGAGGTTTGAGTAATTATAGGTAAAAGAGGTGGTAGAGGAGGAGCTAGTGGTTGAGTAGAAGCTGGGCAAGGATCAGGAGGTGAGGAAAAGGTGGCACAGTAGGATGTGAATGAGGACAACGTGGAATATGAGCATATGGAGGAGCAGGAAAAGGTAGATTAGGAAAGAGGTGGAATAGGATGACTTCGAGGAAGTGGAGAAGAATGAGTAAGAGGTGCAAGGTGGTGGGGAAGGTGGCATAGGCTGAATTGTTATGTTGACCCACAAAAACTTATCTTCTTTTCAAGAAGCCTTCATAAAAAATTCTTCCTGATCCCTAGGGATGGAATTTTTTTTTTTTTCTGTCATGTGTGTACCATCTTCATAAATACCAGTTTCTGACTAAACATGGTTTTTCCAATCACTCTTGTTTTGGCTTATGTTTTGTGTAAGTTTGTGTTTAGGTCATGGTTTTTGTTTTTGCCAACAATTTTGGTGAGCCAGCAGCATGAGGTACCCAACTCACTCAGTATCTCATTTCACACTGGCAGTGGTCACATTTCAGCACTCACCTGTCCATGTTAGCAGAATACACTCCTTGGTATTTTCCCTTCAGCTACTCATGACTGGATGACCCACTGGCTGGGGACAACAGGGATTCTCAGCAGCTTCCAAGTGCTACTTCTTCCTTGGGGAACCCCCTCCAATCAGTGACAAGGCATTCAGCAATCACTTGCACTTCTGCTGATGTTCTGAATCAGGTGCTCTCTGGAAAGTGATGGGTTCCGCCTAATGGGTAGATCTCACCAGCCACGCATGCCAATTTCCCTCACTTTCTGTTGTCCAGGCCACTGGCTCTTCTTAGACACTGAAATAGATCAGGGCAAGCAAGAATTAGAGATGAGGGCATCTATTTCTGTGTGAATTAAGACTCTGCTGTCATCCAGATTTTCTGGATCATGGGTTCCTTGCAACCATACCATCACAAAGCCCATTTGGTAGTATTATAAACAATTATCCTGTTATAAGAAATAAATTACAAAGGACTGATGGGGCGAGTGGAGTGAACCTCTCACAACTGGTGGATATAGCTCATGAATGTATGGGAAACTCAGAAATTAAGGCAGGTTACTGTGTTTGTGGCCTCTGACCCTAGAAATTAAAGAAATGATCAAAAGTCATTACACTGGAAAGAAACCAGTGTGCCTACTGCAATGAGATGGACGTCCCAAACAAGTTTCCAAGGGAAAAGGAACATTTACATGTGGTTGAACAAGAAATATATTGCTGAGGACTGAGGATGCCCAGGGCCTCTCCCATGATGCCAATTACCTTTTCACCTAGAGCCCAGGGTACAATTGAAGGAGGAAACAAATTGATAAATGCTTCCTGTTTCTGCTAAGAAGTCTAACACAGGGTTAAATTCCAAATTAACAAAATTTTTTTCCAAAATGTTTGCCATGACAGGGGTCACTGGACAATTAAAATAATGGCCATTTCTTTAGCCACTTGAATGCCATCTCATGGAGCAAAACAGTTTCCTCTGCATGCCAGAGTGCCCCACCCACCATCAGGTAGAGACTTACTGTGCAAAGTGAATGCTTAAGTCACCTTTTCTCCTGAAGCTCAGCAACTCCAACTGCAGGTTCTGCCAGAACAAACCGTGTGACTTCATATGCTTTTCCTGGGGTCATTAGCAACTCCGCACAAACTGCTTCCCCAGAGAAACTGTAAATAAGGCTGTTTGGGTCACTGGAACCTGGGTAGAGCTATCAAGGTCACCTCCCCATCACTATTTCAGTCAAAGCCAGGTACACCCACCCGTTGGGTTCAACAGTACACTCTAAAAAGAGAGGTTCTCTATGGAATTCAACCAATGCTCCAGAAATTCTACACCCATAATTTGATCCATACAATACACCTTTTCTAGTAAAGAAACTCAAAACTGACGAACATCAGTTTGTGCAGGACTTAAGGGCTATAAATAGTATAATAAGGGATACCCACCCTGTGGAACCAAGTCTACACACTCTGCTAAACATCATTCCAGGACATTATGAATGTTTCTCATAAAGAGTTAAAGGATGCTTTCTCCTGTGCCCCACTAACAAAAGGAAAGCTGGCAAATATTTGCCTTTGATCAACAAGACACTGAGACCTAAAACAGCTTCCAGTACTATTGGACTCTCCTGTCCCAGGGATTTAAAAAAAAAAAAATCACTAACACTGTTCAGGGAGAGTCTAGCTGAGGACCTCCCAGATTTGAAATTCGGATTGGGTCTCTTCCAACAAAATGTGTATGATGTATTAACTGCAAGTTGAGATTACTCCACTTGTCTGAACAATACCATTACACATCAAACCACTTGACCTCTTGCAGATATAAAGGCTCTCCCCAAAAAGCCCAAGTTTGCAAGACCCTGTTATTTACTCAGGATTCCAAATGAATGAGGAAGTAAGGAGATGGGAACAGGTAGTCAGTTAGGATCAGGAGATCCCAAGCCCATTTTCAATATGAATAAGGAACAATCGGTGGGAACCAGGAGGGTGTCCCCCTAAGCCCGGGTGTCCTAAACCCATATATCAAACTTAATGAAGAAGGATTGATGGGTGGAAAGGCACCCCCCAGCCCAGTAAAGAAAGGAATGTTCAGTGGGCCAAGTAACATGGGCAAACATAGTGGGCCTGGGTAGCATAGGAGCCCGCCATAGGCCCAGCCCATCGGCAAGAGACAGCACATGGAGACACCCAATGGCCAGCCTCTCTCTCCTTGCCCACTATGCCCACATGAGCACCTACTTCTTGCCCCCTCAGGAGCTACCCACTCAGGACCCCCTCTCTGCTCAGAGAGCTTTCCTGTCCTTCCTCTCTTCTATCAATGAATCTCTTGCTTTTCTGCTTGGTCTCTGTTGAATTTTTTTCTGCAAAGAAGACAAGAACTGAGAGTAGCCCCCAGGGGTCCTTGACCCTCGAGACCCCAATTCATAAATAGAAAAAGGCAGGCAGACGCTCACGCTCAACCAAAAATACAACACATCAGCAACTGCTTCCCTAAAATAGGAGACAATTGCAAGGATTCCTGGAAATGGCCAGCTATTATTATATCTGGGTCCTTAATTATGGCTCTCCAGAGGTTAGTTGCCAAACCTCTTAGTTGAAAAAAAGATTGCCAAGTTATTATCTACCCCAGTTTTGGGACTCCTGAATCTGGAAAATTCTTTTGAACTCTACGCACATGAAAAATAAGGAGTGTCCCTTGGAGCCCTGACCTAAAGGTTTGAAAGTAAATCACAACCCATAGCATATTTTTCAAAATGCCTGGAAAAGAGAGGGAAAGGATGGCCTCCCTGTTCATGAGCAGTGACCACCACCTAGACTCTGCTGTTAGAGCTGAAAAATTCACAATTGGCTAGCCTCTCACTGTCTGTGAACCCCATCAGGTGCTCACCTTTGGAACAAAAAGAGGATCCACACTAACAGCAGGGTGGATGAGTAAGTGTCAGGCCATCCCACTGGGCAATCCCAATGTCGCCATTCAACCTACTTCAAACTTTAATCTTTCTCCCATGCTGCCACCTTCTAACCCTGATCACAGAGCATATAACTGAACCAAGGCTGTGGATTTCATATAGTTGAGTCATCTGGATATAAAAGACCAATCATTGTCTGGCCCAGATTGGGAATTATTTACAGAGGGCAGTGGTTTTAGTGTGGAGAGAAAAACAGAGGCCAGGCATGCTGTGGTTACAACCATGGCTGTCCTGGAATCAGACCGCTGTCTCCAGGAACATCAGCTCAAAAAGCTGAACTGGCGGCCCATGCTTGGAGCTTTATTGTTATTGAAGGGACAAACTACATATATCTACATAAACTACAAACAGGCTTTTATGATTTTCACACTCAGAGAGCTAGATGGAAGGAGCAGAGCCTCCTAACTTCTGGAACTGAAAAATATAAAACTGGTATCGGCTGTATATAAATCCACTCAAGGATCAGCTGTGCATTGTCCAGGACATCAAGAATGAGATTCTTTAATAGTGAAAAGATGCCAGGAAAAGATGCCACGATACTGACAAGACATCTAAGGAAGCAGCCAGGATTCTCACATTTCAAGGAGCTTTAGTACCTCAAAAGTGAACAGTTTTAGCCTTGTAAACACAGATGCTAATGGCAGAGTAAAAGGAGTTTCTCTTCTGAACTTCCCAGTTCCTCCAGGAAATTCTGAAAATTAATGAGTTGAAAAACTCCCAGAAGCTGTTGCCCACCCTCTCATTCTGCAGCTCCATCACATCACTCATGTGGAAGAGAGGCATTGATTCCGTTTTTGAGGGCTGTGACTTCCTTAAGTTATAGGAAATGTCCCCCAGCTGTGCTCACAGAATGTTAAAAACACAATCCTAAGACAGAGGCATGCCCCACTGTCAAGGAGGTTTAGTCCAGATTGCTCTCCCCTTCCAGGAATGGCAGTGAATGTCACTCAAATGTGAAAGCAACTAGAAATTACAATTTTTGGAGTGTTTGTAGACACTTTCTCAGGATGGGCAGAAGCATTCCCTCTACAGACACAGAGAGACACCAAAATCACCAGATAACTCCTACGGGGGGGGTCACTCCCTGACCAGGACTTCAGCAGCAATTCAGAACAATAATAGATCATCCTTCATCTCAGAAGTATACTAGCAGGTATAGAAAGTCTTAAATTCTATTCAGAAACTTCATTCATGAGGGAGACCCCTGTCATTGGAAAAACTGAAGAAACAAATCATATCTTAAAGAAAACCATAGCACAACCCTGTCAAGCAACCAGCCTACTCTGGACCTGGGCTTTATCTAGTGTCCTTTTCCAAATATGAGTAGCTCCTGGGAGCAGCCTTGGTTTAAGCCTTTTCAAAATAAGGTACATGCGACCCTTTCAGATAACCTCTGCCTACTAGAGGGTTCACACTTAGAAAAGGAAATAGGTATCAAAGAAATACATCTGTCTTAACTTCTGTTAGCCAATTTGTTTATTCTAGGCTGCCAACTGTACTGAGAACAATCTCTACCCATTTTGCATAGACAACAGGTTTTACTTCAAATAGGTTTTACTTCAAATAGTAGGGGCCTGAAAAGCAGTTAAAAGAAAAACCATCAGGGCCATCGGATGTGTTATTAACTACTCTTTCTTCTCTAAAACTAGCAGTATGACGCCATGGATCATCAAACCTTAGTCAGAAGCCCCCACCTACAAACAGCAGCCCAGATCTAGTCATCCCTAAATGGACATGTGAGTCTCTGGCACACTTATAGTATTTGTCCAAAAAAAAAAAAAAACAACACTCAGATGAATTCTATCTTGCTCATTCTTCTTTGTGTCCATTTCAATCTTCTGGAAGGATAATCCCCTCACCAAAAGTATGTAAGCCATAGCCCATTCCACTAAGAGAGCAGACAGTTGGGTGTACCATCCCAAGCCCCACTCTGTTCACGATCATATCTTAAGTTTGTTACTATTTTTCTACATAAAGGGTTTAAACTTTTATGAGGTGAGATTGATCTTTATCATTTTAACTTCTAGCTTTGATCAAATACTCTCCCTTATCTCAAGAGTACATAAACAATTACCTAACTTTCCTCTAATCTATTGGAAAAAATCCCAAATCACTTAACATCTCTTCAATATTGGAATGATTAATATATCTGGGTGGGAGAATTATGGGTGATTTTTCACTTTCTTCTTCAGACTTTTTAAACTTTATTACATTAGGACTCTTCTTACCATTTTAAGTCCATCTTAACTGTCTACATCAAGAAATAGAATTACTGGTTCATTAATCTGGTTAGTCTCTTTACAGCATACTTGCTTCCCCCATCCTATGCCAGACAGGCATCTTTTCGCCATGAGGTTAGATTATATATATGAATGAAGCAGAAGAGGCATAACCGAAGTCAGGGCAAAAAGAGAAAAAGCCAAAACCTTAATTCTGATTCTGGCCATGTTGATTCATTTTCTCCTAAAGAAATAGGCTTTAACTTTCCTGGAAGTATAGATTTCTTATTAGTTCATTGTCACCTGTTAAGTTACGTGTCCATCCCTGAAGAGATCACAACTGCTGTGGGACATCTGAATTATTTTAAGCCAAGAGGGACTTGGCCCTGAAACTTGGGGGAGGGAGAACAGTCTTATAGACACTGTATTACTAATAGCAGGGTAAATTTCTTAAGGAAGAAACAAAGTACTCTGGCAGGAAAAAAGAAGACTGGACAACAATTATGTTTCAAACAATGCTATCTACAAATCTACCCTCATTTTTAGTAGGAATAGGGTGAATGTCAAAACAAAGGAATAACATTAACGAAGTAGTTTTCTTCTCTCATGGGATCAGTCAGTCTTTCCAGAGTAAAGAAAGCAGTTATTTCTGGAAGTATATATTCTAAATCATCACCTCCAACATCCCTAGCTTTGTTGAAGGCTGAACATGTTAACTATGTGGTCCTTGGATATGTCACTCTTCTACTTAATTAGCCCTAAAGGAAGCATTTGTTTCAAATTAGGAGCAACAACATTTCTGAAAAAGACATAATAGCATTAACAATAACACTTTGTTTAAGTGATAGGGTTTTTTAAATGAGACTGACTCCAACTGGAAATATTTCACTTACTTGGCTTTCCAGTCATCACAAGTATACAACTATGCATCAATTCAAGTCACAGCTATCATCCTTATCATCTAGTAGGAAATTAGTTCTGCAGTAATTGCTTGGCTACTATTATGACATTAAACTTGTGAGAATATCGCCACCATAGCTGTTTCCTAATTCATAACAGTTGGATTTTATGCTTCCTTATGGTTTACATAAGACATCAAACTAGTTTCTATAATAGGTATATCCATGCAGATTTACACTTATTAAAAAAAAAAAAAACAGAAACAATAAGGGAGAATTCAAGTAAGAAAATAAATTAGTTAATTCCAAAGAGAAAGTAAAATTTTCTACTATTTGATTTAAATGAATTCAATTTCTCTCACTCAATGACTAATATTCTCCATCCAGTTGACTCAGCACATGAAACTATAAATAGCTTTACTTCATCTTTCCAGTTTTCATTGCTATTGCTTTGGTTTTCTGCAAATAAACCTATTCTTTCTTAATTTTGTACTTTGGTTTATTCTGATTTCCTTATTTCAGTATACTTATCCTCACCACTAACCTCAGATGCTTCAAAAATTGGGGGGAATATTTGATGTACATAACATTTGTACATATATAGTAAACATTTTCTCTTTGTCTGGCAAACCAACTTTTATGTAGAGGACTAAACTTATCATTGTAATGGTGATGTTTGTCAAAGATACTGGATCAACTCCCAACCACAGAAGGACTCTGGTAGTTTATCAATTAATTGAAGATTTAAATAAGAAAATGAGGTAGTTTCAGTTTCAGGATATAGAAAGATCAATAAAGGAGATTATAAATTCTGTACAAAGCCATGGAAGCAAACGGAATGGAAATTCAAATTTGAAGAAAATAATGCACAAATGACCTACTTGAAGAAGAAAGAGAAATATGAAGAATAATCTTGCAACACTTGAGAATTACACAACTCCGTTATGAAAGGCAACCTAAGGAAAATGGACATCCCAAAAGTGTAAAGGAAAGAAAGAGAAAAATGTAAAAAGAGATAAAATTGGACATTATATAATTATGAAGGGATCAATATATCAGGATGACATAATAGTCATCAAATTATATGTAACAAATGAAGGAGCATCAAAATACACAAGATTACTATTATCAAATCTGAAAAGAGAAAATGGTAGTAATAACAGATTTAAATTTGCTACTTTCACCAGTGGACAGATCAGCCAGACAGAAAATGAACAAGGAAACACTTCAAATAAGAAATTAGACTGCATATGATAAACAGATATTTATAGGGTACTATATCTCCAAAACTCTGAGTAAACATTGTTATCAAGTGCACATGGAACATTCTCCAGGATAAACAACACATGGGGTCACAACAAAAGCGTCAACAAATTTATAAAGATTGAAATCATATCAAGAATCTTCTCTGACCACAACAGTATCAAACAAGAAATCAATCACAAAAAGAAAAGAAGCTAAACAATACTGAATGATAATTGGATTAATGAGGATATCAAAGAAGACATTAAAAAATACCTAGAGACAGATCAAAACCAGAAAACTATGGGACACGGCACAATGAGCACCAAGAAGGATGTTTATAGCAATACAGGCTCACATCAAGTAATAAGAATGAACTCGAATATAAATGCTTACCTCTCACCTTAAGGAATTAGAAAAAGGAGAATAAATGAAACCAAAAGTCAGTAGATGAAGTAATAAAAATTAGGATATAAATGAAATAGATTTTTTTTAAAAAAGAGAAAGGGCACCAAAAAATGAAGCTCTTTAAACAATAACCAAAATGCACACCTCAAGCTAAGCTAACAGAAAACAATGGGGCTAATAGATATAACAGAAATGAAAGAAAAGTTACATCTCAGAAATATAGAGGATAATGAGAGATTACCATGAATACTTTATGCCAGAAAGTTGAAAAACTGAGTGAAGTATAATTTTTAAAAGTTGATACAACATTCTGAGACTGAATCAGAAAGACACAGAAAACAATTTAAGTAAGAAAATTGAAATAATAATCAAAAGTCTCCCCAAAAATAAAAGACCAGGCTGTGATGGTTTCACTTGTGGGTTTACCAAATCATTAACAATGAATTAACACCTATCCTTCTCTAACTTTCCCAAAATACTGTGCGAAGATAGTGCTCCCAAACATAACTGCAGTGATACCAAAATCAAAGATATTATAATAAATATAAAAGTCCAATATCTCTGATGAATACAGATGCAAAAATCCTCAACAAAATCTTAATAAACCAAATTCAACAATGCATTAAAAGGATGATACATTATGACCAACTGGAGTTTATTTCAGGATGCAAGGATGATTCAACATCCAAATATCAATTAATGTCATTCACCACATCAACAAAAGGAAAGATAAAAATCTTATCAATAGACACAGAGAAATACTTTTATATTTCTTACACAAAATTAACTCAAAATGAATTTAAGACTTGAGTTTAAGTTCTGAATCCATGAAATACATAAAAGGAAACATAGGTGAAACTCTGTGATATTTGCATCCAATACATTTGCATCTTAGGTTTCCTTTATTCCCATCTTATCTCAATATAATAATACAATTTCTCACAAATCCACAGCTAACCTCATACTCAATATTTTTTTTTTTCAGTTTCACCATTTTCTCTAAGATCTGGCAAAAGACAAGGATGCCTATTTTCACCACTACTATGCAACATAGTATTGATGCTATTAGAGCATTTATGCAAGAGGAGGTTATAAAAGGAATGCAAATTGGAAAGAAAGAAAACTTTATTTGCAGATGACATTATCATATATGTAGAATACCCTAAAGACTACTAAAAACTAACTGACACAATAAATCATTACAGCACTGGCAGATTACAAACTTAATTTTAAAAATTAACAAAGGAGCCAATAATATACATATATATAATATACATATATATATATATAGGAGAAAGGAAAATCTCTTCAACAGATGATGTTGGGAAAATAGAATAGCTACATGCAAAATAATGAAATTCAAACCTTACACAAAATTAACTCAAAATGAATTGAAGACTTGAGTTTAAGTTCTGAATCCATGAAATACATAAAAGGAAACATAGATGAAACACTCTGTGATATTTGCATCCACAACATCTTTATGGATTCATCTCTACTGGCAAGAGAAACCAAAGAGCACATAAAAAAATGGGACGACATCAAACTAAAACTCCTCTGCACAGTGCAAGAAACTACCATTAAAACAGTAAGTCACCCTACCATATGGGAGAAAATTGGCATAGCATACATCTCATAAAGGGTTCATACCCAAGACCTACAAAAAACTCACACTACAAAAAGAGAATAACCCAAATAAAAAAAAAAATGGGCCTAAGTATAAATAGACACTTTTCCAAATAATACATACAAATTTATCAGGGGAATACAAATTTATCATTTATCAGGGGAATACAAATCAAAATCACAATGAGGTACCACCTCACACCTTGGAGAATGGCCAATATCAAAGAGACTAAAACAAGTGTTGACAAAATGTGGCGTAAGTGGACACGTAGCTTGATAGAGAGCTATGGAAAGAATATGGAGATTCTTCAAAATAGTGAAAATAGATCCACCATACTATCCTGCGATTTCACTCCTAGATATCTACCATAAGAATGCAGAATCACCAATTCAAAGGGATATGTGCACTCCTATGTTCATTGCAGCACTATTTAAAATAGCCAAGTTATGGAAACAACTCAATTGCCCAACGACAGCAGAATAGATTAAAAAGTCGTAACATATATCGCTTCTTGGCCTTTTGGCTAAGATCAAGTGAAGAAGATGTGACATACACAAGGTACTACTCAGCCATAGGGGGAAAAGAAAAAGAACTCATGCCATTTCCAACAACACAGCAGGGGATATTGCTAAGCCAAATAAGTCAGAAGTAGAAAGATAAATGAGAATGGTTTCTCTATATGGAGACATAAAGAAACAAAACAAAACAAAGGGTCACACAGAACCAAAGCAACAAACCCTTGGACTCTGACTGTAGAACTGAAGCAACAAAGGTGGGAGAAGGGAGAGCAAACTGGTCCCGGGCACAATGGACTATATCGGAGGACTATGGATGCCTTGGTGATGGTTGCGGTATGGTAACATATACCTTTAGAGGTAACATCCTACACATCTGAGTCATATACAGTTTTGTGGACCCAAAAGAAAAGAATCGGCACCCATACTCCTGGCAAAGAGATTAGCTGAAGGGTGAGTTAACACATGCAAAAACACTGGTGCAACGTCTCTTTTGGATCATGAACTTTAATTGTGTGGTGTTCTGGTGGTCTATTATCCATGACTGTAAAGCTATTTCCAGGGAAAAATGTTCAGTAAAGCCTATATACACAGACAAAACCAGTTTAGGGAAAGAAAAAGAGACAAAGAATCAAGACCACAGTTTTTGTAATCCTAGATTCAACAAGTCCTTAAGTCCTAAGAGCAATTATGCTATGTACACGAACTATTATTCCCTTGAGTATGCCTGCAAATTTTTGGTATCTATTGCCACAAAAATACTTAATTCCAATACAATACTTCATGAAACTTATTTTTCTTTTTTTTAAAAGATTTATTTTTATACAAGAATGGGGGTACATGCCAGATGCGTGGGAGGGTGAGAGGATTCACCAGAGACAGAGCGGGGAACAGAACAGGCAGACTGACAAAATACATTGCTGAGGGGAGCAGTGGGCATGGCAGGAGAGGTCTGCTTCACCATGTGGGATTCTTGCCGGCCAACTGGGATTGAACCTGCACTGCAGAGGCTGTGAACAGCTTCATAGTGCGGCACTCAACCACCTGTACCACCAGGGAGGCCCGAAACTTATTTTTTTTCTTCTCTTGAATGTTTCAGATTAAGCTGTGCTAAATGGATACTTAATTGTCATTTGTTGAATTTAAGCTAATTGCAGTTCTGAATCAGAACCAGAACATTAAGAGAATTTGGAAAAAGTCAACTAGGAAGATGAAGGTGATGATAATAATGGCAGGATATAAGTGATATGAAAATTTGGGGGGATGAAAATTTATTAGCAATGTTGGAAGAGCTTTTGAACTGTTCAAAACACACAGTAACTTTCAATGTTTTTATCCACAGTTTTCTTTTGTTGTGATCATAATTGCAAAAACAAAATAATAATTGTTGGGCTGATATATAAAGAGATTTTCTGGTAGAGAGAGTTTCTTTTAATATACTTGTTTAAAGGAATGGTTTTCTTTTTATTAAAAAGAAAAGGCGTGTGTAGAGGCATGAGCAGTGTATCTAAATGGAATCAATATCTTGTGATATGACTTAATGGCTGCCCAGGGAGCTATCCACAAGGTGCAGCAGAGACCTCTCCTGTCTCACCCCCTCCTCCCCTCAGCAGTGTATTTCAGTCAATCTGCCTGTTCTGCTCCCCACTCTGTCACTGGTGAATCCTCTCACCCCAACACCTCTGGCATGTACCCTAGTTCTTGTATACATAAATAAATCTTTAAAAAAATAAAAGAAAATCAGTTTTCCCTGGCCATCAAAGATCTTCCCTTCCCCTAACTCTTGTCACCACAGAATCATTATTTCCTGATTCTTCCCATTAATGGGGATATTCAAATAAGCATTACTGAATTTGCATGTTATCTGTCTGGCTCTGTCTACATACCAAGTTTATACCAAATTATGTATGTCAATGAACTGCTGAAAGTATTTTACAGTCTTGGGACATATAAAAGTAAGCATGATGGTAGTATAAAACACTGCAGGACAAACATGGAGTGGTTAAAAACACTACTCCTATGTTCAGGGAGGTTTAATTTAAGATTTGTCTATACTCCTTGGAAATAAATTTATCATAAGCAAGGTAATACAACCTACCTACCCTGCAAAATTAAAGTAATATAACTCATGTTTCTAACATGAGAAAATGTTAAAAAGGTCTTTGATTGGGATACTAAGATCTTCCTAAGTGACTGAATATATAGATATATACATATTTTGTATGTATGTGCTTTTTTAGCACCTAATGTTAGGCCTGTAAAGGATAAGGCTCAAAGTGAAAAAGTCCATGACCCAAGAGAACATACAACCTATTGACAACCTGATGGCCACAGAAGCAGAGCCAGGTACAGAGTCTTCTAATTGCCTACACAGTGAATGTCCTGCTAAATGAGAAGCATCTACTCCAGAGCTGTGGACATACACTGATCATTCTTTTAAATACCAGAACTGGCTTCATATGTAGAAAACTAAATACTCACTTGCATACAAATACATTTTGATATCCATCAAATCATCTTAAAGATAATTATTCTGCTCTGCCAATCAGACTTCCTCTAGTTTTCAGATTTGTCTGCAGTGTAACCATTACTCCTCTGTTTTGGTTTCTGCCTATAGAATCATTCCCCCTTCCTCTCTCACTATCTTTCAACCCATAGATGTATTTGTGTGCACAATTTTGGTTGAATTCATGTACCTAATTTTCCATGCACTGAACACAGGAGTACCACTGCTACCAGAAAGACAGGATTTAGGTCTCTTGTGGCCCTACCCATATAAGCACAATTCAAGAAGAATTGTGTAGCCTTTTCAAAAGGTTTTTCAATGCACTGCTCCCTACCATGTTCCATACCCCCAGGAGTGAATCCTAAGTTTGTCAGCACAAAAAGAGGCCCTATGAGACACTGGAATACAGGCCACAGCACCTGCTTTCACAGTAGAGCACCACTGTTCAAGTTGAGCAAGTAGGACAACAGCTTCAATGGAAACTTAGGTCCCCCTACAAATGTGATGTTCATTAAATGAAATTTGCTTTTTGGTGGTAAACATTTTTTTTCCCTCTTAAACTGAATACCTTATCTCAGCCTGGAAAAAGCCTTTTCAATTCCTTCAAAATGTTCTATAATGATGAGGCAACTCCCTCCTGTTTTTTCCTTTCCAAAGCAATTGGCTTTGATTCACTTTTGATTTTGTATATTATACTTAAAAAGCCCAAACTCCTGAATCAATAATAAAGGCTGCATTTTCTGTGCTAGACAATTATTTACAGAGTGTGAGAACACTTGTAATTTAACATGCCACTTAGGCAGTATGGGAGCTGAGCTGCTTGCCTTTTAACTCAATAGGATGGGAATGAAAGAAGCTATTGTGGACAAGAGAAAAAAATCAGCTTATAAAGTACTAGGATTTTAAACATCATTGCTTTAGGAACCAGAAGCAACTTCTCAGTTTGGAGCATATAGAAAGAAAGCATAACATTACAAGTGTATTGATGGAGAGAATATCAAACCACACAGGCACTGAAACAGGTTAAAGTGTATCAACAGGGCCTCCCCGGTGGCGCAGCGGTTGAGCGCTGGGTTGCAAAGCTGCCAGCAGCCTCTGCAGCGCCAGTTCAATCCCAGCTGCTCCCTGGCCACGGGAGGAGGGTCCCGCATGGCGCACAGACCTCTCCTGCCGCCCGCTGCTCCCCTCAGCAGTGTACTTCGGTCCTTCTGCCTGCTCTGCTCCCCGCTCTGGCTCTGGTGGATTCTCTCACCCTCCCGCGCTTCTGACTGTACCCAGTGTACCCAGTGCTTGTATAAATAAATAAATCTTTAAAAAAAATAAAGTGTATCAACAAAAATGAACAGACTATAATTGTGGAATTGTTGGTTACCATTTAAAATAATCCATGGTACAGATCATTTCATGTGGGTATTCTTCATCACACCATGCAAGTAGTTACATTTATGCCCAAGGCTCTAATTTGCAGTGAACTAAACTATCTCATTGTCTAAAATGGCTCTGGTGGGTGGCTGATGGGGAAGGATTTTGGAAATACAACTAGAATATTAAAGAAAGAAGGATAAAAAACTATATTTGGACCAGAATGTCATAAGACTCTTGATAGCAGATCTGCCCTAATTTTAAGTCTTGCAATATCATAAGACAGAATTTGAAAATGGATTTCATCTCACAAGTAAGCTATGATATGGTGAGGTACCTGTCCTAGAATGATATACTGAGAAGGATTCTGAAGTTGCTTTATGCTTGATGTGGAAAAGGGAAGAAGCCTGGTGGTCCATGAGCCACATTCTCAACCTTTGTTCTGGATACTTGCCTCTCCTTACAGTCTTCTCTATTTGCTGGAACCAACGATCACTTCATAAATACTTGTGTCATGAATGTGTGAATGAACCAGGGATCCCGCCCTGTTACTTAAATGACTTATTCTCCTATGAGTCCTTGCTGCTTTATAGCATTCAAGTCTTTATCAAATACCATCTTCTGCCAGAGGCCTCCTAACTTCCCTATTTCAGTTGTACGCATCCAATCTATTTATTCCTTCATATTCTATAAAAATCATGTTTATTAAGATAACTGATTATTGCCAGTCTCCCCAAGCTGGAATGTCATCTCTCCGAGAATAGGAAACTATTTATCAGAGAACACTCAATAACTACTGGTTAAATACCTTTACAGGTAATCTTATTTACCCAATTGCTTTGTTAACAACATTAAAATGAAGACTTATCTATTTATTTTGCATTTTCCTGGGACATATAGCAAAGCACTAGGGATAGGTGCTTGACTGAACATTACCAATTGATTAAACTTGCTTAACCTTAATAACCCATTTATCATGCTATGCACTATGACCTCAGTACTAGGAAATATGTGTCAACACTTACTAGGCACCATGCCAAGAGACTTTACATAAGTTATCTCACTTAATGCTCACAAAACCCCTGTGAGACATTGATTAACCCCATTCCACCAATGAGGAGAGTAAGGCCAAAGTGGATACACATTTCTCCCAGGTCAGCAGAGCTAGAAAGTGACAGAACTGGGTTGCATTGAGGTCATCTGACTTCAGAGTCCCAATATTTAACCAGTATAAAGATAAAGTGTGGACTTGGGGAGGTACTGGAAGACTACCAGAATGGAAGTAAGTTTCTGATTCTGGTTTTCCTTGATGTTGCACCCAATATTCACTTTCTCTCCTACCTAGCTTTTCTTACCTCATACTAAGAGATCACTCCAAGCTGAGAGAAAGGACAAAAAGTGAAATAACCTTCTCCTGAAAAATGCTTGGGAGGTCTAAAAGGACTCTCTAGATTTCAAAAGGAAAATATAAATTTGGGTTATAAATAACCTGTTGCTGTGGGAACATTGGATTATAGGTAAAAGAAAAACAGTTCCTACAAAGTTACAAACTAAAACTCAGTGGCCAACACTCAGGACTCAAAGTGAAGGGAGCCAGAGCAGGAGGGAAAACAGCCAGTGCTTACTGAGAGATGGCAGTCATGGTGCCATGCTGGGGAAACTGGATAAATCCCACTAAGCTGGAAGGGCAGCAAACTCAGAAAGGCCAAATGTAATGCTGAAGTCAGTCCTTCCATAGAATGTTATCCTTAAATATCTTCTACAGATATTGAAGGGAAAATAAATAAGTGATCCAGCAAGCGTTAACTTGGAAAGCACATAAATGAATTCAAATTCTGGTTATCTTTCTATTTTCCAAAATAATTTGAGCAAACCCTATCTTTCATATGTCTAAGGCCTGACTCATTGGAAAGAACTCAGATGTTCCATGAAAACAAGTGCGTTAAAAGGGTTAGGACATTTCCAAAGACCACCATACAGCAACCTCCAGCGAATAGACCACTAATGAAAGGAGAAAGCTGACCCAAAGCAAAGGATGTCAGGGTTGGTTCTCACACTTGCAAATATTCTACCTCTCTCTGTACATTTTCTACATTTTCTTCCATTAACCAAAATCCTCTTCTTAATCCTGATTTTTGCTATTGCTTTATTGTTTACTTCCAAATCTCCTCATTCTATCACGAGTCTAAATCAAAACTGGCAGGACAAGGACCATATTTCTAACAGCTGCTGGTCAAAAGAAAAGTTTATTCCCTACTAGTTCATTCAATTCTACAAACTTATGAATTGACAGTTAAGAATGATCATCCCAGTGATTGGATCAAGAAGATGTGGCATATATACACAATGGAATATTATTCAGCAATCAAAAAAGATAAACTCATGCCATTCGCAGCAACATGGACGGATCTGGAAGGAATTATGCTCAGTGAAATAAGCCAGAAGGAAAAAGAAAAATATCAAATGGTTTCACTTATTCCAGAAAGAACCAAATAAGACATAGGTGTAAAAAAATAACAGTACAAAACACAACAAAGCAAAAACAGACAATTATAAATCAGAGACACCCTGCAGGGGAGTGAAGGAAACTCCATGGGGACTACACCTGGGGGGGTGGGAAGCAAATATTGTTTAAAAATGAATAATGATGTAAAAAATAAAAAAAAAAGAATGATCATCCCAGGTGGACAGCAGAAAAAAAAAAAAAACCTACAGTAAGGTATCACCTTACATCTGTTTGGGTGAGTATCAAAAAAAAAAAATAATAACATGCATTGGTAAGGTTGTGGAGAACTTGGTGGAAATGTAAAGTAATGCTGCCACTATGGTACACTGACTAAAGGTTTTTCAAAAACTTTAAAATTGACCTGGCCTGTGACCTACCTAGCAATCCAGCTTCTGGGCATGCATCTAAGAGAACTGAAATCAGGATCTCAAAGAGATATCTGTACTCTCACATTCATAGCAGCACTATTCATAATAGCAAAGCTATAGAAACAACCCAAGTATTCATCAGTGAAAGAATAAAATATGATACAGATGTATGATAGATTATTATTCAGCCTTAAAAGAGAAGGAAATCCTGTCCACAACACAGATGAAACTGGAAGATAATAAGCCAGTCACAGAAGGACAGATACTGCCTGATTCTACTTATAGGCAATATATAAGAGTGTCAGAAATGGAAGCAGCTAATACTAATAATTACTGTCAGGAGCTGTGAGGTGGGAGAAATGAGTAGTTATCCAATGTCTATAAAGTCTCAGTCAAACTAGGTAAATGAGTTCTAGAGATTGTGTTATATCACAGTGCCTATAGTTAACCACATGGTATTATGCAATTTAAAACTTTTTAAACCTCTTATCAAGTTCTTACGAAACAAAAATAAAAAGCAACAACAAAATATGCACACCTACAAGTAGCAATACTAGTTGTGTAGCACACTAACAAAAAGAAAACTCTTGAAATTGTTAGATATATTTATTACCTTGATTGTGGTTGTTTGCATATATCCAAACTCATCAAATTGTACAAATTAAACATGTGAAGTTCTTTGTATTTCATTATACTTCAATAAAACTGTTAAAAATAATAATTGTGATAATACTTGTTATCAAAGGAGATATATATATGTATAATTATATGCACACACACACACACAATTTAGGGCCATATTAAAATTTTTTTCATCCAAGTAATCAGGAACACCCTTCCCTACAGATGTGAAGTTAAATGGTGAATTTCATTCACTAGTTAACAAATATTGTTTCAGTACCAAATATATGCCTGAAGTTATCCTAGAAACAGAGGATGATACAAAACAAGACAGAATAAGGCTGCTTAGCCTATAATTTATTCACGAGAACAGTAATAAATAAGAAAGTAAAAGACAAAGGAACTTTAAGTATTGGGTATTATAAACAATAAAGAGACTGGCAATGGGATGGTATTTATATTTGAACTAAGACCACAATGATACATAGGAGCCAATCAAGTAAAGATTTTGGAGAAAAACATTTCTGCAAAGACAACCATGAGACCAAAATGGATTAGTACATTCAAGAAATAGTTTCTTCTTGCTTTTTATATTGCAGCTGCATTGACCTATATTTGCTGAAATGTAATAACCAGTATTTTTCCTCAAGAAAAAAAAAATGTTCTCTTTACCTGGATCATGTTCAACCTTGCCTGTTCTAGATTCCTGTGGGGCTAATTCCTCCATTTCTTTGATATCTGTTGTTGAACTGTCATCTTCTTAAAGAGACCAGAGTATCTAAAATACCAACACTCCAAGGAACTAACCTAAACTTGGGTTTCTCAATACAATAGACATAAGTCATGTATGTCTATATAAATTCAAAATAATTAAATCAAACTAAAAATACAATTTTAAAAAACACTAACCAAATTTCACATACCCCATTTCCATGTATAACTACCACATTGGATGAGACAGAATATTTCAGTTATTACAGAACGTTCTCTTGGACAGTGTTACTGACTGAAACTTGCTTTATCCTGTGCAGAGAACTTGGCATTATCAGGTTTTATTTATTTCCTCATTTTCTTCTCCACTCTAAAAGTCCATGAAAGCAGGGATTGTTGGTACTTTATTTTTGAATCCCAGGTGCTTAAAAGAATACTTGATACAAGTTAGGCACTAGTTTGCTGAATTCATAAAAGAAAGTCTTGTGTGACTAGATCAACCTTGTTTTCTAATGTCTCATTCCATCAAGATTTCTATATTTGAATAATTTTAAAATGAAAATAGTTTTAAAATTCAAAAATACAATGGATCCTTTTTATTGGTCAATAAATGGGTATTTTAAAAACCATTAAGTTTTAAAGATTTTAGTGTCTTCTGTCACTGTATATTCAATATGATATGTAACCCCAGTGAGGGAGATTATTTCATGAGACTAAGGTGTAGAACTAAGCTGGGGACAGACCATGAAGAATACCTATAGGATTATGGGTTTTATTAAGGAGTACATTTTTTATTCTAATTATAATGGGAAACCACTAAAGGGTTTATTATGGGATATGATTTATCTGATTTTAAAGCTGAGTCACCGTAAGACAGGAAGAAAAAAAACACTTCCCCCAAAGAAGAGTCACAATAAATGGAATCCAAGACACAAGAGCATGGACTGAACGCAGTAGAAAGAAAAGTAACACAAAGCTTAATCAATTGTCAGTGACCAAAGTGTGAGCATCTTGAAGGATCTGTGTAATATTTGTAACTTTCACATAGTGAGAAAGAAGGTAACTTTAATTTGGAAATTATTTGATTTGCTTTACAGAGAGATCAGTTTGGAAGCAATGTAAGATCTTAATTTATACATATTTTTTTATAATTACAAATGTTTTTATTTTCATTTGAAGAAATTTTAAATCTTTTCATTCAATTCCTATAAAATATGAATCATTTATAAAGTGTAAGAATTTTACCTTTACCTGTGTTACCCTCTTTTTTTTTGAATAAATTTTATTTTTATATTCCCCATACAATTGCAACCCCCTTATTTTGACCCCAATTCCTCCCCTCCCGCCCTCTAACCCCCATAGAGTGTCTCTGGTTCATAGTTTTTTGTTGATTTTGATTTTCACTTTCTCATAGTTATTCATTTTCCTGGTCCCTTATTTAAGTTTTCTAGATTCCTGCTATGAGTGAGACCATCCGGTATTTTTCTTTTTCTTTTGGCTTATTTTGCTGAGCATGATCCCTTCCAGCGCCATCCATGTTGCTGCAAATTGCATGTGTTTATCTTTTTTGAATGCTGAGTAATATTCCATGGTATATATGTACCACATCTTCTTGATCCAGTCATCTATTTTTGGGCATTTGGGTTGTTTCCAAAGCTTAGCTATTGTAAATGGTGCTGCTATAAACATAGGGGTGCAGGTGCTCTTTGGAATTGATGTTTCTGTGTCCTTTGGGTAAATACCTAGGAGTGGAATTGCTGGATCATATGGGAGCTCTATGTTTAGTAGGTCCAGAAATCTCCACACAGCTCTCCATAGTGGTTGGACCAGTTTGCACTCCCACCAACAGTGCAGGAGAGTTCCTTTTTCTCCACACCCTCGCCAACATTTGTTGTTGCTAGATTTTTTAACATGTGCCATTCTCACTGGTGTAAGATGGTATCTCATGGTAGTTTTGATTTGCATTTCCCTGATTACATGTGATGTTGAATATTTTTTCATATGCCTGTTGGCCATTTGCATTTCCTCTTCAGAGAAGTTTCTTTTTAGCTCTTCTGCCCATTTTTTCACTGGATTATTTTCTTTGTTGTTGTTGAGTCTCATCAGCTCTTTGTAGATTTTTTGTGATCAGTCCTTTATCATTAGTGTTGTGTGCAAAAAACGTTCTCCCATTTGGTGGGGTTTCTCTTTGTTTTTGTTATTGTCTCTTTTGCTGTGCAGAAGCGTAAGATTGTAATTTATAAGAAATATACTTCTCCACCCTTCTCCTAAAGCCCCTGGAATTTCCTGGTGATAAGAATGATACAGTTCTCTTGATATGTTAATGAGGTTACTTTAAGCAATTAAGCCTTCATAGAAATATAAAAGGAAAGGTTTCAGAGAGCTTCTGGGTAGATGAACACATGGAGATTTGGGAAAAGCTGGAAAGGGCTGGAAAGCTCTGCATCTTTGCCCATAACTTGCCCTATGTTACTTCTTCCATCTGACTATTTCTGAGTTGTGTCTTTTCTTAACAAACTGGCAATCTAGTAAATAAAATGTTTCTCCCAGTTCTGTGAGCAGTTCTAGCTAATTAACTGAACCTAAAGATGGGGCCATGGGAACCTCTGATTTAACTGATAAACCAGAAGCACAGAGGAACTTGTACTTGCAACTGGCATCTCGGTGTGGGAAGGGCAATATTGCAGGACTGAGCCCCTGGAGGGACCTGAAGCTATCCTCAGGCAGGTAGTGTCAGAATTTAGTTTCGTTGTAGCTAGTGTCCAAGAATTGCCTGGCTGTGGTATTCTGGCCTAGAATAGGTGGTAGAATCATTAGGCAGTGAAGAATAAAGAGAAAAATGGAGAGCAGGGAGAGCAGTTAGATGGCTCTCCTTCACAGTCCTGGTAAAAGAAGCTAATGTCATAATTCCTTCTAGTTCCATCCACACTGCTGCAAATGACATGAGTTTATCTTTTTTTGATTGCTGAGTAATATTCCATTGTGTATATATAATATATCTTCTTGATGCAGGCATTTATTTTTTGGGCATTTGGGCTGACTCCAGGTTTTATCTATTATAAAGAGTGCTGCAATAAATATAGAGGTACAGGCATTCTTTTGAATCACTGTTTTTGTGTCCTTTAGGTGGACCCCTAGGAGTGGAATTGCTGGGTCATATGGTAGGTCCATTTTTAGTAGGCTGAGGAACCTCCAGACAGATTTTCAAAGTGGTTGGACCAGTTCGCACTCCCATAGGCAATGTAGGAGAGTTCCTTTCTCACCACATCCTCACCAACATTTGTTGTTGCTAGTTTTTTTGATATGTGCCATTTTCACTGGTGTCAGGTGGTATCTCAATGTGGTTTTAATTTACATTTCCCTGAGTATAAGGGATGTTGAACATTTTTTCATATTCTTGTTGCCCATTTGTATTTCCTCTTTGGAGAAATGTCTTTTAAGTTCTTCTGCCCATTTCTTGACTGGATTGTTTACTTTGTTTTTGTTGAGTTACGTGAGTTTTTTGTATATTTTTGTGATCATCCCTTGTCAGTTGTATGGAGTGCAAAATTTCTTCCCAATCAGTGGGGAGTCTCTTTGTTTAGGTTAAAGTCTCTTTTGCATGCCATTTATAGCAATGTAGATGGAGCTAGAAGGAATGATGCTCAGTGAAATAAGTCAGAAGGAAAAAAAATAGATGGTTTCACTTATAGGAGGAATATAGGGGGCCAAATAAGCAATCAGTGTAAAAAAATAACAAAAAACACAGCAAAGCAAAAACAGACAATTATAAATCAGAGACATAATGCAGGGGAGGAGGAGGGATAGAGATCAGAGGGAGGAAGGGGGGGAGGTATACAGGGAACTGGTGATGGTGCACAGGTGCATTGGTGAAGGAAATTCTATGGGGACTACATTTGATGTGGCGGGGAGAGCAAACATTGTTTAAAAGACAGTGATAATTAAATGTTTACATATATTTAACGGCAGTAAAAATTCAGGAGACTCATGGACTGTGATGTGGTAATAAAAAGAGTGAGCATTTGGCCATCACCCAATTCAGAGTGGCATAGTAACCTGAGGAACTTATAGAAGATCTTATGAAGAGAAGAAAAAGAAGGAAAACTGATGGAGAAAAGCAAACCCACATAAACTACCGAGGAGGAAATGATGGTGCTGAACTAGAAGAGAGCAAAGCTCAAAGAAAAATCTTGAACTGATAAATCTTGCAATATATGGTCACTAATTGCATATCTCAGCTGTGAAGGGGGACTATATATAGGAATTTTTACCTCTAGGGAAATCAACCAGCTGACCCAAACTTTAGAGTAATAAACCACCTTTTATATATAAAAAAATATTGTTATATATTTCAGTTGCCAGAGACCAAGACAATGTTAAGAACTGGCCTTGACCCTGAGGACAGTGGGTAAACCAGCTAATTTTGAGTTGCACCACTGTCAGAAGACGCAACCCTGCCACAGGCCTATCAGTCTCCCTGTACATTCCTGTCCAAGGTGTACTATTTCCAAGGCCTTCATCAGGGCTGTTGAATGCTGCAGCTGGTAACATTCATCTTGGGCACCCTGCTATTCTCCGTACAGGACTTAGGGGTAAGAGGAAACTGAAGGAAAGGGGTAGCAAGCACACACACTCACTATCTTACACACACTCACTCACTAACATATACCCTCAAACACCTTGGCGGGAGCAGGAGAGGCCTGCTACGCCCTATGTGGGTTAGCTCCCTGGCTGGGGATTGAACTCAGGCAGTGGTGGTGATAGCACTGGCGCTTAATCCCCTAGGCCACCCGGGAAGCCGCAAACTGCAGAGTCAAGAGTACCTGTTAAGGAGCTAGAGATAGAACCTGATGCAAATAAGGATCACCGGGACCTAAAGACAACCTCTCCAGGGCCAGATGTACCAAATCAGCTAAATTTACTAAGTAAAGCATCTCACTAACCCTTTACTTCTAACTTTGAGGTTATTTAGAACGTAAATCACAAAAAAGGGTGCATAACGCTTTTAATTACTCAATGTAGGCTTAGTTTGGAAACTCCAACTGCTAGCTAGTCTCTCAAATTCCTTTTAAATGTTTCTCAGACGCCGCTATACAATACCATAACTTTTGTGAAATGAAGTTTCTTATTCATTTCTGTATACATGTGAAGGGTATAGAGAACAAAGGGAAGATGGGCTGCATGAACTCTGGTGAAGAATTAACCGATGCCTTGGTGGAGTGGTAACATACATTTGAAGAGGCGTGAACCAATAACTCTAAAATATACAATCTAACCCAAAGATAACTCAAGAAGAAATTTAATATAAAACACACACACACACACACACACATTCGTGTCACTTGCTATGCTGAGAGCAATAATCGTTGGTCTGAACTAAGCACCTTCTATCTTCTGGTATCTTCTGAATAATGTGTAATCTAATCCTAAACTTGACAGCATTTAAGGTATAACCAAAACAGTGTTCTAAACACTGCATGTTTCTGCAAAGAGTAGGTTACTCCTTAGTTAAAAAAAATTCATTTGTCCTTCAGTACCACCTAGTACAATAGAAAACAAGGCATGTTCAGTCTTCCTTATAAATCCTGAGATTTAGTCTATTACTACCAAGACCATCTAAATTTATTCTTTTCCTAAAGCAAAACTGGTTTACGATATGAAAAACTGTTACAAGACTTTTTTTTTTTACTTTTTAAAAAGAATTTTAAAAAATCTTTTCAGTACCTAAACGGTTGACTTGAAAATTAAATATTTCAGGCCTCCCTGGTAGCACAATGGGTTAAGAAACAACCTATGAAGCTATCCACAGCCACTGCAGCACGAGTTCGTTCCCCAGCCAGGGAGCTACCCACATGGCACAGCAGACCTCTCCTGCCTCACCTGCTGCTCCTCTCAGCAGTGAATTTTAATCAATCTTCTTGTTCTGTTCCCCACTCTGTCTCTGGTGAATCCTCTCACCTCCCACACCTCTGGCCTATATCCTAGTTCTTGTATGCATAAATAAATAAATCTTTTTAAAAATTAAGTATTTCTGCAATGGAGTAAGAAAGTTTGTTCAATACATGGTGCTGGGAAAACTGGGCTTCTACATGCAAAAGAATGAAGCTAGACTACTACCTCACACCATGCACAAAAACCAATTCAAAATGGATTAAAGAACTAGACATAAGAGCTGAAACCATAAAATATATAGAAGAAAAAATAGGTGAAATACTCCATGACATGCACCTCTGTAATATCTTCAAAAACACATCACCCAAAGCAAAGATAGTAAAGGAAAAGATAAACAAGTAGGATGACAGCAAATTAAAGAGCTTCTGTACAACAAAAGAGACAAAACAAAGACAAAGAGACATCCCACTGATTGGGAGAAAATTTTTGCATGGAATACTACTGATAAGGGACTGATCACAAAGATCTACAAAGAGCTGCCAAAATTCAACAAAACAAAGTAAACAACCTAGTCAAGAAATTGGTGCAAGAGCTAAAAAGACACTTCTCCAAAGAGGAAATGCAAATGGCCAACAGGCATATGAAATAATGTTCAACATCACTTGTAATCAATAAAATGCAAATCAAAACTATAATGAGATACCATCTTACACCAGAGAGAATGGCACGTTTAAAAAAAAAAAAAAAACTAGCAACAACAAACGTTGGCAAGGATGTGATGAAAAAGGTCCAACCATTAAAACATTATGGAAAGCTGTGTGGAGTTTCCTACTAAAAATGGAGCTTCCATATGATCCAGCAATTCCACTCCTAGGGATCTACACAAAGGACACAAAACATTAATTCAAAAGACACCCTATGTTTATTGCAGCACTATTTACAATAGGTAGGTAAGCTATGGAAACAATCCAAATGCCCCAAAACAGATCTGGATCAAGAAGATGTGGTACATAGACACCATGGAATACTATTCAGCAATCAAAAAAAGATGAACTCATGCCATATGGAGCTAGAAGAAATGATGCTCAGTGAAATAAGTCAGAAGGAAAAAGAAAATACCGAATGGTTTCACTTATAGAAGGAATATAGGGGGACCAAATAAGACATTGGTTTAAAAAAAATAATGACACAAATAGGCAAGGAAGAAGTCAAACTATCCATTTTTGCAGACGATATGATAATATACATAGAGAACCCCAAAAACTCCACAGAAAAACTAATTAATCAATCAGTTTAGTAAAGTGGCAGGATACAAAATCAACACACAAAAATCAATAGCCTTCCTATACACAAACAATAAATCTGAAGAAGAAATCAGGAAAACCATTCCTTTAATTATTGAAACAAAAAAAATCAAATACTTGAGAATAAACCTAACAAAAGAAGTAAAGGACCTATACAAAGAAAACTATAAAATACTGTTAAAAGAAATAGAAGATGGCCTCTCTGGTGGCGCAAGGGGTTAAGCACTGCGCTATAAGCAATCCACAGCCTCTGCAACAAGAGTTTGATCCCTGGCCCACCAGGGAACAATCCACATGGCACAGCAGATCTCTCCTGTCTGGCCCACTGCTCCCCTTTACAGTGTATTTCAGTCAATCTGCCTGTTCTGTTCCCCACTCTGTCTCTGGTAAATCCTCTCACCCCCCACACATCTGGCCTGTACCCCAGCTCTTGTATGCATAAATAAATAATCTTAAAAAAAAGAATCTAAGCTTATATATATATATAAAAAAGAAATAGAAGAAGGCACAAAGAAATGGAAAGCCATCCCCTGCTCATGGATTGGAAGAATTAACATTATCAAAATGGCCATCCTACCAAAAGCAATCTACAGATTCAGTGCTATTACAATAAAAAAATTAATGACATTCTTTAAAGAAATAGAATAAATATTGATGAAATTCATATGGAGCCACCAAACACTCCCAATAGTCAAGCTCTCCTGAAAAAAAATGAACAGAATGGAGGCATCACACTCCCAGATTTCAAACTTTAATACAAAGCCATAATAATCAAAATTGCTTGGTATTGGAACAAGAACAGACACATGGACCAATGGAACCAAATAGAAAATCCAGAAATAAACCCACAGATTTAGAGTCAACTAATCTTTGACAAAGGAGCAAAGAGTATGCAATGGAACAAAAAAAGTTTGTTCAATAAATGATGCTGGGAAAACTGGGTTGCTACATGCAAAAGAATGAAGCTTGACTACTACCTCACACCATGCACAAAAACCAACTCACAATGGATTAAAGAACTAGACATAAGACCTGAAACCATAAAATATATAGAAGGAAATATAGGTGAAATACGACATGACATGCACATCAAAGACATCTTTATAGACACATCACCCAAAGCAGTGATAGTAAAGGCAAAGATAAACAGCTGGGACTACATCAAATTAAAGAGCTTCTGCACAGCAAGAGAAACAATAACCAAAACAAAGAGAAACCCCACTGATTGGGAGAAAATTTTTGCACACAACACTAACGATAAAGGACTGATCACAAAAATCTACAAAGAGCTGATGAGAAACAAAAAAAGACAAATAATCCAGTTAAAAAAATGGGCAGAAGAGCTAAAAAGAAACTTCTCCAAAGAGGAAATGCAAATGGCCAACAGGCATATGAAACAAATGTTCAACAATACTTGCAATCAGGGAAATGCAAATCTAAAAGACAATGAGATACCATCTTACATCAGTGAGAATGGCACATATTAAAAAAACTAGCAACAACAAATGTTGGTGAGGTTGTAGAGAAAAAGGAACTTTCCTGCACTGCTGGTGGGAGTGCAAACTGGTCCAACCCCTATGGAAAGCTGTATGGAGATTCCTCAACCTACTAAAGATAGAGCTTCCACATGATCCAGCAATTCCACCCCTAGGTATTTACCCAAAGGACACAGAAACATTAATTCCAAAGGGTACCTGCATCCCTATGTTTATAGCAGCACTACTTACAATAGCTAAGCTTTGGAAACAACCCAAATGCCCAAAAATAGATGACTGGATCAAGAAGATGTGGTATATATACACAATGGAATATTACTTAATCAAAAAAGATAAACTCATGCAATTTGCAGCAACAAGGATGGAGGTTGAGGGGATCATGCTCAGCGAAATAAGCCAAAAGAAAAAGAAAAATACCGGATGGTCTCACTCATAGCAGGAATCTAGAAAACCTAAATAAGGGACCAGGAAAAAGAATAACTATAAGAAAGAAAAAATCAAAATCAACAAGCAACTATAAACCAGAGATGCACTATGGTGGGGGCAGGGAGAGGAGGGATTGGGATCAATATAAGGGGGGTGTAATTGTATGGGGACTATAAACAAAAGATTAAAACATTAATAACAATACAAAACACAACAAAACAAAACAGACAGTTATAAATCAGAGACATACTGCAGGGAAGGAGGAGGGAGAGGGGTCAAAGGGAGGGAGGGAGGAGCACAGGGGACTGTGGTGATGGTACACGGGTGCATTGGGGAAGGAAATTCTACTGGGACTACAACTGGGTGGGGGAGCAAATATTGTTTAAAAATGAACAATGATCTAAAAAATAAATAATTTTTAAAAATAATATAGTTCTACAATAAAAGTAAAAAAAAAGAAGCTAATGTCAGAGTCTAATGCTAGGATAGTGAGATGGAGAACTATGGGTGGTTTTGATAGATGTAATCTACAAGAATGAGTGACTGATTAGCTGTTTATGTTCATCTGAATTAGCACATGGTTCTTGTGACCATTTCTCAAAATGGGAAGCTCAAAAGTTATAAATTTGGAGGGGATAATGAAGACCTCAATTTTAGTCAAGTTGCAGTTTAAACACTGGTGACACATCTAAGTTGAAACACCTAATTAATTGTTAGAAACAAAGGCTGTATATCAGGAGAAAATTACAGATGTAGACTGTGGGTTATAGGCATAAAGACAGAGGGAATGTCTGAGGTCATTTTTTTCATAAAAAATGCCATCTCCCTAAAATAACACTTTTAGAAATTTAAGATTATTTTAGAGCATATTCGTACAACTTTTCCATTTTTCAAATGAATAAACTATTTTCCAGAGAAAGGAAGTGATTTATTAAGGACTATATAGCAGGCACACAAAGTGGCAGAGAAAATGAGAAGGGAGTGACTCAAAATTAACCTCCCACAAACGCAGGCTACCATTTTTATTCTAAATGTATACATCTGATTATATTGCAGTAATAGTACCACATGAGATGGGGTAACAACTTAGTTTACTAAAATGACATGTTAGCATACTTAAGTTGTATGTAAATATTTTCTGTTTTCTAAAAGATCGCACTATACTGATAGATTGGTACAGGAATACTATGTGATTATGATTAATTACAATCTTTAAAACCTCTAGTTATTATTACACAATTAATTAGCTTAATGAAGCATTAATTTAGATTGAAAATGATACTAGTAAGGTTTTCATTTTAGAAATCGATATCTCATTAACAAGTTACTGCTGTATCTATAGGCATCACTAGATTAATCTCATGATATAAAAGCAGCAACATTTCAAAGAGCAGAAAAAAGACTTTTATTCATGCAGCATTTTTTTTTTATTTGAAAGGAATATATTTTCTTTCAGAGGGAAAAGAATTGCTTTGGTTTTTCCCTCCCATTGGCTCTAATGAGTCTGGGACACAGTTCCTTTCTTAGTCTTTATAAGTAAAATTAAAATAGGTGGCTCATTAATAATTATAATTTAGCACAATAAAAACTTTCCAAAATGGTGCACAGTTCTTTACAGCACCTAAAGATATTAAAAATCTTTAGTGGGAATTAACCTTGGATTCTTAAAATAAGTATGCCTTCTCATTTCCTGCTAAGCTATAGAAGACATCAGAAATACAGTGCAGTCTTAGAAACTTCAAAAATTAAGTCAGGAAGGGGGTTCTGAATCACTGAAAGACCTTGTCATGTCTCCAATTTCAAAAGCTACATTCTGTACTGTGTCCTCACTATATTCAGTCATGTTAATTTTTATGTTTCATAAACATGGCAAGCTTACTCCTCTCACAGGGGCCCCACAAACTCTGGTCCCTCTGCCTGGTGTGCTCTTCCCTCAGAACTTTACACAGTTAGACCATGTTCATCATGAAGGCATTGGCTCACATGTCAACTCCTAAAAGACTTCCCTGACAAGCAGCTGATATAGATCCTCTTAGCCTAGTTGTTATCTATCTCATTTTCTACTTACATTAACAGTAGCTCTCAGGTCCTCCCTGGTAGCACAGGAGTTAAAGCCTCAGCTATCAAGCTATCACCAGTCACTACAGCATCTGTTCAATACCCAGCCAGGGAGCTGACCCATATGGCACAACAGATCTCTCCTGTCTCACTTGCTGTTCCTCTGAGCAGGGTATTTTAGTAGATCAGCCTGTTCTGCTCCCCACTCTGTCTCTAGTGAATCCTCTCACCCACACACCTCTGATCTACATCCCAGTTCTTATATGCATAAATAAATCTTAAATAAAACCAGTAGCTATCAACTTCTATTATAAAATTATGTATATTTTTAAACATTTTACCCCTCTCTCCCCCACTAGAATGAAAAGTCCACAGGAGCAGGAATTTTGTCTCATTCACAGTTTTATCTATAGTAATAATTCAATACCTAGTGCACAGAAGGCTCCACAAGCATTTTTAAAAAAATAGAAACATCATATATCCTTCAATTCATAGCTTGGGAACCTGTGACCCACTAACCAATGACAGAGCTAAGGCAAAATCCTCAATTTTTTTTTTTTTCATTTGAAGTCAAGAACTCTTTCTACCTCAAAGACTATTTTTATCTATCTTCAGGGTAGACCCTGAATCAGGGTCAACCAGAGTCAACCTCTGGGCATGTAAATATTTTTTGAAAGTTTATAAATCATGAGGTAATAGATAACATTTACTAAATATCAACCAAATGATAAGCATTACACTGAGCATTTTATATGCTTTAATGCATTCAATGTTTGCAGAAGTTTAAACTCGTAAATCCTAAGCTTAGATTTAAGGAGAGAAAAACAATAGGAGACTGAGAAATACACAAGAAGCATGCCCATGTTCATACAGTTGGAGTTTTTAAAAATTCTAAACACCCATATCAAAACTGTTTTTGCTATGTTATGTTGTATAAAACTTCACAAGATAATTTATTGGGCATTGGGGGAAGGCATCCTCTAAGAAAAGCAAACCCAAGGACAAATTAATACCACAGCAAATCAGACTGCTTAGATTTTTATTCTTTGTAAGTTACAGTGCAATGACAGCATCAGCAGGAGCTTTCACTAGGTCATATCATATTGATCACTAGACCACTAGGCTGGGAGAAAGGTCTATGAATGAAGACTTGATGATAGTCTATCACTACAACTTCTCAAGTGCCTAATGAAGAAATGTCAGCATTTGCCCTCAAGGATAAAAAGATTAATAAAACTCACAAGCCCTTATTTCACATGCACTTTTCACTCTAAAAGAAAATTAATACAAAGCTTGCATTCATCAAATTGATTTTTCTATGTGTTAATGTTAGAACTTACAGATTTCCTTTCTAAGATCCTTAAAAGTTCCTAAATGTCACAATAAACAGACCTAAACAGACTATTTAATATTTAATCTAGAGGAAAAGAAACAGAATTTTTCAAATTCACATTTGGTCAAAATAATGCATTTATGATATGGATGAATTATTTACCTGAATTTATTTATTTTTATTGTAGCAATGTTGACTTTTATTGTAGCAATGTTGACTGCACTATATAGGCTCATACCTCTGCAGATGTATATTGCCACAAAACACCCACTACCCAGGAACAATAATCCACCCTTAATCCATTGGGTCCCTCTACACTGTGCTCCTCTCCCTCCCCTTCTGGTTGCCTCAATTCTATATCACATCTCTAGGGTTTGCTTCGGTTTAGTTATTTCCCTGATGGCAGTTATGATGAAAAATTTTCATGTGTCTGTTGACTATCTGTCTGCTCTTTTTGGAGAAGAATCCATTCAGCATTTTTGCCCATTTTTGATAGGGTTATTGGTTTTCTTTTCATTGAATGTATAGTGTTTTATAGATCTTGGATATTAGCCCATTGTCAGATTTGTGAAGGGCAAATATTTTCTCCCATTTGGTAGAACATCTTTTCGCTTTAATAATTATTTCCTTCACTATGTAGAAGTTCATTAGCTTAATGTTCCATTTGTTTATTTTTGCTTTTGTTTCACTTGCCATTGGAGTAGAGGTTCCAAAGACTTCTGTGAAGCCAACATCTTAGAGTGTTTGACTATGTATTATTCTTTGTATTTTATAGTTTTGAGGTATTACATCCAATTCTTCAGTCAATTTTTCAGTTAAGTTTTTGTAAGGTATGAGACAGTAATCTACTTTCATTTTGCTGTTGTTATTGCATATGGCTGTCCAGTTTTCCCAACACAATTTTTGAAGAGGATTTCCATTCTCCATTGAACACTTTTGGTTCCTTTGTCATAGATTAACTGTACATATAGATTTTCCTCTAAGATAGTATACAAGGTACAAGACTTTTACTACTACTATCTAACATAATATCGGAATACCTAGCTAGAGAAATTAGGCAAGATATATAAAGAATTCAAATTGAGAAGGAAGTAAAACTATCATTTGCATATGATTTGATGAAACACAAAGAAAACCTTAAAGACTCTACTAAATAATTAAAACATTAAAATCAGTATAGTGGGAAGCCACAAAATTAATATACAAAAATTGGTTACATTGCTATATGCCAAAATCCCATTTACAAAAGTAATTAAATTCTTAGAAATAAAGTTAACAAAGGTGGTGAAAGATGTGTTCAAAAATTAAACTATAGTGCCTCCCTGGTAACACAGGGGTTAAAGTCACCGCACTATTAGCTACTGCCAGCCACTATAGCCTTGTATGCATAAGGTTCTTGTATGCATAAATAAAATAAATCTTTAAAAATACGCTATAAATCATTAAAAGAAAACAAAGATACAAAGAAATGGAAAGATTCTCCCTGCTCATGGATTAGAAGAATACTGTCAAAATGGCCACCTTACCCAAAACAATATACAGATTCAATGCAAGTCTTATCAAATTTGTAAAGGCATTCTTCAAAGAAATAGAACAAGCAATAGTAAAAATTTCATGAAGCTCAAAAGCCCTTGCACAGCCAAAGCAATCCAAATAACAATGAAGATTGGCGGTATCATACTCCAAGACTTGAGAGTTGACTACAAAGATATAGTCAAGACAATAAGCTACCAAGATCCATTTAAACTGGTTCTAATCTGTCTCTTAGGAATACAGTTTGAGAATTAATTCAATGCAGAAAGGACAGCAGTGTGGCACAGAAATAGGGGCACAAGTTTCTGTCTACTTGTATTACACTAGAAGAGATGTTAAAGCTTATGGTGCCCAAATTTCCTATTTATATGAGAAGACAGAAGTTGAAATGATGCATTCAAAGGTGACTTTCTCTCTCAGTTAATCAGAATCTTTGAAGCTCCTTTCCTCTCATCCCATTAAAAGGCCTTGAATGCTACAGCATTGAGGAAGGAGGTGGGGAGAGCAATGCACTATGATGGCGGGATTTCAGTACCTTCTGGTGGGTGTGGTGGTGTAACATACACAAGAAGAGGGTGATCTTATACCTCTAAATCATATAGAGTATTGAAAACCAATGTCACCTCAATTAAAAATTTAAAAATTCAATATTTCATAAAATACTGAAATATATTTCAAATGCATGAATATGTGTATTATCACATTTTATTTCTAGGTTAAGAGGCAATGGTACGATTTTGTTGCATTCTAACAAGACTTTGGCAACTCCACGGCTACCATGTTAAGAGTTAATGTTACTTTTTAGCTCTATTTATGGGAAGCTGTATAAGTGGCTAAGAGAACATACTCTGGATTAAAATTCCTGTATCTCATTACCCTTCTTTGGAATATTAATTTTCTGACCTTGAACATAGTTACATAATTTCATTGCATATCAATTCTCTTATCAATAAAAAAGAATAACAACAAAATATCCTTTGTAAGTTTCCTTTTAAGGTTTGAGGAAGATTGTACAGCCAAACACTTGGCACATAATGAATGCTCAATGTTATTTTTACCTTGTTTCAAAATAAGATTATGTGTCTACCTTTGCAATATCTAAGTAGAAAATAGTCTTACAATAAATATTTGTGCAATGAATGAATGAATGATCAAACTAAAGCTTTAGAAAAGGTCAGTAAATAGCTAATCCTGATTGAAATCAAAGATGAAATATCTTGACCCAACCTGTACTGAATAGTTAAGAATGTTAGAGGGAAGCACTGAAAATACTCAGTAATTTCATCTCTATTCCATTTTCTTTGTGTGGTTCCAGCGTTGACACCTAATCTTACCATGTATATAAAGAGCTTACTCAGATTAATCTTTGCTTTAGTCTCTGCACTTATAAATTTCCCCCCAAATGTCTAGCCTAAATGTACTGTCTAGGTAATGGTTTCTGAATAGCTTAAACTAATATCCTTAGCACATTCTATTTTGAAACTAGTCCCCTGAAGTTCCTCATTCACAATGTTCATTCAAGGTGCCACACAGATGCATTATTACCTACAAAAGAAAGAGAGATTTTCAAAAAAGTGTGTGTGTTTTGTTTGTGTCAACTAATTGAAGCACTTCCGTTACTATTTATTTATTAGCAGTGCTTAGTAGACATCTGTTAATGCTGGACTTCTAGGCAGACTAGATCTGTAACAGGTGGAGATCCAAAATAATGATTTCTGAATATTAAACTCACCTTTGAAGTGCCATTTGGTACTCAAAAATAGGGGAACCAAATAAGACATCAGTGTAAAAAAATAACAATACAAAACATAACAAAACAAAAAAAAATATAAATCAGAGACATCCTGCAGGGGAGGAGGAGGGAGAGGGATCAGAGGAAGGGAGGGAGGAGCACAGAGGACTGAGGTGATGGTGCACGGGTGCCTTGGGGAAGGAAGTTCTATGGGGACTATACCTGGGGGGGGGAAGCAAATATTGCTTGAAAATAAACAATGATGTAAAAAATAATTAAATAAATTAAATAAAATAAAATTTGAGGAATTTCTTGCACATCCTAATTTCTCTAGTCGAGTCAAGGTTTTGGTGCATTAGAAAGCTCCAGACTCAAGGTGATTTTAGTTGTAGTAACTCTTCCCCCTCTAAATAGCAATTCAACTTCTGAACAACCCTTTAAATCCCCAGGTCTTGGTCACTTCATTTGTAAAACTAAGGATAGGAGGAGATACCTAGATGACATCATTTTTTTTAATATTAAATTTTATTTTTATATTCCCCCATACAATTGCAAACACCCCATTCTGACCCCAATCCTTCCCCTCCCGCCCCCCACCCCCCAAAAAGTGTCTCTGGTTCATAGTTTTTTGTTGATTTTGATTTTCACTTTCTTATATTCATTTTCCTGGTCCCTTATTTAAGTTTTCTAGATTCCTGCTATGAGTGAGACCATCCGGTATTTTTCTTTTTCTTTTTGGCTTATTTCGCTGAGCATGATCCCTTCCAGCGCCATCCATGTTGCTGCAAATTGCATGTGTTTATCTTTTTTGAATGCTGAGTAATATTCCATGGTATATATGGACCACATCTTCTTGATCCAGTCATCTATTTTGGGGCATTTGGGTTGTTTCCAAAGCTTAGCTATTGTAAACAGTGCTGCTATAAACATAGGGGTGCAGGTGCTCTTTGGAATTGATGTTTCTGTGTCCTTTGGGTAAATACCTAGGAGTGGAATTGCTCTATCTTGCTGGTGAAATAACCCTATTATCACAGCTTTACAAAGGAAGTTAATGACTTGAGTGTTCTTTTTATTTATTTCTAAATATCCTTGCTTATTTTTTCACAATATTGGAGTTCTCTCCTCAGGTATGGTCACCATAGATTTCCCACCACCAAAGTGCCCACAGTCCTCCACCACACCCCTCTGTGCTACTTCCCCTCTCTGTTCTCCTTTCTCCCTTTTCCCCAACCCTCCTGAGAGTCTGATCTGCTTTCAAAGGTCAGCCTTACAGTTTGTCTTTGTCTGAACCTTTGTTTGGTTTCCCCAGATACCACATATAAGTGAATTATTGCACACCACACATCTGATAAGGGATTGATATGGAAGATCAGCAATGTGCTTATACAACTCAACAAAGAGTAAACAAACAACCCAATAAAAAATGGGCAGGAGAGCTGAATAGGCACTTCTCCAACGAAGACATGCAGAGGGAAAACAGACGTATGAAAAAATGCTCATTATTACTTATTGTCAGGGAAATGCAAATCCAAACCACAATGAGATACCACCTCACACTGTGAGGATGTACCATATTTAAAAAAAAAAAAAAAGGAAAAACATAAACAACAAGAGCTAGTGACAGTGTAGACAGTGTATAGAGACAGGAACCTTCTTACACTGCTGGTGGGAATCTAGACTGAAAGAAATGTGGAGATTCCTAAAAGACTAAAATTGAATTTATCATATGACCCAATAATTCCACTCCTAGGCTTTCAAAGAGCTCAAAAGCAATTTGAAAGGAAACCTGCACCCCTATTTATAACAGCTCTATTTACAATAGCCAAGATATGGAAACAACCTACATGCCCCAGAACAGATGAATGGATTAAGAGGATGTGGTGCATATATATACAATGGAATACTTACTCAGTGATCAAAAACGATAAACTATATGTCATTTGCAGCAACATGAATAGAACTGGAAGGTATTATTCTAAGCAAAGTGAGCCAGAATGAGAAAGATAAGTATCTGATGACTTGAATATTTTTAAAAATAAGTACTGGTGATTTGTTCTTTTTAAATCAAACTGGAAAATTGAACATATTCTTTTATTCATGGATGAATTTAGAAGAAAATAGCAAATATAACTCTTAAGTGATATTTTAGACCAAGTCTCATGTTATTCATGAGAAAAGAATGCCATGGGAAAATATCTGACCATTTTATGTCAAGTTGGATTCACATTTATATCTCTCCATCAGACATTTGATAAGCATTCACTATGTTACAGACCTTTATAAGACATAGAAATAAGTCTGATAGAGTTCCAGCTCTTAAGAATGCAGAGCACAAAGGGTTTAAGACTCTAGGGTTGATAACAGCATGATGGTGCAGTAGGAAACTGTAAGCCCTCCTTCCCTAAAAGATACATCAGTTCAACAACACAGGGACTCATTCTCCTTGTTAGAAATCCAGAAAATGGTTGGGCCTCCCCAGTGGCGCAGCGGTTGAGCGCTGGGTTGTGAAGCTGCCCACAGCCTCTGCAGCCGGTTTGATCCCGGGCTGCTCCCCGGCCACCAGAGGAGGGTCCCACAAGGCACGCAGACCTTTCCTTCCACCCACTGCTCCCCTCAGCAATGACTTGGGTCCTTCTGCCTGCTCTGCTCCCCGCTCTGGCTCTGGTGAATTCTCTCACCCTCCCGTGCTTCTGACTGTACCCAGTGCTTGTATAAATAAATAAATAAATCTTTAAAAAAGAAAAAAAGAAATCCAGAAAATGGTTAAAAGGATCATGCATCCCAGGCAAATGTAAAACCAGTGGCACTGAAGCCAGAGGAACAGACAGAAGAGCCTGTGGTTCATGGAACATGGTAAGATAAAATATAATGTAGTCATTAAAAATAATGATGCAAATATTGATATGAAAGATATCCATAATAATTGGGAAGTAGTATAAAATTTATCTATAAATAAATCTACAGATAATTCTTTCAAACAACTTGCATATAGAAGCATACAAGTTTATTTAAGAAAACAAATTATAGGGCCTCTACTGGTGGCACAGCAGTTTAGCGCTGGGCTACGAAGCTTCCCACAGCCTCTGCAGTGGCAGTTCGATGCCCAGCCGCCAGCGAAGGTCCCACATGGTGCACAGACCTCTCCTGCTGTCCCCGCTGCTCCCCTCAGCAGTGTATTTTGTTGGACTGCCTGTTCTGTTCTCCGCTCTGGCTCTGGTGAATTCTCTCACCCTCCCGTGCTTCTGACTATACCCAGTGCTTGTATAAATTAATAAATAAATAAATAAATAAATAAATAAATAAATAAATAATCTTTAAAAAAACAATATATATATATATATATACACAAAAATATTAATGCTGATATTCTCTGATGAATACTTTTTAAAATATTTTTCTGCATTTCATTATTTGTTTCAGGCTTTTAATTGCATACATGTAGGTGGGTGTGAAGGTAACACAATTATGCTGTGTCAATTAACATCCATGATCACATGTAAGTAAGATGTAAGTACGTAAGACATTCAAAATTTCTGTTAAATGGAAGGAAAATAGTCTAAAAGCTTCCATGAAATTCTGCCTGGCATTTTAATTTTCAGCTTTCTCTCTCACTGTTCTTTGCCCTTTGCTTCCACGGAGGCCTTCCATGAGAGCCCTTAATCTCTGGGGTGCTGTACCTCTAAGCTCTCAGAATATCTGCAGCATTTCATGTGTGTATATCTCAGATGTATTCACTATCTGCTACTTTGAATTATTAGTTCTCTTATATGCCTATGTTTTGCTGCTTGAACAAGTCTGAAGTTCCTCTAAGATATTTTTATTTTTGGTTTTGATTTACTAGCTCCTTAGGAGTTTTCAACATTTATCCCATTCTGCTCCAATATACCTACTTTAATTCACATCCCAGATATTGTCTTCTCTTAATCAGTTATTAACTTGCATATACCATGCTTTGTGCTGCTTATCCTCTTAACACCCCACCTATCCCCTTTTATGCCTGAAAAGAATCCAAAATCTTTAAATCCAGCTCAAATGATGCATTTCTCTCTCATTCTACTGTACTTTCCTACTTTGCATCATCATCTCTGCTCTGAAGTTCTGTACCCTTTACATCTTTGAGGCAATGATGTTGTACCCCTTTACATTCCAGACCTCACATACAGTAAGTACTTAGTAAATCTGTATTGAACTGAATGAGAATAGAAATGTGAAAACATTCTAACAGTGATAAGTCAACCTTGTTTTATTCTAGCACTTTGTCCCTCTACCATGTAATTCTCCATATTCTGCTAATTTAAAAGATTAAATAGTTCTGAGTTGGGAGATAGTCAGGAGAAATAGTAAAGGTCCTAGTTTTCACAGTTTCTAATTTTATGTGCGGCGAATCTTAGTCTGAATTGATAGAAAATTAGGCATATACCTTGTTAAAAATCTCTGCATCAAAATTTGCACCCATTATTATTCTTGAAAAATCTGCTGTATTATGTTAAGCACTCCCTTCCGTTCACAGGGATAATTCAATACTCAAGTCAACCAAAAACAACGCATAAAGTACACCCAGAAGATCTGGAAGAATAGAACATATGAATTGAACTGCCAGTAGGTATTGTAATAGCGATCATTTCACCAAGACACATTTATGAGACATCTGTGAATTGCTAAGTGCTGTCAAAAGTCTTTCAGAAGGAAGCACAATGTGGACATATCCCTCATGGGAGGGACTGTGCCAGGAACAATATTGCTTATGTCGCTAGTGTGTGGAGCAGATGCTGTGAACCCTCTTTGAGAGGTTCATTGCAAAGCATTCTGTCGCTGGCAAAGAGTCCTCATTATTATTGCTGGAAATGCCAAACAAGGAAGAAAGAGAATCAGAGTGTCCCCCATGCTCCTTGAGATTACATCTTCGCCAGTTTCTGGCCTTTGTCATTCAATGACTGTTTCCATTTCCCTTTTTCTGTGTTGAGCCTCATGCTGTATGACCATCTGTGGCACATTTACAGAGAAGAAAACTTTCTCCCTTTTATTCCCATTACATTAATCTGCTGTAAAAAGTGATGACCCTTTTTTGGCCTCCATCTTAGCCCTGTCCACTAATTGAATTTTCTGTATAAGAATCCTGTCAGTTGCTATTTTGGCCCCTTTACTTCTCTCTCTTTACCCTCAAACAAAACACAGGGAGACAGCATTCTATTTTGCTACCACAGAGAAAACTGGTTAGGAAAGATGCATTGACTTCAGTACCTGGATCAATCCTCTTAGGATGTTTAATTCTTTAAAATGTAATAAAATATTTCCCCTCTCAAACTCCCCTCACAGAGTTTATCTTGGAAGTATTTTTACTCAGTGAGTTTTCTGAAAGGAATTGATAGCCAAAAATAATATGACCCCTTCTCAGGCAGTCACAATATTTCAGAATTTTAGGGCCAGAAGGCAACTTAGAAACAATCTTAATCGATCCTTTCATTTCAAAGATGAGGGAGGCAGACTAATTTGACAGGCAAAATGACTCTCTAATGGCCACATGAGCAGTTAGTAACAGGACTCAGTCTTGAGCCACCTAACTCTTGTGCCAGGAGAGGGAAACTATTTTTATTGAATTATGATTTTAATCCACTAATGCAGACAAAATAAATACAACCAAAGAATAATAAGCCCTGTAATTTCCAAAGAAAAACAGCTAATGTCTGAATAAATTCCTTGAGTGAAGGCAGGGGTAAAGTTCAGAATATTGGTATGGTGCACATGTTCTCAAGCTAAATGATAAATTGATAAATAATGATTCATTAGATTTAGTCAGGGTATCCTTATGGTACCTAAAAAACCACTCAATTCAGTAAAACTGGACAAATCAGTGAAAAAACAATTCCAAATTTGACTATTAAAAAGAGTTGAATGCAATATATAACTGGATATCATCAACAATTATAAGAACAGGGCCTCCCTAGTGGCATAGCGGGTTGAGGGCAGTGCTGTGAAGCTGTCCAAAGCCTCTGCAGCACATGTTCAATTCCCGGCCAGCCAGGGAGATAACGACATGGTGCGGCAGACCTTTTCTGTCGCACATGCTGCTCCCCTCAGCTGTGTTTTCGGTCATCTGCTTGTTCTGCTCCATGCTCTGTCTCTGGTGAATTCCCTCACCCTCCCACACTTCTGGCCTGTACCCCAGTTCTTGTATAAATAAATCTTTAAAAAAGTTATAAGAACTGGGCCTCCCCGGTGACACAGCGGTTGATCACTGGGCTGCGAAGCTGCCCACAGCCTCTGCAGCGCCAGTTTGATACCCAGCCGCCGGGCGATGGTCCCACATGGAGCACAGACCTCTCCTGCTGTGCCTGCTGCTCTCCTCAGCAGTGTATTTCATCAGTCTGCCTGTTCTGTTCCCCGCTCTGGCTCTGGTGAATCCTCTCACCCTCCCGCGCTTCTGACTGTACCCAGTGCTTGCATAAATAAATAAATAAATCTTTAAAAAAAATTATAAGAACAAAGTGGACAGGGGAGCTCAGCTGCAGAATCCTACTCTAGAAAACCATAGATATAATGAGGAAAGAAAAGCACCTGGAGATGTGTTTAGATACCTTTGCCACAGCTCCTTAATTGTCCCCACGCAAAAATGTGGGCCCTTGGCATGAATGTTTATATAACTTTACCATTTTCTGCCTACCACAAATACTTAATGCTATCTGAAATTATCTTATTTTTCTTTATGTATTTATTGTTTTTATTATCCTACTAAAACTTAATTTACCATTGATTCCCAGTACCTAGAAACTGATCCTATATGTAGCAAATACATATAGTAAGTACACAGTAATAGTGAGTGAATAATTGAAAGATTAAAAGACTTTCATACCTTATGTCTAAATAATTCTTAGGCATGTTCTTATTTCTTTATCATTGTGCAGAGATTAATGAGGCTGTAGTCTACCCTATTATTCTAATTTTCATTAATTCCAAGTATCTGATATACTCTCATCTATACTACATAGGTGAGGTGTCTACTCTATTTATAGTCCATTCTAGAAAGCTTGTCTTTCTTTGAAAGTGCTTATAATGGATAAATGTTTTAAGTGTAACAAAAATTCCTTTTACTGCCTCTTAAGCTCCTTTCTCTACTGTGGCTTTAAAGAACAGAGAGAATACTATTCTCTCAAAATATTTCAAGAGATGAAAAATCAAATGATTACAGAGGTTAGTAGAGGTGATGGAAATGAGAGAAGCTAGAAGGGTGAAAGATAATATAGAGTAGTGAGGATTGTATGTCTTGTAAAAATGCACACTGACTTGAAAGGAATAAGGAACCTGTGATGATATAGCCTGTTGCTTTTCAAGGGAAAAAACTGTACTTTCATGTCATATCAACTTATGTCTAAAATAATGTTGGTAAGAATTCTCCTGCTTTATACTATGATGGAATTGTCCATCTCACTAACAGTAACGAAAAATCTAGTAAGACACACATAGACATACAAAATTTTTTGAAGACACAGTAAAAAAATAAGCTAGTATAACCAGGATTTGTGAGAACAGTATCTCAGAAAAAGAAAGTTTGTAGAGGTGAGGGTTATATTCTAAATACCACTTTTCAAATGGGAGAATCTGCCATTTTTAGCAGAAGATAGAGGCTATAAAGAGGCAGAAAAGTCAGTCATGTGTATTGAAAGTTTCTGAGTATTCACAACACCAAAATTGAAGCTTTCAGTGGCATAAGTTGTTAGTGTGAAAGGACTCCAAAGAAAACACAGGATAAAGATATCAGCCTTAAACTCAGTATATTTCCATTTGAAGCATTTACCAAATCTTAAGTTGTACCTGATTTTATGTCTAACACAAATCCATTTAGTGCCACTGAAGTTTTTTTAACTCTGAAAAATAGGTAATACCCTATTCTCCAACTTTATTTCAGAAGCTAGAAATCAAGAGTACACAGTTGTAGCATGCATGTATGAAGATGAATGACGCTACCTGGGTGTCAAACAGTAGTGAGTGGAAGGGTCTTTAGTGAACTAGCAAGTTCATGCTACATCTAAAGAAGAAAGTACACCATTTCTTCCTTTACGAATAAGACTCCTGCATGTATAAAACAGGTGAGACTTGAAGTCTGTGGCAAAGTGAAGGTGTTGAACTGAAGTCCACATACTTACAACTAGCAGAACAAAGGCAATAACTCTGGAAGGAAAAACAGAAAATGTATGCTTGGAGTACGCTGTAGAGAAGGAGATCCCAGCAAGCATTTCAACGGGCAGAAGTCAGCCAGTGCACATAATTTGTGAGGTATACCAAAAGCACAGGGGCTACTGAATCTCCCATCACAAATCCCAGAGAAGAGGTATTATCAGGGGTACCAAAAACATGAGCCAGTCCCATCTCAACTTATCCATACCAACATCAGAATCCCTTCAAGTGCCTCCTAATCCCATGGATTCATCAATGACAAAATAGATCTAAGTACATACAGAAATAGCAAAGGACAAAGTAAGTAAAATCAAGGAGAATAGACAAGCAAGGAGAATAGACAAGCACAAAGTGGGGATGGAGCACATTGGACTATGGTGGTGGAATACAGATGTTTTGCTGATGGAAGCACTATGGTAACATCACCAGAACGAGGAGGGAATCCTATATTTCCAGTAATGTAAATGTAAAAGTAATGTAATGTAAATCAACAGTAATGTAAATCAACATTACCACAATTAAAAAAAAAAAAAGCCACATAGCCCCAATCCCAAACTTCTGCTAAGATGAATTTCAGGCAGAGAATGTTTCATGTCACAAACACAGAGAAATTAAAAAAAAAAGGCCTCCCTGGTGGCACAAGGGGTTAAGATGCAACCTGTGAAGCTGTTCACAGCCACTGCAGCACGAGTTTGATCCCTGGCCAGGGAGCTGCCCACATGGCGCAGCAGACCTCTCCTGTCTCACCAGCTACTCCCCTCAGCAGTGTATTTTGGTCCGTCTGCCTATTCTGTTCCCCACTCTGTCTCTGGTGAATCCTCTCACCACCACCCCCCTCACACACACACACCTCTGGCCTGTATACCAGTTCTTGATTGCACAAATACATAAATCTTTAAAAAAGAAAAAACAGAGAAATAAATTTTCCATCTTTTCCAAAGCAATATATTCAATGCAATCCCTATCAAAATAAAAAGTAAAAATAGATCTTTTTGAGTAAATAAAAATAGATCATTTTTAGCAGTTCAAACTAGAATTGGGTTACATTTCTAAACTAATCACCAAAGCTTGGGGATCTGAAGTTATGATTAAACAGAACTTTAGCCACATGGACTCTCTAGCTAGGGATCAAGTTGGTTCATCCACATCACATGCAAGAAATGGTGCTGTGATTTGTGTTTTTATTATTCACAGAATGGAAAAAGGCAGAAAAACAAAGAAAGTAGGTAACCTTGCTTCTCTTTTCTGACACTTTTACAAGTCAAAAAGGGTCCTATACACTCATCTGAATCGGCAGCTTTCTGGAAAGGTTTGATGGGTCTGTTAAGTCTTGGAACCACAGATTATACTTCATGTGAATTCAGGGAAGTTTTTTCTTATTTAGTCATGAAAGGTCTGCATGAAATGAGCTTTGACATTTGGAAACTCACCTGGAGCTGATTCCTTCATTCTTCTCTTCCTGCCTTCTCTTTCCAGCTCCCTTTCCCTTTCATTTTTGCTCATGTTTTAGCTTTATTTTCTTCAAGGTGGCTCCCATTGAGCCACCTAAGTTTCTTCTAGAAACTTAGAAAAGTTCAACTTTTCACACTTCTATCTCTTGATATTTCATTCTAAGTGAACAACCTCCTTGGATTCTCAAATATCTATAAAAAGTTCTCTAATATTTCGTATTTATAGATTTCTACTCAGGCTGTTTAATCTCTCTACCATAGACCCCTGCCATCTTCACTCATGAAGATTATACTAGCAACCTCCTATTCACCTTCAGCCAAATCAAACTTCTATTATTTAAAGTAGACATTTCTGAATGCCCTAGGAAATAAGATTTATATGCACAACTTTCATTTCACTTATCAGATGGCATTGCAATTATATGATAATATTTCTCTTTCCTAACACTTTTGATTACCTCATTGTAAGGGCTGCATCATATCAAGGATCTTATCCTCAGTACTTGCCACAGTGACTAGGACACATTATATGCTCAATATGTGTTTGCTTAGATGAATGGAAAGGAGAATAAATTAAGGATTCTGGACTAACACTGTGAAGCAAAAGTTCTTATTTCTCTAAATCATTTTGACATTTCTTTCTTTTCCTTCAACTCTCCTCCTTCCTTTAAAATTGCTTTATGAACTTTCTGGAGATGTGAATTTATGAAATAGTGTAATATGATAGAGAATTTTTTTCTATCAGATCTTTAAACCATTTAAAAAGTAATTATATGAACTCACAGTGTTATTAGTTATGTTCATTGAATTGGCATTTCTATTATGAATCCATTTTTAATTACATTGGTCACATTTCATCAATATTTCTTCTGAGAGCAGCAAAATGTACAATGGCACTTGCAGAGACATGTGCATCAAATTAAATGGAAAACTCTATTCCTGTACAGTTATGCCAGCCGTGATCGAAGATTCTGTAAGACCTGTGAAGAATCTTACCAACTTTACAGATAGAACTACACTAGCATGTAAAATAGAGACTGTGGTGATGATCCTGGTTTCTAACAGGCAAAAAAAAGTCTAAAAAGTAGATTGATGGTGGACCATTTTCTCAATTTTCTTCTTCATTAGTTCTGTGAGGCAAACAAACTATCAAGGGGGGAAATTCCTACATTGAAGGTCTGTTGTCATTACTTGAAAAAGAGCTAAGGAAAGCACAGGCACATTGTCTTGGTAGTGTGGATAAACTGCACCAAGAAAAACCTCTTTTGGTTATAGTACAGAACCCTAACTCAGGTGATTTAAAAAGAACAAAGGGAATTTGTTGGTTTGTGTAAATAAAAATGCAAAGTAGGGGTACATCTAGCTTTATTTAGGAATTTAATTAAATATAACTAGGATTTTGCTAATGCTGTAGTCTAGGAGCTAGCAAACTGTTTTTGCCATAAAGGACCAGTATTAAATATTTTAAGGTTTGAGGGTCTCATCTGGTCTCTATTGCATATTCTTGGCTTTTTTGTTTTTACAACAGTTTAAATTGTATAAACCATTCTTAGTTTCTGAATTATACAAAAACAGGTACTGGATGGATTTGGCTCCTATACTCAAGTTTCAATCTCTGGTAATCCATAATCCACGTTTGGGTTCCCACATGTTGGGTTCCATTCAGGATAATGAATTAGTTACCATGTTTCTTTAGTTTCTTTTAAAATGAATAGTTCTTCATGGCATGCAGACCTCTCCTTCCACTCCCGCTGCTCCCCTCAGCAGTGTATTTTGTCAGTTTGCCTGTTCTGTTCCCCGCTCTGGTGAATCCTCTCACCCTCCCACCCTTCTGACTGTACCCAGTGCTTGTATAAATAAATAAATAAATCTTTAAAAAAATGAATAGTTTAGCTTTTATTTCTCTTTTAAGTTTACTGTTTTTTAAAAAAATAGATGACAATTTATAGAAAATGTCTCAATTTAGATTTGCCTAATGATTCTTCACAATGAGATTAAGGTTATGCATTTTAAGGAATACGAGTGAAGAAACACTGTTATCTGTGCCTGCCAACAGGAGGTACATGACATTGATTTGTCTCAGAACTGGTGACATTATATGTTAGCTTTGGTCATTTTATTAAGGAGTCGTCACAGCCAGCTTTCATCACTGTAAATTACTATTTCTCCTTTGTGATAAAAAATAATGTATGGGGGATATTTTGAAACTATCAAACTTACACCTATTCAACTGACTTTTTAGTTACTATATTTACTTGTTGTGATTCTACTCTAGGGAAAAGCTTTTCTTTTTTTTTTTTAATTCTCTCTTATCTCTTTATATCACTGCAAAATCATGCAATTCATATTTTAATTATTAGGTTCAATTCATTGATAGCATTATGTATGTTCATGTCAAAATAATCAAGATTTGATCACTCTGAGCCTACTTAAACTGGCTCCTATGTCATTTTGGCTTGTTTCCTCCTTATTTTTGATAAAACAAGGTATTCCTGGCTTATGTAGCTTCTTGGAGAACAACTGTTTCCATAATAAGCCACACCTAACTCTCCCAGTCATGGTGGCTTCACATCTGAAACCTGGGGGGGGGGGGCAGTCTAAACTCCCCACCCAGCCAGCAGTACTGAGACTGACCCACTAGGGTCAAAGAGGCTGAGTGGGGGAACCTAGATTTTCAACCCTATCTGACAGCAATCACTTTATCCACTGTGCTGTGTCAGAAAGTGCTGCAAAAGCAGATTTTAACTAGAATCAGAACTTAATACCTTTATACTCAGCATGCTTAGGAGTCAATTAAAAATCACACATCTTACAAAGAACTAGAAAAATATCAAAGACAAAGCAAATGCCAACACTGAGATGACAAAGATGTTAGAAATTTTTGACATGGATTTTAACAAATCCAACAAAAATAAGCCTAAATGAGTGATTAGGAATATTTTCGAAAGTAGTGTGAAATAGAAAGTCTCAGAAAAGACACAGAAATTATAAAAATACTAAAATGAAAATTTCAGAATTTAAAAATTAAATAACATAAAGGAAAAACTTATGGAGGAGCTCAAAAGAGGAAAGACAAAACCATCAGTGAAATTCAAGATAGATCAGTAGAATTTATCCTATTAAAACTATGGAAAGAAAATAGACTGAAAATAAGAGCATCAGGGAAGTATAAGAATATAACAAAGGAGTTAAAATTTGTGTTTTGAAGCAGAAAAAGAAGGAAAAGGGAGAAAGGATGGAAAAATATTCAAAGAAAGAATGATGGAGAATGCTCCAAATTTGGCAAAGATACAGAAACAAGAAGATGAGTAAGTCCACAGTGGTTACTCAATAAAAGAGCACTTTTTTTTTTCTTTTTTTTTTTTAATAATGAATTTTATTGTTATATTCCCCATACAATTGCAGCCCCCCCATTCTTCCCCAATCCCTCCCTCCCACCCCCGCCCCCCTAAAAGTGTCTCTGGTTCATAGTTTTTTGTTGATTTTGATTTTCACTTTCTTATATTCATTTTCCTGGTCCCTTATTTAAGTTTTCTAGATTCCTGCTATGAGTGAGACCATCCGGTATTTTTCTTTTTCTTTTTGGCTTATTTCGCTGAGCATGATCCCTTCCAGCGCCATCCATGTTGCTGCAAATTGCATGTGTTTATCTTTTTTGAATGCTGAGTAATATTCCATGGTATATATGGACCACATCTTCTTGATCCAGTCATCTATTTTTGGGCATTTGGGTTGTTTCCAAAGCTTAGCTATTGTAAACAGTGCTGCTATAAACATAGGGGTGCAGGTGTTCTTTGGAATTGATGTATCTGTGTCCTTTGGGTAAATACCTAGGAGTGGAATTGCTGTATCATATGGAAGCTCTATGTTTAGTAGGTCCAGAAATCTCCACACGGCTTTCCACAGTGGTTGGACCAGTTTGCACTCCCACCAACAGTGTAGAAGAGTTCCTTTTTCTCCACACCCTCGCCAGCATTTGTTGTTGCTAGTTTTTTTAATATGTGCCATTCTCACTGGTGTAAGATGGTATCTCATGGTAGTTTTGATTTGCATTTCCCTGATGGCAAGTGATGTTGAACATTTTTTCATATGCCTGTTGGCCATTTGCATTTCCTCTTCAGAGAAGTTTCTTTTTAGCTCTTCTGCCCATTTTTTGACTGGGTTATTTTCTTTGTTGTTGTTGAGTCTCATCAGCTCTTTGCAGATTTTTGTGATCAGTCCTTTATCATTAGTGTTGGGTGCAAAAATGTTCTCCAAGTTGGAGGGGTTTCTCTTTGTTTTTGTTATTGTCTCTTTTGCTGTGCAGAAGCTCTTTAATTTGATGTAGTCCCAGCTGTTTATCTTTGCCTTCACTATCACTGCTTTGGGTGATGTGTCTGTAAAGATGTCTTTGATGTGCAAATCACGTATTGTTTCGCCTATATTTCCTTCTATATATTTTATGGTTTCAGGTCTTATGTCTAGTTCTTTAATCCATTTTGAGTTGATTTTTGTGTATGGCGTGAGGTAGTGGTCAAGTTTCATTCTTTTGCATGTAGCGACCCAGTTTTCCCAGCACCATTTATTGAACAAACTTTCTTTGCTCCAATGCATAGTCTTTGCTCCTTTGTCAAAGATTAGTTGACCATAAATCTGTGGGTTTATTTCTGGATTTTCTATTCGATTCCATTGGTCTGTATGTCTGTTCTTGTTCCAATACAATGCAGTTTTGATGATTATGGCTTTGTAGTATAGTTTGAAGTCTGGGAGTGTAATGCCTCCATTCCCTTCTTTTTTTTTCAGGAGAGCTTTGGCTATTCGGGGTTTTTTGTGATTCCATATGAATTTCATCAATAATTGTTCTATTTCTTTGAAGAATGACATTGAAATTTTGATTGGAACAGCATTGAATCTGTATATTGCTTTTGGAAGGATGGCCATTTTAATAATGTTTATTCTTCCAATCCACGAGCAGGGGATGTCTCTCCATTTCTTTGTGTCTTCTTCTATTTCTTTTAACAGTGTTTTATAGTTTTCTTTGTATAGGTCCTTTACCTCTTTTGTTAGATTTATTCCGAAATATTTGATTTTTTTTGTTTCAATAACAAAAGGGATGGTTTTTTTGATTTCTTCTTCTTCAGATTTATTGTTTGTGTATAGGAAGGCTACTGACTTTTGCGTGTTGATTTTGTATCCTGCCACTTTACTGAACTGATTGATGAGTTGAATTAGCTTTTCTGTGGAGTTTTTGGGGTTCTCTATCTATAATATCATATCGTCTGCAAATAGTGATAGTTTGCCTCTTCTTTTCCTATTTGGATTCCTTGGATGTCTTTCTCTTGTCTTATTGCCCTGGCTAGGACTTCCAGTATTATATTGAAAAGCAGTGGTGAGAGTGGACATCCTTGTCTTGTTCCAGATCTTAATGGAATTGCTTTCAGCTTTTCACCATTGAGAATGATACTGGCTGTTGGCTTGTCATAGATGGCCTTTATGATGTTGAGGTATGTTCCTTGTATCCCAAGAATTTCAAGGGCTTTTATCATGAATGGGTGTTGCACTTTGTCGAAAGCTTTCTCAGCATCTATTGATATTATCATATGGTTTTTATATTTCTTTTTGTTGATGTGTTGGATAACGGTGATTGATTTTCGGATGTTAAACCATCCTTGTGCCCCTGGAATGAATCCTACTTGGTCGTGGTGAATTATCTTATGGATACATTGTTGTATTCTGATGGCTAAAATTTTATTGAGGATTTTTGCATCAGTGTTCATTAGGGAGATTGGCCTGTAGTTTTCCTTTTTTGTGTTGTCCTTGTTCGGTTTTGGTATTAGTGTAATGTTGGCTTCATAGAACGTGTTTGGTATTGTCCCTTCCTTCTCAATTTTTTTGGAAGAGTTTGTGAAGGATAGGCACTAATTCGTCTCTGAATGTTTGGTAGAATTCATTTGTAAATCCATCATGTCCTGGGCTTTTGTTTTTGGGGAGGTTTTTGATTACCATTTCAATTTCGCTAATTGTAATTGGTCTGTTTAGGTGTTCTATTTCTTCTTTATCTAGCTTTGGGTGATTGTAGAGTTGTAGGAATTTGTCCATCTCCTCTAGATTGTTAAACTTGTTTCCATATAACTGTTCATAGTAGTCACTGATTATTCTTTTGATTTCTGCTGTGTCCGTTGTGATTTCTCCTCTTTCATTGATGATCCTGTTGATTTGTGCTTTCTCCATTTTTTCCTTTGTGAGCCTGGCTAGGGGTTTGTCTATTTTATTGATTTTTTCAAAGAACCAGCTCTTGGTTTCATTGATCTTTTGGATTGTTTTTTTAGTTTCAATTTCATTTATTTCTGCTTTGGTTTTTATTATTTCTTTTCTTCTACTGGTTTTGGGGTTTTTTTGTTGTTCTTTTTCTAGATCTTTGAGCTTCGAGATTAGGTTGTTTCTTTGAGTTCTTTCTTGTTTCTTGATGTGAGCTTCTATTGCTATATATTTTCCTCTTATTACTGCTTTTGCTGCATCCCATACATTTAGGATATTGGTGTCCTCCTTGTCGTTCAATTCAAAAAATTTTTTAATTTCCTCTTTGATCTCCTCATTAGTCCAGTGGTCTTCCAGTAGTGTGGTTTTTAATCTCCATGAGGTAGGAAAGTTCCTTGCCTTCTTTTTATGGTTTATTTCTAGTTTGATGCCTTCATGGTCAGAAAAGATGGTTGATGTGATTTCAATCTTGGTGTATCTGTTGATGTTTGTCTTGTGCCCCAGTATGTGATCGATCCTGGAGAATGATCCGTGTGCGCTTGAGAAAAATGTGTACTCCGTTTTTTTGGGGTTTAGTGTTCTATAGATGTCTGTTAAGCCCAATTGCTCTAGGTCCTTATTTAGAGCTTTGGTTTCTTTACTTATTTTTTGTCTTGTTGATCTATCCATTGTTGATAGTGGTGTGTTGAAGTCTCCCACTACGTATGTGTTTTCTCTGATGTCTGTTTTCAGAGAGGACAACAGTTGTCTGATATATTTTGGTGCTCCTTCGTTTGGTGAGTATATGTTAATGAGTGTTATTTCTTCTTGAAGTATTGTCCCCTTGATCATAATGTAGTGACCATTGGGGTCTCTTTTTATCTTTTTGAGTTTGAAATCTGTTTTATCTGATATAAGTATAGCTGTTCCTGCTTTCTTTTTTGGTCCATTTGCTTGTAGGATTGTTTTCCATCCTTTAACTTTGAGCCTATTTTTATCTTTTGTCGCTAAATGTGTTTCCTGGAGACAGCAAAAGGTTGGGTTTTGTTTCTTAATCCAGGCTGCAACTCTGTGTCTTTTTATTGAAGAGTTTAGTCCATTTACATTTAGAGTTAATATTGATATGTTAACATCTGTATTTGCCATTGTGTTTGTCTTTCCTTTGATTTTATTTATTTATTCTTTTAATAACTTTTTTTTTTTTGGCCTTCTTTCATTGTTATTCGTCCCTCTGAGGTTCTGGCTTTAGGACTCCTTGTAGTATTTTTTGGAGTGGGGGTTTAGTTGCAATGAAATTCCGGAGTTTCTGTTTGTCTGGGAAGGTCCATATTCTTTCTTCAAAGAGGAAGGAGAGCTTTGCGGGATAGAGTATTCTTGGTTGGCATCTGTTTTCTTGGAGTCTGTTGACTATGTCCCTCCACTCTCTCCTTGCCCGTAGTGTTTCTTCGGAGAAGTCTGATGTCAGCCTGATTGGCTTTCCTTTGAATGTTATCTGTTTCTTCCCTCTTGCCAGCTTCATTATTTTTTCCTTGTCCTGGATTCTTGGGAGCTTTACTATTATGTGTCTTGCTGTATTTTTTCATTCGTCATGGAAGTTTGGTGTTCTTCTTGCTTCTTGTATATCAATTTTCAGCTCCTTCTTCACATTTGGGAAGTTCTCTTCAATTATCTCTTTGAATATTTTCTCTGTTCCTACATCTCTCTCCTCTCCTTCTGGTATTCCTATAACTCTTATATTTCCTTTCCTCATGGAGTCAGATAGTTCCCAAAGTCTTTCTTCATTCTTTTTCCTTCGTACTTCTCTTTCCTTTTCTGTTTTGGTTCTTTTTATTTCTGTGTCTTCAAGAGCACTTATTCGTTCTTCCATTTCATCAATTCTGCTTTCATTGCTTTTCCCAGAATTCTTTAGTTCTTCCACTAATTCTTTGATCTCCTGCATTTCTTTTACTTCCCTCTTTAGGGACTCAATTTCATTCTTCTGATCGTTGATTATTTTTCCCTTATCATTGTTTTCCTTTATGACTTCTGTCAGTTTTTTAATCACGGCAATTTTAAATTCTCTTTCTGGAAGGCTCAGAAGTTCTTCCAAGTTACTGTCGTTGCAATCTGAGGGCTGGTTTTCTTTTTGTGGTGTGCTTTTTCTCTGGAGAGTTGCTAGGTTGCGTGTGTTTCTTCTCCTCCCTACTGTCTGTTTTCTAATTTGCCGTATGCGTTGGGACACTGTGTAGTTGGGACTGGCCGGCATCTTGGGTGAGCTTCTCTGCTCCCCTCTGGTTCCTCCAGGAGTCATCTGTCAGTTTCAAGCAGTCTTTATTGGAGAAAGGCCCCTGTCCTAAAATGTCGATGTGGGGACACACTCCCCTGTGCGCCTGGTCTGCCCCGGCGGAGGGTTCCTGCTCCCCCTCTGGGCTTGGACTGCAGGCCAGAGGGGGTCTGGTGTGGGCGAACTTCCCCCGCTCACCTCTGGCTCCTGAGGAAGCCTTCTGCAGGTAGTCTTTACTGAAGAAATGTCCCTGTTCTAAAATGGTGATGTGGGACACACTCCCTGCGCGTTCGGTGTCAGGCACACTCTTCCGCGTGCCTGGTCTGCCCTGGCTGTGGGTGCTCGCTCTCCCTGTGGGCTCAGACTACTTGTTCGGAAGGGGCCGGGTGTGGGCTAACTCCCCAGCTGGCCACTAGCTCCTTCAAGAGCCTGTGCTGGCTACAAGTCGCTAGGTCGCGCCAAAGATCTCTCCTAGAGCCCTTGGGGAGCTGATTTTCCACCCCGTGGGACAGGGAGCAAAGCGGGGATGGTAGGGTACACCTCAACGGCTTTGGGGTGCTGTGTCTGCCTTGTGCCCCACCGTCGTGGGGAACCCACGCCCCTAATTTCGTGCCCCGGTCTCAGTTCCAAAGCCCTCAGTTCCAGGACGCGGGCTGTAGCCCAGTTCAGTGGCGCGGGAATGGCGCCTTTTGCACCGCTCCCGTGCCTGGGCGCCTGGTTCCTGCTTACTCAGGGAGGGACCTTTACCTCAGTAAGGACCTCCACGCGTCTCCCCGCAAGCCTAGGTCTTCTCCCAAGCCTAGGTCGCAGGCGCGGGGACCTGGGCAGCCGCGATCCTGGTCTGCACTTGCTTTTCAAGCGCGCCGAGTGCGCGCAAGCTTACTGGCAGCCTGGGCTGTGTGCGCATCTCCTGGGGTCTTTGTTCTTCTCTAATGGCGCCAGAGCCGTTCGCTCACCGCCGAGGTGAATCCTGCAGGGTTCGCCTCAGCTCCCGTTCACGGGGTGTGGTGGCTGCAATAGTTCCTTTCCACTCACAGTCCCACTTGCTGTGTCCGTTTTTCTTGTTGGCCGTTTTGGTTTGTTGTTTCCCTCCTCTCTGCCGGTCGGAGAGTGCCGACTTTGTGGGCGGGGGAGGGGAGCAGGGTTCTGCGCTTCCCTCCCTTCTGGTCCTCTTTTATGGCAACTTTCTTCTTCGGGCAGTTTGCTGGAGTCGTCCGTTTATCTTCCGTGTCCCAGTTCTCACTGGGACCTGCTGCTTTTCCTCCCTATTAACTTTTTTTAATGGGAGATCTTACTCGCAGCGTCGCCATGTTGCTCCGCCCCTCTCCAATAAAAGAGCACTTGATGAGCAAATATCTACTCACATTCAAAGGACTTTAGCAGAATGTTAGTAGATGTGTTAGTGATCGTGTAAAATAGCCGTTCCGTGGTTGGTCAGGAGGCTCACTGGCTCTCTTTCATTAAGCTGTCAACACTCTGTGGTTAGAAGAGTCTCAAGATTCAACCCATACAGATTTATGTTTAAGGATTTTGCTTGGGGGCTATAAGCTTATGAAGGCTTGGACCACAACAAAGTCACTTTTTTAACACAACTGTCATAAATTAAGAATCAGGGTTTTCTAGTCAACATTGTCCTAAAGCTAATAAAAGTTTGGTGGATTATTTAAAACATCCCTTCCAAGTGAGAAGTCCTGGATGACATTGTTTGACTCTTGGATTATTCTTCTTGTGGTTTTAATTAACAGTATGATGCCCAATATGATAGACATCACATTAATTAAAAGTTTGATATTAAAAGAGATAAGGACAAGGGTATACACATGTTATTTATAAAATGGTGACAGTGGAAAATATGGAAGAAAGACAGAGGACAAAAATTTTTAAATAATTCAAGTTTATGATGTCTTTTAGGAATATTGGTCACATTTAGGTCCAATTTTTTTCATTTTGTGTGCGTTCTTGTACCATTTCCCAGTTATCAACATAGAAAGAATAACTGAGTTATTGTTAATGGCACTCAGTTTCAGGGATCCCCTGAGAGTAGGATGGACCAGGGAGGCATTGCCTTAAAAATGTGGGAGAAGAGAATGGGAAGGGAGAGGAGGCACAAACGAGTTCCCTGGGGAAGCCTTTGATTTCCCTCTATATTTGCTGTTCTCATCTAGGACACTGAGGACTCTCACAGGACATTCACAATAGTGCTATTACTCTCAGGGAGTCTATTGACATTATAATTATGGGGGGAAATTACCCTAATTTGGAGAATTATTTTTGTCCATTCATTGAGTGTGACTAACAGAAAAGTGATATGAAAAATACTATCAGCTAAGCTTTAGCTGTTCAATTCTCCTTGGCCATTAGACATCTGCCTTTTAAACACTAAATAATCTGCTAATAGATGTAGGGAAATTATAGTTTTCACATTTTCCCATCATAAAACATAGTACCATGAGCAAAGTAGTTGCTAAAATACTTTTTAAAAATCTTCACAATTTAAGTCATCATTTTTATTGTATAACTGTATTAACTAACCGGAGAGTTAGTCAATATCATTTGTTGTGGGCCTCCCTGGTGGCACAGAGGGTAAAGTCTCAGCACTATGAAGCTATAAGCTATCCGCAGCCACTGCAGCACAAGTTCAGTCCATGGCCAGGAAGTTAACCACCTGGCGCTCCTGTGTAGCCTGCTGCTCCCCTCAGCAGTGTATTTCACTGTTCTGCTACCCACTCTGTCTCTAGTGAATCCTCTCACCCACACACCACTGACCTACATCCCAGTTCTTGTATGTATAAATAAAAAAAATAATTCTTAAAAAAAATAATACCGTTTGTTCCACTTTGCATGTGAATGCACCAGGTCACACAGGTGGTAAGTCATGGAGCCAGGGTTCAAATTTGATTTCATTGAATTATTAAATTATATGCAGGAAAATAGACTTCACGATCATGACAGGGTTTTATGGTCATTATTTGGGGCCAGGTCACAATGTCTTGTTCTGATTTGTTTTAAGAAATAAAACACATAGTGAAGTTTAATAGCAACATGTATAGTTGTGAAAATCAGAATAAGTTGTCTGTATCTTATTTTCCAAACATCAGGCATCATTGAAGGTTTTAAACAAAGATGATGCATTAGGGAAATTAATGTGATTGTAGTGCACAGAACAGACTGAAGAGAGAAGAAGATATATTTAAAAAGCATTAAATCTATCATTTATTGAGTACCAATTATGTATCAGGTAGATGTTACCTACCTGACCAGGGAGCTACCCACATGGTGCAGCAGACCTCTCTTGTCTCGTCCACTGCTCCCCTCAGCAGTGTATTTCAGTCAATCCACCTGTTCTGTTCCCCACTCTGTCTCTGGTAAATCTTCTCATCCCCTGCATCTCTGGCCTGAACCCCAGTTCTCATATGCATAAACAAATCTTAAAAAAAAAAAGAAGAAACCAGTGCTGTGGATCAGCCTAAGCCTGATTGTATTTCAGCTTCACCCACAACATAGGATTGTCCCTATACTTTCTCAGTCCATAAACTGCATTTATTGAGCACTCATAATGTGCACAATCGTAAATCTGAAGCTATATATCTGTTCTAATTTCCAGAAAGTAGCAAATAGCACATTTCTATTGTGAATATATATACAGTTAATAATTTATTCAGTACCAAGAGACTATCTTTATAAAACTTCAGAGCTCAACTGAAATTTCCTCAAAGAGATACTTTTTTCTTGGATCTGCACATGAATTTCATCATATTGGGGCTTTGAACACAAATGTTCAAAATTCCAGAACCTCATGAATAAATTGATGTAAAAGATTTTTGAAGACCACTGAGCCAAACATATTAAAAAATTTCATTTAGCATATCCATTTTAGGGTTGATCCAAATTTACTGGAAATCCTGGTATAATACCAGCTCTAGGAATTCAATAAAGTCTCCATTGATTGTTTTGCCCCTCAGACCCATAGTACCCGCTCTGCCCACGGCAATACAGCCCTTCACAGGTCACAACTTGTCCCAAGGACTGACAGCATAAAGAACAAGATGCATGTCAAGTGGGAAATTCATATATGAACTAAGTCCTAGAAGAGATGCTTGGATGAGGAATGAGGTACTGGATTGGTAATGGGAAACTCAGATATTAGGCCTAATTGGAGAGGAAAGTAAGGAAAGATGGCACAAAAAAGAAAATTTTGTGTTCATTAACCATGAGTTATTATTTATTAACTATATTCAAGGGGTGAGTACTTAACATATTACTTCCAGGGCCTCCATGACCTGTTTGTGGTTCAGAAAACATTTAAACCCTATCATACAATGTCCCTTCTGAGGGTATATGAGTTAGTTAATTTTACATAGGCCAAAGATCACTCAAGAAAATGAACCAAGTATATGAAGTAAAAAAATTGCTTCATAAATAAGTGCTTACACTTTACAATAAAATTTAGATTTATTTCTGTGTTTCATCCACAATGAGCTTGAAGGGAAAGTTGTAGCTATGGGAAGTACTGGAGATACGAATTCCAATAAAACAAGTCTTTTCTTTCAAGGGACTTGTGGTCTTATGTATGGATAGTGGGTGATGAAATGGACAAGTAAATAAATCTCCTTAGTACAGTATTATAAAAGAGGTATGTGCTAGGGCCTCCCTGGTGGCTCAGGCAGTTGAGCGCAGCACTGTGAAGCTGTCCGCAGCCTCCATGAGGTAGGAGAGAGCCTTGCCTTCTTTTTGTGGTTTACTTCTAGTTTGATGCCTTCATGGTCAGAGAAGACGGTTGATTTCAATGATTTCAATCTTGGTGTATCTGTTGATGTTTGTCTTGTGTCCAGTATGTGATAGATCCTGGAGAATGATGCATGTGCACTTGAAAAAAATGTGTACTCAGATTTTTTGGGGTTTAGTGTTCCATAGATGTCTGTTAAGCCCATGAGGTCTAGATCCTTATTTAGAGCTTTAGTGTCCTTACTTATTTTTTTGACTCCTTGATCTATCCATTGTTGATAGTGGTGTGCTGAAGTCTCCAACTACATATGTGTTTACTCTGATGTTTTTTTTCAGAGATGATAATAGTTGTCTGATATCTTTTGGTGCTCCTTCATTTGGTGCTATATGTCAATGAGTGTAATACTTTCATCTTGAAGTATTGTCCCCTTGATCATAATGTAGTGACCGTCTGAGTCTCTTTTTACCTTTCTGAGTTTGAAACCTGTTTTATCTGATATAAGTATAGCTGTTCCTGCCTTCTTTTTCGGTCCATTTGCTTGTAGGATGGTTTTCCATCCTTGTACTTTCAGTCTATTTTTATCTTTTGTAGTTAAGTGAGTTTCATGGAGACAGCAAAAGGTTTGTTTTTTTTGTTGTTGTTGTTGCTTTTTTAATCCAGCCTGCGACTCTGTGTCTTTTTATTGAAGAGTTTAGTCCATTTAGATTTAGAGTTACTATTGATACGTTAGCATCTGTATTTGCCATTTTGTTTGTCTTTTCTCTTGTTTTATTTAATTTTTTAAAAATTTTTCCTCTTGTTTCACTCTTATTCATCCCTCTGTTGGTTCCTTGTAGTATTTTTTGGAGTGGGGGTTTAGTCGTAATGAAATTCCAGAGTTTCTGTTTGTCTGGGAAGATCCTCATTCTTTCTTCACAGAGGAAGGAAAGCTTTGCAGGATAGAGTGTTCTTGGTTGGCATGTGTTGTCTTGGAGTCTGTTGACTATGTCCCCCCACTCTCTCCTTGCCCAGTAGTGTTTCTTCAGAGAAGTCTGATGTCAGCCTGATTGGTTTTCCTTTGAATGTTATCTGTTTCTTCCCTCTTGTCAGCTTCATTATTTTTTCCTTGTCTTAGATTCTTGGGAGATTTAGTATTATGAGTCTTGCTGTATTTTTCCTTTTATCATGGAAGTTTGGTGTTCTTCTTGCTTCTTGTATATCTATTTTCAGCTCCTTCTTCATGTTTGGGAAGTTCTCTTCAATTATTTCCTTGAATATTTTCTCTGTTCCTAGGTCTCTCTCTACTCCTTCTGGAATTCTTATAACTCTTATATTTCCTTTCCTCATGGAGTCAGATAGTTCCTGAAGTATTTCTTCATTCTTTTTCATTGGTACTTCTCTTTCCTTTTCTGCTTTGGTTCTTTTTATTTCTGTGTCTTCAAGAGTACTTATTCGTTCTTCCATTTCCTCTATTCTGCTATCACTGATTTTCCCAGAGTTATTTAGCTCCTTCATTAACCCTTTGATCTCCTGCATTTATTTCACTTCCCTCTTTAGGGACTCAATTTCATTCTTCATTGATCATTGATTATTTTTCCTTTATCATTGTTTTCCTTTATGACTGTCAGTTTTTTAATCATGGCAATTTTAAATTCTCTTTCTAGAAGGTTCAGAAGTTCATCCAAGTCTCTGATATTGCAATCTGATAGGTGATTTTCTTTCTGTGGTGTCTTTTCCCTGAGGAGTTGCTTGGTTGTTTGTAGTTTTTCTTCTCCCTGCTGCTTGTTTTCTAATTTGACCTAGGTGTTGGGACACTGTGTCGCTGGTCCTGGCCAGCATCTTTTTGATGTGCTCTTTCTGGGATGTCAGAAACTGGTGGTCCAATCGAGTCAAATACTGTTATGCCAAACGTCCAGTAGGGCAATAGTACTGTGAATATGTTAATGGTCACTGTCACAGAGTATCTACTCCTTCTGTATTTGTTTAATTCCAAAGGTGTGTTTTGAGGTTCCAAAGACTGCCCTGGAGGTGGGGTGGCTGGATGGCCTATTGGGCTCCAAATCGCTGGATCCCCCTCTGGGCTCCAACTCCCTGCCAGGCAGGACCTCGCTTGTGGGGGTCTTCAGCTCACCTCTGGCTGTGGTAGCAGCCCTTTCCCAGTTCCAAGCAGTCTCAGTGGTTCTGGACACAAGGCAAAAAGATCCCTATTCTAAAATGGTGATACAGGAGCGCAATTTCCTGTGCCCGTGGTCTGTCCTGGCATCAGCTGGAACTTCTAATGGGCTCCAGCTGGAGACTTCCAGGTGGGGCCTGGCTTGTGGGGGCTCCTCAGCTCACCTCTGGCTGTGGGGGCAGCCCTTTCCTGGTTCCAAGCAGTCTGTGGTGCCAGACGCAAGGCAAAGATCCCTATTCTCATGAAAAATCTTTTGAATAATTCAGTAATTACTTCATGAATTAAGGATTATTTGTAAAGTCAATCTTCACCTCTTTAGAAGGTACTATATAATTTAAGTGCCTTTCCATTAGTAGACATTCTCAAGGTATAAGAATGTATTTGAACCCCAGTAAAATAATCCTGTATTTTGAACTGTCCAAAGGTATTCCCATCTTCCTACATGCTATGTCAGTGGTAATCATAATGATAAAAAATCTTAACAATGATTACAATGCATCAAAAGTTACAGCAGCCTAGGCCTGTGTTTATTATCCTAATTACCACTTCATGGGTGTTAGTTGCTACCATTATCTCTGTTTTGCTGTGAGAAGACTGAGGCATAGCGAAGTTTTTTTGCAAAGTAACAGAACTACCTTCATTCTGGAATTGTAAACATGTATAATAGCTTTAAGTATCTGAACAAAGAGCTAAACTTGGAGTTACTGCCCTACATGGAACTAACACGTTGTATTTTTAATAGCAACTATACTATATAGAACTAACATATTTGCATTTTTTTTCAATTAAAAAATCTACTCATTTAGTTTTTACCTAGTTGGTTTATAATATGTATTAATTTCTGTTACTAAGATCAACCTATCAACTTTTTCATAGACTTAAATGTACAAAGAATCAATGCTAAATTTATTTGCTATAAGGTTGGAATATTACTTTCATTTTTGAGGTTCCTGTGGGGACCTCTATAGTGAAAATAAAAATGATAGACATCATAGGGCCTTGATAATGTCTCAAAGCAATTAAAGATCCTAAGTCCTACTCATAGCTCTTCTCTTGATGACTTTTAAACAGCAATTGTTATCATACTCATATGAGAGTGAATTAATTTGAGGTGTGCTATATGTTATTTTCTAGCCCTTAATGCATCTACAAAGATAATATGTCACTAACCCACTTAATGTTTTCTCTCATTTATCCTCTCCCAGGCTCCAGTGACACTTCATATAAATAATGACTTAAGTAGTAGTGAGATCAATAATCGTCAACTGATCTGTCCTGATCACAAACATATTTGTTGAACAGGTCATTTGTGTCCATGGAAAGCTCAAAGACATCAGGTCTACAAAGATCTTACTTAGTTCAAAGGAGGTTCTGCCTTTATCATCTATATGTCCTAGAGCATGTTGGTTGTTGGTTTTAATCCTTAGGTTCATCTTCTATTTAAAAACAAATTAAGGGGCCTTCCTGGTGGTGCAGGAGTTAATGGCTCAGTGCTATCAAGCTATCGCAATTCATTACAGCATGAGTTTGATCCCCCAGCCAGGGAGCTAACCCACATGGTGCAGCAGATCTCTCCTGTTTCACCTGCTGCTCCCCTCTGCAGTGTATTTCAGTAGATCCACTTGTTCTGCTCCTCACTCTGTCCCTGGTAAATCCTCTCACACATTGTGTCCCCCCGGGACACCTCTGGCCTACACCCCAGTTCTTGTATGCGTAAACAAATAAAATAATAAAAAATAAGAAATGCTTATACCTACTTCTTGAGATGATTTTCTCCCTATTTAATAATATGTAAGCACATAAGATAGGGATTTAATAATAGTACATGGGATGGCACAGCCAAGACCAATCTTAGCTTGAATCATAGGGTGAAATTTCCACCTCTGCACCTGGAGTTTACCTGCCTGAAATACCGGTAAGAGGGAAGACAGTTGAGAACTCAATGAATTTTAGTCTTTTCCTGGCAGCCTCTGATACCTCCTTTATTCACCACAGTGGCTCCAGTTGCAATATTTATCTCCTTACTCCTATCTTCTGTTGTCTAGGCACAAATTAGACTAGAGAACAATGTCACAGAGCAAGTAAAAATGAAGTTCTTTTGCTCAGGTTTTGAACCATTCATTACTTAATCCAAGCATCATTGGCAATGAAAAATCTAGGAAACTCACATATAACCAAAAGTGAGGAAGGATAGATGGCCAAATCTAAGAACCATGAAATGCTTCCGGTACACAGAACAGTAGACTACTGACTAATGAGCAATTGATGAGGGGTTGCAAAATTTGAGCTTTAAGATTCTTATTCCTAGAATAGGCAGAGTATATAGACTATATAGACTATTCAAAAACCACCCACTCAGTAGTTGTATGTTGTCTTTTTAGAGGATGATAACTTGACTACATATTTTCTTTTGGAGGTATTAGAAAATAAAATGCCCAATTGGCATTCTTTATTTAAAAAAATAACTAAACAAATGTCTTAATTGCTTAGGAAAAGGAAATGAGAAAAGGCTTAGAGGCATAACCATGTAGAAAAAATCTGGGGGAAAAAAGAACTAAAATATTTTAAATCAGCTTTCCTAAATGTTTCAAATAATTCATGTCCATTTCTTTTAATCATTACTCTTCTTTCAATAAAATTTGCCAACAGTGCTATCTTCACTGAAGCAGGGAGTATTATCTGGTTTTGCAGCCTGTACTGAATTTAGCAGAGTTGATAAATTAGAAAGAGGTTGGTGACTGGGCCTATTTGCATACATACGTATGAGAATTTCTTTAGGTTCTCCGACAGTGTGACTATAAAGTCCCCATTTCTGCTTCCAGATCCAAAATGCTCATGAAAATGCCACTGAGATGAGTGTGTGTGGTCCAGGGATGGGGGATTACCAACAAATCAACACCCAGCTTTGAGCAGTGATAACCCTGTCTTCAAAGCCAGATTTATTTTGTTAGCTGCTTACTATCCAGTGGCTGTTTTTCTGTGGGTCAAATAACTCATTAAAAAACTGTGATTTATTCATTTTTACATTCTTAGCCCAAACAATCCCCTAATTCATGAATATGTTTCCATGAAATAGAGGCATACAGGCATATTCAGATACCCTTGAATACATATGAATTGTGGATACATGCAATCTACAGATGCTAATCATTCCAAGTTTCCTAACTTATGTTTCTGAAAGCTTTACCTGCTCCTGAAAACCATCTTGGTTTCACATTCTCGGAATAATTTCCCTTAGAATTTCAGTGTTTGAAGAGTTATCAACAAGATGAACAATAGAAAGCTCTAACCTCACTCACCATAAGTTAATGTCTGTCTGTCAGAATTTCTTGTCTGTCCATTTTCTATAGACCTTTAACTCAGAAAAGCCTCTAAAACATTAAATTCTATTAAAATATTTAATTCTAATAGGTTTTATTTTACAATTTGATTCAGTTTTCATTGCATTCCTGATTTTTAACACACTGATATTCAGTAGAAACTTCTCTAGGTTGAGTGGATGAACAAAAGCTACCTTGAGAGGGCCTCCCCTGGTGGCACAGTGGTTGAGCGCTGGGCTGCGAAGCTGCCCACAGCCTCTGCAGCGCTGGTTCGACTCCCGGCCATACAGACATGTTAAATCACAAACTTAATGTTGACACAGCAATTTTATATATACTTGTTAAGCAAAAATGATGAAAAAAATATGATCTCTCCTCACTACCTCTTTACTCACTACTCAGGGTTTAGCTCTTAGTTTCCCCCCTTTTTTAATGGAGTTTTTTTTTCCTCCTTCTGTTTCCTCTGATCCAACACTAAGCCCACTTCCCTCACAATATTTCCTCTGTGTAGTCTGCCTTTGTTGAGCCTTTTCTCCCCAGGAGTCTCCCTGCTTCCATGAACATGAATGATCATCATACACTCAACAGATCATTTATTTCATTGATAACTAGGGTGTTGCCTACTTCACTATTCTCCAACTCAGGAGAAGACTTTTACTATCTACATCAGAAAACAAAAGGAGCAAAAACAAGAAAGGATGAGAGGGGACAGACAAAGGCAATATAACTTTTTTTTTTCAATTTTTTATTCAGGCTCCCGGCAGCTGCTTAATAAAACCATCTACTTGCTGTGATAAATTACTTGCAAATTATGCCAACCCTAAATTACTTCCCAAAGTTTCTAGCTACTGATGGCAGCAATGTTTTATAGAGATTTAAACAAGGTGATTTGGCAAAGGGACATCACCTCAGACTTGTACATCCTGAAATGACTGTTTCAGTGGCAGAATCTGAGAAATGAGGTAAATGTCCCAAATATGTAATCTGTCACTTGATGTGCTTGTGCTGCCTGCATTAGCAGCAGCATATATGTTCAAGGATCAAAGATATTTAACCTCCATTACTTCTTTGGGAGAGCATTTGCCTGTATTTTTTAGCCTACAGGAAAAAGGTACTACAGATAAAAAATACTATGTATATGGCTTCTGACCATAGTCTTCAGTGGACTTTTACTGACTTGTTTAATGCCATGTAAAAATACTCCAAGGAGAAGGGAAAGGTGAGAAGTGAATTAATTAGTGGTCTTTCCTGTTTTTCCTTGTCTTCTCCCTTCCTTTCTCCCTCTCTGTATCTGTCTTTCCCACATACACACACAATCTCTCTCTCTCTTTCTCTCTCTCTCTCACACACACACACATGCACACACACACACACACACACACAACTGCAAGTACATGTCATCCTTGTTTTAAAATTAGATGTATTCACCATGTTAAAAATACTATACATTGGATTCAAACAGTGCAAATACTTTTCTGGATCTTCAATTAGTTTTTGTTTGGTTACTGGTTTTGCCATTAACAAAGCACTGGCCTCAGGTGAAGGAACTGAACTGCAAATAATTTGATTTAGACCATGGCAAAGATATATACCCATCTCTTTAAAAGTCTTTATCAATAGAGCATTTGCAACATTTTGGGTTTCCTGGAAGACCCTCAAGAGTAAATTGCTACTTGCATAAGAAACTGCTTGGCTCATGAAGAGATGACTTTTCATGCTTGGGAATCCAGTATGAAGACAGATAATTCCCAAGGGAAAGTACCTGCCAGATACCGTACAAATCCCTAAGAAGCAGCTTTATAAACTAGAGCAAAACTGTGAAAAGGGATATGCAGACTGATAGGACTTTACAGAAAAGCAGCAGAACCTCCAGAGATGCCCAGAATTCATAGATGGATTCTAAATCACCTAGTATCACTAATCCCTTCCATATTGTTCCTTCTTCCAGTCATTGAATTAGTATTTTAGAGGTCCTTCAACTGGATCTGTTCATTCTGTCACTCTCTAGACATGCAGTGGGTATCAAATAAAAGATAAAATCTCTCTTCATAAACTTATATCTGCTTTCAGAGATGACCATGTTGAAATATAAAGCTGTACACTGCAACTTAAAAAAAAAGACAAAGAAAAAAAACAAAACAAAAACAAGCTCTTAGATTGTGAGAACAAAATAGTGATTACTGGAGGGGAAGAGGGTCAATCAGGTAAAGGGGGTGAATTACACAGTCATGGATAGAAACTAGACTCTTGGTGGGTTTCACAATGTAGCATATACAGATATTGAACTAAAACCCTTATTCCTGAAACCCATGTGTTATAAACCAGTGTTGCTTCAATATATTTTTTAAAAGCTTATATTTTGCATCTATCCTCAAAAGGGGGCGGAGCAACATGGCGGCGAGGAGACGCTGTGAGTAAGATCTCCCATTAAAAAAAGTTAATAGGGAGGAAAAGCAGCAGGTCCCAGTGAGAACTGGGACACGGAAGATAAACGGGTGACTCCAGCAAACTGCCCTAAGAGGAAAGTTGCCATAAAAGAGGACCAGAAGGGAGGAAAGCACAGAACCCTGCTCCCCTCCCCCACCCACAAAGTCGGCACTCTCCGACCAGCAGAGAGGAGGGAAAAAAAAAAACTAAAAGGACCAACAAGAACAAACTACGAAGCAAGTGAGATTGTTAGTGGAAAGGAACTATTTCAGCCACCACACCCCATGAATGGGAGCTGCGGAGAATCCAGCAGGATCCACCGCATCGGTGTGCTCCAGGCGCCATTAAAGAGAGACCCCACCCCCCAGGAGGAGGCCAGCACCAGCACACAGCCCCGGGCCACCTGGTAAGCTTGCTCAGAAAAAAGGCGCGCTGGAAAAGCAGACGCGGATTGGGATCGGGATTGTGCGGAAAAGCAGCGCTGATCAGAATTGGGATCGCGCTGAAAAGCAGTGCGGTTGAAAAGCAAACGCGGATCCGGATAGCAGCTGCCCAGGTCCCCGCGCCTGTGACCTAGGCTTGCGGGTAGACACGCAGAGGCCCTCACTGAGAGAGCAGGAACCAGGCGCCCAGGAACAGGAGCGGGATTCAAAAGGCGCCATTCCCACGCCACTGAACTCCGCTACAGCCCGCATCCTGGAACTGAGGGCACTGGAACTGAGACCCGGGGCACGAAATTAGGGGCGTGGGTTCCCCACGATGGTGGGGCACAAGGCAGACACAGCACCCCAAAGCCGTTGAGGTGTACCCTACCATCCCCGCTCTGTTCCCTGTCCCACAGGGAGGAAAATCAGCTCCCCAAGGGCTCTAGGAGAGATCTCTGGCACCACCTAGCGACTTGAAACCAGCAGAGGCTCCTGAAGGAGACAGTGGCCAGCTGGGGAGTTAGCCCACGCCGGGCACCTTCCGACCAGTAGTCTGAGCCCACAGGGGGAGCGAGCACCCACAGCCGGGCAGACCAGGCGCGCAGAAGAGTGTGCTTGAGACCAGACGCGCAGGGAGTGTGTCCCACATCACCATTTTAGAACAGGGACATTTCTTCAGTAAAGACTACCTGCAGAAGGCTTCCTCAGGAGCCAGAGGTGAGCGGGGGAAGTTCGCCCACGCCAGACCCCATCTGGCCTGCAGTCCAAGCCCAGAGGGGGAGCAGGAACCCATGCTGGGGCAGACCAGGCGCACAGGGGAGTGTGTCCCCACATCGGCATTTTAGAACAGGGACCTTTCTCCAGTAAAGACTGCTTGAAACTGACAGATGACCCCTGGAGGAACCAGAGGGGAGCAGAGAATCCCACCCAAGATGCCGGCCAGTCCCAACAACACAGTGTCCCAACGCATACATCAAATTAGAAAACAGACAGTAGGGAGGAGAAGAACCACACGCAACCTAGCAACTCTCCAGAGAAAAAGCACACCACAAAAAGAAAACCAGCCCCCAGATTGCAACGACAGTAACTTGGAAGAACTTCTGAGCCTTCCAGAAAGAGAATTTAAAATTGCCGTGATTAAAAAACTGACAGAAGTCATAAAGGAAAACAATGATAAGGGAAAATAATCAACAATCAGAAGAATGAAATTGAGTCCCTAAAGAGGGAAGTAAAAGAAATGCAGGAGATCAAAGAATTAATGGGAGAACTAAAGAATTCTGGGAAAAGCAATGAAAGCAGAATAGATGAAATGGAAGAACGAATAAGTACTCTTGAAGACACAGAAATAAAAAGAATCAAAACAGAAAAAGAAAGAGAAGTACGAAGGAAAAAGAATGAAGAAAGACTTCGGGAACTATCTGACTCCATGAGGAAAGGAAATATAAGAGTTATAGGAATACCAGAAGGAGAGGAGAGAAGTAGGAACAGAGAAAATATTCAAAGAGATAATTGAAGAGAACTTCCCAAATGTGAAGAAGGAGCTGAAAATTGATATACAAGAAGCAAGAAGAACACCAAACTTCCACGACGAAAGGAAAAATAAAGCAAGACACATAATAGTAAAGCTCCCAAGAATCCAGGACAAGGAAAAAATAATGAAGCTGGCAAGAGGGAAGAAACAGATAACATTCAAAGGAAAGCCAATCAGGCTGACATTAGACTTTTCCGAAGAAACACTACAGGCAAGGAGAGAGTGGAGGGACATAGTCAACAGACTCCAAGAAAACAGATGCCAACCAAGAATACTCTATCCCGCAAAGCTCTCCTTCCTCTTTGAAGAAAGAATATGGACCTTCCCAGACAAACAGAAACTCCGGAATTTCATTACAACTAAACCCCCACTCCAAAAAATACTACAAGGAGTCCTAAAACCAGAACCTCAGAGGGATGAATAACAATGAAAGAAGGCCAAAAAAAAAAAGTTATTAAAAGAATAAATAAATAAAATCAAAGAAAGACAAAGACAATGGCAAATACAGATGTTAACATATCAATATTAACTCTAAATGTAAATGGACTAAACTCTTCAATAAAAAGACACAGAGTTGCAGCCTGGATTAAGAAACAAAACCCAACCTTTTGCTGTCTCCAGGAAACACATTTAGCTACAAAAGATAAAAATAGGCTCAAAGTTAAAGGATGGAAAACAATCCTACAAGCAAATGGACCAAAAAAGAAAGCAGGAACAGCTATACTTATATCAGATAAAACAGATTTCAAACTCAAAAAGATAAAAAGAGACCCCAATGGTCACTACATTATGATCAAGGGGACAATACTTCAAGAAGAAATAACACTCATTAACATATACTCACCAAACGAAGGAGCACCAAAATATATCAGACAACTGTTGTCCTCTCTGAAACAGACATCAGAGAAAACACATACGTAGTGGGAGACTTCAACACACCACTATCAACAATGGATAGATCAACAAGACAAAAAATAAGTAAAGAAACCAAAGCTCTAAATAAGGACCTAGAGCAATTGGGCTTAACAGACATCTATAGAACACTAAACCCCAAAAAATCAGAGTACACATTTTTCTCATGCACATACGGATCATTCTCCAGGATCGATCACATACTGGGGCACAAGACAAACATCAACAGATACACCAAGATTGAAATCATATCAACCATCTTTTCTGACCATGAAGGCATCAAACTAGAAATAAACCATAAAAAGAAGACAAGGAACTTTCCTACCTCATGGAGATTAAAAACCATACTACTGGAAGACCACTGGACTAATGAGGAGATCAAAGAAGAAATTAAAAAAATTTTTGAATTGAACGACAAGGAAGACACCAATATCCTAAATGTATGGGATGCAGCAAAAGCAGTAATAAGAGGAAAATATATAGCAATAGAAGCTCACATCAAGAAACAAGAAAGAACTCAAAGAAACAACCTAATCTCAAAGCTCAAAGATCTAGAAAAAGAACAAAAAAAATCCCCAAAACCAGTAGAAGAAAAGAAACAATAAAAACCAAAGCAGAAATAAATGAAATTGAAACTAAAAAAACAATACAAAAGATCAATGAAACCAAGAGCTGGTTCTTTGAAAAAATCAATAAAATAGACAAACCCCGAGCCAGGCTCACAAAGGAAAAAAGGGAGAAAGCACAAATCAACAGGATCATCAATGAAAGAGGAGAAATCACAACGGACACAGCAGAAATCAAAAGAATAATCAGTGACTACTATGAACAGTTATATGGAAACAAGTTTAACAATCTAGAGGAGATGGACAAATTCCTACAACTCTACAATCACCCAAAGCTAGATAAAGAAGAAATAGAACACCTAAACAGACCAATTACAATTAGCGAAATTGAAATGGTAATCAAAAACCTCCCCAAAAACAAAAGCCCAGGACCTGATGGATTTACAAATGAATTCTACCAAACATTCAGAGACGAATTAGTGCCTATCCTTCACAAACTCTTCCAAAAAAGTGAGAAGGAAGGGACAATACCAAACACGTTCTATGACGCCAACATTACACTAATACCAAAACCGAACAAGGACAACACAAAAAAGGAAAACTACAGGCCAATCTCCCTAATGAACACTGATGCAAAAATCCTCAATAAAATTTTAGCTATCAGAATCCAACAATGTATCCATAAGATAATTCACCACGAACAAGTAGGATTCCTTCCAGGGACACAAGGATGTTTAACATCCGAAAATCAATCAACGTTATCCAACACATCAACAAAAAGAAATATAAAAACCATATGATAATATCAATGATGCTGAGAAAGCTTTCGACAAAGTGCAACACCCATTCATGATAAAAGCCCTTGAAATTCTAGGGATACAAGGAACATACCTCAACATCATAAAGGCCATCTATGACAAGCCAACAGCTGGTATCATTCTCAATGGCGAAAAGCTGAAAGCAATTCCATTAAGATCTGGAACAAGACAAGGATGTCCACTCTCACCACTGCTTTTCAATATAATACTGGAAGTCCTAGCCAGAGCAATAAGACAAGAGAAAGACATCCAAGGAATCCAAATAGGAAAAGAAGTCAAACTATCACTATTTGCAGACGATATGATATTATACATAGAGAACCCCAAAAACTCCACAGAAAAACTAATTCAACTCATCAATCAGTTCAGTAAAGTGGCAGGATACAAAATCAACACGCAAAAGTCAGTAGCCTTCCTATACACAAACAATAAATCTGAAGAAGAAGAAATAAAAAAAAACATCCCTTTTATTATCGAATCAAAAAAAATCAAATATTTGGGAATAAATCTAACAAAAGAGGTAAAGGACCTATACAAAGAAAACTATAAAACACTGTTAAAACAAATAGAAGAAGACACAAAGAAATGGAAAGACATCCCCTGCTCATGGATTGGAAGAATAAACATTATTAAAATGGCCATTCTACCAAAAGCAATATACAGATTCAATGCTATTCCAATCAAAATTTCAATGTCCTTCTTCAAAGAAATAGAACAATTATTGATGAAATTCCTATGGGATCACCAAAAACCCGGAATACCAAAGCTCTTCTGAAAAAAAAAAAAAAAAAAAAAAGAAGGGAATAGAGACATCACACTCCCAGACTTCAAACTATGCTACAAAGCCATAGTCATCAAAACTGCATGGTACTGGAACAAGAACAGACACACAGACTAATGGAATGGAATAGCAAATCCAGAAATAAACCCACAGATTTATGGTCAACTAATCTTTGACAAAAGAGCAAAGAATATTCATTGGAGCAAAGAAAGTTTGTTCAATAAATGGTGCTGGAAAACTGGGTCGCTACATGCAAAAGAATGAAGCTTGACCACTACCTCACACCATACACAAAAACCAACTCAAAATGGATTAAAGAACTAGACATAAGACCTGAAACCATAAAATACATAGAAGGAAATATAGGCGAAACACTCCATGATATGCACATCAAAGACATCTTTAGAGACACATCACCCAAAGCAGTGATAGTGAAGGCAAAGATCAACAGCTGGGACTACATCAAATTAAAGAGCTTCTGCACAGCAAAAGAGACAATAACAAAAACAAAGAGAAACCCCACCAACTGGGAGAACATTTTTGCACGTAACACTAATGATAAAGGACTGATCACAAAAAAACTACAAAGAGCTGATGAGACTCAACAAAAACAAAGAAAATAATCCAGTCAAAAAATGGGTAGAAGAGCTAAAAAGAAACTTCTCCAAAGAGGAAATGCAAATGGCCAACAAGCATATGAAAAAATGTTCAACATCCCTTGTTATCAGGGAAATGCAAATCAAAACTACCATGAGATACCATTTTACACCAGTGAGAATGGCACACATTAAAAAAAATCTAGCAACAACAAATGTTGGTGAGGTGTGGAGAAAAAGGAACTCTCCTGCACTGTTGGTGGGAGTGCAAACTGGTCCAACCACTATGGAGAGCTGTATGGAAATTTCTTGACCTACTAAACATAGAGCTTCCATAGGATCCACCAATTCCACTCCTAGGTATTTACCCAAAGGACACAGAAACAATTCCAAAGAGCACTTGCACCCCTATGTGTATAGCAGCACTGTTTACAATAGCTAAGTTTTGGAAACAACCCAAATGCCCAAAAATAGATGACTGGATCAAAAAGATGTGGTACATATACACCATGGAATATTACTCAGCATTCAAAAAAGATAAACACATGCAATTTGCAGCAACATGGATGGCGCTGGAAGGGATCATGCTCAGTGAAATAAGCCAGAAAGAAAAAAAAAAATACCGGATGGTCTCACTCATAGCAGGAATCTAGAAAACTTAAATAAGGTACCAGGGAAAAGAATAACTATAAGAAAGTAAAAATCAAAATCAACAAACAACTATGAACCAGAGACTCTATGGGGGTGAAGGGAGGGGAGGGTTTGGGGTCAAAATGAGGGGGTCACAATTGTATGGGGTATATAAAAATAAAATTTATAATTAAAAAAAGAAGTCTTGGAGAAAGCATTATGACAGCAATTTAAAGTGATACACAAAGACCATGTATTTTAAGGAGTTGAGACATTTTCCCCTGGAAGAATGTTGAATAGCAATTGATGCTTTAATTTACAACTCACTAATGGTGATGAACACTTTTTCATGTGCTCATAAATCATTCATACATAGTCTTCTGTTGAGTGTATGTTTAAGACTTTTGTCTTGTGTCTTTATTTTTGTCATTGTAGATTTGCCCTGAAAACAGTTGTAAGCACAACTGGTCTAATCTCCTGCTTAAAGTTATTGTTTCCTTGTTGATTTTCCACCTGGCAGATCTGTCCATTGAAGGAGAGAGTGGGGGTGTTGAAGTTCTCTAGTACTATTATTTTGCTATCAAACTCTGTTCCAAATTTGCTAATAGTTTCCTTATATATTTTGGTACTCTGGTTACTGATTACACATTGGTGTATTTTATGTTTTCTTGATGTGCTTCTGCCTTAATCATTACTCTTGTTACCATTTTTTTTCCTACTAGTATCAGATTAGTATAGTGTCCTTGCTTTTAAGATTGTTTTACATTTTTTTTAAAGATTTATGTATTTATACAAGAGCTGGGGTACAGGCCATAGATGTGGGGGGTGAAAGGATTCACCAGAGACAGAGCGGGGAACACAACAGGCAGACTGATGAAATACACTGCTGAGGGGAACAGTGGGTGAGACAGGAGAGGTCTGCCACGCCATGTGGGATTCTTGCCAGCCAGCTGGGATCGAACCCACGCTGCAGAGGATGTGGACAGCTTCACAGTGCAGTGCTCAACCACCTGCGCCACCAGGGAGGCCTTTTTTACAATTTTTTTTTGAGCCTATGTTTTTCTTTGAAGTGTGAATGAGTCTTCTGGAAATGGTAGAAAGTTGGGTTTTTATTCAGATCCAACATGGCACTCTGTGCTTTTTGATTAATGAGTCCAGTCCATTTACATTTAGAGTGTTATTGACATATCAGGATTTGTTATTGTCATTTTCCCAGTCCTATTTCCTTGTTCAATGTTTTGTGGATTGTCTTATCTTTGATTTAGGTAAGTGATCTCCTTTAAAAATTTCTTGTAGAGGAGGTCATGTGTTGACAAACTCCTTTAGCTTCTGTTTGTCTAAGAAGTCCTTTATTTCTCCCTTGTATCTGAAAAAGATGTTGCAGAATATAGTATTCTGAATATATCATATAATATTTTGAATACATTATCCCATTCTATCTTACAGGGCTTCTTCTAAGAAATCTGATGTAATTCTGATGGGATGGCCTTTATGTTACTTGTTTTTTTCCCCTTACCTATCTCAACATTATTTCTTTGTCTGGAACTCTTGGTAGTTTCACTATTATGTATTTTGATGTAGATTTCATTGCATTTAGGTGTTTTCTTAGATTTGTGGACCTGTATATTTAATTCTTTCCTATAGTTTGGGAAGTTTTTTTCTATTATATTTTTGACTAAGTTCTCCATTCCCTCTCACTCTTTCTCACCTTTGGAGCACACATTATCCTAATCCTTTCCTAACTGAGTTGGATAGCATTTCATTTTTTCTTGAAGTGTTTCATTTTTTCTTCATGTTTCTTTCTTCTTCAACCTGAGTCCTATGTGGATTATCTTTTTGTACCTCATTTGACCCTCCGTATGGTCTATTCTATTTCCTTTCCTTTCTCTATGATTTTTTTTTACCTCACCTTTTGAACTTTTTTAGATCCTGACTCTGTTTTCATTATTCAAATCTTAAATTTCTATTTCTGTTCATGATTATGTTTCTCAGGTCATTCTTTTATTCTGAATTTTGATGTATCTCTTGGATTATCTTTACTGAGTTCTTTTTTATTACTGTGACTTGCCTGTGTTTTCTTCCATGCCTTTGATTTTCTATGTTACAGCACTTTCAAGTCTCATAGGGAGATATCTTTGAAATAATTTTAGTTGTATTCTGAAGAGATGTTCCCTCCTTGTGATATCATATTTCCTTGAAATCTCAAGGTGCCATTTGTTGTATTTTATTGTCTGTCCATTTTGCTGCTTTAGAGTTCCCTATTTTTCAAAGTATCTGAAACAGTAACTTAAGAGAGTTGAATTATTACTTTTCCAGCAGGTGGTGCTGCAGTTTTATTTTAGTACTTTTTTCCCTTGCTTGCCTCCATAGGTACTGAAACCTGTTTTTTTAATATGAATTTTATTTTTGAAGCTTTATTTTATTTATTTTTGAATAGAAGAACAGGGGTGTAGGCCAGAGATGCAGGGGGTGAGAGGATTCACCAGAGACAGAGTAGGAAGCCTAAGGTGGATCTACTGAAATACACTGCTGAAGGGAGCAGTGGGCGAGACAGGAGTGGTCTGCTCTACCATGTGGGTTAGCACTCTAGCCCGAGATCAAACTCTTGCTGCAGTGGGTGATGATAGCCTGAAAGCATTGAGCTTGAAACCCCTGCACCACCAGGGAGACTCCCTGAAAGCTGTTTGTTTACAGTTGAGTATAGTATGGGGAAGTGTCTGGGAGGCATCCGGCCTCTCATGCAAATGTATTGGAGAAATGGGGGACCTTGCTCATGATTCTGTCATTGTTCATATCCCTCCTCTCTGAGGTTCAAACCTGAGACTCTGTAGTCTGTATGCTGTCATTGTACTTCACAAGGTCAACACTAGTACCAAATTGTGGCAAAGGGAGAAGGTTGGCTATCATACTGTCCTTGTACTTTTCACCTGGTGGCAATGTGTGGTGAATCCCCCAGTCTCCTACCCTTCCCTTCAATCAAGGGTGTGTACCTCACTCATTTATTCTGTCTTCCTCTAGTCCCTGGCTGAGCAGAAGCCCTACAATCTGTAACCCCTGACATTTACTACATACTGCAGGTATTTCTCTCCACATACCTGTTCCTCAAGTAAGCACAAATTTCCTTCATCCCTTCAGCTGCATATCCTGGAGGTTTTTTGACATCCAAATGGTGTTCTAGGTTCACCCCAAACTATGGGGCTCTCTAGATATGGATTCTTTCTGGTTAGCTAATCATCCACTAGATGACCCTCTCAAGAGGGAAGCAATGATACTCCTCTGATGCCATGTGAGTCTGGCGTCTGTGCGTGAACATTTTTCTTTTTGTAACAATTTTTTTGGATATTAGATATACTTGTCATTTCAGTATACACTTTATAATCAGTTTTTCTATTAAAAATTCTTCTAGGATTTTGATGAGATTAAACTGACACCATAGATCAATATGGGGGAAATTAATATTTTAGTAATGGTGACTATGTTGATCCTTTAATCATGTTTATCTCACCAATTATTTGTCTTTATTTCCTCAGCATCATTTTATAGTCTTGAATATTTTTAATTATTCCTACATGTATAATATTGATGTTATTGTTAAAAAAAATTTTACTCATGTTCTCATGTTACAATTGTTCAATGCTAGTCTAACAAATTCCATAATATTTATGTATCGTCTTGCATTCTATCACTTTTCTAAATTCATTTGTCACTGCTAGAAGTTTCTGTACATTCCATTGGATTTTCTATGCACAACTCATATCAGCTGTGAATAAGAGTTTTTCTCTTATTTTTTTCCTTACCTTTATACCTTTTATTTCTTTTACTTATCTTTTTACAGTGGCTAGGATTCCCAGACAATGTTGTATAGCAGTGATCAGAAGGAGCATTCTTGCTTGTTCCAAGTCTTAGAGGAAAATCATTCAATATTTCATAAATTTCTTTCATCTAATTGGGAAAGTCCCCTTACATTTTTGGGTGTATTTTAGCTTGCTATATATGTTTTAACATGAATTGGCACTGAATTCAGCCAAATGTTTTTCATTTATCTTTTGAAGTGGTCTTACAATTTTATTCTTTGTCAATGTGGAATTTGTATTCATTTCTTTTTGAATATTTTTTAAAATCTCCATTTCTGAAATAACCCCCAGCTAGTAATGACATTTTTATTTTGCTGCTGTATTGGATTTGCTAGTATGTTGCTAAGGATTTTTGGCTTTTTTATCATAAAATTTATTAGTATTATGATTTGGTGTCAGAAATATGAACTTGCAAAACAAATAGAGAAGTGTTTCTATTCTGTTTCTAAAAGGATTTGCGTGATAATCAGCTTCATCTTAAAAGTTTGAAAGAATTCACTAATGAAGGCATCTGGTTCTCAAATTTTCTTGATAGGAAAGCTTTATTTTTATTCTTTTTGCTTGCATTATGAATTCAAAATTCAAAAATTTCCTTGTGTTTTCTGTATATTCTTGCATCAAGTTTTTAAAATTGGATTTTATCAAATAATTTATCCATTTCATCTAAAATTTAAATTATTTGCATGAATTAATTCATAATCTCCTCAATTCTTTCATTATCTGTAGATTACAAGAATGTTTCAACAAAAAGACATAAACCTCCCACCTTTCTGGGACTAGATGAGTAATGAAAACAGTATCAGATGAGTTAGCAAAAGAAAAATTAATTCAACAACTATGTATGGAGAACTTGCATGTTTATCAATACTAAAAACAGAGGGATGAGTCAGGGATATTTTTTCTGTGTGCAAGGAACTGGAGCATCAAGGAGAGAGGGAAATTTCTCAAGAGACAAGAAGGGGGTGACTCTGAGCATGTACTCTCATATTGAGAAGACTTGTTTATAAATAAACTTACACCTGGGTAGTACCGCCGGACTACATGTTTCTAGGCAGAACAATGATTGCTTCTTTGATTAAGAAAAGGAAATTTAACCTTTCATTAGTGAAGGCAAAGGACTTGGACAATGACAAAATCTTTCCCAGACTTTCATTACTCTTAAGTCAAAATAATTTACATTTGTTACGTAATGATAATAGGCTAGAAGTTAAAGAAGGCTTGATTGACTGTTATTTTCCATATCAAGATGATACTTAATGGAACTGGGCTGATTTCATACATGAAAAGCAAGTAACTTCCTGTTACTGTTATAATTTGATATTCTGCATTTCCTTGTGATTTATTTTGTGATTCAAGAGTTATTTTAAGGATGTTGTTGAATTTATGAATAACTGAGAATTTTCAAAATAAATTACCATTGATTTCTAATTTGTTATTTTGTGATCTAAAATATACCGTATATTATTTCACTGATGTACAATTTGTTGAGACTTGATTTGTGGTGCACCACATAATCTATTTCAATGCTATTCCTTGTACAACTGAAAAGAATTCAAATACTTCCATTTTGAAGTGCAGTGCTTATAAATATAAAATTAGTAAAATCATTTAATAATGTTAAGCTGATAAATGATGTCCCACTGGTCTGAAATGCTGTTTCATTATTATCACCCTTTTTTAGAAATCTAAGTTGTTTCCATTTTAATAATCTTCAATATTCTTGAAAATCTTCTATGTGCAGTCTTCTATCAAGATCTTCAGATCAATTTTTCATGCTTTATAATAATGAAAAACTATTCATACTTTAGTTCTACCATTTCCATTTTGTACATTTTATAGTTTATTACACTGTTGAAATTTTCAATTTATTCAGATTTTTGTCCACATTTTCACTATGATTTCAATATATTTTTCCTAGAGATTTAAAGTCTTCATGTTTCAATAATTCTGTTATCTGAATCTTTTGATCCTTTTCTCTCTTGACTTTTTTCACATTTTCTTGCTTCTTTTTGTGTCTTATGCTTTTAAAATAATTTAATACTGAATAAAAATAGAAAGTAAAGTGGGAAATACTGTATCTAGATTTAAAAAAATGGTATACTTCTTTTTTTGTCAAGTTGCTAATCTGTAATTTATCTGAGTCTGATTTTTCTTGCAACTTCACTAAGATTTAGTTCACCCTTGGCTTCAAATGTTTGTTATGTAAGAATTATGACTCCTTCAGTAGGGATAAAGCTCTAAATGCTAACGTCTCAGAAATCTTGAGACAAGACAAGCTATCTGCCAGATTTTCATGTTCCTAGGGAACTCTTTGCTCACTCACTCTGCCTCTACCTGTAGGGGCCTCACCAAATCTATCTTCACATTTTTGTCTGGCCTGTGGCCTTTAGAAACTATTGCCTTGCATATGATGAAAAAGTAGAGTGTTTTCAAGGGTCATCTTTAAATTTATTTCAAGCAAAGGAGAAGAAAGTTCAGCAGAAACATTCAGTGAGCCTAGAAAATCAACAAGATAATTTTTCAGGGTCTAACTTCCCATACATAACAAATGGAAATGAGGAAGTTACTTCCTGCTCTACAATGTCCATATGATATTTTAAGATTTATTTTATTTTTATTTTATACAAGAACCAGGGTACAGGCCAGATATGTGGGAGGGTGAGAGGATTCACCAGAGACAGAGCAGGGAACAGAACAGGCAGACTGATGAAATACACTGCTGAGGGGAGCAGCAGAGGAAACAGGAGAGTCTGCTGCGCCATGTGGGACCCTCACCGGCCAGCTGGGATCAAACCGGTACTGCAGAGGCTGCAGAAAGCTTCACAGCGTGGTGCTCAACCAACTGCACCACCAGGAGAGGCCCTCCATATGATTTTTTTAACATCTAAGTAAGTATGCAGCATACCTTGATTTATTCCAGTAGTTGGGCAGTAACATAAGTGAATTGGTAGATAGAAACAATCAACACTTTAGTCAAATTAGAGGGAGCTTGAATCGATAATACATCCAGCAACTGTAACATAGGTGAAACCACACATTCCATATCCATTCCTATACAAATGTCTTTTTCATATTTTAAGATAAATGTAAACAAATTATCAAAATTCCCTAGGGCTGAAGCTTGGGAACATGCACATGCAATATATTCCATTACAGGAATTTTGGATTTTGATATGAGGTAGAAGTCACTCACTAGGTAATAAAAATATAGAATGTGTTAATGTGAACATCAATGAAGCCTGAAAGTTGTATATTTTTAATTTTCTTCTTACATTAATCTTTCTTATTCCTTCAATTTCAGCTACACTGTCACTCAGTTTCCACAAAATTGCATGTTTCTTTATACCTCTGTACCATTACACATGGTGTTTTGTTTGTCAGAACCCCCATTTTATTTTTGTCTGATCAACCACCTTGTCCTTGAGTCACAACTTAATGTTTCTGCAGTTTATAAATTAGGTAGGTCAAATTTCTCTGAAGCATCCTCCCATACACGTTTCCTGACTTTAAGATATATTATAAAGCACAGTAATTAAAACAATATGGTATCAGAATAAAATTTTTTAAAATTATATGTTCCACAATGTTTATACCAGCATTATTTAGGTTTTGGAAGCAAACTAGATGTCCCCTGAAAGGGGACTAGATCAAGAAGATGTGGTATATCCACATAATGAATACTATTTAGCCATAGGAAGAAGAAATATTATCATTTACAGCAAAATGTTACCATTTACAGGAAAATAGAAGGGGATTATGTCTAGAAAAGTAGGTCAGAAAGATAAAAACAAACATTGGGCAATTTCATGTATATTAGTAAAATAAGGAATCAAGGCAGATAAAATGACAAAACAAAATTATTATAAACTATGGAACACTGATAACTGAAGTAAGGTTTCTAAGGCTAAGAGGGAGGGGATGAGAGAAAAGTTCAAAGAAATAGGCAGTGGGAAAAAATAATTTAAAAACAACAGTCATCTGAGGGGGGAAAAACAAAAAACAACGTATGCTTCTTCACAACCACTATACAATTGTAATTATGCATTTTTTGAAATATAAATCACTGCTTTCCTCACTAGAAATATAAACTTAATATAGTCATTGGTTGTGCTGATAATGTTCATCTTTGCTACATAGTAACTATGTCAGAGCACAGCACACACTACTCATGGACTGTCTGAATTTTTATGGATGCAAAGGAAGCAAATTTAACATTAAACCTGTGTCTTTCTGTATCTTTTTTTTTATTTTTTATTTTTTTTTATAAATTTTATTGTTATATTCCCCATACAATTGCAGCCCCCCATTCTGACCCCAATCCCTCCCCTCCCGCCCCCGCCCCCCTAAAAGTGTCTCTGGTTCATAGTTTTTTGTTGATTTTGATTTTCACTTTCTTATAGTTATTGATTTTCCTGGTCCCTTATTTAAGTTTTCTAGATTCCTGCTATGAGTGAGACCATCCGGTATTTTTCTTTTTCTTTTTGGCTTATTTCGCTGAGCATGATCCCTTCCAGCGCCATCCATGTTGCTGCAAATTGCATGTGTTTATCTTTTTTGAATGCTGAGTAATATTCCATGGTATATATGTACCACATCTTCTTGATCCAGTCATCTATTTTTGGGCATTTGGGTTGTTTCCAAAGCTTAGCTATTGTAAACAGTGCTGCTATAAACATAGGGGTGCAGGTGTTCTTTGGAATTGATGTTTCTGTGACCTTTGGGTAAATACCTAGGAGTGGAATTGCTGGATCATATGGAAGCTCTATGTTTAGTAGGTCCAGAAATCTCCATACAGCTTTCCACAGTGGTTGGACCAGTTTGCACTCCCACCAACAGTGCAGAAGAGTTCCTTTTTCTCCACACCCTCGCCAACATTTGTTGTTGCTAGTTTTTTTAATATGTGCCATTCTCACTGGTGTAAGATGGTATCTCATGGTAGTTTTGATTTGCATTTCCCTGATGACAAGTGATGTTGAACATTTTTTCATATGCCTGTTGGCCATTTGCATTTCCTCTTCAGAGAAGTTTCTTTTAAGCTCTTCTGCCCATTTTTTGACTGGATTATTTTCTTTGTTGTTGTTGAGTCTCATCAGCTCTTTGCAGATTTTTGTGATCAGTCCTTTATCATTAGTGTTGGGTGCAAAAATGTTCTCCCAGTTGGTGGGGTTTCTCTTTGTTTTTGTTATTGTCTCTTTTGCTGTGCAGAAGCTCTTTAATTTGATGTAGTCCCAGCTGTTTATCTTTGCCTTCACTATCACTGCTTTGGGTGATGTGTCTGTAAAGATGTCTTTGATGTGCAAATCACGTAGTGTTTCGCCTATATTTCCTTCTATATATTTTATGGTTTCAGGTCTTATGTCTAGTTCTTTAATCCATTTTGAGTTGATTTTTGTGTATGGTGTGAGGTGGTGGTCAAGCTTCATTCTTTTGCATGTAGCGACCCAGTTTTCCCAGCACCATTTATTGAACAAACTTTCTTTGCTCCAATGCATATTCTTTGCTCCTTTGTCAAGGATTAATTGACCATAAATCTGTGGGTTTATTTCTGGATTTTCTATTCAATTCCATTGGTCTGTATGTCTGTTCTTGTTCCAATACCATGCAGTTTTGATGATTATGGCTTTGTAGTATAGTTTGAAGTCTGGGAGTGTGATGCCTCCATTCCCTTATTTTTTTTTCAGGAGAGCTTTGGCTATTCGGGGTTTTTTGTGATTCCATATGAATTTCATCAATAATTGTTCTATTTCTTTGAAGAATGACATTGAAATTTTGATTGGAATAGCATTGAATCTGTATATTGCTTTTGGAAGGATGGCCATTTTAATAATGTTTATTCTTACAATCCACGAGCAGGGGATGTCTCTCCATTTCTTTGTGTCTTCTTCTATTTCTTTTAACAGTGTTTTATAGTTTTCTTTGTATAGGTCCTTTACCTCTTTTGTTAGATTTATTCCCAAATATTTGATTTTTTTTGTTTCAATAACAAAAGGGATTTTTTTTTGATTTCTTCTTCTTCAGATTTATTGTTTGTGTATAGGAAGGCTACTGACTTTTGCGTGTTGATTTTGTATCCTGCCACTTTACTGAACTGATTGATGATTTGAATTAGCTTTTCTGTGGAGTTTTTGGGGTTCTCTATGTATAATATCATATCGTCTGCAAATAGTGATAGTTTGACTTCTTCTTTTCCTATTTGGATTCCTTGGATGTCTTTCTCTTGTCTTATTGCCCTGGCTAGGACTTCCAGTATTATATTGAAAAGCAATGGTGAGAGTGGACATCCTTGTCTTGTTCCAGATCTTAATGGAATTGCTTTCAGCTTTTCACCATTGAGAATGATACTGGCTGTTGGCTTGTCATAGATGGCCTTTATGATGTTGAGGTATGTTCCTTGTATCCCAAGAATTTCAAGGGTTTTTATCATGAATGGGTGTTGCACTTTGTCGAAAGCTTTCTCAGCATCTATTGATATTATCATATGGTTTTTATATTTCTTTTTGTTGATGTGTTGGATAACGTTGATTGATTTTCGGATGTTAAACCATCCTTGTGCCCCTGGAATGAATCCAACTTGGTCGTGGTGAATTATCTTATGGATACATTGTTGGATTCTGATAGCTAAAATTTTATTGAGGATTTTTGCATCAGTGTTCATTAGGGAGATTGGCCTATAGTTTTCCTTTTTTGTGTTGTCCTTGTTTGGTTTTGGTATTAGTGTAATGTTGGCTTCATAAAACGTGTTTGGTATTGTCCCTTCCTTCTCAATTTCTTGGAAGAGTTTGTGAAGGATAGGCACTAATTCATCTCTGAATGTTTGGTAGAATTCATTTGTAAATCCATCAGGTCCTGGGCTTTTGTTTTTGGGGAGGTTTTTGATTACCATTTCAATTTCGCTAATTGTAATTGGTCTGTTTAGGTGTTCTATTTCTTCTTTATCTAGCTTTGGGTGATTGTAGAGTTGTAGGAATTTGTCCATCTCCTCTAGATTGTTAAACTTGTTTCCGTATAACTGTTCATAGTAGTTACTGATTATTCTTTTGATTTCTGCTGTGTCCGTTGTGATTTCTCCTCTTTCATTGATGATCCTGTTGATTTGTGCTTTCTCCCTTTTTTCCTTTGTGAGCCTGGCTAGGGGTTTGTCTATTTTATTGATTTTTTCAAAGAACCAGCTCTTGGTTTCATTGATCTTTTGGATTGTTTTTTTAGTTTCAATTTCATTTATTTCTGCTTTGGTTTTTATTGTTTCTTTTCTTCTACTGGTTTTGGGGTTTTTTTGTTGTTCTTTTTCTGGATCTTTGAGCTTCGAGATTAGGTTGTTTCTTTGCGTTCTTTCTTGTTTCTTGATGTGAGCTTCTATTGCTATATATTTTCCTCTTATTACTGCTTTTGCTGCATCCCATACATTTAGGATATTGGTGTCCTCCTTGTCGTTCAATTTAAAAAATTTTTTAATTTCTTCTTTGATCTCCTCATTAGTCCAATGGTCTTCCAGTAGTGTGGTTTTTAATCTCCATGAGGTAGGAAAGTTCCTTGCCTGCTTTTTATGGTTTATTTCTAGTTTGATGCCTTCATGGTCAGAAAAGATGGTTGATATGATTTCAATCTTGGTGTATCTGTTGATGTTTGTCTTGTGCCCCAGTATGTGATCGATCCTGGAGAATGATCCGTGTGCGCTTGTGAAAAATGTGTACTCCGTTTTTTTGGGGTTTAGTGTTCTATAGATGTCTGTTAAGCCCAATTGCTCTAGGTCTTTATTTAGAGCTTTGGTTTCTTTACTTATTTTTTGTCTTGTTGATCTATCCATTGTTGACAGTGGTGTGTTGAAGTCTCCCACTACGTATGTGTTTTCTCTGATGTCTGTTTTCAGAGAGGACAACAGTTGTCTGATATATTTTGGTGCTCCTTCGTTTGGTGAGTATATGTTAATGAGTGTTATTTCTTCTTGAAGTATTGTCCCCTTGATCATAATGTAGTGACCATTGGGGTCTCTTTTTATCTTTTTGAGTTTGAAATCTGTTTTATCTGATATAAGTATAGCTGTTCCTGCTTTCTTTTTTGGTCCATTTGCTTGTAGGATTGTTTTCCATCCTTTAACTTTGAGCCTATTTTTATCTTTTGTCGCTAAATGTGTTTCCTGGAGACAGCAAAAGGTTGGGTTTTGTTTCTTAATACAGGCTGCAACTCTGTGTCTTTTTATTGAAGAGTTTAGTCCATTTACATTTAGAGTTAATATTGATATGTTAACATCTGTATTTGCCATTGTGTTTGTCTTTCCTTTGATTTTATTTATTTATTCTTTTAATAACTTTTTTTTTTTTTGGCCTTCTTTCATTGTTATTCTTCGCTCTGAGGTTCTGGCTTTAGGACTCCTTGTAGTATTTTTTGGAGTGGGGGTTTAGTTGCAATGAAATTCCGGAGTTTCTGTTTGTCTGGGAAGGTCCATATTCTTTCTTCAAAGAGGAAGGAGAGCTTTGCGGGATAGAGTATTCTTGGTTGGCATCTGTTTTCTTGGAGTCTGTTGACTATGTCCCTCCACTCTCTCCTTGCCCGTAGTGTTTCTTCGGAGAAGTCTGATGTCAGCCTGATCGGTTTTCCTTTGAATGTTATCTGTTTCTTCCCTCTTGCCAGCTTCATTATTTTTTCCTTGTCCTGGATTCTTGGGAGCTTTACTATTATGTGTCTTGCTGTATTTTTCCTTTCGTCGTGGAAGTTTGGTGTTCTTCTTGCTTCTTGTATATCAATTTTCAGCTCCTTCTTCACATTTGAGAAGTTCTCTTCAATTATCTCTTTGAATATTTTCTCTGTTCCTACATCTCTCTCCTCTCCTTCTGGTATTCCTATAACTCTTATATTTCCTTTCCTCATGGAGTCAGATAGTTCCCTAAGTCTTTCTTCATTCTTTTTCCTTCGTACTTCTCTTTCCTTTTCTGTTTTGGTTCTTTTTATTTCTGTGTCTTCAAGATTACTTATTCGTTCTTCCATTTCATCTATTCTGCTTTCATTGCTTTCCCCAGAATTCTTTAGTTCTTCCATTAATTCTTTGATCTCCTGCATTTCTTTTACTTCCCTCTTTAGGGACTCAATTTCTTTCTTCTGACCATTGTTTTCCCTCTCTAGGGACTCAATTGCATTCTTCTGATCGTTGATTATTTTTCCCTTATCATTGTTTTCCTTTATGACTTCTGTCAGTTTTTTAATCACGGCAATTTTAAATTCTCTTTCTGGAAGGCTCAGAAATTCTTCCAAGTTATTGTCGTTGCAATCTGGGGGCTGGCTTTCTTTTTGTGGTGTGCTTTTTCTCTGGAGAGTTGCTAGGTTGCGTGTGGTTCTTCTCCTCCCTACTGTCTGTTTTCTAATTTGCCGTATGCGTTGGGACACTGTGTTGTTGGGACTGGCCAGCATCTTGGGTGGGCTTCTCTGTTCCCCTCTGGTTCTTCCAGGAGTCATCTGTCAGTTTCAAGCAGCCTTTACTGGAGAAAGGTCCCTGTTCTAAAATGCTGATGTGGGGACACACTCCCCTGTGCGCCTGGTCTGGCCCGGCGGTGGGTTCCTGCTCCCCTCTGGGCTTGGACTGCAGGCCAGAGGGGGTCTGGCGTGGGCGAACTTCCCCCGCTCACCTCTGGCTCCTGAGGAAGCCTTCTGCAGGTAGTCTTTACTGAAGAAATGTCCCTGTTCTAAAATGGTGATGTGGGACACACTCCCTGCGCTTCTGGTCTCAGGCACACTCTTCTGCGCGCCTGGTCTGCCCCGGCTGTGGGTGCTCGCTCTCCCTGTGGGCTCAGACTACTAGTTCGGAAGGGGCCCGGTGTGGGCTAACTCCCCAGCTGGCCACTAGCTCCTTCAGGAGCCTCTGCTGGGGTCACTTCGCTAGGTGGCGCCAGAGATCTCTCCTAGAGCCCTTGGGGAGCTGATTTTCCACCCCGTGGGACAGGGAGCAGAGCGGGGATGGTAGGGTATACCTCAACGGCTTTGGGGTGCTGTGTCTGCCTTGTGCCCCACCGTCGTGGGGAACCCACGCCCCTAATTTCGTGCCCCGGGTCTCAGTTCCAAAGCCCTCAGTTCCAGGACGCGGGCTGTAGCCCAGATCAGTGGCGCGGGAATGGCGCCTTTTGAATCCCACTCCCCTGCCTGGGCGCCTTGTTCCTGCTCACTCAGGGAGGGCCTCTGCCGTCTCCCCGCACGACTAGGTTGCAGGCGCGGGGACCTGGGCAGCTGCAATCCGAGAGCAGCTTTCGCGCAAGCTTACAGGCCGGCCTGGGGCTGTGTGCTGGTGCTGGTCTCCTCCTGGGGGGCGGGGCTCTCTTTAATGGCGCCTGGAGCTCACCTCCGTGGCGGATCCTGCAGGGTTCGCCTCAGCTCCCGTTCACGGGGTGTGGTGGCTGAAATAGTTCCTTTCCACTCACAGTCCCACTTGCTGCGTCCGTTTTTCTTGTTGGCCGTTTTGGTTTGTTGTTTCCCTCCTCTCTGCAGGTCGGAGAGTGCCGCCTCTGTGGGCGGGGGAGGGGAGCAGGGTTCTGCGCTTCCCTCCCTTCTGGTCCTCTTTTATGGCAACTTTCTTCTTCGGGCAGTTTGCTGGAGTCGTCCGTTTATCTTCCGTGTCCCAGTTCTCACTGGGACCTGCAGCTTTTCCTCCCTATTAACTTTTTTTAATGGGAGATCTTACTCCCAGAGTCTCCTCGCCGCCATGTTGCTCCGCCCCCCCTCCTTTCTGTATATCTTATTTGTTGTTTTGTCTAGGCATCATCCCTCCTCTTCATTGGGGACATATTTCCCTAATTTTTACTCTATTTACATGGTTATTTGGGTGGGTTTTCTCATAATCTCTCTTCCTGATCAGTTAGTTGATTCAAACATAGACAGTGATACCTCTTGTTTAAAAGTTTTGGAAATAAAGTTGAAAAAGCAGAGCAATTTCTCTGGAATTGATCTATTACATTCAGAAACTCTTAGGAGCCATGGTTAAAAGATAACAATTGGAAAAATGGTGAAAGCCCATCTCTAGAGAGAGAAAGAGATGAAGGAAGCAGACATGTAGAGAGTTATATGGTAAAATAACCTTATGTCCATTCTGGGTTGTGGTTATTCCTTTCCTACCTTTGAGCTGTAGATTAGGAGTCTGACATGAGTCTCACTTGAAAAAAGTTAGGCTATATAGTCTGTAAGGCTATATTCCTTTCTGTAGGTCCTGTAGGAGAATGCAATTCTTGCTTTTTCCAGCTTTTAGAAATTGTCCACATCCTTGACTCATGACCACTTTCTCTTTGATCCAAGTCAGTAATGTTTCATCTCTCTCAACTCAAGTGATTAGGTTGGATCCATCTGTGTAATCCACAAAAATCTCCTCATTTCAGTGTTTTCAATATTAATAACTTTTGCAAAGTCTCTTTACCAAGAATGGTAACATCTTCAGAGGTTCTGGGGGTGAGGACTTGGACATTTTTAGGTGACCATTATTTGCCTTCCATATTCAATGTCCTTGAAATGAATCTTCCTAGGTACATAAACTAGGTCGTGTTGAATTTATATAATAAAGAGTATCTCCCTAAACCTTTTTGAATTTTTATCTACATTAACGTCAATAAATGTCCTAGGTTAGCAATCCAGAATCTTCTTAAATACCTTTAGTTTCTAGCACATAACCCCAGTTATTCACTAGGCCCGGCACAATTTACCCATAAAATGGATCCACAACTTTTTTTTTTCCATTTTCATTCATTCTTTCTTTTTTTTTTTTTTTTTTTTTTTTTACCAGTGGCCTAGTTTATAGTTTAAACTCCTTTCACCTGCATAAAAATAGCCTCCAACCTGGTCCTCTGCCAAAAATTTCTGTGTTTTCCCAGTCACTCTTCTTATTGGTAATAGTGTTAGCTTTTATTACAGATTACATAATCATCTAACAATAAATTTCTTAATAAAAAGTTCTTAAAGCAATTAAGCAAAGTTAAAACTTCTATAAAGTTATTTAATCTAATCCATGCTATAAATTGTTTTGTCTTCTCCCAACCCTCTGACATTCCAGGTTACCACAGATACTTAATGAATATTTGTGTCTTGAAATATTTGCTTCATCCATCATTCATTTATTCCTGCACTATGTCAGATACTTTAAGTAGAGAACCATTAAGAGAATATAAGATAGTCTAGGAAAATGCAATGAAAATTTATAGCGTGAAAGGGATTGGAAAAATCGGAGAGAAAGGGCATACTATAGAGGACGCAGGCAGAACATTCTACTTTGGAGGAAGGCCTGATAATGGAACACATGAAAAGTGTTATAATTAAAACACATTCATTCCTTAACTCAAAACTTTTTGAATATTTACAATTATTCTATGCTCCAAGGAAACAGTGGTTTAAAAAAAAAAAAAGAGTTCTTGTTCTCATAGAAAACAGACATTAACAAATAAATTTTAAAGATACAATTTTGGATAGAGTTACTGCAATAAAAAATAAATAAGGAAGGGTAAGTTGTTAGAGAGTACAGATATGACCTGGCAATTCTTTGAGAATGGGTTATGGAGATAGTCTCTGAAAAAAGTGACATTTAAAACAAATATAAAAAACACATCACTATGTAAAAATCTAAGGGAAGAGAATTTGAAGATAAGGCCTAGCTATACAAAAGCCATGCTTTGGAAATAAACTTGGAATATTTGAGAAAGAGCAATAAGGCCAGTGTCTTTGGAAAATGAAGAGAAGGACAGATGTACATATCTAAAATAGCCTTGTTTTACCATGAAAAGGAGTTTGAATTATAGTCTAAGTGCAATAAGGAAGCACTGGAGGGTTTTAACCAGGACATTTGCAATCTGATTTATGTTTAAAAAGCCTGCTTTGTCTGCTATGAAGGGAATAGATTTGAGCAGAAAAGAAAGGACAAAAACAGACCAATATGCAGGTTATCACCAAGTGTAGGCAAGAGAGAACATGAGTGTGACAAAGAAGGTAAAGTATGAACTATAGTGATATGTTGAAAAATAACTGAATTTGAGACATGTGTCATGGATTGAACTACCAAGTTTTAAGGAATAGCCTAGAAGGACAGATGTGAAGAGATCCATGCTTTGTGCTCAGGGTGTCTTTATAATGAAAATAATATGATATTGTAATAAAAATAGACATACATATCAATGGCATAGCATTAAAAGCCCACAAATATATCACACTTATATAGACATTAAATCTTTGACAACGGATCTAAGAGTATAAAATGGAGAAATGAAAGTATATTTAAAGAAATGGTGTAGGAAAAATGTACAATGACATACAAAAAAATGACACTAGACCACTACACGAAAGTTAATTGAAATGGATTAAAGACTTAGAAGCAAGTCCAGGTAACATAAAAATGCATAGAATAAAAAATCAAAACACTCACTCTGCAACATTGATTTTAAAAGATGTCTTTGGGCACTTGACTCCAATAGCAAGGGAAACAAAAGCAAGAATAAAAAAGGACTACATTAAACCAAAAGCTTCTGCACAGTGAAAGAAACTATCATTAAAATGAAGACAGTATGCCAAATGGGAGAAAATATTTGCACATCACATATATGACAAAAGCTAATATCTAAGATTTAAAAAGAACTCATCCAATACAAAACAAGAAAGCAACGTAATCAAAATATGGATGGAGGAGTTAGACACTTTTCTGAAGAACTACAGATACTAATAGGCGTATTTAAAAAAAATTCTCATCACCACTTATTATCCGGATAATCCAAATCAAAACTACAATGAGATGCCAACTCACACCTGTGAGAATGGCCCATATCAAAAAGACCAGAACCAAGTGTTGGTGAGGATTTGGAAAATGGCAACTGTTACACACTATTCATGGGACTGTAGACTGGTCCAGGCCCTATGTAAACAATATGGGGATTTCTCAAAATGTAAAATATAGATCTACCATATTATGTAGCAATTCCACTACTTGGGTACCTAACCAATGAATATAACACTCATGTTCTTAATGAAGGGATATATTCATAGCAGCACTATTCATAATAGCCAAGTTATGGAAACAATTGAAGTGCCCAATGGCAAATGAGTAGATTAAGCACACCTGGTATATAAGCACAATGGAATACCATTCAGCCATAAAAAAAAAAAAAAAAAAGATGAACTCTTGTTGTTTGCTACAACATGGATGGAGCTTACTGTGTTAAGCAAAGTAAGTCAGAAGAAGAAAGACAATACTGAATGATTTCTCGCCTAAATTGAATATAAAGAAAAAAACAAAGGAACAGCCAAAACTAAACCAAAACCCTTGGAAATCTGAGTTGGAATTGAGGTTATCAGAGAAGGAAGGTAGAAGGTGAACAGAAAGGTGGGGGGCTTGGGGGAAACAGACTATGGTAGAAGATTATGGAGTACATGGGTGCTGTGGCGGTGAGCATGGTGTGGTATTACATTCATCTGAAGACACATGAACTAACACCATTAAATCATATACAGATTTGTAAACAAATGACACTCATTTAAAAATGATATAACTGAAAGAAATACAGACATCTCCTATCAGGACAAATACCCTCTGAGCAGGTTAAGGAGAAAAGAAGAGATGATATGACCGCAGCAATATTCTTTCAAGAAGGATTTCTGTAAAAGGAAACAGGAAGGTGGGCACAGCTGAAGTGCCTTTTTAAATTAATTTTAAGACATTTATATGCTTATAGGATATATAATGCTAAGGTTTTTTTTTTTTTTTTTTTTTTTTTTAATGGGATTGACTCTACTAGGTATATCAGTGACATCCTGGATAAGAATTCTCTTCAAAAGTCTAGTATTAATGCTAAGGTTTTTTTTTTTTTAAATAATAAATTTTATTTTTATATTCCCCATACAATTGCAATCCCCCCATTCTGACCCCAATCCCTCCCCTCCAGCCCCCCTCCCCCAAAAAGTGTCTCTGGTTCATAGTTTTTTGTTGATTTTGATTTTCACTTTCTTATAGTTACTCATTTTCCTGGTCCCTTATTTAAGTTTTCTAGATTCCTGCTCTGAGTGAGACCATCCGGTATTTTTCTTTTAAATGGGATTGACTCTACTAGGTATATCAATGACACCCTGGACAAGAATTCTCTTCAAAAGTCTAGACAGCCCTTGTTATAATTTAAAAGACCAAAAACTTAATTCTTACTCTCTTATTGATAAATACGTAAGCTTAAATTAGCTAAGGTTTGAGCCATTTTTTCCTTATCCATTGGGGAATGACAGTTTGTTTTTTGTTTTTGTTTTTGTTTTTGTTTTTGTTTTGCAGATGAGAAAATGTATAATATATGCAAAACATCTACCACTGTGTCTGAGACATAGTAAGCACTCAATAATTGAGAGGAATTATCATCACTTCTATTTACTGCTTCACTGTTGATACCTTCTACAATCAGTGATGTGGTTTATTAGGATGTCAGCAACACTGAGAACGACTTCTGTCTTGCCTCCCCCTTTAAATATCTCTTGTTCCAAGGCAGACCCTAATGCCCTTTCCCATTTCAGAGCACCACAGGGAATGCAGCTGATGGGATGGAACAGCTGTGTGCCAAGTGCCACACAGAAACCCAGTGAGTTAATGTCATTTTAAACATGGTTTTCTTATGTGTAAATTAGCTTGCAGATTTTCAAGCTTCCTACCACTAATTACCAGATTAGCTAGAGTTATCCTGCAGGGAAAGCAGCAATAAGGAAGACAAACATGGCATTCTTATGTGAATGTTCATTTGCATAGTTCATACAACTCTAGGCTTGCAGGAAGTCAGCCCCCTGCTTCTCCTAGTTAAATCTAATATGACATTTACAGTTTTACACAAGAATATTAGGCAACAAATTAACCCAAAGCTGCAATTAATCACAATCCATAGTTAACCCCGGGGAACAGAAAATTAAACAAATAAATTTAACATTTAGCTCTCTTCTTGACCCATGCAAGTTAGCAAGAAAATTTCCTAACTCAAGAAATATTGGCTGAAAGTGCCACAAAAAAGTATTAGTTGATATAAAAAATAAAAAATAATTTAAAAAAAGTATTAGTAGGAAAGACATGACATAAACAGTTTCAAATTTCACAATTTGAAATTAATACTTGGCTTCAAATCTCAGCTACTCCTATTTAAATTTTTGCATGGATTAAATGTGTTAGCCAGGACAATCATGTTTGCAAGGAAGGGAGTGATGCCCTGTTCAAACAGCTCAAGCAAATATATTGGCAAGTTTAAAGGCAAAGTTGAGGAATCAAAGGACTTCAGGCATGACTGGACCCAAAGGCAAAAAGGATGTTACCAGCAACTAGTCTCCCTCAGTCTCATGGCTCTGCTTTTCTCTCTCTGTACAATCATTACTGCTAGTAGTCCTAGAAGAAAAAGGCATGCTTTCCTTTTCAACAGCTAAAAGCAATCCTAGAATTGAGTCACATGCCTACCCTGAATCAATTCCAACCGTCTGTTTAATAATGACTGACAAGGCTGGTTCAAAAACCTAACACTGAAGATTAAGTAGAGTCATCTTTCCCTGAACCACAGAGAGAGGACACTGGTGGTTTTGTTCCTCCTCAGGATGTTATTACAACTCTAGGGCAAGAATGATGAACTGACATTAGGAAGAAAACTATAAAAGATGCTCACTACTGCAACTGAATCACTGCTCAAAGTTTCAGTTCCATATTTGTAAAATTTAAGAACTATTATGATAGTATCCACTTTTGGGATTATGAATACTTACATAAATTAAATAGTTGCATTGCTTTAGTTTCTCAGGGTAACTATATATATTAAAAATATATATATACACACATATATATACACACATACATTATATATATATATACACACACACACATATATATAAATTTCTACTGGCCCTAACAACTAATTTCACTTTACCATTCCACTTTCAAAATTAAAAATACATTATGTGTATTCTGTTCAGCAAGTGTTGCTTCAAGCACAGGAAGGAAAATAATTCCCAAAGCCACATATCATGTTAAAAGTATGGTTAGAGTTAGTCTTCCAAATCTGTTGATCATCCATGCTCAATAATATATCCCACTTTAGATATACCTCTTTAGATAATTAAATAGAATTTTTTTGGATTTAAGAAGGCCAAACACCAGGACTCATCACCTCAAAAACAAGGAATCATATACTGTGCGTAAAAGCGAAGTATAGATAGGGTTTATTTTTGAGATATCAGTTACCATTTATATGCAGGTCACCTCTTGAGAAAAATTTACCAAATTTTTGTTATTTATATGTCCTAAAAATTCCATATGATAGTGTCTCACAGAGGGAAAGAGGAATAGTCCCATAAATCCTCCCTTAAAATATGAAAATTTTCATAGTGTTAAACAGTTGAGAAATAATAAGAGGTCTTGGGACCTCCCTGGTGGCTATGGGTTAAGTCTCAGTGCTATCATCACTATAGCCTGAGTTTGATCCCAGCCAGGGAGCTAACCCACATAGCACAGCAGACATCTCCTGTCTCACCTGCTGCTTCCTTTAGCAGTGTATTTCAGTCAATCCATCTGTTCTGCTCCCCACTCTGTCTCTAGTGAATCCTCTCACACTCTGCATCTCTGGCCTATACCCCAGTTCTTCCACACAATAAAGAAATATTTTTTAAAAATTATAAAGAGGACTTCATTCTCACTTGAACACCTAAACAAACACAGTAAGTTTCAAAATCAGTTTGTGAAAAAAGCACAGAAAGGTCTTTAAGGATGCAGAGAATTCCAAATAAAGGAAATTTCATAATATTAAAGTCCTCAAAGAGAACAGTCAAATAGAAGTTATTAAAAACATATGCTGGAAGTATACAAAGTACAATATTTAAGAAATGCTCACTAGATAGGCTTAAATAGCAGACTAGACACGAAGAAAGAAAGGGATAGCTTGAAGACAGGTCAATAGAAAGTATCCACATAGAAACACCAAAAACTGGAGAAGTCAAGTTAAATATCAGATGTCTATAGGACAATATCAGCTTGTTTAATGCACATACATTTGGAGTCTCATAAAATGAAGAAGGGAAGAAGCACAAAATTATAGATGATAGCCAAGGACTTTCTAAGACTTACAAAAGATGTGAACCTCTAGATACAAGAAGCTCAAGGATATGCCCACCCCTCCCACCAAACCCCTCATTCAACCTCTGACTCATGACTAGAAAGAAACTAAAAAAGGCAACAGAGAATTCAATCTGCCCAGAAGGTTTCTCTGTGCCCACATTGTGGAAGGGTAGGCCTAGAACTGGTTGAATTTCTGGCACCTGCTTCATTGCAGAGCGGGGAATGGTGGCAGCACCTCTGGGCATGTCACATGTATGGCACTTTCAGCAGGCGATGTATGGAATTTTGAAGCCTGAGTATACACAAGAACTCCCCCCACTGTGGGACATCTGGGCCATAGTCCAGAATGAATAGTCAGAAACTACAAGTGACCACAGTGAAGGAAGCCATGGACAGCTTCCTGGTTGTTGGTGACCAGTGCTTGAAGTCAGGAGTGGCCTTGACCCATGCCAGTGTTCTCTCATAGGTTTCGCCCCAAAATTTCAATTTGTTTTCACTGCTGGTGAAAACAGAATTCCTGGGGAGAAAACTAATACAGAAAAACAAACACACAAACACACACAAAATGTGGCCACTTGAGACTTCAAGGGAGTATATTGCCAATATACAGGAGGAAACTCTCCAGAACCCAATTATAAAGACATGGAAGATCTTATCTTCCTCTCAAGGAGAGGTCAGATATGCCATGATAAAGAAATAGAAGTGCAACAAATGAAAAAAAAAGTGACTTGAGAAATAAAACTTATGAAAGAAATGGAAGAATTAAAAAGAAATAAATAACTTGCAGTAAGCAAAAAATCAAAGGACAATATTAAAAAATTCTGCAGAAAGTTATGAAAGCAGACTGGAGAAAATGGAAGACCAAATTAGTCACCCTGCAGATGATAACTACAAAACCCAGCTGGAAGAAGAGAAATATGAAGGGGAAAAAAGGAAGAAACACTCTGACAAACTGAGATCAGACTTCAAGGAGAGACTGGAATAACATAACCAAAATACTCAATGATAACAATTGCTAACCAAGAATCTCCTTCAGGTACAAGGGACAAATAGAAAATCTACCAAAAAAGTAAACAAAGAATTAATTAGATAGAACCAAAAATCTAAAGACAAAATGAGAACAAAACTTCATGTATCAATAATCACTCTAAATGTAAATGGACTGAATGCATCAATTAAGAAGCATCTCACATAAAGAAGATAAAGATGCAATACAGTAACTATCAAAGCTCCAAAGACATTCTTCCAAGAAAGAAAACATCAATACTGAAATTCATATGGAAACACAAAAGACCCTGAGTAGCCAAAACAATCTTGACAGAAAAAGAGGAGGAATAGCAGTATAATGCTCCCAGACTTCAAACCCTACTACAAGGCTACATTATCAAAACAGTATGGTATACTGCAACAAAACAGACACATAAACCAATGGGATAGAACTGAGTCCAGAAATAAACCTGTACATCTATGGATAGTCAATTTTTGACAAAAGAGCCAAAAGATATACTGGATGAAGGTGAGCCTCTACTACAAATGGTGTTAGGAAAACTGGATGGCCATATTCCAAAGAATGAAAACAAAATCACCATCTCACACCTTACACAAAAATTAACTCAAAATGGATTAAAGACAAGGAGGCCTTTGACTCTAAAATACATTGACTATTTGTAAAATAATACATGGCACTGGCTTCAGAGATGTCTTTGGGGATTCATTTCCAAAAGTAAGAAAGAAAAGCAAATATAAAAAAATGGGATTACATCAAACCCAAAAGGTTATACAAAGCAAAAAAAAAAAATCATTAAAAGAAAAAGAAATCCTATGGATAGAAGTATTTGCACATCATACATCTGACAAAGGACTGATATCCAAAGTATATAAAGAACTCATGGAACTCAACAGATAGAAAAACAACTCAACCAAAAAATGGGCAGAAGAGCTAAATAATACTTCTGTAAAGATGACATACAAATGGCCAATAGGTACATGAAAAAGTGCTCATCATCACTTATCACCAGGGAAATGCAAATCTATGTCACAGTATGATACCATCTTCACCTGTGAGAATGGTCTGTATCAAAAGACCAGAACCAACAAGTGTTGTCAAGAATGTGGAGAAAAAGGAATCCTTGGAAACTCTTGGGAATGTAGACTGATCTAGCCCTAAGGAAAACAGTATGGAGGTTTCTCAAAAAAAAAAAAAAAATAGACATACCACATGACCCACAATTCCACTCCTAGCTTTCTACCAGAAGAATGCAAAAACGCTAATTTTTGAAGGGGAATATGCACTCCTATGTTCACTGCAGCCCTATTTACAATAGCCAAGTATGTGAATAACTCAAGCGCCCAATAACAGGGAAGTGCCTAGAAAAACAGGATATATTTGGAATGCTACTCAGGTATAAAAATAAATGAACTCTTGTAATTTGGTAAAACATTGATAGAACTGAAGAGGATAATGAAAATAAGTAAGAAGAGAGGTATTGGAGTATTTCACTTACACGTGAATCCCGAGAAATAAAACAAGGGGTCAGACAAAAACAAACCAATTAACTAACCCCTGACATCTGGGTGGAAATGTGGCAATCAGTGGTGGAGGGGGTGGGAGCAGGAGCCCAGTGAAGCATGGTGGAGGATTCTTGGGGCTTTGGTGCTATGGGTATGAAAACACACATTTGTAGAGGTTTGAATCCATAAACCCCAAAATAACACAGTGTTGTATGTAAACCAACATTACATCAACAAATATAATTAGAAAAAAAGAAGCAACAGTTATGTAATAATGAAACAATAAATGCACAAGATCCCCATCTAATATAACCACAATCAAATGGATGGAATTTGGACAATGTGCAAATGATAAAACAAGAGGAAAAAGAAGATAATCTTTTAAAAAGTGGACAAATCAAATCCCAAATAATCAAATGGTATTTATCCCATGGATGCAAGTTTAGTTCAGCAACTGAAAATATATCAATATATTTTGCCACCATAAGGAATAAAAATATCATTTTATTAATATACACAGAAAAAAACTTTTGATAAAAATCAGCATCCATTCATTATAAAAAAAAAACTATCAGTAATTTAGACTCAAAGGAAACTCTTTCTCCTGATGAAGGACATCTTTAAAAATAATAAATTCAGCATCATACTTAATAGTAAAATACTGAATACTTTCCTTCTTAGGAACAAGAAAAGAATATCTGTTTCAATGATTTATATACAGTTTTCTACTGTTAGCCTTGTCCAGTTCAATAGATCCAAAGCTAAAAAGTAAAAAGGTAGTTGTAGAGGGCATGATTGCATATGTAGAATGATTGAATGAAATACTTAAGAAAATTAGTAAAACAAATGAGTTTAGCAAAAAATGGAAGTCTAGCAAAAGTTTGGAAAAAATGGTCAATATAGTGTCATAAAAAATTTTAAACTTTTTAAAAGAACACTATTTAGAATAGTATATAAGACATGAAATATGTAACAATAAATATAGAGCACATGCAGTTTCTAAAAAGAATTCAAAATTCCTGCAATAAATTGAATAAATCAAAAATAAATGAACATAAAGACAATATTCATGAGTTAGGAAACTCAGTATTGTTAAGATACTTATTCCTCCTAAATTGATTCAACATAATCAGTATCTAAATTCCAACTCTGATGAAAAAATTGACAGTTTCATTCTAAGAAGTGTTTGGAAATGCAAAGAATCTACAAGAGTGAAGATATTTTTGAAAGAGAAAATTTAATTATTTAATTTAATGACTTACTAGAAAACTACAAAACAGTTTAAATTAACCTAAACATAGACAACACCTTTGAATGATTATAAATAGAGTGATACCATGCAGTCAAAATACATTCTAACAAGGTACCAAGTCAATATCTCTTTGATTTTAGTTTGAATAATTTCAAATTTATAGAAAATGTGTAATGATAGTGCAGAGAACACACACATATTCCTCACTCAGTTGACTCTATTGTTAACATCTTATATAACCAAGGTACATTTGTCAAAAATCAAAAATAAACAAACCAACACATTGGCACATCAAATCTTAACATTGCTTAATTAGTTTTTACATGACTATCCTTTATTTTGTAGCTGTAAGATCCAGATCAGGAAGTCAAATTGTGACTAATCATCATTGTCTCATACTTGTCTGGTTTGTGATAGCTTTGTGGTCTTTCCTTGATTTTGATGAACGTGACATTTTCAAAGACTACAGGTCATGTATTTTGTTGACTGCCACTCACATTATACGAGATATTTATGTATGTGTGTATAGATACATTCATCTTTAAAGGGAGTTTGCTTGCCTGCAGTTTGGGATTATAAATAAAGCCTCTATAAACACACACCCAATTTCTATGTGAATGTAGATACAGAGTTCAAATGGGTACTCAAGAATGCAGTTGTTGGAAAATCTTTTTTCTTCTGGATCAAAACAAGGGTAGTGGGAATTTTACGGGGAGTATAGCCAAGATTAAAATGCATACATTGTACAAAAATGAAAAATGATGTAAACAATATATAAAAGAAACTTGCGGCGAATTGCCATTCAAAGTGACAATCATTCTGCATTCCTACCAGCAATTAATTAGGACTCCTTTAGCTCTATATCTTCACCAGCATTTAGTATTGTCATTTTTTTTAACTTTCTTATCCAAAATACAGATGTTCACATAGGAAACAAGAATAAATGTGATTTCATGCTTATCATTTTCCTCAAATTGTACTGACTAAGACAAGTTGTGTAAATGACTGTCTACATGAGCATTGGGAAATTATCTTTATAATTGTTTTTTTTTAATTAGATCTCATTAAGAAGAAGGAAAATTATTTGGGACAGAAATGACAAAATTATTCATCTCGTGTAACAACCTTGATCAATTACCACAGTCTGTTAGAATTTTCCATTGAGAAGGATTCCAAGAATGCATCTGGCCACAATGGAAAGAAATGCTCTAAGCAATTCACAATGTCAGTCAGAAGCAGAAGACAAGGTAATGGAATATAAGAATATTTTGTTTCTAAGGTTACAAGACTATTTAATGCTGTCTGATGGAGTTTCTACAGAAGCACCTGCTGTGGTAGTTAGAATAATGGCCTCCAAATATGTCCATGTCCTTATCTGCAAAACCTGCATGTATGTTAGGTGCATGACAAGGGAAATTAAAGTTGAGGATGGAATTAAAGTTGCTCATTTGCTGACCTTAAAATAGGAAAATTACCCTGGATTATCAATATCGGCCCAACATAATCATATGAGGCCCTCAAAGTGGAAGACATGTCAAAATGGAGAGTACCAAAGTGATGGTGGTGAACAAAACTTACTATATGTTGCTGGTTTTGAGGACAAAAGAAGAGCCATGAATGAAGGAATGTAGTAGCCTCTAGCTTTTGCAAAAGGCAAGACAATGGTTTCAACCCTAGCACCTTTAGAAAAGAACTAATATTTTGATTTTAATCCAACAAAAATATCAGAATCCCAATTTGCAGAATGGAAAAATAATTCATGTGATTATTTAATAAACACAATTTGAGTGATTTTTAAGCCTCCAAGATTGTAGGAATTTTTTACAGTCACCATATAATACAACTAAACCTACTCTAAGTATTAGAAAGCAGAAGTTGAAGATGAAAGAGTGAACTTTTGGCATGAAAATAAAACATTTAGATTTTAAAGTCCTTAAAATTCTTCTGTGTGTTAGTTTCTCAGCAATCAATTTCTTAGAAGATCCTGAAAAAGTAAAATTCAGACTCATTCCTATCTATTTATCACTAATTTGGAATTGCTGTGATATAAAATAATGAGATTTTCTTACACCACCAAAACAAGCTATCGAGAGCAAATAAAAAACTTCCGGAGGCATTCAGTCAGCATGGTCTGCAAGAACAAGGGCCAAATGTTATTTGAAGAACACTGGGAAAACAGAAAACATCATCAATTGTTGCCATGGCATAAGTGCTCCTCCGTCGATGGAAGAAAACCGTGTGTGGGGAATGAGCTCCGCCTGTGCACCCAGCTCCCAGAGTCAGAGCAGCGTGCGGTTATGACTCAGACAACCCAGCTATTCTTTTGATAATCTCTGCATCTTATTTATGACTCTCAGCTGTGCCAACGCAGAACAAATGCTGCTATTATATTCTGATGGGCCCCATGTACACATGGCTTCTTGCCTCCTATTAGCGCCTCATTTTCCATTCTCCCTCACCTCTCATTTCACACCTCCTTATGGTCCCCCTTTGGATGGTATTAGGTGAGGGGAGAAGGGAGATCATGCTGTGAGAACTTTTCTCATATCTTTGAGCTATATCCTTTTTATTAAATTCAAAATTGTACCTAAGGGAACAAAGAAAGCGTCAAGGATGGATGGAGGGGTTTCTTTCCTCATGTGTAATAGAAAATAAAGTTCATGAACTATGTGCATCAGTAAAAGGGCATTTTTATGGGCAAATTTAAAAACCCAGAAAGGCCTCAAAATCACAACTGGAGGCTAAGTCCAAGAAAAATAAGTTATTAAATAGATACTTTAATTTTAAATAAAAGGATAGGCTATAAAATATTTTTCCTCCAACATAGCTAAAGTACTTTCTACCTCCAACAGAGGCAATCAGGAATAACAGGAGCACTAATGTAGCCCCAAACCAGGACAGGCAACATCATCAGTAAGCCACATTCCCTCTGGGAAGCAGGGAGAAGTGAGGGGCCCGAGGGCCAGACCAGCATCCCACAGAGCTGTTAAAAGCTCCTCTAAGAAAAATCATCCTCTTTTGATCTTCTGGTTTCATATCCAAAGGGATACAGTTCCAGTTAGTCAAACTTTTTGATAATTTTGGTTTGTTTTCTGTTTTTTTTTTTTATTGTATAAAATTAGCTATGTCTGCTAGAAGGAGACTTTTTTTTATCCTAATTATATATATGGGTTTCTCACTGCTATTTTACATCCTTGATGAAGAGATGCCTGGCATTATCACATAGGAACATTATGAAATTTAAATTGTCACCACAATATCAAGATCTGATGCTTGTTATAATGCCTCAAGTACATCTTTTTTACATTTTCCAAAATGCAGAATACCTTATCATTATGCCCACATTATGCCTTAAGGACCTTGAAAGGTAATATAAAGGGTGAGCCTTCATAGATTCTCACAGAAAGATAAAGCAAAGTATGGCAGAAATAATTTTAATATGCAATAAAGTATTTTCTGATCTCTTATGTAAGGAAAACAATTTCATTTTTTTTCTGATTCTAACAGTGTAATCAAGTCACACAGGACAGGCTGTAAGTGTGTGGAGTAAAAAGTACAAAAGGTTCAGACTGGAATTACCAAGAGAAAGAACTTTGGCAAATGGCTTAAACTCTCAGAGCCTGCTTTCTCATTTATAATTTGTAAAAATTACTGAGTATACAGGCACTTGATAGTTATTCAATGACTGAATGAAAAAAAATAAATGGATAAAGGAGTAAATGAAGAAAACGCAAACATTTCCTCTGAAAATTGCTTTAACCATAGCCTGCCTAATCTCAGTTGTCACACTTTACATCAGGTATGCCGGGACATGTGAGGATCTCACTCAGAAGAACTTAACCTCCTTTCATCATGTCCACTGCTATCACTAGTCTGAGGCATCTCTTGGATTTCTGTAATAAGTAAATAGATATTCCTTCTTGTACCTTTGCACTTCTGTAGTCTAATCTCAGAGTGAATCAACATTAAGGACAGACTAAGTCTCTTCTCTATTTAAACCCTATATCAATCAAAATAAAACTGAGTTCTTACAATGGCCTGCAAACCCTGTGTGATCTAGCTTCCCACACTCTCTCCAACCCCATCTCTTTCCGGTTTTCCCCTTCCTCAATTGACTTTTGCTACACTAGCTTCCTTACTGAATTTAGAACTTGCTGGACATTCACCTGCCTCAGGGCCTGTGCACTGGCTGCTCCCTGGCCCAGATGTTCTTACTCTGACTTTACGCTTACAATCCCCTCATCAAAGACTCTGTTTGTATCTCATCTTCTCAGTGATGTTTGCAGTGACCATACCACCTAACACTGAAGTCAGTCCCTAACCTATGCTTCCTTAATCTATCTTACTTGGCTTTTCCTTTTTGTCATTAAGAAATATATTATCTTGCTTATTTATTGTATTTCTGTTTATTACCTATCTAACTATTACTGAATGCAAGTTCTCTGAGGGTTTTGTTTATTGATGCATTACAATGGACTGAAACACAGAATGTACTCAATAAGTATTTACTTAATGAAGTATTATTATTATTATACTTTACTGTTATTTTTAGCAGTACAACCATCATCCCATAGTAATCATGCACAATGGCCTTCTAAATTACTTTTCTGCCTTCCTAAAGGATACCCATGACAAAAAGAAGGTGCTCAGGACAAGTCAATTGTTAGTACCAAAAGTTCTGTCCTTGGGAGATATAATTGATTTTGTTCTCTCTGGCATGTCAGAATCAGACTGTTGTCTCTTGATGAATATCCCCAGGGCTTTAGATGCAGCACCAATCAACAAGTCAGGGAGACTCCAGCTAATAAAATCAAATCACTTATCAGTATCAAAGTCATATCCAGGAAGAGGGAAAAATGAGGAAGTAAATATCAAACATTTGGCATCAGGAGAAAATCTAATACAGGAAAATTAGTGAAAACCTTAGGGCAAAATAAGAACCAGAACAATTGTAATTATTTCCTAAGTTAAAAAACATTTTATAGTATTTCCTTCCACAGACCCTTTTCATATGCAAGCTTGATGGAGTGAGACCTCTCTATAAAGAATTCCTTGTCTGCAAATATAAATTAGGGCTCCTAAATTTCACTGAGAATTATCCAGATTTTTTTTAGTATATATTTATTTTTATACAAGAGCTGGGGTACAGGCCAGAGGCACGGGAATCCTCTCTGGTGAGAGGATTCACCAGAGACAGAGCAGGGAGCAGAACAGGCAGACAGACCGAAGACACCATTGAGGGGAGCAGTGGGCGAGGGCAGAAGTCTGCCATGCCATGTGGGTATCTCCCTGGCCGGCTGGAATTGAGCCCACGCTACAGAGGCTCCAGCCAGCTTCACAGCGTTGTGCTCAACCGGCTGCACCACTGGGGAGGCCCAGATATTTTGTTTCTAATGAGCCTGTGATCAACAGATGGTGCCCTGCATAAGTTCTCAGCTCAGATTCACTGGAATCCCTGTGTGACTTTGGGAAATCAGTTTCCTCATTGGTATATGGAGATTGGGTTCTCATAAGGATAAAATGAGGTAATGTTGATGAGACTTCTAACACAGTGTTTATCACATAGCAAATTTCCAGTTTCAGCTTGAGCAATAATCTCTCATCTTTTGTAAAGCAAAGTCAGAGTCCTAAGCAACATGTTCTTAGTACATTCTTTGGTCCCAAGGAGTCATTCTGCAGCAGAAGTGCCAAGGGAAACGGACTTAATAATCAGAAACCATGACCTTGAGCAAGCAATATAAACATAATGAGCCTTGATCGCTTCACAAATTAAATGGGGATAATAATACCCACCTTATAAGAGTTTATAGTGGAAATACACACAAGGGAAATGTCTAGCCCTTAATGTGAAATGCTTAATAAATGACTCTTACTTTTTACTATTATAATCATATCTACTAAAAGAATGTCCTGTGACTCTCTTTCCTCCTGTTCCTAAATATGAATCTCCTTTCTTCCATCCTTTCACCCCTCATGAGTTGTTGCTAAACCTCTACACTTCTGTACTTCATACCTGTACATGTTCCCTTGGGGGTTGGGTCATGACTTTCAGCCAGAACAGTTTGCCCTTCTTGGCCCTAATGCTAATAATGCTGTTAGTAGATTTCCCAGCTCTAGTCCTAACCCCAGTCTGCACTCTCTACTCAGAGAGTAAATATTCCCAGTACTAATGCCAAATTTTCCTAATCAGAGCAATTACTGGTATCACCAAGCATGGGAAGACCTGGGTCTTCTCCTATGTCCTTGTGAAGATTCATCATTAGAATTCCCAGGAAACACTTATGTTTGCTGGACCAGGATCCATGTATTTTTCTTTTATTAACACAATGCTAGCATGTCAATTTTTTTGTTTGTTTGTTTTGTTTTTATTTGTTTGTTTGTTTGTTTATGCAAGTACTGTATACAGTCAGAAGCGCGGGAGGGTAAGAGAATTCACCAGAGTCAGAGCGGACAGCAGAGCAGGCACACTTGACGAAGTACACTGCTGAGGGGAGCAGCGGGTGGCATGAGAAGTCTGCGCGCCATGTGGGACCCTCACCCAATGGCCAGGATTGAATGGGTGCTGCGGAGGCTGCAGGCAGCTTCGCAACCCAGCACTCAACTGCTGCGCCACCGGGGAGGCCTTAGCATGTCAATTTTTGTTTGAGGAGTCACCCTTCCTGCACTCATAGCATAGTGGGCCCAAACAGGACATAATTGCTTTAATATCTATACAAGAAAAGCTTGAAAAGGGAGCAAAGCAGATGGAGACATAGCTGAGAGATGGCAAAAGCAGGTGCTAGTCCAGATGACAATGTTTGAAGACCCTTGAAGAAGCCATGCCTGAAGCCATCACCCCTAAGTTTGCCAGTTGCATATCAATTTACTGTTCAATTACTTAATCCATGCTTAATTCAGTTTTTTGAAATCTGCAACTGTATCTTAGTTCTCCAACTATATGCAATGTTTCTTTCTGTTTGCTGTTTTATTTATGAATTTACAAGGTTACAGGCCCCCTCCAAAATCTGGATGGAAGCTGTGAATCACTTTTCCCCAGAAGTTACGTAATACAGAAACACAAGTGATACAAGTATCTTTTCATTGTTTAGGAATACCTGAAAACTCAGATGCAGAACCTCATTTCCATATGCATGAGGAATAAATAAAATAGAACAATACGGTTTTTCAGAATAGGACAATAATTTCTTAACTATTTGGTTTTAGGTGGATTAAGATGCCACAAATTGTTTGCAGAGTGGGTATGGTTAATCACTTCACACAATCAATAAGAGCTCTATTCTGGAGTCAAGATAGAAAACAGAGACAGAAAGCTCTGAGACAGTAGTTTGTTCTACAATGGGCCAATTAAGATAATAAAAACTATATTATATGCATAATTAATTTGCAGTTCTCTTATTTTTGTTTTATACAATTTTTATGTAAAATTTTCAATTCATACCCAATAGACAAATAGTAAAACAAACCCTCATATACCTAGGACCCAATTTCAACAATTTTTCACATCATAACCAGTATTATTTCACCTATATCACTGCTTCCTTCTTTTCTCCTGTTGTATTTTTCTAATTGAGGTGAAACTGACATAACATAAAATTAACTGCTTTGAAGTGAAAAACTCAGTAGCATATAATACAATCACAATGTACAACCAACACCTCTATCTAGTTCTAAAATTTTTTTTTATCACCTCATAAGTAAATCCTGGGCAGTTTCTCTTTCTACCTTCCTCCAAGACCCTGGCAACCACCAATCTGTGTTCTGTCTCAATGGATTCATCTATTCTGGATATTTCATTAAAATAAGTGATATTTTTTAATAAGTCTTCTTACACTTAGCATGATTCATATTGCAGTGTATATCAGGATTTCATTCATTGTTATGGTTGAATAATAATTCTTTGCATATATAAAAAGTTCTTAATGCATTCATTTGCGGATGGGTATTTGAGTCTTTTCCACCTTTGGCTATTGAAAATAGGACTACTGTAAACAAGTGCATACATGTCTTCGCTTTGGTACTTGTTTATTATTCTTTTGGTTATATATCCAGGAGTGGAATTGGTGGGTTCTCTCTAATGCTAGATGTTTTTGAGGCACTGCCAAGCAGTTTTTCACAATGGCTAAGCCACTTCACATTTTAATTAGCAATATATGAGGTCTCCAATTTCTCCACATCCTTTGTGGTACTGTTATTTTCTGTTACATTCATTGTATTAGGTATGAAGTTAGAATTCATTGTGGTTTTGCTTTTTCCTAGTAACTACTAATGTTACTCATCCTTTAATCAGTTGTTTTTGTTTTATTTTGCATTTTATCTATTCTTTTTTATATGCTATATTTCCTTAAGTTGTTTTAAATTTAAAAAGGAGACCTGTTCATGTTAATTATGAAGAAATCAAAGAATAAATTAAAAAATTCTTTCAGAAAAATGATACTGATACAAACTTTCAGAATATATGAAGCACAGCAAAAGCAGTTTTAAGAGGGAAGTATGTAACAATGTAGGCCCACTTCAAGAAACAAGAAAGAAACCACCTAGCCTCCCATTTCAAGGAACTAGAAAAAGAACAACAAAACCCAGTAAAGAAAGGAAATAATAAAAATTAAAGCAGAAACTAACAAAATATCAAAAAAGACAATCCAAAAGATCAGTGAAACCAAAATATAGTTCTTTAAAAAAAAAAAAAAATAGGGCCTCCCCTGGTGGTGCAGCAGTTGAGCTCTGGGCTGCAAGGCTGCGTGCAACCTCTGCAATGCCGGTTCGATCCCCGGCCACCAGCAAGGGTCCTACATGGTGCGCAGACCTCTTCTGCAGTGCCCGCTGCTCCCCTCAGCAGTGTGTTTCGTCAGTCTGCCTGTTCTGTTCCCCACTTTGGCTCTGGTGAATTCTCTTACCCTCCCGCGCTTCTGACTATACCCAGTGCTTGTATAAATAAATCAATCTTTAAAAAAATAGATAAACCTCTAGCTAGGTTCACAAAGAAAAAGCGAGAGAAATCTCAAATAAATATGACCATAAATGAAAGAGAAATTAAAACAGACATGGCAGAAATCCAGAGGGTACTTAGAGATTACTTTGTTCATTTATATGCAAATAAATTCAACAATCTAGATGAGATAGACAAATTTGTATACTTATACAATCACCCACAACTGAATAAGAAATAGAAAACTTGAACAAACCAACTACAAGCAAGGAAATTGAAACAGTAATCAAAATTCTCCCAAATAACAAAAGCCCAGGACCAGGTGATTTCACAAACATTTAAAGATGAACTAATACCTATCTTGCTAAAAACAACTCTTTCAAAAAACTGTGAAACAAGGAACATCACCAAGTACATTTTATGAAGCCAACATCACACTAAAACTAAAACCAAACAAAGACAACACAAAAAAGGAAAAACTCAGGCCAATCTCCCTAATGAACATAAACACTAAAATCCTCAATAAAATCTTAGAAAACCGAATCCAACATTGCATCAAAAGGCCATCCTACCCAAAGCAATTTACAGATTCAATGCAATTCCAATAAAAAATCTCAATGGCATTCTTCAAAGAAATGGAATTAATATTCTGAAATTCATATGGAATCACAAAAGTCCCCAAATATCCAAAGTTTCCCTGTCTAAAAAGAGAAAGAACCACTTTGAGAATTCAAACTACCTACAAAGACATAATACTTAAAATAGCATGGTACTAGAGCAATAACAAATATACAGATCAATGGAATTGGATTGAAAGCCCAAAAATAAAACCACATAGAAATAAAAGCACAAAGGAGACTCCCCTGGTGGCAAAGTGGTTGAGCACTGGGCTGTGAAGCTGCCTGCAGCCTCTGCAACACCAGTTTGATCCCCAGCTACCAGCGAGGGTCCCACATGGCATGCAGACCTCTCCTGCCACGCCAGCTGCACCCCTCAGCAGTGTATTTCGTCAGTCTGCCTATTCCGTTCCCTGTGTGAATTCTCTCACCTCTGCACTTCTGACTGTACCCAGTGCTTGCATAAATAAATAAATAAATCTTAAAAAAAAGAAATAAAAGTACAAAGGAGCAAAGAATACACACTGGATCAAAAAAGTCTTTTCAATAAAGGGTGCTAGGAAAACTGGATCGTCACTTGCTAAAGAATGAAACTAAACTACTATCTAACACCACACACAAAAATAAGCTCAAAATGAATAAAAGATTTGGATGTAAGAACTGAAACCATAAAATATGTAAGAGAAAACATAGGCCATATACTCCATGATATAAATTTCAGAAATATCTTTGAGGACATATCTCCAGAAGCAAGGAAAACAAAGAAGAATATAAACAACTGGTAATATATCAACCTATTTATTCTTTAGCAAAATGTCTAAATTATTTGCCATTTTTTAATTGGACTGTTGCTTTATATGTTGTGTTCTTTATAGTTTGGATATTATAACATTGACTGATGCAAGTACTTTCTCTTACATTCTGTACATTGTCTTTTTACTTTCTTAATAATATATTTTGTTGCAAAAAAAAAGGTTTTTAATTTTTAAAAGTCCAATACAATTTTTTTTTCTTTTGGTGCCCATACTTTTGGTGACATATCTAAGTATCTATTGCCAAATCCAAGGGCAATAAAACTTATCCCTATGTTTTCTTATTTAATAGTTTTACAATGTTAGCTCTTAAGTTGAGCTCACTGATTCATTTTGCAGCTATCATTTTTGAGCACTTATTATGTAGCAAGAGCATCACAAGAATTATCTCATTTAATCCTCACAAGAATCCATAAAGCACCTTTGAAGTAAGTGCTTTTATTATCTTCATTTTATAGGTTAAAAAAACAATGTAGCTTGGAGAGTTCAAGAAATTTACCAAAGCTCAGAGAGTGAGTACATAGAGTCAAATGTCAAAACCTGAGCTTTTCATCAGAGAGAGACTGAAAGGAAGACATGTCTTCAGTTACTAATTGGGTTCTGAACCCCTCTCCTGTTTTAATTCCTGAGTTAAGTGATAAAGATACGCAGATGGGGGGATTGGTTGATAAATGATAGTATTACACAGTTGTAAGAAGAACTCTCTTTGTACTGACATGGGCTGAGTTCTAAGATACAAAGTTAAGTGAAAAATGAAAACTATAAAGAAGGATATTTATTAGGCTGCATTTTGTATAAGAAAAGAGAGAATATATCATATATGTATATACGACTTGACTGAGAAAGAATTAGTGACGAAAAATAAATCAAAAATTAATAAAAATAGATACCTATAGGAGGTGGGAGAGCTGGGGTGATGGGAGCAAGGAAGAAAATGAAAATTACCTCAACGTACCATTTCATATAAGTTTACTTTCAAACTATGTAAATATTTTGCATATTAAAAGAAAAACCCATACACAATCTGAGTTAGCCCACTGCCAGGTAGACAGTCTCTATGAAGTTCAACCTCTTCACGAATTCGGACTGAAGCAAAACCCCAAACACCACTTCAGTGCCCCTTACAATCATGTCATCCTTGTTCTCCAAGGGGCAGCTGCAGAATTACAATGTCCATTATATGCCCTTCCACAAGGATAATGAAGTTCATGTGGTTCAAGGAAATACAAAGGTCAGCAACTTGGCAAGTTAGCCAAGGAGGACAGAGGGAAATATGTCCTCCAACTCTTGAGAAGCTAGAAAAGAGAAAGGAAATAGAATAGAAGGACATATTTTTTTTTTAATGTAAGAATGAGTATAACCTGTTGTGCAAGCAGTTTAACTGAGTTTTTAGCCTAGTTCATGGCCTTTGAAACATTTCAAGATGTTTTTTGAAAAGTTTAATTTCTGAAAAGTTGTGATTAATAATTTTATGAATAAAAATTGCAAGTGTTTCAATAAATAAATGCTTAAAGCAATCTATAGATTAAATGTAATCCCTGTCAAAATTCCAAAGGCATTTTTTTACATAGAGTGATTCTAAAAATTGCACAAAACCACAAAAGATCCTAAATGACAAAAAAAATATCTTGAGAAATAAAACTGAAGCCATCATGATCCTTGATTTCAAATTATACTATAAAGTTCTAGTAATCAGAACAACACAGCATTAGCATAAAAACAGACACAGCTCAATGGGACAGAATAAAGAGCTCATAAATGAACTCATAGATCTAAGATTTATTAATGTACATTAAAAATCCACTGTAAGTGGGTTTTCTTAATTTCTCTCCCATCGAGTTCATTGAAATAACAAGCATTGACAAGGTTATGCATTAAAAGGAATTCTCCTGCATTGTGGGTGGGAATGTAAATTGGTATAACCACTATGGAAGAGTATGGTGACTCCTCAAAAATTAAAAATAGAACTACCACATAATCCTGCAATCCCACTTAGGGTATTACGGCCAAAGAAAATGAAAGCACTAATTTGAAAATGTATTTGCACCCCTATCTTCATTCCAGCATTATTTACAATAGCCAAGATACAGAAAACAAGCTACATGTCTGTCAACAAACAAATGGATAAAAACATGTGATATATAAATAATGGAAAGATAAATAGATATACAAATTGAGATAATTTGCAGCCATTTAAAAATGAAAACTGGGCCTCCCCGGTGGTGCAGCGGTTGAGCGCTGGGTTGCAAGGCTGCCCACAGCCTCTGTGGTGCCGGTTCGATCCCCGGCTGCTCCCCGGCCACCGTAGGAGAGTCCCGCATGGCTCGCAGACCTCTCCTGCCACCCGCTGCTCCCCTCAGCAGTGTACTTTGGTCCTTCTGCCTGCTCTGCTCCCCCCTCTGGCTCTGGTGAATTCTCTCATCCTCCCGCGCTTCTGACTGTACCCAGTGCTTGTATAAATAAATAAAATCTTTTAAAAAAATGGTTAAATTAAAAAAATAAAAATAAAAATGAAAACTTGCCATTTGCAACAACATAAACTTCAAGAACATTATACTAAGTAAAGTAAGACATACAGAGAAATACAAATACCATCTGATTTCTGTTATATGTATAATCTAAAAACTACACAAACAAAACAATACTCATAGGTATAGAGAACAAATCGGTGGCTACTAGAGAGGAGAGTAGTGGGGTAGTGAATGAAATGGATGAAAGAGATCATAGGTACAAATTTCCAAGGCATCTCACATAGTGTATGGGGCCCAGAGGCAATAAGATTGTATTCCAAATGTAAAAACTTGCTAAGAATAGTGGGGAATAGACTAATTGTGTAATCATTTTACATTCCATGTAAATGTGAAATCATTTGAAACTACTATAATGTTAACCATGCTTCAATAATGTAGTTAACACAAAAATAATATAAAGATAGATTATTTAGGTGCCTTTAAAATACATTTCTTGAACTGAATATACATAAAAAGATATCTACTGGGGACAAAAAGAAATAAGAAAAGGTTCAGTTTGTTCAGCAGTTTTAAATGTAATGTAATTTAAAATATTTTTTAGAGACATAGGGAAATGTAAATAGCAATTATGTTAATGTTATTAGAAATCATGGATTTTCAAAATAAGAGAAAAGAAGACAGATACATGTAAAATCAAAGAAGCTGAGAATAGGGCCTCCTTGGTGGCACGGCAGGTTAAGCACAGTGCTGTGAAGCTGTCCACAGGCTCTGCAGTGTGAGTTCGAGTCCCGGCCGGCCAGGAAGACACCCACATGGTGAAGCGACCTATCCTGTCTCTGCCACTGCTCCCCTTGGCAGTGTATTTCAGTCAATCTGCCTGTTCTGTACCCCACTCTGTCCCTGGTGAATTATCTCATGCTTCCGTGCCTCTGGTCTGTACCCCAGTTCTTGTATAAATAAATAAATCTTTAAAAAAAGCTGAGAACAAGTTATGATTTTATTTACACATATGCACAACATGTGTGTGTGTTTATATATATTTCCTAACTTGGTCCATTAAAACATCCTAAGGACAATGTCATTCCAGGTTTTGATCTCTAAATACCAACCCTATTACCAAAACTTTAGTTCTGTGGAGAAAAACTGATTTCAAATCTGAAGAAGCATAAGGTATAACATGTACCTGAGGCATTTTTAAGAAAATTTTCACGTACTGATTGGGTTGTATTAAAAGGACAGAGTTGATTATAAAAACAGAGATGATTACAAAAATATACTATAAAGTATGAATGTTACAGATAACTAGAAGCAGATAACTTAATTGAGACAGTTTAAAGCATTTAAAAAATAATTTATTGGAACACATTATACAAAAAAATACTTGATTATTTTTAAAATGAACCAAAAGCAAACACATAAAGCACTCATTTGCCACATATCTTCCTCCAAAACATTATGCTCAATGGGAAATATTTATTTTGCCTTTACAGTGGATGTTAAAATTTAGTGTCCTTGAGTAGTCCTACTTTTTGGAGGAAGGGACTTCAAACAAACAAACAAAAAATTATAGTTAATAAATATAGAAAGAATAATAGAATTAAAAAGCCAATGCCTAATAAAATAGTATGTTTAAAGAATTAAATAAGAAAAGAGTATGTTTGGGCCTCCCTGGTGGCACAGCGGTTGAGCGCTGGGTTGCAAAGCTGCCTGCAGCCTCTACAGCACCGTTTCAATCCCAGGCTGCTCCCCGGCCACCGGAGGAGGGTCCCACATGGCGCACAGACCTCTCCTGCGGCCTGCTGCTCCCCTCAGCAGTGTACTTTGGTCCTTCTGCCTGATCTGCTTCCCACTCTGGCTCTGGTGAATTCTCTCACCCTCCTGCGCCTCTGACTGTACCCCAGTGCATGTATAAATAAATAAAAATAAATATAAAAAAAAGAAAGAAAGAAAAGAGTATGTTTAAAGAATTTAATAAAGTTATTGAAAATTTTCATAGTCACAAGTTGCAAAGTATCAACCCATAATCTTTCTGGTCAAAAAGTGGGAAATGCGAATTTACAATGAAGGTATCTAGTCTTCATTACCTAAACCCAGAAAATAATCATATAATGAGTATTAGTGGAAAAATCAGGTAGTATATGATTTCTCGTGCAATGCATCATGAAATAAATAGTATTGGATGTAAGTATTTTTACCAAAAATATTTGATCTGAATTTTATCAATCCCCTACTTACATTATAGGGAAAATCAAAAATAAGATATTAAGAACCAAGGAAACAAATCCAGGGAGTAGGACATTTCTGGAGGATAACAGTCCTAGTTTTTTCAAGAAGTCATTGTTGAGGAGAATAAAAGAGGGTAGGAGGGAGTGATTTAGATTGAGATTTTAAAAAGCATATTAACCAAGTAGAATGTGCCCTCCCAAGTGTAATGTTGCAAAAGTCATTTCTGAGATGATTATAAAAATGTATTATAAAGTATGAATGTGACAGATTGTGTAGGAAAATTTTTAGAGATACACACTGATTCAGAAAAGTTATGAATTCTGTAATTCACCTCAAAATATTTAGTATATATACATTTTTTTTAAGATTTATTTATTTATTTATACAAGCACTGGGTACAGTCAGAAGTGCGGGAGGGTGAGAGAATTCACCAGAGCCAGAGCGGGGAGCAGAGCAGGCAGAAGGACCGAAGTACACTGCTGAGGGGAGCAGCGGGTGGCAGGAGAGGTCTGCGCGCCATGTGGGACCCTCCTCCGGTGGCCGGGGAGCAGCCGGGGATCGAACCGGCACTGCAAAGGCTGCGGGCAGCTTCGCAACCCAGCGCTCAACCACTGCGCCACCGAGGAGGCCCTATATATACATTTTTGTACACATATGCCTACATATCCTCATATGGAAAATTGTTAATAGGTCAATCATATGTGTTCTCTCTACTTCTCTGTATACTTAAAAATATTTACAATAGGGCCTCCCCGGTGGCGCAGGGGTTAAGGCACAACCTATGAAGCAATCCACAGCCACTGCAGCACAAGTTCGATCCCCAGCCAGGGAGCTACCCACATGGCATGACAGACCTCTCCTGACTCTCCCGCTGCTCCCCTAAGCACTGTATTTCAGTCAATCTGCCTGTTCTGTTCCCCACTCGTCTCTGGTGAATCCTCTCACCCCCCACACCTCTAGCCTGTACCCCTGTTCTTGTATGCATAAATAAATCTTTAAAAATATATTTACAATAAAGATATAATGAATTTTTAAAAAATGAGAGGGTCATCATCTAATACAAATTCTACTATATCTTGTGCTAGTTGTAAAATTCTATCTCAAGAAGATCATATAATAAAGCGGTGTAGAGTAAGATCTACCTTAACCTAGCTCTATAGCTTTAAATGATGATTATGTTAAATCTCTTATACATATTTCCTTAATTTTGAAATCTCTTCATCGGATTCAATAGGGTTAACTGATACAATATTATGTGCTTGGCATAGGACAAGCATTCAATTAGTTTTATATAATCATCATCATCCTGCCATCTGCACCTTCTTCCACAATATATTCTAGTTCACATCTCAAATAAATTAATTCTGCTGCCATTGGCAAAGGTAAATGCATTTAGAAAATGGCTAAATTTAGCTCTAATTCTCTAGGTCAGTGTTTCTCAAATTGCGTTCTACATAAATCTAATTTTAGGATATAGTACTACTAGACGCACCACAAATCAAACAATTCTACAACAAATAAATATTACAAACAAAAAAAATTATGTTGAAGTAAGTTTGGGAAAAAAGTAGCTGTAGCCCCTCTCTGAGATTCATATATCATATATTAGAGGCTTTAGTAAGTCTGCAATGAAAAACCTATACATTTGTGTTTATTTGCATTTAACTCAGTGTTTTCAAACTTATAAGACATGGAACCCTTTCTTTAAACTTTTTACAGTCATGGAGGAAAGTGTTCTATAAACACCAGTTTGGAAAATGGATCCACATGAGCATCTACATACAAAATATTGAATTAGTTGTAAGTAAGAGTTTCAGAGGGTTTGCTTCTCTGGGTAGTCAATACCTACAGAGATCTGCTCGACAGATCCTGGTGCCCATTAAGGTGTTCTCCAAGACCAACAATGAATTTGTATCTATTGAAGTGTCTATATTGTGCTCATTTTTTTTAACTATGGTAAGAACACTGAAAAAAGATCTAGCCTCCTAATAAACTTTGAATTGCATAATATTACAGTGTTAACTATTATACAGGCACAATATTATGGAGTATATCTCTAGAACTTACTCATATTGCTTTACTGAAACTTAAACCCATTCAACAACTTTCCATTTCCCACTCCCTCCAACCCCTTGTGACCACTATTCTAATCTCTACTTTTGGATTTGACTATTTAGCTACCTCATATAAGTAAAACCATACAGTATTTGTCCTTCTTTAGCTAGATTTTTTTACTCAGATAATGTCCCCCAGGGTCATCCATATAGTTGCAAATGATAGAAGTTCCTGCTTTTGTAACGCTGAACGATATTCCATTACATGGATGTCACATTTGCTTTATCCATTCATTTCTGATGGACATGTAGGCTGTTTCCTCATTCTCATTTTAAACCAAGTCAATACCCAAGGTAGCTTTATTTCTTTTATTAATATATTCATGTTATGCAGTCTGTTATATACCCATTCATTTATCACGACTATGTAAATATCTATCATGACCAAGACACCAGGCTAACAGGTTCTGCCTGAAGTTATAAGGATGTATTTATATATTCTCCTTGCCGTGAAAAAGCAAATTTACCATAATAGGTAAATTTCATTTTATATGTCATTTTTTTCTCTGCTACTATACCTGAATGGATTGGGTTAACAGTTCAAATGCACACAAAGAAAAAAATTATAAACTCATTCCAAGTCCACAAGTGATTTTAATATTAAAGGATAATCAACGTTTGATTATCCTGGCAGAATGATCCATTCTGGTTTTTTATTTTTTTCTTTTTTAATAAGCATTGTAGTTTGTTTTATGTCTATGTAACTGAGTCTGGGAATTTTTCCCAAAAATTTTATGTGTACTTTCACAACATGTAATATATATTCTAAATGTACTGTTGAGAACAACAAAAGGAGAATATAACTCCTCACTGAACTTCAAGTTCAAAAATAAAACCTTGAATATCTACTGCAAACCAACAAGCCACACTATCTCAAGGCTCAATAAAGGGGAGAAAGCAGTTATTTCTAAGACTTCCCTACTATTCACTGGCATCCTTTCACTGACATCATAGATAGATAGATAGATAGATAGATAGACAGAGAGATAGGACTGGGAAAAGATTTGTAATCCAAAAGCACAGCTAAACCCCAAACATCACTGCAGGAAAATCACTTTCTCTCTCTGTATTTTACTGTTTGGTTGTAAAATTGATAAAATCTAAAGTTATATTGATAAAATTTCAGTTTGACTGCATTTTCTGTGGAGATAATCACTATCATAATCCAAATTTTCATCAGTCTCACAGTAATAATGACATCAGGGTAATAACATTTATTCTGTATTCATCCTACTTCTGTTGAGACAGGGTTCCACTTATAGTAGCTACTTAATGAATTCTCTTTGAATGAAGCATTTCAATGGAGACAGAAAATTTTTCATTTTTAATTGAAATTTAAATGTTTCATCCTCAGAGTAAAAAGATGATAGTAAAAGCTGGTTGTAAAATAAAATCATAATTGGTTTCAAGACAGATAGCCTCTCATCAGCCAAATGTTTCTTGCAATGTTGGAAGGTAGAAACTCATTATCAAACAATTTAATTTTCTTCAGAATGTAGTCTGCATCAGGTAGTCATGCCCTAAACATTTGAATATTATACATCCAACTTACATAAATTTTTATGAATGGCAAACCTTTAGAAAAGGAGTTTTTGTTAATTACAGATTTCCTATTTTCAATTGAGAGAGAGAACAGTCAACATGTGGGATATTTGTGAGGAGAATTGGAATATACACAATGAGAAAAAAACTAATTATCAAGAAAAAAGTATTTGAGTTTTTTGTGTTGAGGAATACACAGTTCCCTTATGTAGTAATTGTATGTTATAAAAACCAGAGTGAAACACCTGTTCTGGTAAACACAGCCTTCCATGCAAACTGGACCATAAATGCCTTAAAATTTATGAGAGGAAAGATGCCACAGATTGGGAAGCAGGTTCTATGTTCTTATTGGAACACTTCTTTGCATACCTCGTATGTGGACTTATAGGTAAATGGCATGATATTTTCCTTTCTTCCCTCAGGATATCATTCTTAGCAATAAAAGAGACATATTTTTAAAATATTAGTAATACTTATGGTTCCTTCTGCAATTAGTATAATTTCCTAAAACGATCTCAAGGAACCCACATGATGCTGTGAAAATTTAGATGAGCCTATACATTGAGAAATGGTGGAATCCATCATAATGCCACTAAAAAAATATTGTTAGAATAAAATTTTTAAAGATTTAAAGTCTAACTAAAACAGTTCAGTACAATGAAAAGATAAACAAAAAAAAAATCAATACACAAAAATCAGGTGTCTTCCTATAAGCAAACAATCAGCCTGAAATTGAAAAAAAACAATCCCATTTACAACTGTACCAAAAAAAAAAAAAAACTAAATACCTGGAAACAAACCTAACAAAGGAGGTTCCTATACAAGGAAAATTATAAAACATTGTTAAAAGAAATAGAAGACACAAAGAAATGGAAAGATACTACCCATGATTGGAAAAATCAACATTATCAAAATGGCCATCCTATCTAAAGCAACTTACAGAGTTTATGTAAATCCAATAAAAATGTCAATGGCATTCTTCAAAGAAAAGGAACAGATAGTGCTGAAATGTGCATGGAATTACAAAAGACCCCAAATTGCCAAAGCTCTCCTGACTAAAAAGGGGAAGAATGGAGGCATTACACTCCCAGACTTCAAACTATACTACAAAGCCATAATAATAACAGCATGGTATTGAAACAATCACAGACACAAAAGCCAATTGAATAGAATTGAAAGCCTAGAAATGAAACTACATATATGGTTGACTAATCTATGACAAAGAAACAAAGACTATACACTGGAATAAGGAAAGTCATGTGCTGGGAAAATTGGACTGCCACATGCAAAAGAATGAATCTAGACTACTATCTCAGATCACAGACAAAAATCAACTCAAAATATATACAAGACCTGAATCCACAAAATATATGGAAGAAAATACATATGGAAGAAAACACTCCATGACATAAACCTCAGAAATATCTTTGAGAACTTGTCTCCAGAAGCAAGGATAGAGAATATGAACAGCTGTAAACAAAGAGACATCCCACTAATTGGGAGTATTTACACACCATATATCAGATAAGGGACTAAAGAGTTTACATAACTCAACAAGGACAAAACACCACAATCAAAAAATGGACAGAGGTGCTAAATAGACACTTCTCTAAAGAAGAAATGTAAATGGCCAACAGGCATATGAAAAAATGTTCATCATCACTTATTACCAGGGAATTGCAAATCAAAACCAAAATGAGATACCACCTCACACCTGTGAGATGGCCCACATTAAAAACACCAGAAACAAGTACTGATGAGGGTATAAAGAAAAGCAAACCCTCTTACCCTGCTTGTGGACATGTAAACTGGTCCAGCCACTATGGAAAGCTGTGTGGAGGTTCCTAAAAACACTAGAAAAGTATCTGCCATATGACACAACTATTCTACTCCTAGGAATCTTCCCATAGAACACAAAAACACTAATTCAAAAGGAAGCCTGTATCTTTATGCCATTGCAGCACTATTTACAATAACCTAGATATGGAAACAACCTAAACATCCCAATACAGATGACTGGATCACGAAGATGTGGTATGCACACACAATGAAATACTACTGAGCGATCGAAAAAGATAAATGCATGCCATTTGTGGCAATATGGATGGAACTGGAAGGGTTGATGCTTAGTGAAATGCAGAAGGAGAAAGAAAAAATATTAGACAATTTCATTTATTTGTGGTTTCACTTATATAGAGTAACCAAAGGGTAAGACAAAGACAAACCTTGACAGCCAATCTTAGATAGGAAGCTTCTAGGAGGGGAGTGTAGGGAGAGTGAAAACAGGAAGGCATGAAGAGCACAAGGGGCTATGGTGATGGACTATGGGTGCACTGGTGATGGGAAAACTACAGGGACCCTTCCTGAGGGGAGAATTATAGTGTCCAAAAATTAATAGCAATGTTAGAAAATACTACATTTAGAAAGTGAAAAAAAATACCTGGAGAGTAACTGAAAAAACATATATATAAAGATTTAAAGCCTAAATGTCTCTAGAATAAATTTAACAATCCTATACTATGAACATTACACATAAGGAAAGATTATTAACTGCTTTCAGTTCCCATTAAGTGGACACAAATTGGGATGTCTGACAAAATACCCAAACCTGTTCTACAATCCCATTCCCCTCTGTTGTTTGCAATACATTCAAACCCCTGGTACTAGGGGAGGCCAGGCTGATGGTCCCTGCTATGTGGAGAATATCTATTTATAGTAGAAGAGATTAAAAAGCTAAAGTGCAGGGATCATTAAAGAAAGGAGTGAGAGGGAGCAATATTGATCATCCATGATGCCAGTTACTCCTACACAGACTTACATGAACCTAACTCATGTTTGATTTCTGTAGCTTGTAACCAATAGCTACCTGACTAATATACTGAGTTTAGACTAGTCGTCAATATTGGCTACATCAAGTATAGATTCGAAGTATCTTTACAGATTTTTTTTCATTAAAATTTGGGACTTGACTCGTTGTCAGTAGTAATTAAATTCACAGGGAACTCATATAAGTTGCTACTTTACCATGACAGCTAATTAAAAAATTTCAAACCACAAGTTCCCTGTTCTATCTGTGCCTTTATGCTTTTATGCTTTTTTGTTATGTTGCAATTATATTTATTGTCTTAATCTACCATGAAATGTAAATCTTTTTAGTTTAGAGCCCTTTTTTACTCTTATTTATATTTAATCATAATATAGTTAAATACAATTGTTTTTTCATTATTAGTATTTAGTTCAATGAGCATTAACTATGAACCATATACTTGTCCACTTTTTGCCCTGCTATGATTGTCTTAAATCCCTGACAAACCACCTATTATAGTTGCATCTTATAAACAGAGGCTCAGAAAAATTTAAGTAATGTGCTCAAAGTTAAATAATTAGTAAATGAATGAACTGGGAATTGAACTGGGATTAAAACCCAGGCAATTTGACTCCAGAGTTAAAAAGCACATGCTCATAAATAAAGCAATAGTTGTAAGACTGACAGGTTCTAAAGACAAACAATGGAAAAGTCTATTTATGTCAAATAAATTAAGAAGAAAAAGGCAGTCCACTGCCATCACCTCCTAACTGCACTCCCACACCCTCTAGATTTGTCAAGGTGATGATGTGGGCAGTTGTCTAAAACATTTCTCATCTCCCATGCACTTTCTCAGTTTTCATCATGTTTCTAGTACCTAAAATAAGGTCCAGGAGAGAACACCCATTTAATAAAAACTAAACAAATGGAAGAAAGTCATCGAGTGAATGAATCTAGGGGAAAATGAGTGAAGAAAAAGGTGCAAATAAAAAGAGATTAATTAGAGGATCTGTAAATGGCACTGCACAAAATTAAATCCCTCCAAAAGAACTTAAAATTATATTCCATCCCCCACCAATTCCCACAGCAAGGCTACTATTGGGCTATTTGCCCTCGTCTGTTTGATACTGCAGAACCACAAGGATATCATTTTGCTACTACCATTGTTTTGCCCCAGCATTTCTTTAGGGAAGACTGACTGCAGAGATACAGGATGCCTATTTTAGACACCCCTCTTTGGCTTACCAGCTACAAGCTTCTAAAGACCAACTTGTTTCCTGCACATTTAATGAAGCCCACAGGCAAGTAGGAAAAAAAAAAAATGGAAAGAAGGTCAGGCCAAGATGCTTTTTTTCCCTTTTAGCTCAATGTGTTCTAACTGTGATAGCTAAGAGATAAGTAAAAAATAAAGGTGTGGGGTCCTTCTCAATGTCCCTTTCAATTGTCTACCAAGAGGCCTTAATGCTGAAGGTCTGTTCATTGCTGGGTTCTCTGCTCTTCTTCCCTGTCTTTGCTGGGACCAGGGACATATTATTTGAGACTGAAATGGGTTGGTAGGGAGGACAGCAAACCTTTATCTAGACAATCCCTAATTTCTCAAGTGCTATGTTACTCTGAATTTCACTGTGGAAAAAAGGTATGTATAAGCTGATCTAGCAATTGATAATCCTGCCTTTTTTAGATTGGTCAAATGATGAGCAATTTTATATACTTATTTTTTATTTTGATTGATGTGTCATTATTTTGCATCCTTATTTGTTTCACACCCATGTCCTATGTTCTCAATCTAGCCTACAGATTTTTTTTTTCTTTTTCTTTTATTGTCTTTAAAAATATTGAGCCAACTTTTTTTTTAAGTTTTATTTATTATTTATGCATACAAGAGCCGGGGTACAGGCCAGAGATGCGGTGGGTGAGAGGATTCACAAGAGACAGAGCGGGGAACAGAACAGGCAGATTGACTAAAATACACTGCTGAGGGGAGCAGCAGGGAGACAGGAGAGGTCTGCCTCACCATGTGGGTTGCTCCCTGGCCAGCCAGGGATCGAACTTGTGCTGCAGAGGCTGCAGCTTGCTTCAAAGTGCAGTGCTTAACCCCTTGCACCACCAGGGAGGCCCCAAAAGCCAACATTTTTAAGTTGAGAGGTTTTTCCCACAAAGATCAGTTGCAAGGCAAATATGTCCCTCTCAGAGTCCCTCTTCAACATTGTACTCAAGTTTTAGCTAATGCAATAAGATAATAAAAACATTTACAGATTGCTGGATCATCTACGTAGAAAATCTGTAGAATCAACAAAAAGCTCCTGGCACTAATAGCTGATTCCCAGAAGGTTTCAGGACATACAACATACAAAAGTTAATCACTTTCCAATATATTAGCAGTGAATTAGTAAAATTTGAAATAAAAAATGTATATCATTTATATTTGCATCCCCAAAATAAAAGGTTTAGCTATAAATGTAACAGAATATGTATAAAATCTAATAAGGAAAACTACAAAACTTCAATGAATGAAATCAAAGAAAAACTAAATACATGGAGAGATATTCCATGTTCATGGACAGAAAGATTCAATATTGCCAAGATATATGCCCCTCCTAACTTTATTTATAGATTTAATAATATACCAATCAAAATCTAAATAAGTTATTCACAGACACTCATAAACTGATTCTAAAGTTGGCATGGAGAAGCGAAAATTCCAAAATAGCCAATAAAATAACGGAGGATGAGAAGAAAATTGGAAGACTAACATTACCCAACTTCAAGACATACAATTGAAGTATAGTTATCAAGAGATGGTGGTATTGGCAAAATAATATATAGATCAATGGAATAGAATACAGGACCCAAGAGTAAATTCCCCTAAATATATAGTAATTCATCATTGAATAAAGAGTAAAGGCAGTAAAATGGAGCAAAGGCATCCTGTTTATTACATGGTGCTAGAAAAGCTGTATCCACAAGCAAAATATATATATATAAAAAAACAACTCAAATGCATCAGACACAAATGTAAAAGGTAAACTTATAAAAAAATCTTAGAACATAAGAGAAAGCCTAGAAGAAAAACTAAACGGGTTTGGCAATGCCTGTTTAGATATGATAGCAAAGGCAAAATCCACACAATGGTATATTATTTAAAGCTCAAAATAAATGAGCTATCAAGCCCTGAAAAGACAGAGGAAACATAAATGCATGTTGTGAACTGAAAGAAGCCAATCTGAAAAAGCTACACTGTATGACACCAGCTATATGACATTCTGGAAAAGGCAAAACTGTGCAGTTAATAAAAAAAAAAAAAATTAAAGGTAATGAGGGATTAGGGAGAATGATTGAACAGTAGAACACAATATTTTTAGGGCAGTAGAAACACTCTGCACAGTAACATGACTGATAATTTTTGTTTCTCCCAGAAAATGAAATGTACAACACCAAGGGTAAACTGTAATGTCAACTATGGACTTTGTGCATGGTATGCCGAGTAAGCTCATCAATTGCAAGGGATATACTACTCTGGTGGGTGCTGCTGATAGTGTGAAAGCTATGTACATTAGGCAGGAGCAGGATGAGAAATTTCTATACTTTCCCTCAATTTTGTTGAGAATCTAAAATAGCTTTTTAAAAAGTTATTTAATAAAAAAATTGAGAAGTTACACATAAAATCCCAAAATTATAATTCTTGAAAAAAATCAGTCATTTTCTTTTGAAAAGTCTATGTATTTGTTCCATATTCCCACAAGACAGCAAGAAACCAGAAATGGAAAAGTGACTTTCTCTTCCTGAAAATAAACTGTTATTAGCCATTTGTCATTGAGTTTACAAGGATATTTTTCACAGAGTAGACAAATCTCTCTCTCTCTCTCTCTCTCTCTCTCTCTCTCTCTCTCTCTCTCTCTCTCTCTCTGTCACTCACACACACACACACACACACACACACACACACCATATAAAGGAGATATTAAGAAGATAAAATGGGTACTTATATCTCATACATGCTATATGGTGGCTTCTATAAACCTTTGAGTTTATTTAGATAGTACTTGGTTAATATGACTATTTATGGAGAAAATAATATAGTAGTCACATTTTTTTTTAAAGATTTATTTATTTATTTATACAAGCATGGGGTACAGTCAGAAGCGCGGGAGGGTGAGAGAATTCACCAGAGCCAGAGCGGGGAGCAGAGCAGGCAGAAGGACCGAAGTACACTGCTGAGGGGAGCAGCGGGCAGCATGTGGGACCCTCCTCTGGTGGCCGGGGAGCAGCCAGGCATCGAACCGGCACTGCAGAGGCTGCAGGCAGCCTCACAACCCAGCGCTTCACCGCTGTGCCACCGGGGAGGTCCAGTAGTCACAATTTAATTAATAACATTTGAGGGCTTACTCTTTATGAAATGGTTTATAAATAATGTATAATACTAACATAGCTCTCACTTTACAAATGAGAAAAGTAGAGGTTAGACAAGTTATTTTCATTTCTTATGAACATACAGTTCACATAATACTAGGCATACAGTTGACTCAGGACTTAAATCCAAGTTGTTTTTTTAACATCCAAAGTCATACTTTTAACTAATACATGCACTATCTCTACAAGACATAAAATGTTCAACTTAATAAACAAGAGACTAGTGTTCTTCATAATCCTGTATTGATGATCCCTAACTCTTCTCAGCAAGACTTCCACATGATCAAGAAGAGTGACAATTATTCAAGATTCAGCATATATAAAAAACAAAACATAAAAAATGCACATGCAAGTTTCCAAAATTAAAACTCTTTTGCATGAATATTAACTGGTTTGGTTAAATGATTCTACTGTGATGTGTTTGAGTTATCAACAACTGCAACCTGAATTCTAGATGACTTTTTCAAGGCTATCTGTTCTCGGATAGTATTGGGTGTGTTTTCAGATTTCTTGGGCATGAATTCAACACTTCGTTCTTTGAAAACTATAGCCGTAAAAAAGCAGGCAGACAGTGTGAATATGTGTGTGTATACACATATGTGTGTGTGCGCGCGCGCGCGCACTCAAGTCTCCAGCCTCTACCAGTTTGTGGAACAGGCCAAATGGAGAGAGAATGCACGGTTGTAATCTATACAGGTCAGCCCTTGCTAGGCACAAAGCAAGGTGAAGGGGAAGGAGAGTATATGTAGAGTAGCAACAGAAGCTGCTCAACAATCCCAGCATGCCTGAAATGACTAGACTTTCCAAGTTGACAAACATATTTTCAAATATATCAGGACAAACCACTAAACAATCTGACTCCACAATAATAACAGAATCTCAGAGAATCTTTATAAGCTTAGAGTCTATTTTTACACCTTATCTAAAGCATGAGTCACGACTAATAATACCACTAAAGAGTTGTTCCAACCATCTTCAGTTTTGAGCTTCTGAAATGACAGGGAAGTTGCATATTCCTGAATCTGACAGGATTCCTTAAGTTGCAAGTGATTTAAATCTAACTCAGGCCACTGATATAACTAGAAATGCCAGTGTAGCAACCACACAAAGTCTGATCATGGGCCTCAAATAATTCTCTCAAATAATCCATGACTTAGCGTCAGGAAGAACTGATATCAAAAATAAATTGGGATGTTACTGTTCCTAGGAGGGAAAATGAGTACTGGACAGGAGGTGGAGAGGGGGAGATATGCACCATACTCATGTTATCATGTTCCCAGAACCTTCTTTTTTGCTACATGCATTTGACTTAGCTGCACCCTATAGAGACTACCTACTCTTTCATGTATCCGTGAAAAAACACATACTCCTCTATAACTTCAAGTCTTCACTAGTCAAAACATCACTGCCATCCTTTATCTTTGTTCTTCATCATACATCTTTTCTAGACCTTTTGTCATCTTGGACACTGTCCTTTATATTCTATGCAATTTATCAATGGTCTCCTTAAAGAGCAGAACCCAGAATATGATACAAAATGGATAACCCACAGAAGAGTAATGAGTATTAGCATTTATTTAATAGTTTCCTATTCTACACTGTTCCAAGAATGCCACCTATTTTAAAATATTTAATCCCCACATCAATCTTCTAGAGTAGAGACAATTATTATTGCCATTTTAGAAGGCACAGAGAAGTTGTTGTCCAAAGTAACTTGGTTAGTAAATAGAATACTATAAATTCAAACCCAAACAATTTTGCATCCCAACATTATAGTATGATCCACTAAAAGAAACAAAGGCCCAGCAATGGTATATATATCTTTAAGGGTAAATTTCAACCATATTAGTAAGCAAAGAAATGAAAGGTGATTCAATACAAGATCACTATCGGGCCTCCCCGGTGGTACAGCAGTTGAGCGCTAGGCTGCAAAGATGCCTGCAGCCTCTGCAGTACCGGTTCGATCCCCTGCCGCCAGGCGAGGGTCCCACATGGCGCGCAGACCTCTCCTGCCATGCCCGCTGCTCCCCTCAGCAGTGTACTTCATCAGTCTGCCTGTTCTGCTCCCCACTCTGGCTCTGGTGAATTCTCTCACCCTCCCGCACTTCTGACTGTACACAGTGCTTGTATAAATAAATAAATCTTAAAAAAAAATACAAGATCACTATCAACCATCAAACTGGCATGTTTAAATAATAAGTCAAAATTATTCTGTGGGAAATGCAAACTCTCTTATGATGCTGTTGAATGTTGTATAACATTTCTGTTTACATAATGTTTACATTTCTCATTACACAGTGACAAAACAAGTTGGCATGATATAACTAGAGCCTCAACATCCATTCACACAGTCTATAGATGTACTCAAATCTTTCACCATGTGAGGTAAAAGCCATGAATAGTAACAAACATAAGAAACAATCCACATATGGAGCAATTGCAAATTGGTCAAATACATTTTGAGACATCCACCCAAATGAATATGAAGCATCCTTTATAATAATATACAACTATTTTCATTCTAGTTCACTGAATTAGGTAAAAAATAAAAAGTAAACTGGGAGAAATTGGAATGTTATGGAATGGAATCTCTCACATAGATTCTCAACAGAACTAATTTACATAGCAATCTCCCTTAATTCAATTCACAGAAATTTGACTCCTACAAACCTTTCTAGGAGCATATCTATTGGAGAGGATTGGAATATCTAAGTGAAAGCTAACCATGCCTGCAGCCCACACTGGCTATGGGTATGAGTTATCAGATTGTCTAACACAATGGTGGGCACCGGAGATAAAGGAACATTCACTCTCTACCTTATTTCAGCAGGTGCATGTGAGAGAAATCCTCCTCCACATCTTCAAATGACATTTTGTGCAGAGCTTCCAGCTTCCTCATGTCTAATCCTTTCAGGAAAAAAAAAAAAAAAACCATACAAAGTATGAAGAAAACTGTCTCCAGTCCAAAGATATCTTTATTTTTCTCCCTAAATTTAGTTGAAAATTAAAGTCTCAGCCATCAAGAAGAGACTTTTCCTTTCTTTATACTAGTCAAGCGATATAACTTGAGACAGAGTATTTTTGTATATAAAATAATACCACATCCAATATGGAAGATGTGAAAAAACAGGACTAATTTTTTCCAAAATAAGAAAAATAAATTGTTCACAATCCTTCCATGAGAATCACCCCTTTTGACATTTTGTTTCTATAATGTTCCCATGGAAATATATACTTTTTACATATGTGAATGTAAATAATGCTTTGACAATGTAATAATGCTTTGACATATAATGAAAGAGCATAAATATCTTTGTCAATCATTGCATACCCCAAAGTAGGATGTTTATCACATAGATGCAAATATATTGCCAAAGAATAGAGCTAAGTAGTCACAAGTGAAGAAAGCAAGACTCTTAATGCTTTGGGTATGTGATAATATTACAGTTGCCACAAAAAGGCAATCAATGATGAGAGATGTGAAGGGATCTAATATTTATTATTCACAAGACTTTTTATCAAGTACTTTAAATTCGTGGACTCGACTCAATCATAATCCCTTGAGGTGGAAATGTTTATTCCCCATCTCCCACATGAAGAAATTGAGACTCTGAAAGGTTATGTGATTTGTTCAAGGTTGTGTTTCCACAAAAGTGAGAAGCCAAGACAAAACTTGCCAGTGTCTGACTCCAATCATGTTACCATAAAATGAGAGAACAGGGACTTAAATTCTATTATGCCTTACTCTAAATTGTCATGATATTTTGACTGACCACTGCCTCCTAGAATTGCTTTTTCAGACAAAGTTCATTTTTTAGACAAATATCTACTGAATGCCTAGTTTTTTCCAGACTCTGGGTTAATAATTGTACACTCAAAACTAAACAAGCCAGAAAAGGTCCCCATTTTGATGCAGCTTACATGCCAAAGGGGGAAGATCGGAGATGGACAAGGAAACACATATTAATGCTAACAATAGGCCCTCCCACCCTCATGCACCAAAAGAAAATGAAAGTCAAACTTGAGGCTTCCCTAAAAGGTGACTCTGCATGAAACAGCTGTATGCTGGAACCACAAGGCACCAGATCAGGTTGGACACCAGGATGCTCAATAGGAAGTTGCAAGTTTGTTCGTATTTAACAGTTGGAAGGACCTTGTCATCTACTAAGCAAGGTGCACAGTCCATTTCCATACTATCTCATTTTATGTTCAAAATACTCATCTAAAGGAGGTAATGTTGAAATGTCCATTTTAAGATTGAAGAAACACAACATTAACCATTTCACCTTACACTCCCTAGAGCTTCATAAACAACATGCACTTTCAGTGAAACTCAAATTATGAAAGGGATTTCTTCTAAATCAATGGTCATCTGACTTTGGGAACAAGAAGTAGGAAAATACCACAACCTATATTGTCAGACTTAATTGTATATTGCTGAAGAGCATATTGCTTAAGAGCATGGGTTCTGCTATCAAAGCCTTCACCAATTACTGAGGCAGCTTGGGTGAGCTATTGGACTACTCTGGTTTAGAATTAGCTTCCATTTACAAAATAACAAAAGTACATTGTGAGAATGAAATGAGTTGAAACATGTTGAGGACCTTAAATGGTGTCAGATACATAATGGATGCCTTATTAGCATTATTGCTGTAGCAACACACCTGACACCCAGGGCCTCCGGCATTAAGTGTTGGAGTGAAAAGCATCTTAGCATCATTTGTTCCCCCCAAGCTGAATGATACTGGACATATGACTTAACCTCTCTAAATGTTGTGTTTGTTCAACCTTAAAATAGGCATTTCAACATTACCTACTTTAGATGAGTATTTTGAACATTAAATGAGATAATGTGGAAAAACACTGAGCACATATGCTTAATGGATGACAAGGTCCTGAAAACTGTTAAGTATGATCAAACTGACAAACACAGAATGTATCAGAAAATGACTTTCCACATACTATTATACCATGTTTCAAGCTTGTTCTCTTACAGGGACATCAGGCATGCCGGCCTCAAATTCACTTAAGCCATCTAATATCAAGGGCAGTGGGTTGAGCGCAGTGCTGTGGAGCTGTCTGCAGCCTCTGCAGTGTGGGTTCGATCTCAGCTGGCCAGTGAGAATCCCACATGGCACAGCAGATCTCTCCTGTCATGCCCACTGCTCCCCTCAGGAGTGTATTTCAGTTCTTCTGCCTGATCTGCTCCCCTCTATGTCTCCGGTGAATCCTCTCACCCTCCCGCGCCTCTGACCTACACCCCAGTTCTTGTATAAAAATAAAATAAATCTTTAAAAAAAAGAAAGGTCTACAATCAAGAGAAAAATATCTCACTTTCTCACAGGTAATTTATTTACTATACTTAAACTAAGTCAGCAAGCTAAGGGATGAGAATAGTGACTGAGGGGGTGAGTGAATTAGTGAGCACACACATATGTTTAGGAAGTGGATAATCCTTAATAGTCTCAGAGTGTATCTCTCTGTTTATAGATGTCCCTGTTTTCCACGGCCCTACTATTTTTTTCATTTCTCTGTGTATATTTAGCATCTTAATTATTTTGCTCTTTTGATATTCTGAAGCACTTATATAAAAGAGAAAAGAAGTGAGTTCTTCTATCACACTTAATGTGGTACTTCTAAGAGTCCACAAAAGCTCTGCTGTGCTAAACCTATGGGCCACATGCCCACTTAATCTGTCAGGACTGTTGCATATTTTGCTACCCTGTTATATCCTCAAGTATGATGCAATTGATATGCTAGAAACTGAACTTTATATTAAAATATTAGAAACACCTGTTCCCATGAAATTTCTCTTCCCTGCAAATCTGAAGCTTCAACAGGTTTATTGAGTGCCTACTATGTGGCCTATATGAGGGACTTGAAATTGAACAAGACAAAGTGAGTACCCACCTTACTGACTGTACATTCCAGAGAAAGAAAGAGAGCTCACAAATACACAAATAAATGTGGAAAATGCTATCTAGAAAGTGCAATATGATAGGGAGTGAACAGAGGTGGAGACTGAGGGAGGAATATCAGGAAAGTCCTCTCAGTAGAGGTAATATCTAAGCTATCCTGAGATTTGGAAGCAAGAAAAAAACAGTAAGGTCAAGCCCAGTGTAAAATGACCCAGGAGAAAATACCAAGTGCACAATCTTGGAGGTAGGAATAAATTTGCATATTAAAGCAAAAAAGGACTATGTGGCTGGGCCTGGTGAGCTATGGAGAGCAACAGGAAGAACGGGAGACCAGAGAGGCAGGTCAACAGTTCTTCTTGCTGGAGAGAACTTTGGAGAGAACACTGATTCATGGAGTCTGTTGTCTCATTTGTTAATGAAGTGGTTGAAGGTGATAGGGGTGATAAGACAATGCTGAAGGTGCATATTTATTTTATCACTGCTACTGAGACCACACAGTACCACTTTCTATGACTCTGTGAAGCAAGTGAAGATCAATCTAGATTGGCGTCCACACTCATAATCTCATACTGTGATCTTCAAAGGTACATCTTTGAAGGAAAGGTATAGGAAGCCTACACTTTTGGGGAGTTCTTCTAAGACGTAGGGTCCTCATCTGCAAATGGAGCTAATAATAACTGTATATCCATATAAGCACATGATAGCCATGGCACCAAGCTGCAACATGGTGATGAGTACATTAAACAGAGATTCCTATATTCATTGCAATTCATATTTATTGTTCACAAGAACCTAGGTAAACAAATAAAGTGTCCACTGACAGAAAAACGGATAAAGTGTGGCGTATACATACAATGGAATATTACACAACCACAAAAAGAAGGAAATCCTGCCATATGTGCCAACACAGAAAAATCCACAGGAAACCATGGCTAGAGAAATAAGCCAATCACAGAAGGACAAATATTGCATGATTCTACTTACATAAAAATCTAAAAAAATCAACTTCAAGAAGCAGAGTATATAGTTGAGGCTTCCAAAGCTAAGAGATAAGGAAAATGCGGAGTTATTGTTCAACGGGTATAAAGTTTCAGTTAGCTAAAATGTGTTCTATGAAAAAGTCCTGGAGATGTGTTGTAAAACATGATGTCTACAATTAAGTCTTGAATTGTGCACTTCAAAATTTAGTAAGAGGCAGATCTCATGTTAAGTGCTTATACCCCACTCCCCCGCTGCCCACCCCCCCCCACAAAAAGCACAAGGAAATTGAGAGGTGATGAAGAGACCCAACACCTTGATTGTGATGATGGTATCATGAGTGTTTATGGACTTCCAAACTCATCAAACTGTGTAACTTAAGTATTTGCAGATCTTCGCATATCAATCACACCCCAAAAAACTGTTTTAAAAAAGGGTAGCTAAATTAGTTTTAAAAAATGTGTGCTTCTGAAGTAGCATGGTGTTAATCTATATTTTAGTTTCTGCATTTAGACAGCAGCTGGGAAACTGCCTTCCTAGAAATCTAGGCTTATGTTTATAGGAATGAATGACTTCACATACATTTTCATGGCATAAATCATTCTCTCTTTACATTTTTTATGATCACAATGATGCATATGGCTGAAAGGTTACCAATTTCCTGTCTGTTTATAGTCATCAGGGTTTATTATTTCAACTGGTCAAAAAATGTGAAGCCCTTCAGGAGCATTATTCACTTCATTAGCTAATATAGTATAATTTAATGTTTTGGGGATCAAAGAAAAAATACATTTGAAGAATACCTTGAAATAAGATCAAGAATATTACTCCAAAGGGAAACTCTCTATTTTAAATTACTATCATCACTACAGCTGATTATCTTTTCTCAGAAAATGACCCCATATGTCTGTACGTCAAATGACTGAATATGTCATTTTCCAAATAGCCTTAAGCCAGGCTTTAAAAAAAATCTTTAGAACCATTATATAATCATTCCAATAGCAAATATTTACTAAGCCCTTAATATGTGCAAGTCTCTGAGATGTGCATTTTAAATGAATTGCCTCACAGAATACTCATGACATTCTCATGCAGAAGGAGAGTGCTCTCATTTTGCAAATGAGGAAATGAATGCTTGGAAAAGTCTAGCCTCTGTGAGTACAGGCACTGGCCTCAGCTGTCTCTTGGTTATGGCCTTAACTCAGGAGAAGTGCTATTTCCAGGTTTAAATGGCAGTGAAACAACAGCTGTCAGGTCAAGCTTTGTGCCCTGCTGTGCACCAGCCTTGCAAACAGCCTTCATCATTTCACCCAAATATGTTTTTTCTGGAAAGTAACCTATTGAGAGAAGAAAGATACCACTGCTCTGGGATGCCCCAACCAAGAGTCCACCTGCTTTAACTCCTGACTACCTGTTGGAATGTGTTTCCAGAAACATCTTAACACACCTTGCTCAAGTCACCCAGCTGCTGTCCTCAGTATGTCTCAGTACTAGCACATGATCAATAAAAATGTGCTAAATATATTATTAAATCCTACAGTAGAGAAAGGTAATCTGTGAAGTTTCTTGTAATCTTCTAATTAAAACACGATTTTCAGAACTTTATTTTTATCCCTACTTAACATCACATCCAGGGCATACAGATTAACAGAGAACCAAGGCAAGATACAGAAAGAAGTTGCTCAGTTACTGAGGGAGAGATTGTGTTCACCCTTCTAATGAAACTCGTTTTTGCATAATGTGACAGCAGAGAAAGTAAGATACTGACTTAAAATCAATAGGAAATAGACCTGCAGGTAAGAAATCCTCTAATTCAACATGATGGAAACTTACAGAGGCCTCAAAAAAAGTCAAATAATTGTCTCACTACTCTTACATAAGATTGCAGAATATCATAACAAGGGCAAATCATTCTGATATCATAATTCCCAGGAGAAAAGTAACCAAAAATAAAATGATACTAATGTTACAAAATAGCATCATTTTAACGATTCTTTAAATAGGTTAGGTGAATACTCCAGAAACATTTGTCCCATTTTTTTGCTAATTATTTTTTTCCTGCTGATAAATGTTAAGCCCTAAACCATTAGAGAATAACTTTGTTGTTTTTTAATTGCTGTTATTTATAACCCTGTAAATACCCTGAGCTGAGGCTGAAAAGTTTGTCCAAGCAGAGCAAAAATGATTTCCCCTCTTCTGTATTGTTGTGTTGTGAGCAGCGCAAGACTCCTCTGAGGAGTCTAGTGATGGAGAACTTCACAAGATGGGATGGACACCAGTGGCCAAGAATATGCAAGGAATGTGGGCAGAGAGGATGTGCCTATTATAATATTTTGTAAAGAGTTGGCCTTATAAAACAGATAAATAAAAATAGTTATGGCTAAATCTATGAGTACAGATGGCTCCCTACTTAAAATGGTTTGACTAAGAATTTTTCAACTTTACAATGGTAGAAAGACAAAGCTCATTCAGTAGAAACCATATTTCAGCTTTTGAATTTTGATCTTCTTCCAGGATAGAATATGCATACAAAAATCTCTCCTGCTGCCAATGATCCCCATTAGTCACCCCATCCAGGGGCAAACAACCTTCCAGCTATTTCCAAGCCTGATCAGCAGAGGGAGAAATTGATACGCCATCATTCAGCAATTAATTTTGTTCAATGCCTCAAACTTCGCCAGCCCAGTGTGCTTTCAAGTGTGCAAGTTAAAGGTGAGAGCCCATAAAACCATTCTGTTTTTCACTTTTAGAAGAGTGTTTAATAAATTACATGAGATAGTCAACACTCCATTATAAAATTGACTTTGTCTTATATGATTTTTCCAAACCATAGCCTGATGTCTGTGTTCTGAGCATGGTTAATTAAGGGATGCTATGCTAGGCTATGATGTCTGCAGTTTAGGGGTATTGAATGCATTTTTGACTTACAATCTTTCCAGCTTAGGTTGGGGTTATTGGGATATAGCCACGATTGTATCTTGAGGAATTATGTACTCCATGTTAAAAATAAAATGGAGCTGTCCATCCCCCTCCCTACATAAAAAGAACAAACAGCAAACCCTGATATGCTGGCACGGTGTCTTTGTGTGAATGGCAGTGGAATCCATCAGACTTTAGTCAACATACACTCTGCCAACTACCAAGTGCAAGGCTTAGGAATAAATTTTAAACTCCCTAGGCCACAGCTTCCCCTCTAAAACATGAAATGCAACTACCTTAGAAGCATTTTGAGTGATAAACAGGCTATATAAGAATAAAATTCTTTTTACAATAAAATGATAAACAATGGTTCTTTGAAACAGTTTCCATGTTAGTTAAGAGCAACTGTAATTGGCCTATTTTGTTGAAATCTCAGCCAGTGAATTGAATGACTTTGGGTAAGTGACTCTCGCTCTCAGAACCTTAGTGTCCTTATTGTAAAATGAAACTAGAAAGCACCTCACAGTGCTGGTCTGTTAGCTCCCTCACAACCACTCCCCTTGCTTTCCCATCCTGTTCTCTGGTTCTGATGAACCCTGTGAAGCGACCAACAGGCTGCCTTGTACCTAACTTCCAGTTGGACGTGATCGATGGGAAGTATGGGTGGAGAGATGGTGGGAAAAGTGAGGAAAGGATACTTATATCTCTGGACTCCTTCATCGTAGGTCTCAAGGCTGATCTGCTACAATCTGCTCAAACCAAACCTGCAGTAAGTGGTCCTCTCCTTTAACTACAGTTTTGTAATTGTTTGAATCATCACTAAAGATGGCCTGGCATATAGTGCAAATGGAAGGCAAGGGATTGGGAGATTAAATGGCTGTAGCATTTAGTTTCTATAGTGACAATATTGATCAGAATGTGTTAGGGATTACTAAGTTGCTTCTGACACCTCTGGAGAGCTGAAAGACCACCCCAGAGAAAGAACAAATATAACTGTCCTGTTCATAACTCCAGTGGAAAATCAGAAATACTTGCTGAGAACTTTGCAGTATCCCCTTTTCTCCTAGTCATAGGGCTGACATGCCTGTGATGGAACGCAGGACCTGATTGCAAGTAATGCTGAATCAGGACATCAATTACATGTTCATTTCTACCAGAATACTTATATAATGGATCTGATGGAGAAGAAAGACCCTGACACATAAGAGGAGTACATCTCAGTGAAACACAAATGAAGTCAATAACTTTGTACCCCTAAATCTCCCTGATAGTGGAGTCCTGAACACAAAACCATAAAAAAAAGGATATTCTAGCCTAGTCTCAGTAAAGATTTAAAGGACCTGGACTGGAAGAAAATAGAAAATAGCATTTATGCCAATAGGCTGCAGGAGAGAAGGCCAGTTTATATCAAGAGGAAGGTGTTGGAGCATTATACATGGGATTGGAAAATTATGATATTAAACCAACAATGTCAAAATAAAAACTTCTTTTAGGTAAAATTTACTAATAGGGGTATAGTCATCTTACTGAGAATAGCATTAATAGTCTGTGGTTGGCTAACTAAATTGTTTGGTTCCAGGAATGGGCTAAGGCCAATGAAATTGAAGAACTTCCCTGTAGTACATACAGATGAAGAAGTCATAAGGTTCAGGAAAAAGAGAATGCTAAAATAGACCTTATACATGTAAACTGTTTAGCTATGTTCTAACCACCATAATCCTAGAAGAACCCAGAGGATAACATTCACCAAAATCTTAAAAATGCACCCATAAGGAGGCATTTGCATCCTGTCCTACTGGGAATGACTAGAGGTGATGCAAATAAAGTTGCTTCCTTGACCTCTGAAAGTAAAGAGATCCTGGAGTAGTAGAGGTTAGAGAGAGTTACTATTATAAGGTGCAGGGGAGGGGACAGGAACAGAGTGGTAATTAGTATTCTGATGTTCAGGGTAAAATAGCAATGGTTAATTGCTAACAGAGTATTAGAAATTAAACAGATTGTTTTTTGAGTTCTACTTTACATATGAGTAAGACACTTCTATATTAACAGCATTTTGAAAAATCCAACTCAAATCTTTATTTAGGACTGATCATGACCTCTTACTTGCCGTTCATTTCTCTTTTTTTTTAAGATTTATTTATTTATATAAGAACAGGGGTATAGGCCAGTGGTGCTGGGGGTGAGAGGATTCACCAGAGACAGAGTGGGGGACAGAACAGGTAGACTGACTGAAATACACTGCTGAGGGGAGCAGCAGGCAAGACAGGAGAGGTCTGCCCCAACTTGGTGCTCATTTCTAAGTGAATTCATATATCCCAACTCTCTTCATCATAGGGGAAGATCCCCTTCTACTGAGAAACAGTCTCTAAAGTGACTCTTAGTGTGCTGTAAATATTCATCCAATCTATCCAAGAACCCATGCATATTTATATGAATGTTATCAGATAGTCAGAGACCCAAAATACTACTGTGACCAGGTGATACATGAATTTTTGAAACAAGACCATCTCACCAGTGACAAAACTGACCTGTGTTGTTTCTTCCTCTAATCCAAGAACATGCAGTGGCCACAGATGTGGTAGAGTTTCCACTTTTCATTCCTTGATCCACTTAGTGAGATTCATCATATTAGGATGGACTTAGTGAAAGCTCCAAGAACTGCTCCCCATTGTTACATGTGAATTACTTTATCCAGAGATTAAGTACACCAAAGACTTGAAGATTACAGAGTTGAGTATTACTATTACTACCTTACTTGTATTTAACTGACATGTTTAGTCAGAATTAAATCTAGATTACTGATGGAGAGTGACTATGAATTATCTCATACGTAATCAAAGCCATGAGGCCAATCCAAGTTATGGTCCAGAATTCAGTATATATGCACAGACTCTGGCAACTAATATACAGATATAGACCTAACAAGTGCATGCACACACCCCCACTCCTATCCATGAAGACAGTATCTGCCTTCCTGAAGAATGGTATAGGATACACACTTTCTTATAACAGTGCTAGATCAGCTGATAACCTTCATTTTACTTATGTTTTTCTTTTGTAAATGTTGACTCTCCCCAAATAGCTCATCAAAATAAGCAACTTTTTAAATTAATTCTTCATGTTTCAGCTCTGACACTGACAGCCCAGTCCCCCTAGGTAGACTGGTACAAGGATCCTAGATGGCTCCCAACAGTGTGCTGAGTGAGAAGTTGTGACTTAGACTTGCAAATCAACTGGCAAGTGCATGCAATTGAAATTCACAAGCATGTGTACATATTACACCATGAAAGTCATGGCAATAGTAACAATGATGTAAAATTGATTTTTGCCCATTATCTAGGAGCCCTAACTTGGGTCACTATAGAAAGGAAATCAATCAACTAGTTGAATAGAAAAGTGTATTGTAGAGGATAAAATCTCTAGAAAGGCTTAAAATCTCTATTTCCAAGTTGTGTTCAAAGTACAGTAACTCATTGCTGGCCAGGGTCAATAAAGCAATACTGTTTGCAATGCTAAGACCAACAGCCATCACAAAAGCACCTTCCCTAAATAGATCATCTTCCCCATGATCTAAGTCTTAATATTAAATATGAGCTGTAAGGAGAAGAGCAAAGCTTTTAAATAAAGTAACACAATCTAATTTTGCAGAATTTGTCCATTTCACCCAATGAGAGACCTAGGAACTTGGATATTTGAGATCTGCCAATATCACATAAAAGTGACCCACCCAAAATTGGAGCAGAGTTTCATCAACAGTCTAGAGCCTATCAATATCTTCTCCTTTTTGCTCTGGGAAAGCAAAGGAAATTATTTGCAAATTTTCTCTGGTACTAAATAGTAGTTAGATACAAAATTCTATCCTTCCCTTGGTTTTCAAATCTGTGAAGTGGACTGATGACTTTTACAACAATTATGTGGGAGCTGTGAAGATATTTCCTTTCCTGGCCTCCATCTTCCGAGGGGACTCCATCTTGAGGTACTGTTCCCTTAATCTCCCCAACATGAACCTAAAGGACTCAGAATAATTAACCAATTCTCTGGTGAAGCTGTGGTTTCCACTAAGTTCTCTGGGAATGAAAACTGAAATCATTTAGAATGCCTCTGAAAGCACATGTCTGTTAAATGATACAGAGCTAAGTCTCAAGTGTACTAAGTGTGAAAAAGGATGGTCTCCTAGCTAGAAGAGAAAAACTAAAACACAAAAAACTCAGTGCCCCAAAACTGAACTTCAAATACTTTACATGAATATAAGTTTTAGGTATCAGGAATTCTTTCCCATTGGTGAAAAAAACAGGGCTTCAGTATACAGGTGACTTTAAAAAGTTTTGGTTGAAATCCTGAAGGCAAGTCCAATTATTTATTTCATATTTTTTCTGTACTATCCAAACAGTTTCAAAATCCTATGACCTGAGGTCCAATAGAAATTGGGCGGGGGGGGGGGGAAGAAGTCAATCATATAAGAAAAAAGGAGGGACCCCATTAGAGCACTCTATCTATCACCAGTGTCCAGCATGGTGCTTAACATACAGTAAGTAGGTGTTTAATAAATTTTCTTGAGTGAATGCATGGAGAAAAAGAGTAGGCTGAAGATTTGGGGAAAAATCCCCACCTACATAATTCATCTATGCATAAACTGAGATTCAAGCTGTCATGAGGTACTTCCTCTGGAAAAATACAGCTTTTCCAGAACACTTTCTTGTTTTGATTCCAACCCAAAGAAAATAAAGGGTAGGCATGTAAAATCAATTACTATCTTTCATTATCTGCCTTAAAATAACGGTGTCGCATAGCATTTGCTCCAGAATTTTATTCAGGAGGTAGTTTATTTGTCTAATAATTATTGTGTTGTTCAGGAAAAAAAAAATCTTAGGGAAATAGATACATCTTACTGAGTGTTCCAATTAAATTCCTTGGTATATTCAAATTCAGTGTCTCCCATCCTCTTTCCTATTTTCTTCCCCTTCCTCTTATCTCTCCCTTGTTTATTTCTTCACTAGCCCTAATCATATCAACCCATTTATTGCCCTTCTCTGTTCCTATTTTGGTGGTAAAACATTTCCTATATGGGCATCCCTGGTGACTCAAGGGGGTTAAGATGCAACCTATGGAGCTATCCGCAGCCACTGCAGCATGAGTTGATCTCTGGCCAGGGAGCACCCCACATGGTGCAGCAGACCTTTCCTGACTCACCCACTGATCCCCTCAGCAGTGTATTTCAGTCAATCTGCTTGTTTTGCTCCCCATTCTGTCTCTAGTGAATCCTCTCAAACCCCACACCTCTGGCCTGTACCCCAGTTGTTATATGCATAAATAAATCTTTAAAAAAAAATCCTATCTCTTCTGCTTCCTTGATTTAAATATTATTCATGTCTCCTTGATGTAACAATTTAATTACTCTTTCTAGAAAAATAAAACCCTATCAAATCTAAATCGCCCCCCTTCCTCATAATTGGATAATTGCACATTTGGTAGCTTAATCAGTTAATTGTGCCTGTACAAAAAAAAAAAAAAACTTTAATTTGTTAATGACACTGCTTTATTTAGTTGTTGGCAAAAGGGATTAATGTTTGGGCTTAGAGGATTTGTGAGTAGATTACTTTACAGCTTCCACAGCCTATTAATGGTACCTGAGGCCAATACGACTTCAGTTCTTAATGAAGAAATGGCTTCTTATAGACAGACTTGGAAATCTAAGGAAAATTGATTGGAGCATGTTTCTTAGAACTGAAAAGCTGGTGCTTTTACTGTATGGGTACATTCTGGTTGTAGTTGAATTGATTTTCCAAAGTAGTCATAATCTTTGTGAAGATGATATAAAATACATAGAAAAAGACATCATTTAAGAAGGTCAAAGAACTTGCTCAAACCCTAATTTGTAAGAGTTCCTTTTTAAAGTTTCATTATATAACATCTTAAGGTCTTAAAGTAATATACTATAAATAATTTTAAGTGTGTCCTCCCAACACTAACCTTTGATACAAGGAAAGTTTCCTATATTGGAATGAGCTTGAAGGAAACCATTGCTACTTCACAGTCCACATGATCAATGTATGAAAAAGTGAGTTGAGTTCAGGAGTACCAGGCAACTCTGATAAAGAGCTGATGCCTACTATGGCTATAAAAAAATCTGTCACATTCTGTTCTACCTACTAATTCTTAAAGACACTGAGGAGGATAATAGATCAGTTACCAAGACTTGTAAGTGCTCCAAATCTAGTAAGGGAAATTCTATTTTTTCGCTAATGCAAGTTAAGTTTACTTCAAACACCCTTGAGTATTGTGCTTGTATCTTTTTTTATTAAGATTTATTTATTTATTTATACAAGCACTGGGTACAGTCAGAAGCATGGGAGGGGGAGAAAATTCACCAGAGCCAGAGTGGGGAACAGAACAGGCAGACTGACGAAATACACTGCTAAGGGGAGCAGTGGGCACAGCAGGAGAGGTCTGCCACACCATGTGGGACCCTCGCCGGAGGCTGGGGATCGAACCAGCACTGCAGAGGCTGCGGGCAGCTTCGCAGCCCAGCGCTCAACTGCTGTGCCATCAGGGGAGGCCCTCGTGCTTGTGTCTTATTTGTCTTAGTGTCTCCAGTAGTCAACAGAGAACACACAGTATGACCAAAGGTCAATACATGACAAAAGAAGGAGAGGTTAAAAAATAGTCTAGAATAGAAATTCCATACAATCCCATTATGCTACAACAGGTATTTACCGAAAAAAATACAAAAATGCTAATATAAAAAGATATTTGCACCCCCATGTTTATTACAGAGTGGTTCATAAGAGCCAAGGACTAGAAACACCTAAGTGTCCACTAACTGATGAATGGATAAAGAATATGTGGTATGTACACACCATAACCTATAAGGGTTCTGGCAACACTGATGGAATGTAAATAAATAACAGAGGGTGTAAAACAACATAATAAAGATAATGAAAATAAGAGACAGCTATACTCAGAAATAATAAGTTAAGAAACACAATAATTGATTTAAAAATTATAATTGAGGGCCTCAACAGCCAACAAACAGAAGCAATAGAGAGAATTAATGCATTTGAAAACATAATATCGGAGAACACAAAAACAGAACAAGGGAGACAAAAGAAATAATTAGAAATATAAAAACAGTAGAAGAGCACCCTGGGGCAATTTACAGAGAAACAGCAATCATATCATGGGAATCCAGCTAGAGACAAAGGCAGAGCACACATATTTAAAGATAAAATTGCTGACAAGTTTCACTCTGGGAAATTAACCAGAAGTTGCGATCCAAGAGTCCCAAAGAGTTCCAAACAAAATACTACTGGATAGACATAAACCAAGATACATAAAAATAAATCCGTTGAGAACCAACAATAAGAATAGAATACTAAAAATATCAAGAGACAAGGGGTAACCTGTCAGCAGATTTTTTTGCAGAAATGTTACAAGAATGAAGGGATTAGAGAGAGATTTTCAAGGGACTTAACCAATGTGTTTGCCAATGACATCCTATTATGCTTGGAAAACCCTAAAGACTCCACTAAAAAGCTAACTGGAATAACAAATCACTAAAGCACAGGGTACAAAATCTAAATGCAAAAATCTGTTGTGTTTCTATAGGCAAAAAACAAGTTTGAAGAGAAAGAAATCCAGAAAACAATCACATTCACAATTGCAACAAAAAGAATTAAATACCTAGGAATAAACTAAACAAAGGAGGTGAAGACCTATATTACCAAAACTTAACAAATAATTTTAACGCTATCTCTTAAAGCCACCAAAGTGTTCTTTTTCTCTAAAGGTGCTGAAAAAAAAAAAAGTTCTGAAAGACCAAGTTCCCACTATCCCCACAATTGTGATCTAAGCTCTTTCAGATGCAGAGGAAGTTGCTAATTACAATTTCAGGAATCAGCTTACTGGCTTTTTCATAATCATAATATCATGTGCTACTGCAAAATACAAAAAAAAAAAAAAGAGTCTAACACACATCCCTTCTCTTCCCACCATTCCTGCACCCACACACATCATGGGTCAGAGCTAAAGAAAATATGTGAAGAAGCAAACCAAACTTAGACACTTGCCCCAACATTTACAAGAGCATGCAAGAAAATGATAAATAAAGATAGTCACACAAGGTAAATATTCTGAATACCCTAGCCTGATACCATAATCTAGAAATAAATTCTGCTTGATTGAAAAAGAAGAAATACGGTGAGGGACGAGGGTTAAATTCCTTTGACCATCCCAATATTTATAAGTAAAAAGATCAAGCATAATACTGTTCATTGAACTGAACACTAATTGGTCTCAATCAGTCAAGTTCTGCACAGGGCAAGGGAAGTCTACTTCTCACTGCACAGAAGAAAGAAGGTCTGCTGTTTTTCTCCCATTCTCTCATCTCTCATGCCCCACACTCTCCTCAGTTCAAGCGAGACAGAAGCTTTTCACAGACAATGCATCTTAGTAGGCCAGGATATTTGGATCTCAGCTAGGTCTGAAATGACTAAATGCCTTGCAGTGGCAGATGAAGAAGAGCACTAAAGTTAGTCAGCAAGTTAGCAAAAAAAAAAAAAATTTCAATGGAGAACAGATTGCCTTTTTAATCAACAGTGTCAGAGTGACTGGATATCCATGGACCAAAAAAAAAAAAAAAAACAACTTTGAGTTAAATATCATAATGTATACAATATTTAATGCCAAATAGATCATAAACTTATATATAAATCATGACACTTTATTGCTTCCAGGAAAAAAACAAAGGCATGAGGAGAATCTTCTATATTTAAAACTGGATAAATAGTTCTTAGACTTCCCATCAAATGTGCAATCCATAAATGAAAAAAAAAATTGAGTTTCATTAAAACTAAAGTTTGTTCCTCTCTGAAAGTCCATATTGGGAAAACACTACTGGGAGAAAATATTTATAAGTCCCATATCTTATAAAGCTATTTTATCTTGAATATATTAAGAACTCTCAGAACTCCACATTAAAATATCCCATCAGAAAGGGGCAAAATTCAAGAAGAAGTATTTCACTGAAGACATACAGATAACAAACACATCATCAGCCACTAGACAGATGAAAACTAAACCACAGGACCTACGTGTATATACCTATCAGAAAGGTTAAATTTGAAAATGATAATATAAAATACTGGCAAGGATGTAGAAACTGAATCACTCTACTTTGATGAGAGAGTGAAATGGCAAAGTCACTGTGGAAATACTATTTAATACTAAAAAAAATACTATTTAATACTAAAAATTAGTATACTACAACCAAACAATTGCACATACCTGGTTTTGATATTTGGACATTCTTCACATGATGCTGCTTTTCTCTTTGTTCCCTCCCCTCTTCTCCCTCTCTCTCTATTCCTTTCTCCTCCAAATCTGCCACCTTTCTTTCTGAGCTTCCGACTTTATCATACCCATATTCCTTGTTTGCTCTGTTCTAACCACTATGCCCACTTTATCAATTACTAAGAATATCACCCTAATCCTACCATTTGCCACTTCCTCGACCTGGTTACCTCTTTTCTAAGTCATCTGCCTGACCCATTCCTTTACTTCCTTCAAATCTCTGCTCAAATGTCACCTAATTAGAGACTTTCCCTAAAGACACTAAATGAAGCGCTAGTGGTACCCATGCAATATGGTCTCCATTAGTCTGCTTTGTTTTTCTTTTTTTTTTCAATATGATTATACTTTATTTTTTTATATTCCCCATTGCACAATTGTGCCCCCCTTTTTTTGACCCTAAACCCTCCTATCCCCCCATAGTGTGTCTCTGGTTTGTAGTTGCTTGTTGATTTTTATTTTCACTTTGTATTAATTAGTCTTTTTCCTGGTCCCTTATTTAGGTTTTTCTAGATTCCTGCTATGAGTGAGACCATCCAGTATTTTTCTTTTTCTTTCTGGCTTATTTTGCTGAGCATGATCCCTTCCAGCTCCATCCATGTTCCTGCAAACTGCATGAGTTTATCTCACAGCACCATGCAGACAAGCATCCTGAATGTGTTTGTTCTCTGTCTCTCCCCACTAGACTGTGTGATCCATGAGGCCAGAGATTATTCACTGCTGTTTCCTGGCATCTACAACAGTGCTGGGCACAGAGATGACATTACTTGTGTTTAAAAAACCAGTCAGTAAATAGTCCATTCTCCTCAATAGGGCCTTTACAGATAGAAGTGGTTCATCATTAGGCTGTGTGTGAGGGGACGGGATTGGTGGGAAAGACTCTGGGATTTTACCATCATCTTGTACCTTATAATGTTGTGTGTGTGCATGTGTGTGTGTGTGTGTGTGTGTGAAACTTTGCCATTGAAATCAGGGAGGGCCCATGTCATTGCTTCACTTGCTTGCATGGTATGGAGGACATCAGGTAAGGATGAAATTTCTACATTTCTTGGTTTTTCATTTTATACAATTCAAACCTACAAAGTGATATTATTTTAATTTACATTGCCCTCAGACTCCTGTGGTATAATGAGGGGTGTCCTGATCGCTAGATCAAGTGACAAAACTAAGATTGGTCAATAGTACATATACTGCTTGATGATCAATGTGGGTTTTCTCTCTAGTGCACTTTATCACAAAGTAAAAAGTGTTCTATTCATAATTCCATATTCTTCATTCTTCTTATATTTAATCTGTACGACCCTTAAACATTTGCAGTCCAAATCATTTCCCCTCCTCTCTCCTACATAAAACTAAAAAAAACAAAACCAAAAAAACAAAACCCTGCTCTCCTGGCATCAATTGCCCTGCCAATCATGACTTAACATTTCTTCTCCGCCTCAGAATCCAACTAACTCAGAAAAGATACAGTGGCAGCTACCGTATTGGATTTATTGATTCTATTCCCTGGCATTTCCTAGACTCTAGCTTCTTCTTCCTGCTAAGTTTATTGCTCTATTCACTGCTTTCTTTCTTTTTTTTTTGTTTCCCTGCACAAAACATCACTTTATCTTCTGCAGCCTTCTTTTTATGAATGTTACTATCAGATGCCAACAATGTGAAAGGTAAAGACATTATACTGATGCTCTTTAGCTAATATGCATGTGTCCCCTCGGGAAGATTTTTCTTATCAAATTGCCTCTCTTGTGTCTTCAAAGGACAAATGGAGTGAGCTGAAACAATTATTCAGAAACTACAGGCCTTAAGAGCAGCAGCTGCTACTGATAGGGAACTAGGATTTTGTTCTGAACTATGTCACCATTTATCACATTTCCTACATAAGTTCTTGATCCTGTACTTGACCTTATCGGGACACTGGAGCTGGGAATGTTAGAGGAGAGTTAACACAGTAACTTGACAAATCAATCAAAATTTCTTTTAGATTTTAGCCTTTATGTATAGCAAAGGTGACTAATCACAAACAGCTCATTTCTCTAATAATTTCAAAGCTGAGTGAAAGCATGATTCCAGTCGACCTTATCAGACATTTTGTTAAGCTCCATGTATGTGTACAAATACATATTTTTTAAGTAATATAATGGGAGAAAATGTTTGTGAAGCAGTTCTAGCCTGGGTTCATTATTTGGCTTTTCCAGTGAAACTATTCTGAGGACTTGAATTGCTCACTTTCTCCACTTTGTGTGACTAGAAATAACCAATGTTCAGGGTCAAATCTTGGCCAGTCCACATTCTGTTGCAGCAAAGAGCAGACCTTTGCAGATTACTGTACATACTGCATTCTTAATAGTCGGACCCAAGTGCCCCAGTGAGGAAATTCCAGCTTAAGAGACACTTGCTCTCACATCAACCACTTGCCATTGCAATCCATGTATCTACAGTGGGAGAAATTGCTCTGGTCAAAAACTGCCAAATCGACAACAGCTAGGCCAGTTTGCTGACACTTGGTCCTACTATACCTTCCTCATCACTACAAAGACAGAAGGCAAGGTATAGGCCTATGGTAAAAAATATTACCAAAAACTGTTTAAGGCAGTTACAGTGGTGGGAAGAAAGACAATACAATGGTGGGAAGAAAGACAATAAGAGGGAAAATATGAAAGTTACATTTAGTTAAATTTTTAAAAAATATAAGAAGGACCCAGAGACTACAATAGGTATTAGGCATCAATGAAAATATACTGAGAACCTAATAGAATATTAGGTACTATTCCAGGCTCTGGGGATGGGACCAATAACAAGATAGAGAAGGTCTCTGAAGAATGAGTTCATATTCTGATGATGAGAAAAACATTCAAACAACATGTAATAACATTTCAGATAAATGATAATATAAATACTGTGGAGAAAAAAACAGGTGCTATGACAAGAAAGACTAGGATGGGGAAGGAAAAGAGAGAGCGGGTAAGCTCACACACCCTCTTAGAAAGACATATGAGTTGAGATCTTACTGACCAGAAAGATGTCCATGGTCAACTGTAGAGAAAGGGAATTCCTGATAAAGGAAGAGAATGTGATACCTTGAGGTGGGGACAAGCTGGGTGTGCTCCAGGATCTGAAAGGTCAGAATGGCAGGAAGGAAGTGTAAAGATAAAAATTGCTAAGACAAAGTGAAAGAGGTAAGGAAGACATGATTCAAGGCCATTGCAATAGAGAAGAGAGACCTAAGGCAATCTGGACTCCACTCCACTGAAACAAAGCAAAGGGATTTTTAAAAGCTGAGTGTGAGAGTTGCAGGTCATCTATGATTGCCAATTGTCCCAAAGTAAAAGTACACCTCCTCTGGGGCCTCCCTGGTGGTACAGGTGTTCGAGTGCCACACTGTGAAGCTGCCCACATCCTCTGCAGCGTGGGTTCAATCCTGGCCAGCCGGCGAGAATCCCACATGGCGCGGCAGACCTCTCCTGCCTTGCCTGCTGCTCCCCTCAGCAGTGTATTTCAGTCAGTCTGCCTGTTCTGGTCCCTGCTCTGTCTCTGGTGAATCCTCTCGCCCTCCAGCACATATGGCCTGTATGCTGGTTCTTGTATAAATAAATAAATCTTAAAAAAAAAAAAGTACACCTCCTCGCTAGTTTTACAACTTACAGAGAGAACTTACTGAGGTTCAGCTCTTGTCCTTACACAGGAACTAGGAACTTCACTGATCACATTCCAAAGGGATGAATGCTGGGCCCTTGAAAAAGACAATCAGGGCCTCCCCGGTGGCGCAGCGGTAGAGCGCTGGGTTGCGAAGCTGCCCGCGGCCTCTGCGGCGCCGGTTCGATCCCAGGCTGCTCCCCGGCCACCAGAGGAGGGTCCCACATGGCGCGCAGACCTCTCCTGCCGCCCGCTGCTCCCCTCAGCAGTGTACTTCGGTCCTTCTGCCTGCTCTGCTCCCCGCTCTGGCTCTGGTGAATTCTCTCACCCTCCCGTGCTTCTGACTGTACCCAGTGCATGTATAAACAAAAAACAAAACAAACAAACAAATAAAACATGCCTCTATAAAAAAAAAAAAACTTAAAAAAAAAAAGAAAAAGACAATCATGTGTTATAAAATGGGAGAGACTTAAAAATAATTATAATCTCAAAGGATCAGAAAAATAATTTAAAATTACCAAGTTGAGTCAGGAAAAATTCTGTCTGAAGAGTGTCAAACTGAGCAATGTTAAGGCCCATTGATTAGTAGATAATAAGAAGAGGGCTATGAGATGAGGTTAAACACATAGTAGGGGTACCAGTAAGCAATATAGTGGTGGCAGAAAAGATGATCCTACTCCCAGTGTAACAGGAAGTCACTGAGGTGTTTATCAGAACAATAAATTATCCTAGAAACTATCATCTATACAGACAAAATACTTCGTGAAAAAAAAAAAGGAATGTTTATCATGTACTTACAATGTACAGCATTATTTTATTTAATCCTTTTAAGTTGGGTATTACATTGAAAATACAAGTTGGTGGGCCTCCCCTGGTGGCGCAGGCGGTTGAGCGCCGTTCTATGAAACTGAAGCTGTCCGCAGCCTCAGCAGCACCAGTTTGATCCCAGCCGGCTGGCGAGGGTCCCACATGGTGAGAAGACCTCTCCTGTCTCGCCCACTGCTCCCCTTGGCAGTGTATTTTGTCAGTCTGCCTGTTCAGTTCCCCGCTGTCTCTGGTGAATCCTCTCACCCTCCCGCACATCTGACCTGTACCTTGGTTCTTGTGTAAATGAATAAATAAATCTTAAAAAAAAATACAAGGCCAGATAACATTACCTGTTATGGGTTGATTGTAGAGAGACATAACAAATTAAATATTATCTTCATTTTGGAGTTAAAATAATTGAGGCTCAAAAAGGTTAAGCATCTTGCCCCAAGTTTACAAGTTACTAAATACCACCTCCTTTCACTAAATTCTTAATATTGAGGAAATCTGAGGATTTATTTTTTCTATCAATATCTGGTTCACTGGTGATCTCATCTAATCTCATGACATTAACTGCCATCTCTATGTTGGTGACTCTAAAGTTTTATCTCCAGGCCACTCTACTGCCCTCACAGATGACTGATTACATGACATCAGTATAGCTACTGAGATACAGAATGAAATCTTGCAGGTAGGGGTGGTGAAAAATCAATTTCTACATTGATAAAAAATGAGAAATATTTGAGGAATGGTTTCTCACCTACCCAATTCTTCCTTCAATATTCCTGCATGAAGATACAATTACCTCTCATGTTATCCAATCCCCATGAAGGTTTTAACAGCATTCTTCGATAAAAGAGAAAATATTACTGAGATACATATAAAACCACAAAGGGGCCTCCTTGGTGGCACAAGGGGTTAAGATGCAACATATGAAGCCGTCTGTAGCCACTGCAGCATAAGTTCAATCCCTGGCCAGGGAGCTACCCAGATGACGCAGCAGACCTCTCCTGACTTGCCCACTGCTCCCCTCAGCACTGTATTTCAGTTGATCTGCCTATTCTGTTCTCCACTTTCCCCACTCTGTCTCTGGTGAATCCTCTCATGCCACACACCTCTGGCCTGTATCTCCAGTTCTTGCATGTATAAAGAAGTCAATCTTTAAAAAATAAATAAATAAAACCACAAAGGACCAAAAAGCAACCCTGATGAAAAAAAAAAAATTAAGAATAATGAAGGAATCACCCTTTCAGTCTTTAAATTATTCTACGAAGCTATAGTTGGCAAAGCAGTGTAATACTGGAATAAAAACAGACACCAACCAATGGAATAGACTTAAGAGCCAAGAAATAAAGCCACACTTATATGGACAATTTAGCTTTAACAAAGGAGCTGTGGATACACAATAGAGAAAGTTTCTTCAACAGTGTTGCACAGGAGTTGCTTTGCAGAAAATCACCTACAAAAGAATAAAACTAGACCATGGTGGGCCTCCCCAGTGGCACAGCGGTTGAGCGCAGGGTTGCGAAGCTGCCTGCAGCCTCTGCAACACTGGTTCGATCCCCGGCTGCAACTCAGCTACTGGAGGAGGGTCCCACATGGCGCGCAGACCTCTCCTGCCACCAGCTGCTCCCCTCAGCAGTGTACTTCGGTCCTTCTGCCCACTCTGCTCCCCGCTCTGTCTCTGGTGAATTCTCTCATCCTCCCGTGCTTCTGACTATAACCAGTGCTTGTATAAATAAAATAAATAAATAAATAAATAAATAAATCCTAAAAAAAATAAAATAAAAAAAACTAGACCACGGTCTCACACCACACATAAAAATTAACTCAAAGTGTATTAAAGATTTGAAGTTAAAACCTGAAACCATAAAATATATAGAAGAAAACATGCAAAACACTTCATGACATTGACTTCAGTGTTGTCTTCAGGGACTGGCCTCCTATGTGGACGGATACAAAAACAAAAATAAGCAAAGGGGACTATTTGAACTAAAAAGAGTCTTCACATTAAAAGAAACTATCATACAAATTAAAAGACAACCTACTGAGTGGGAGAAAATAGTTGCGCAGCTTACATCAGAAAAGGGATTGATAGTGAAAATCTGCAAAGAGCTCATAAAACTCAACAAAAACACAGCAAACCACACAATCAAAAAATGGGCAAAAGAGCTAAATAGGCGTTTCTTCAAAGAAGACATGCAGATGGACAACAGGCATATGGAAAAATGGTCATTATCACTTATCAGGAAAATACAAAGCAAAACCACAAGAAGATCCTACCTCACTCCTGTGAAAATGACCCATATCAAAAAACCAGAAACATATCAAAAAACCAGTGTTAGTGAGGGTGTGGAGAAGAGCAAATCCTTGTATACCCTTAGTCCATTCTCAACATTTTAAAAATAGATCCACCATAAATCCTGCAATTTGACTCCTAGTAATATACTCAAAAGATGCAAAAACACTAATTAAAAAGAGTATATGCACTCCCGTTTTTACTGAAGCACTGTTTATAATAACCAAGTTATGGAAACAACTTGTGTCTAAGGACAGATAACTGGATTAAGAACATGTGGTCTATGTATATAATGCAATATCACTCAGCTATTAAAAAAAAACATGTAATCTTGCCATTTGTGACAACATGAATGGAGCTGGTGGTGGGTATGCTAAGTGAAATAAATCAGAGGAGGAAGATAAAAACTTGGTCATTTCATCTGCATGTGGAACTTAAAGAAATAAAACAAAGGATCAAAAAACCTAAACCAAAACTAACCCTAGAAACTTGACTGTAGACTGAAAATACCAGAGGGAGAGGATACGAAGAGGGGTCACAGTGGGGAGGGGGCCCAGTGGATTTGGTAGAGGACTCTTGGTGTTTTGGGGTGGACACTGTATGTACCACACATCTGAAGAGGTATGACCCTATACTCCAGTATTATCCATATAAACAACGTTTTAAGCCAGTTACCTCATTAAAAATAAAAATTAAAATACAGCCAAAAAATAAAACATAAAATTTGTCCTAACTAGCAGCCATCATTTTAGTGTCAGTGTGCATGACACACACCTACATATCAAACAAAGTGATTACAAGCACAGTCAGCTTCTGATTCCTATCAGCCAGTGGTCACCATTTCCCTCCAGCTACATTCTCTCCTGTTCTGAAAATCAGAAAATAATAGTAGTAAGAACCCATACATTTTTAAAAACAGTCCAAGCTACTGGACAGAGATTTTTTAAAGTTTGACTAAATTAGCTGATATTTAAAATAGAAATTGGAACAAGATAGAACAGTGAATTTAGTCCGTTTGCAGTAGGATGATGAGTGATGCCCCACCATGTTGTTTGCTTTGCTTTTTAATATAACTCTCTGAATGTCCCAGGAAACTCAGTGCCCATCTGTCATCCCAGAAGATCAGTCTGCTGTGAACAGTGTTCTTTTTCAGCTGTTTTCTAAGACATTTGTTCTATGATTTTTTCCTACTCCTAATCATTTACCACTGTATTATTTCTGCACAATTTCCAGAACCAAATTCATCATGTCACATGTTTTTAAAATGATTATTAGATTAATTCTCAATAAGATACATTTGATATTTTTCATATGCTGATAACCAGGATTTCCTCCTTAGCTCCAGGAGATGACTAGGGAAAGACAACTGTGTTGCAAAAAAAAATGGATTAAAGTCTCCTTAAATACTCTCCTGGTGTTTCTTCAAAATGACACCCCTTTGCAAGACTATGGGCAGTGATTCTTTGAATATGGGGCACATGCCTGCCTCATCCACTGTTGTATCTTCAGGGCCTCGCTTAGAGTATGTACATAGATTATAATCAGTAAAACTTATGATATTCAAGCTCACTTCAATTCCCTTTAACTGATCATTTGCATAAATACTACTATAAAGTACACATAGTGGCAATGGATGTTTGAATGAGTTTAAAAGATGAATTAATGTGTAAATTCAAATGTCCCTGTTTTAGGAACTCATTGTAATTAGTAAGATCTGATAGCAACTTAACCTCTTTCCCAAAATCAACAGCTTTATAAAAAAAAAAAAAAGCTTGCTCTAGTCCTCTGAAAGATTACATGAAAGTCTTCATAAATAATACCAAAGTCCAGATTCGTCACCATATCTTAATTTGTTCATGCTTTTATGATTTTTCTATTATTTCTTCCCTATTGCTAAAGTAATTTCATAATGCATGACATTCTACAGGACAAATGATCTAATTTTCCAACAAATCACTGGCATAAAAATAGGATAAAACAGACTAAGGACACGTAACATCCAAGGATTGTAACTGGCTAGGTTTGTAATTTGAATTTTAAAAGTAACTATAAAAGGAATTTTTCTGAGGGCCTCCCCTGGTGGTGCAGCGGTTGAGCGCTGGGCAGCGAGGCAGCCTCTGCAGCGCCGGTTTGTTCCTTGGCCACTGGCAAGGGTCCCACCAAAAAAAAAGGAATTTTTCTGAGACAATTAAAGGTTTGAACAAAAATTGGGGATTAATGTTAAGGGTGGTTGCTATCTCCATATGCAACAATGGCATGGTGGTGATGCCAGCAAAACTACCAGTTAGAGATAGGTACTGAAATACTAGTAAAATAATGTCACGTCTTCTTTGTTTTCTAACATTTAACAGGAAAAACAGGGAAATTGGAAATATGAAATAGCTTTGGAAAAATATTCATTTTGTGATAGGTACATTAATACTGATTTCACTGTTTACTTTTAGATATCTTTGACTTTGTTTATTAAATGCAATTCAAAATAAGAATATCTAAGAATGGACTCAAGATGTTTACTTAAGACAGGAATGCCAAAATGTGGTATGTGCATCACCACTCCTACATTCTGGGTCTACGGAAAACACTATTAAATGACGAAAGCACATCTCCTAATGAGGAAGACTAACTTACTCATCCAAGTCCTCTGGACAAGCACAATCCAAGAATTGACACTAACACAAAAATCAAATATCCTTGCAAATGTTCCTGCCTTCCACTTTTTCTCTCTCTGAGTCAACATTTTCTCTAATTTTTCCATTTCATTTTTAACATGTACAGCTAAGAGTCTAGTGGCAAGAAAGAGGTTGTGGAAGACATAATACCCATTTTATACTTTAACCACAGAAATGTCTTTTGTTGCATTGATAGGGACAAAATGCAATGCTGTTTATATTTCTGAGTGACCACACAGAAGAGAGCTGGCATAAGGACTTATCTGGAATCACAGAAGACTTTGGGTCAGCAAGAAATTATGTCTGGGGCCTCCCCTGGTGGCACAGTGATTGAGTGCCGGGCTGCAAAGCTGCCTGCAGCATCTGCAACGCTGGTTCAATTCCCGGCCACCAGCCAGGGTCCCACATGGCGCGCAGACCTCTCCTGCCGCCCACTGCTCCCCTCAGCAGTGTACTTCGTCAGTCTGCCTGTTCTACTCTCCCCTCTGGCTCTGGTGAATTCTCTCACCCTCCCGTGCTTCTGACTGTACCCAGTGGTTGTATAAATAAATGAGTAAATCTTAAAAAAAAAAAAACTCATTAAAAATAAAGAAAGTATGTCTGTGTTAAACCACAAATACATGTGTTTACTGTTGTTACTGGCCTCCCTATAAACCTATCTAAGTCAATTAATAAGCAATAACAAGGGAAGCAATTGCATGTATAGAATGATGAAGAAATGAAGTATTTTTAAAACTACATTACAAAATATTTTAGTAGTAATAACAATAATAGCTATTTATTGTTTCATATATGTTAATAACTCTTAGTGTCTTATGGAGAATTACCTAATATTCATTACATGAATTACATTCATAAAAATATTTAAGGAGGATTTTACATTTCAGATAAAATAAAACTGAAGTTACTGAATAAAGTTCCCATGTTCACGTGGCCAGGAGACAAGGAAACAAGATTTGGAAACTCGGTCTATGCAACTCTGAAGCTTGTGCTCTCAACACTTGTACTGTAGGCGCTTTGAGGGTAGACTGGGGCCTTTTGTATTTATTGTATCCTCCAGTGGGTAAAACTATAAGCCCATATTTTATTCAGTATGAACTGAACACCATGAATAAATGCATTTTAATCAGGCAATGAAGACAGCAGTTTTAGAAAATAGATTGTGTGAGGGAATTCCACTTAGAAGATGTCTCTCTTCCACGTCGCTAAATCATTCATAGCAAGTTCAAAGTTGCTGGTATACTGTTACATTGCTAAGAAAGTCTTTTTTAAGCACTACAGTTTGAAAAAGCCATGTGTGTGAAGGTAAGAAGGCTCAGGAATACTAGGGAGAGAGTCTCATTCAATCTCATTACTTATGCAGTTTATAAATATTTGTTGAGTATTACAAGTATTATAGAAAGCATCATAGCTAATATTTATGGAATGCATAATAATGAATCAATGTGATAAACACTTTTCATTTATCAACTCATTTAAAACCCAAGCAGCACTATGATACCAACACTATTATCATCCATATTTCACAGATGAGGAACAGGAGACCTTGGAAAAGTTAAATCACTTGCTCATGCTTACTGATGAGTTAAAAGATCTAAACACTGAGATCCAGAGAATAACTTCTAAACACTATGTACTCTGTCTCCACTGTGGCCCTTTCTGCGGTTTTTTGTAATCTGAATCAGTGGCAAAAATGTTTTGAAGGTGTCTGGTAGAAGTTGGAGTCTGGTAAAAACCATGAAAGGTTCTTGATTTATAACTGTTTGTCCTTTTCTAAAAAAGTCACTCCTAGTATTTTTCCTGGGGTAAAATATACCACTTATTTTGAAATTCTGAAAACTATGTTTGGGTTTCCAGGTGCATCTCAAAACAGATGAGCTGATTTAGTAATCAAGATTTCCTTAGGATTTCGAGAATTTGGGGCTCCTCTAGTAACCAGGCCAGTAATATGAAGACCTAAACAAACAGATCATTTTCCCACTTAACTTGAACTTTCACCAAGAACTTTCTTCATCATCTGTTGTCCAATTCTGCCCTTTAGGAAGATTAGTTGGAAGCAGGAATGAAAGATTTAAATAGAATACCTATGAATCACAGCATCTTAGACATAGAAGACACTTTATATTATCTTCAAGCCCAACTCCCTCCTTTTACAGATGACAAATCTGAGAGGGATTTGTGACAAAATCTCCATGACAAATTAACAACTTTATTTTCTGACATTCAGTTCAGTGCCCTTTCCATGTCATCACCAGAGAAGGATGGAATGATGACTGTGTAAAGCAGCAAACTGAGATGATATATCTATATGAAGCCAGTCTTATGGGTAGAGCACAGAATGCTAAAGAGCAATTGTGGGATTCAGCATTGGGGGATTTAGAGTAGGGGAAAAAAACTCCTGTAATATGGGATGAATAAGTTTTGGAGAGTTAATGTTTAGCATGTTGAATATAGTTAATAATACCATATTGTGTAGTTGACATTTGCTGAGAGCTGACCTTAAGTTTACTCATTATATACACATACAATTGTAACTGGCTGAGGTGATGAATATGTTAATTAGCTTGATTTTGGCAATGATTTCACAATGTCTACATATAACAAAACAGCATGTTATACACCTTGCATGTATCCAATTATTATTTATCAAGTACACATCAACAAAGCTAGACAAAAAGAAAATACAACTATACTATGAGACACACACATATAAGAAGTCTATCAGTAGATAAATAAGGGAGCAGGTAACAAAGAGTTTTCATCTCTATTCATCTACAATTCATGTGATTTTCACCAATATAACATCCTTATAATTCCCGTTATAGTCAATCAATTCATTCTTTCTTCATAAATATTTATATATTAGCTTTGACATGCCAGATTGCTTTGAACTTAAATTCCCAACACCTACTACATACCTGCCCACATAAGCTTATTATTTAATGAGGGATAAAAATAATTTTAAAATATACATATCAATGTGATTTACACACAGGTGATGTTATAAAGGACATGATAGGACAACAGAAGAATAAATTGGAGGGTCATAAAGGAAACAGGCTTGAAGATAAATACTTGTTAACTAAGGAAAGAGGTGAGAGCAAAACTTCTAGGAAGAAGGGTTAGGAGTGCAGGCCAAAGGGCGGCATGTATCCCTAAGGAGTGTGCCTTCATAGCCAGCTAAACAATAGATATTTTCCTCTCGACTCACCAAATCCTGGCATCCTCACCCTGGTATTTCAATTTCCCTACCATATCTCCTCAGGTTTCTAAATTTTCTTCCTCCCCTGAATTTCTTTAGGGCTTTTATATAGATTACCATCTGTCCTACCTTAAAATCTGAGGAGATTCTCATCTTTTAAGAATCACTGAAATATTCTCTGCACATATTTTATCCTACTGATTCTATACTGATCAATCTGACTTCTCACAGTAAGAGCCAACATTTTTGTGTGCACAAGGGGAAAAGAAGCCACTAATAGCCTACTCCACAGAGACTCTCTTCAGTAATTTCCTGGTCACCATCCCCATGGGACAACAAGAATAAGGACTTCATGATTCCAGAGCTATTTTGATAGTAGATGCTGATTAGCATGGTTAGATTTACTGTCACAATGTCAGCTTTGATTTTCTACTCTTTACAAGCATTGAACTACTATATATGGGCTTGTCCCAGGTACCATAAAGATTACAAATAAAGGCTAAAAATTACAACCCCTTTCTTCATTCAAAAAAGATGATAGAACATGGATATTATTGCATTAATAGTACCATAAATTTTCCCTCCTTAGCATATATATTAATTGTAATTATTATTGTAAATAATTATTTAACATCCTCCACCAAATACTAAGTTTCTGGGGAAATAGTGGGTAGGTTTCCCCTATTCATTGTTGTTCCAATGACCAAATTCCATGGTTGTGACACATATTGGGCACCAGTCATATCATCTTGGTTATATAATAAAAACATTAATGTATATGTCACTGTGTCACTCACAGTCTAAAAGAATGCTAATTTATTTAGATTTGGAAGAGGTTTAAGATATAAAATCAAGAAATGGTTAGGTTTGAGGAAGTATACATTCACTCAGCAAATGTTTGAGTAGCCACTATGTGCTTGGCATTACACTAAAGATTAGGATGCATAATTAGGAGAAAGTTTTCAGTTTTACTGAATTGACCTCCTGTTGCAGAATGAGAACTAGTTAAATAATCAAACAAATGAAAAAGCACATGACATGTGCTATCATAAAGTTGCTTAATTTAGACATTTAGGTTTTAGGTGCTCTAATCTTGCCAACAGGAAATTTAGCATAGTCTCCCACAGTGAGGCAGGTATAGCTTTGAGTTCCCTCATTGCTGTTAACAGCTTCCTCTCTGTCCATGGCCACAGGTGACGTAGAGTCTTAAGCATATCTTAATATGTACTAACTGCTGCCTCACTCTAGTCAATCCCCATTAAACATTCCTAATTTATTTTCTCCATGGCTCTTAAATACTGCAAGAGTTTAAGACCCTGTGAGACCCTTCTCAGACTCTGCATGCTACCACCCTTTGGAATCTTTCTTCCTGACTTTTATCCAACTCCCTCATTGCTGAGGTGTGCATTTTCACTTGATCCTTCTTTGGATAAATTTCACAGTTGGACACACTGCTTGGTTTTTTTGGGCTCTTTATCTTTGTGCTCTCCGCCAGATCCTTGGTTGACCCCTGTGTAGACCAGTTTCAATTATCCCAACAACCAACCTGTAGCTCAGCAACCCAGTCCCTGGGTTCTGCTTATGCTGGCGGGGAATTGTGACCTGTGGCATAGACTTGTGATCTAACTCTGTACCTGCATTTACTCTCCCACCCCCCTTCCACCCATACTTGCCAGCTTCTCTGAATCTAGTCAATGCTCCAAGCTGAGTGGGTCCTGATCTCATCCAGAAGGTTTCTGGTCACTCCATTATCTCTGTACTTTGCACAATTTTATATAATTTCACTAAGAAGTAAAAGTGATAATTAAAATGCAAATCATTCTATGTCACCCTCTGCTTAAAACTCTCTACAAGCTTCCCTTTCTATTGAAAATAAAACCCAAAACCCTCACTATACCCTGCAAATATCCACTTTATCTCCCTCTACAATCCTCTTTGAAGACACCCAGCATTTTTTCCCAACACTCTCACTTCCTTATTGAGCTTCCACACACTAGTTTTCTTGGTTTCTAAAACATGTCAACTTCATTCCCACTTAGTGGCCCATCTTGCTGCTCTTCCCTTTTCCTGCAAAACCTTCTCAGTACCCAGAACATTGCCTGCCTGGCTACCACCTGCCAGTCTATTCTCACCTGCTCTGAGAGACCTTCCCTGACCACTCCCTAAGTTACCGCTGCTTCACCCTAGTCAATCTCTATTAAATATTTCAGTTATTTTCTCCATGGCTCTCAAACACTATCTCAAATTATCTTGTTTACTTATATATATAATACATTAAGGAAGTATTTATACTGTCTAGTCAACCTTGATCATTTAGGAGTATGAATGCATATCAAAATTGCACCTGGTCACTTACTCCTTTGACATAGACATCCATTAGCCCCTCTACTCACCTTCCTCTCCTCTGAGCTTTCACACACATTCTATCCATGGGTAACTCAAATATCATATTCATCAAAATCTCAAGGTGTAGAGTCTACTATCAAAGCAACTAGCCAACCTATCTTTCACTTTTTGGATTTTCCAGAAGAAAGCAGACTCAAGCCCATAATGCTCCCCCAACTAAGGAGAAGTCATAATAAACTGACTGATCTTAAAGAAACTTTCTTTTCATTTAAAAGAAGCAGCCCCACCCTTTCCATCCTTGGGGAAGGGTTAGCACTCAGAAAACCCCAAACACTCTCAACCAAATATTATCTTCTTTTATCTTCAACTGCTGACTTTTAGTTATGCTCATAACAGGTAAAGGTTTTAAAAGATGTGGAACTGGATTTCAACACCACTTTTGAAATGTTTATATTGTGACCTCACATTCCACATTGGAGTGTTTATTGTCAGAGTGGTTCATCCATGGCCTGCATGTCAAATTAATTTATGAAGTATTTGTATCCAACATTGCATTCAAGAGCTTCAACAACTAATCTAACACTGGGACCTACAAATGAGAATGGAAACTAGAGAAAACAACTGGGACAGCCATACTATTTCTTAACAGATTAACTGTGTCTTCCCCACTAGGATGGATACCCTATAAAGCCAGGAGACTGCCTATCTTGCTCACCATCACGTATCTTTTAAGCCAAAAACATTATCTGATTCAGAACATCTACTTATAAAATATCAGTCGAATACAATGAATACTTGCCCTATGCCAAACAACACTAATAAAAACTTTATAGTAAAATACATACTTTAAAGATACTTATTGTTCTTTTTCAGATAAAAGAACTGAGATTCAAGGCAGTTAAGTACCTTGTCGCAGGTCCTATATATGAAAGAACCGAAGCTGGTATTCAAATCTGAGCAGTCTGACTCCTTAACTCTTTTAGATTATAGTTAAAAAGCTAATAGGTGCAGTGTTGCCAGTCCTCAATGGATAAAGCCAAGTTGAAGCTTCTATTTGTATTCCAATTAAAAAAAAAAAATAACAAAACGGCAGAACACAGGTAACTAGAGTGGAAACTTTGGAAGTTTTAGGTCATTCTCCTGTTCTGTGGTGTTCAGCAACATTTGTCTAGTGCCTATGAAAACAGTAAGAACAAGGAGTCCTAGCTGAGCCAAGGTTGACAGACCCAGCCTTACTTCTGCCGTATCATAAAGATGGAATGAAGAAAACAAAATCCAACAATCTGAAAAGGCAAATTCTGACTGAGAAGTTAAAGAATGATACTTTTTACTCTGCCTACTTCCTGAGGAAGTTCTGGGAATAAAAAGGTTACAGCGAATGCGAACCTTTGCAATGAACAGAAAAAATTCAACCATTCATATATTTGTTCATGTATTCATTCAACATTTACTGAGTATACATTTCTGCCAGATACCATACAATATCTAGGCATACATTGTAGGAAAAATGGAAACTGTTCCTTTTCTTATAGCTCTTTCTTACTATCAAAAGTTAAATCAAAGGCAGATAATATTAGTAGTAGCATTATGCCATTCTAAAGCTTTTTCGTAAGCCAAGGAGAGAGAGAGACAAGTAGAAGGGAGGGAGGGTGGATAGAGGAAGCAGCTGACCATCCCCATACCAATCTCATAGGAGTGCCCCCATTGCTGCTGCAGGAGCCAGAATGAGTGGGTGGGGGGCAGGGAGGAGAGGACAGGAAAGAGATTATTGGCTCAGGCTTGTTCACTAGGTAGAACTGAAATTGGAGTGTAGCAGACCCCGTGTCTGCAAGCAGGCTCCATCGCTTACTAGTTGTTGCCTGGAAATTTTACTCCATTTCTACGAGGCTTGGGAGTCTTTGTATGTACAATGAGGATGCTAATAGTTACTCCATCTTAGGGTTGCTAGAATTTAATGAATTAAAGCTTATTAAGTGCTCCATGCAGCAGCTGGTACACCTAGACTCTTCTATAAAATATAACTTCAAATTTTCACTTGGAGATGCTCTTTTTTGTCAGGCATCTGCTGGAGGATAAACTATCACTCCTCCCAGCTCTCAAAATGAAATCTGTCACTGAGGGCTACTCTGAGAAATTTTTAAATAATTCACGTGGCTAGATTCAGGCTCAGACACAGGTATGGGTACTTACTGCAGCCTGCCTGATTTAAGTTCATTCCTACACAGGATGCTCAGGGCCTGGAGCCCTCATAAATAACCCGAAGCTGGGGAAGCCCGTTTCTGCAAAGATTCCCTCCCAGCTCAATGGGAGCACATGGCCCCTGCAGCAGCTGGGAGCAGAGTCAAATGAGTCAAGCTCCACCTCAGGGAGACGCCTGCAGAAACATGATTGTTCCACATTTAGAGGAAGCAGCTGACCTTCCCCACGCCAATCTCCAGGAACCTAAGTGGGATAGGAAAATCCAGTCAGCAGCCCCTTCCCCAGCAGCCTACTGAAGAGGCAGGGGATGGGACCCTGTGCAGCCTGAAGCTGGCAAACAGCCTGCTGGTGACTGACTGAAAACCCTCATGCTGGCAAGTGGCAGACCACCTCAGAGGGCCAATTAGGAAAACCACTGGGTCTGGTTTGGGAAGGATTGCTGAGGTAAGCCGGCGAGGGTGTCAGGGCAGCTTGTGTGGGTCTCGCTGTGGGTGCTACACTCTGTCAGCTCCTGCTAGTTGAAAGTAATTGAAGCAGGTGCTACATTAATATTTATCACTCCTTCTTTAAACAGCACTTGATCTGAGGGTATGAAATGCCATGCACAGAAACTTTCCCAAGAGCCGGGTTCTCCAGCGCCCTACTTCTCTCAGTGACACCTGTTCCAGGAAAACTAGAATTTCCAGTTAATTAGCAGAGGACTTGCAGTTCTGGCCTACCACTGTGCCACTGGTGAGATATCTTTTCTCAAAGGTCTATCTGGAGTTCTATCCTGACTCTCATCAATGATACTACCTTAATGAGCTAAAGGGTATGTATTAGTTTCCTGTGGCTGCCGTAACAAAGTACCACAACCTTAGTGGCTTAAAACAATAGAAATATATTCTCTCTCAGTCCTGGAACCAGAAATCTGTACTCAAGCTTTTGTCAAGGTTGGTTCTTTGGGGAACTCAAAGCAGGCACGTGCTCCACGCCTCTACCCTAGCTTCTGGTGGGTGCCTACAATCTTTGCCTTGGCTGGGGCTTTCATGAGTCTCCTCTCTGCTCAGTCTTCACATGGCCTTCTTCCCTGTGTGTCGCCTGTGTGCCCCCTAATTTTTCTTTCCTTATTAAGACAGCAAATACTGGATTTAAGACCTCTCCTTTGACCATAATAATATTATATCTGCAAAGACCCTAGTTCCCAAATAAGTCACATTCATATTTAATAGAAGCATATCATTTTGGGGGACACACTTCAACCCACAGTAGGGTAGGAGGAGAGTGTCCAGTTCTATACTTAAAACCATTTTTAAGTGTTTACTTTCCTTCCTAGAGTGAGCATGCAATGTGCTAAAAAACTAAAATTTAGGGCCATGACCGCCCACTCAGTGGCCATAGAAAGTCATAGGAAAATGGTATAGTTAATTCTCACTATTCATGATATACTCTATAATCACAGAATTAGAAAATATTAAACTACTACTAAGAGAAATACATATTAAGTTTCCTGTGAATCTGTAGGCATCACATTTGTGTTCTTCTATTCACAATTACATTATTTTATATCTACTGTTGATTCATTAACACTGAACTCATGGAAAGCAACACTATCACCCATGTCTCAACAACAGATTAGTCTGACACCTGTATTTTCTCTGTAAGGCACAACACAGCCTTTTTGTGCTTAGAAACACTGGACAACAATGTTCTTGAGGTGTACTTTAAATAGAAACATTACCAGCAAAAATGTCAAAATTGTGAAAAATACATTTTTCACTGCTCTGAGACTGTATGTGTGTGACCACAAAAGCACCATGACTAATGGTTTTAGAATTATAAATTATAGCAGGTAGCCAAATTCACAAATACAGGATCTGCCAATAATGAGGACCAACTATATATTGCAGCCAGTCTCGGCAGGATTCTCGTAGGAGAGCCCCCATTGCTGCTGCAGGTGCCAAAATGAGTGGATAGATTTTAGCATTACCAATAAATTATAGCAAGTAGGAACATTCAAATATGGAATCTATGAATCATGAGGATATTGTAGCCATTTCCAGCAGATTTTGTGGCAGGAACACACCTATCTCAACTGCGGATGCCATAATATATGGAGACTGACTGTCAGAGAGCACAGAATCATTGCACACCCTGGTGAGTGCCAGGGTAGGGGAGTCCAGAACAAGCAGTAGGACACCCATACCACTCATAACATCATCTTAAATGTGCCCCTAGATATATGAGGGAGGAGAATAAGGGGAAAGATTCTGAATTTGACTGATGTCACCCATAAATATAAGATGGAAGACTTAGAATTAATCAGGATTATTTTTTTCTGCCATCAGGTAAATGGAAAACAGAAGCTAGAGGTTAAAATGAGTTTAAAAAATATAAATGTTTTCTCACCTGTGCTGTGGACGGCAAAATACATAACAAAATACAACAAATATTTATTGAGTGCCTAATACCTGACAAGCACCATGGTGACAACTGAGGATAACGATACAGGTATGAGCTTAATTAGAAAAACAGACATTAAATGGAAAACAGCAATGTATAACCAATATTTACTAATATATGTCTAATACCTAGACTGGGCCCTGGTATATACAGGTTTTTAAAAGTAGGTCTGAATGCGGTTTCAGGAAGTATCTCTGAGAAATTACAATTAAGTTCACCATACCTGACAATGAGCTAGCCTCACAGTTAGAAAGGGGAGTTGTGCTTCCAGCAGAGTTTGTGGAATTCCAGAAGCCAGAGAGAACAAAGTGACCTAAAAGAACAGAAAGGTCAGTGGGACTACAGTGCAATTCATCAAGAGGAGGACAGTTCATATGGGTCACAAGAAGCATAAAATCAAAAATGTCAAGGACAGAAATGTTCATGTTTACTCTGAAAAGGAATATATAATCAACTTCAAAATCCAGCTACTAAAGACAAAAGTAACTTTCTGTTTAGAGAAACCGCTTTCATGAACAGGAAAGTTCCCAAGACCCTTTCAAGGGGCACAGGAGATCAAAACTGTGTTAATAAGAAAAAACAATCTTGCCTTTTTCACTGTATTCACGTAAATAAAACTGTTGGTGCCTTTGAATAAATCTAATCAGTGACATGGAACTAGACTAGTAGATAATTGTTATTTTCTTTACCACCATGCCTTCAAATTAAAACAACACCTTCATTCACTAAAGAATATCCTTGTCCAAGCAATAAAAATTACTAATTCTATTAAATCTCTATATTGAGTACATGTCTTTTTAAGGTTGTGTGTGATGAAATAAATGGAAAACTTGCATCAAACATTACTGCTGCAAACCAAGCTATGATGATGCTCTTGAAGAAAAACACTTGAGTGAGTCTTTGAGTTGCAAGCTAAAATAGCTAGGTTTTGTTTTTTTCATGAAATCTAAACTCCGGTTGTTCCAGCTTGGAAATGTGGCATACATATTTTTTGATAACAATGAAAAGCTTGTCACTTTAAGGGAAACAATTGACAATTATTAATGGGAAAAAAATGAGTTGAAAGAGTAATTTTGAAAACCTTTTTCAAAGGTTTCTGTCGACAATGAATTTGACAGCTTCCCAAGACTTAAGTATTTTTCTGATATTAGTGAAGTCATTGACAAATGTTATTTTTTGATACTGTATAATAAAATGTGACGACATTTTTAAGAGTCTTCTAATTCAGTGAATCAAAATTTTACGAATAATAAGAGCAGAACGTAAAATTACGCAGTAGTAAAATAGTCGTTCAGAATGGAAGTAGACTAATGCATTTTAATGTAACAGAGCACAAAATGTTCTTTGAAAACAGTTCAGATTCCATTATCACCACTGATCTTTCAGAAACTTATCTGTCAAGTTTTGGTACAGCAGCAAAGAAAAATAGCCATAATCATCTGTAAATGTTATTAAAATATGCATTCTTTTCCAATCACATCTCTCTATATGTACCTTTTTTTTTTTTCATTCCCTTCAAACAAAGCATCCTACTGTAACAGAGTAAATGCAAAAACAAGTATGAGAGTCAGGTTGTCTTCTATTAATACAAACATCATTTTAAAATGTGAAAGACCACCACTGTTCTTAGTAAATATTTTTGTTTCGGAAAATACAGTTCTTTTTTTTTTTTTTTTTTTTTGGTTTGCAGTGTGCTTGTAAGATTTTCTTTTTTTCTTTTTTATTTATTTCTTACATCATTTTTAATTTTTGCACAATGTATGCATTATCATTTTGGTTATATTCCCCATACAATTGCACCCCCCCCTTATTTTGACCCTAGTCAAATATTTTGACCCTCCTCACCCCCGTAGTGTGTCTCTGTTTTACAGTTGGCTTGTTGATTTTGATTTTCACTTTGTATTAGTCTTTTTCCTGGTCCCTTTTTAGGTTTTCTAGATTCCTGCTATGAGTGAGACCATCCAGTATTTTTCTTTTTCTTTCTGTCTTATTTCACTAAGCATGATCCCTTCTAGCTCCATCCATGTTGCTGCAAACTGCATGTGTTTATCTTTTTGATTGCCGAGTAATATTCCATTGCGTATATGCACCATACAGTTTTTTAAGTAAAATACATACTATTAACATTATATGCAACTGGCTTATTAATGCTATTTTTAAAGGGATTATTTCAATTTTTTCTCAATTTTAATTTTTAATCTAGTTAAGTGTCTATATATAATCCCCATGATCAAAATATGTTTACGTCCTCTAATAATTTCAATTCTGAGGCAAAAATATTTTAGAAGACATGATATAAAAGAAATAACTGGACTTCATACAATCAATGGCCTGGACTCTACTTTCTCCTGTATCACTAACTAGCAGAGACCCAAGTAGGTAACTAAATTTTCTAGTACAGCTCTTTTTTCATGAGTTGGGATAATTATAAATGCTCACAAGGTCACTATACAGGAAAAAGTGTGTTCATCCATGTGGAGGCACTCCAAAACAGTGTACAAGTTATTTCTTGATCATTATCCATGAAAATAACAATTAGGGCTAAACTCTGATGAATCATATTAATAATTACTCTTCTGTAATTAAAACAGTGAAAATATGGATCAACTAAGTCATGAGCCACGCAAAATATGCAAGAACATGCAAAATGTTTTTATCTTACCTCCACACAGGTTCATTGTTTGTTTTTTATTATTTTTCAGAAGTCTTGAAAATATGGAAATTTTGGTTACAGATAAAACCAATTTGGAAAATGCTTTCCAAATAGTTATCCAGGAGTACCCGTGGGTAATGCAACAAAACTCAGATGATTCATGATAATCTGAAAGGAATGACAGTAGGGTGGCTGTAGGGTCATGGACGAGATCCCAACAAAAACACACAAGATAATCTAGCCACTTGCTTCCTGCTGACAAGAGCAAGTATTGGTGTCAGAAGAAAGATCAGCAACTTCTCATCCAATGCTTCTCAAAGCAAGAATGTCTTCTAAAAAGCTTCTGACAATTTACCCTGTCTCTATGCAAACACTTCCGGTAGTTGGAGACACTGTCTCATAAAGCAGGTCATTTTATGTATTACAAACCTTCGTTCACTATGCACATCTCATTATTAAAAAAAAATGTTAACAGTCTTTTTTATTTCCATCAAGTTCCCAAGTGTGCTAATTGCTACTGATCAGGGAACATACTTTGGGAGCTACCCATCTAGGGGATCTAACCACAATTCCTCACCCATCTTACATGGTAACATGTTCTGAGTTGCATGCAACTGACACACACAAGTGCCCACTCATGGTTTTGAGACTGTATGGATGGTGAATTCTGAATAATTGCTTATTAATAGGAAAGCAGTGGTGTGAATAATCTACAACCATGGATAATCCGAAAGTCATTTCAGCTTGGTTTTGGAAAGTGTTCAAGTCAGATTTTAATTTTACAGCAGCACTGGATTTGCTTGCATAAATAGGTTTTGCTAAGGCCAATACTAAAACTGAATGACTGTTCTCTGGGTAAGCACATGCTGTCCATTGTAGGGGAGGCAAGTCAGCCAGCCTAAAGGAGTATGCTGGCCATAGAAATGAACCTGGCCCTCGTAATTCACAAAGCAGACCACCCCCCAACAATAACTGAGACCCAAGTCCTCATGAGACACTTTAAAGCTTCTTAGAATATGTCTGAGAGTTGGGGAGATTTGAGGAAAACTCATTACTTCTTTTTATACATTCTCCAAACTACTTAAACTCATGCCGCTTACAGCACTCAAACTATTTCCTGGTACTCTATCCAGTGCCTCAAAAAACAAAACAATACCCCCCCAAAAAAATCACAAAATATCTACATGATTATGATTTTGCCTTAGGGAGGTCATAAAAGAAAAATGCTTCCCAAAGCTCACAAATCCCATTGCTATAACTAATAGCAATGTCAAGTCTTATGGGTAGAGGAGTTCTAATGTATAAAAGTAATTTCAAATGTTGGTTTGTGGATAGGAAGTACCAGAATAACCTGAAAACTTAAAAAATACAGATTTCCTTCCCCTCCATCCTTCATTGAATAGTCTAGTTTTTCCTTTTCCATTTCAGCATCTTAAATATAACAGAGTAAGTTATTACGAGACCAATTTATGGGTCTTTGGAAGAAATTTTATGTAAAGGCTAAATAGTCTTGTTGTCACAAAAATGCAAAATAATCCCCTGCAATTAGGAATATAGCAACAATACCTATCAATTTCCCAGTACTTATCAGACATCAGATATTGTGCTGATTTACTTACTTTTCAAAAAAAAACCCAAAGTCCTTTTATTAGCTTTATTTTACAGATGAGAAAAACAGATGAAAAAAATACATGTGGCCAAAAGTCACAGCACTGGTAAGTGGTAGATCAAGAGTCCTCCTTTGCCTGCTTTTTAAGCACTTTGTAATATTTTCTCCAGATATGCTAATTATACCATTTATTTAAGGAAAAGACTTTCTTGAAAATTAACTTCTGTACTAAATACCTTTTAGGTGGCACGTCAGCTGTTCTTGGCCTCATCCATCTGGCCCCCTTCCTCAGCCTCTGCTGCCTCTGATGACCCACTGTCTCCCACAAACATAGTCCCACTTACCCCTTTCCTCTGGTCTTCCCCTAGGATGCTGAAGTGATAGATGTTGCTGGAAGCTGAGTGAACTAATACTGTATCCATCAAAGGTGGGGCTGACCCTCCCCCAAGCATGGGCCTTTTGAATAGGTAATCCATAACACCTGCTCCTCATAGACACCACCCAGGGATCCTGGCAGCCCAGCCAAAAGAACAAAGAGTTCCAGAGTGAAAATATCCACAGCTCTCAGTTATCAGTCCCCTTCAGACCTCCCCCAGCCTGTACGGAAGGCCCTTACACCACCTTTCCCTGCTCTTTCAAATAGGGGCTTGCAGTGATGGCTCTTTTAAGAGTGCCTGAAAGGGGGAGGAGCTCTATTCCCCAAATACAAATAACGATATAAAACATTGTAAGAGGCAGGAATGGACACAGTGCAGGTTTTCTATGATCCAGCAGACCAGGTGAAGGAGGAGTCAGAGTCCTCAGTGGTTTTTGCAGGTCTTTTATTGGGATTTACCCAGTACACAGTAGGCAGGGGTGCTGGGGGGCCGGGAGGCTGGCAGTCCTCCCAGCCCCCAGCAAATCCTCACTCTATCTGGGCAATCCGGTGATCTTGGCTTCTGCTTCTTTGTTTCTCTCTGGTCTTCTCTTTCGGCTGCTGCTGGCGTCCCCATGATGCGCCCTTAAAAGCCCACTCTCAGCCCAGGTGAATCCCATCTACCTATGCCCACACCCTATTCCAGGTGCCGCCATCAGGCATGCATTCAGGACCACGAGGATCCATCATCTATCCTGATGGCGGGAGGGCAGAAAAGCCTGACATTTTTCCTTACCCTATACTATGGAATATTACATAACCACAAAAAAGATGAAATGCAACCATTTTCAACAAAATGGAGGAAATTTGAAAAAAATACATGCAGCAAAGCAAATCAGAACAATAAAAATGAATACTGGACGTTCATATAACAAAAATTCAACAAATAAAACCTTTTCAGGAATTATTGGACATCAACAAACATCATTAGAGCTCTGAAGTAAAGTGGAGGAGCGTGGAAAGGAACAGGAGGACACAGGATGCAAGGATTGGTGGTGGGGTGAAATGATTTGAAAAAGAGTATTATTTACCATCTAAAGTAAAATTAACTAGGCTCCAAGTCATGGAGAGTACATATTTCCATCAAATTGCTATAAACTTTTAATGGAATCAAAAAACAGGTAGGTGCTTGACTCTTGCGCTCCCCATGGCAGCTACCCAGAATACAACTTCCCTTGCAGGAATTCCTCTTGGTTCAGTCCTTGGTGTTCTGAGCCAATAGCAATACCCCATGTAGCAAAGCTTGAACCAGAGGAAACCTGGGAGAACAGACAGATGTCTACTTCTTTCCTTGCATGAACCGTTCTGAAAAGCAGCCTATATATTCCCTGAAGACAGACCTCCAAGATGGAGCCATTGGCCCCGGGAAATACCAAGAAGCTGCAAATTCGGTAACATGTATTCACATAGGAACATGGGTTCTCACACTTACCCTGCTTTACATTTCTTCCCTCAGTCAGGCTCCTTGGAATTGCAATCTCTTCATAAAACAGCAACACAAAAACTTTTGCCCAGGCTCTGCCTTCTGGAAACAAGCTAAGAAAACTTGCAACTTCCCAGCTCCAAGGTACACTTAAGGTCGTGTTGCTTTTAGTCTCTGTTGGGGAGTGGGTCAAAAAAGGAAGAAAAAACCTACGAAATAAGTTTAACTATAGGACTGAATTATTTTCACCTTAAAAACAATGTCTGGAAAAGGCGTCTCTCTACTCTGACCTGTTCAACGCAAATATTGCCGCAGCTTTGTAAGCAAGGTGGGACAGGCAGAGTTGCAAAGTGGAAAATAATGAACTGCTTCCCTTATAGGTAGGTTTGTATTCTGCCTGCCTCCAGGCCTCAACAGAACTTCCTGTCCTGGGAATCCAGTATGAGGCCAGGCCTTGTTAAATGCCCTCCCAATGAAATGACAGAGATGAGCTTCCTGAAACAAACATTGGATTGAAAACACATGGCTATTTCCCCAGAAATGAAGCAGCCTGGATGAAGAAGTTCTGACTCAGAGCCAGAGCTAGAAATGAGCAGGTGTATCTTAGGAGAGAGGGGCCCAACTTCTTCCCCAAGTGCAGTTAACATTTGTCATCTTTCTCGGCTATCCCAAGAAAATCTGTCCAACAGTCCCAAAAACTCAGAGAAGATAAAGAAAAGGAAAATAGTTATTTCAGAAATCCTTAGAAAGCATACACCTATACATGCTGAATGAAATATAGAATTGAAACATATCTAAATAACCCAAGTTCCAAAAATAGTGGTCTTGAATACATTTTCAGATGTGAAAGCACTACATAATTGTGACCTTGATAGCGTATGTAAATGCACCAGAGTTCTTCATAATTATAATGATCTAAGTGCTGAGCTACAGATCAGATAAATTTATAGTTTCTAATATGGTCATGCCAGGGGCAGCTTAATAGTGTAAACCTCTCTCTCCTCTATGTGTGTGTGTGTTCAAATACAGTACTTATTTTCTGAATGAATGCATAATGAATTTAAAAGTGAATGGTGACTCTTTAAAATATTAAAATTCAGGATATATATTAAGTTTGGATAACATGGCGAGTCCTATGCTGGGATTACTTCATAGCAGTAAATAAATGTGCATAAAACATAATCCCAACATTTAATAAACTCTCATTGCTAGGTTATGATTATTAGCACCGTTATAATGATTGCTAACCTTCTTTGAATGATTGCTTTGGTACTCTAGTACCCTGCACATATTATCTCATAATTCTCATAATGACCCAACAAGGCAGATATAATCATTTCCATTTACTGATGAGTGAACAGACTCAGGACATTTAAAGATCTTATCGAAGATTACACAACTAGAAAGAGGAAGAAGAGGGACTGAAATTTGAATCTGCATTTCTCCACAGAGCTGACTCCACTATACTATATTGCCTGTTAAAATTATCATGTGACTTCCATAATCACAGGACAGCAAGTCATCCCACTTCTTGGTAGTTATACTACCCTCTCTCTAGCTGGCTCTATCCATGCTAGTTAGGTCAGATATTTTATCAATCTGGAATTTGCAATTAGAAGCCAGAGATGCTTTAAAAACTGTTATTCAAAGAGAAAGACTTCATCTGGTTTTTGACTGTTGTTCTTTGCTATGCACACAGGAATCAAATACCTTTGTTCTAAGAGTGAGAGGAAGAGAAATGCAATTCAGTAAACAAATACAGAGAAGCAGTAACACAGAATCACATGACCCCAGAAAGGAGGGAACTTCAAGGGCACTTTCATAACGCAGTCCCTGAATTTCAGTCTCAGTTTCTGCTGCTAAAAAACTCCCTATAGGCGTTAGTACCAAAAGTTGGTATTTCAGGGTTCCAAACCCATTAAGTATTCAGAAAATAAAAGTGGTCTTAGGAAGAAGCTCACAAGGCTGGAGTTACAGATTCGGATCACCTCCCCCCGACCCCGCCAGCTAGCAGAGGACACTGTCGCTGATAGCAGATGGAGCAGCAGCAGCCCTAGCACGAGGGTGCAGTGTGTTTGCTAAGACTTTGACCTCCAGTGAATAAATCCAAGACACAAGTGGAATGAACACAGCAATGTGTGCAATATCACAAGCAGTCGAAAGATGCAGGGAGATACTAATTATAATAATGATATGCTGACCACCACTGGTGCTTTGCAGAGAGAATCAACCAATTTCAAGCATGAAGATCAGTGAGTCTTGTTTGCTGTATAAAGAGAACTTTATTGCCTGCAGTGGAGGACAGAAATGCTGAGGACTCTGGATGGCATCATTGGGGATCCACAGAGCATCAGAAAAAGCTGAAATTCTCAGGCTAGTCAGAACATATAGAGATAGTGTAGTCTTAAATTTGGGATAAGAATATGCATGCATGTCCTTGATGAAGAAATGTTCCCAGTCTCCCTGACGCCTCTGGGCCTACAGAAAAGTCTTACTTCCCTTGGTTGGAAGACAGAGCCTACCCCACCCACCTACCTCCTACTCTCTGCTTGGGACTAAAGAAAAATCTCAAATGAGGCAGCTACCTTTTAAGATAATGCTGGACTTCAGGAATTGTCTTCTCCTCCTCCTCTCCTGGTTAGCAGACCAATCAGAAAGGGCAGATAGTGCTCACCCTGCTAAGGCATGGTAGGAATTCTGTGCCAAGGGGGACATTTGACTTGGCCATTGTGCACATACTGGAGGTGACAAAGTAGGTCTAGTTGATTTCTGAGGGTACAGAATCAAGGTGGGGAGAATATTAAACTGAATAACAAAGAGCTTGTTAATAGAGGGACACTCCCCCATGTCTCAGGATTAACCCGACTAGGCTCTGGGAGCCAGTCCTAATAGTTCTGGGATAAGTTGAGAAGCTTGAGTCAAGTGGTGACCCACGTTATATGGCATAGAGACACCGGGGAAGCCATAAAAGACAGAGGAGGAAGGTATCAAAAAGTCCAGCGAAGGGTCATATATCTGTCAGCCAGCAATATCCTTAGGAGGGTCCTGAGCACTGTCCATCTACCAAGGTGATAAGGAATGCACCAGGGAGGACAGAACCAGCATCACACAGTCCTTGAGAAGCAGTTGATGCTATCTACGTAAGCTGGACTGCCAGGAGGAGATGCTGGTACAGAGCTGAGATTCCTGGAAGCAGTGGGGATAATAACATTCCAGATTTCAGAAGCCAGAGAGCAACACTTAATCATAGAATCAAGGTAGACTTAGATATTCCAACTGGCAGCAAGACTGGAATGGTATCTAAGGGATCTGACCTTTAGGAATCTAAGGTGTTATCTAATAACACCCTTTCTCAGTGAATTACCACCTTCCAAATCCTTATTTCAGGCTTACATTCAGGGACCTGACATGAGAGGAGCCCTCCCCAGCTTCCTGTCACAAAAACCTCTTGTCTGCACCTTAGTAGTTCTGAAAGAGTAGGAGAGAAACTGTTTCATTCCAAAGTTTATGGTCTGGGCCCCAGCTAGATGCCAGGCAGGAGTGGCAGCAGGAGGCCTGTCCCTGTTGGTGACAGGACCTTAGGGAAGAGCGTGATAGGTGCAGTAGCCACTCCAAGCTTTTCTATCAGAGCTTCCTTCTCGACACAAAGACCAGGTACCTTACCAAACATGATCGTTAGCATAATTTTGAGTGAAATAAACCAATATTTTCTGGCAAGATGTTCCTGTAGTCTCAGTGAGACATATGAGAGATAGCATAGCCTCATGTGAAGACTAGTAGACTGGAAACTCTATGAAGGAAAGAATTTTGTCTATTCTGTCCATTATATATTTCTAGCACTTAAAAATTACTAAGGTCAGAGTAACTTGTCATTAATTTTTTTTAAATGAATTAATACATGCCTGATGTTAGATCTGTTTTGCAGTCCTAGATCCATACACTGGATTCTGGCTCATAGATAAGATGGGGGTAACATAACACTTATTTTACAGGGTTTTTGTGAGAGTGATGTAGATAGTAATGCTAGCATAGTTATCACAGTTCCAAACACATAGTAAGTCTTCAATCAATAGAAGCAATTATTAGAAAGATCATGGCAGGGCTCAATAAGGCTATTGTTATGACCTATAAAATGTGGAGTAAATAACATTTTCCCTGGGAAAGGTACATTTTCTTTTTTCAGCACATTGAGATAATAATACAGATAAGTAATTAGAATAGAACCAAAGGCAGTTATCCCTACAAAAGCAGATCCTTCCAAATGGTCAGAAAATGTTAACTACAAACAATTGTAGCAGCAGCAGCAGCATGAATAAAACTGTGAGCATAAAATCTCTTCTGATGGCATTGCCTCTTGAGAAACAGAGGTCACTGTCCAACCTTCTCACAAGAATTGCTGCATGTTCATGTGGGAGTGGTTTGAGGAAAACAAACTTACTACAGATGCGATCTCTGTACTACCAAAGAGGTCTTTGGTACAAAAGAAGGAGTCTAATTTTGAGCTAATGCTGTTGGAATGAAGACTAGACTGTGTCTAACTCTCTTCCACCTGTTCTTTTTTCCCCCTTTTCCCCTACCCCTTGCAAACAGCACAGATGGGGAGAAGAGAAGCAGACGATTCAAACTGGTACATTACGTGGGCACAAACAAGTTAGGGAAAAACATCTTTGCATGGTGAGAAAAATTCCACTCCTTTCTTGGACAATTTCTGAAGTATTGGAAACCATGGCAACTAATATAAATGTAGCCAATGCATTGTACATTCTCAGTCTGAAACAATAAAAAACAAACTTAATCTGTCTAAAAAAAAGTTAAAAATAAACATGACTTGGACAACAGACTTCAACAAGTTTCTTATTCCCTCTGATGAAAACTTATGAAAATTAGGCATTTTGAAAGAGAGAGAGCTGTTTAGTTTTAGCTCACTTCAATACATGTATACATATGTATGTATACGTGTATATATAATAACATATGCATTCTATAGTATTTAAGGATACATTAGTCATGCATTACAGAATGATGCTTCAGTCAACAGACCACATATACAGCTGTCATCCCCAGATTCCTATTGCTTAGTGACATCATAACCATCATAAAGTCATAAGTTTTATACTCACAGATGACTCATACATCTCTCTGATGCACATACCATAACAAAATTGCCTAACAAGGTATTTGTCAGATGGCATTCTTCATTGTTAAGCAACCATGACTGCAATTTATTACACAGTATAAAACTATGCACAGGTAATATTGTATTATACATTATTATGTTAGCATTAAGTATTATATATTACCATATATTCTGATACAATATTTTTGTATCATACATTATATAGTATATTTGCACAAATATGTTAAGTATGAGCTAAGTATGCTCATGTAGCATAGCTGTTGAATAACATATATTGACAGATGTAACTTTCAATTAGTATCATTCAACATTACCATATTTTTGTTTGTTTGTTTGCCTGTCTAATGGTATCTGCTCTATCACAAGACTGTGAGCTTCTGGAGAGCAAGGACCTTGTGGATTCACTGTGCATTTTCAGAACTAAGAAAAGAGTTGGCACTGGGAACATGATGATGGACAAATATGGCCCTGCCCTCTCGGGGCATGTAGGCTGATGGGGAAGCAAAGGCAGTAGTAACATAACCAATGAAATGAAAACATAAATACCAACAGCTCTTGGTTCAATGGAGGGAAAGCACATGGTGACATGAGCAAGTTCGACTAGAGCTCTAATTTAGATGGGGGACAGGAAAGATGTTTACAAAAGCAAGGCAGTAGTTTTGGCAGCATGGGAAACCACTGTAGGCACTGTTTTGAGTACAGATGTAAAATGTCTCATGGTACAGAAAAAAAATTCAATTAGTGAAAGAGTGAGAGCAGAGACCGATCGCTGGCTGGCCCTCATTAGAGAAAGCAAGCAGAGGGATCAATTATTTCTGTTAGAACAGGGAGAGAAGTTATACCAGGTTTCTGTTGCAGCGTGGAAAACTCTACTTAAATGCTTGGAAAGCATCAGAATCATTTGGCAATGGAACAAGTTGCTAATGGAATCAACTTCTCTGGGGAAGCCAGAGGTAGTTGGAGAACAAGTTACTTGAGGAAATTATTTTCTCATATCATGACAAAACATAATTTTTTTTTCGGGATCAACAAAGTCATTTCCTGAAACACTACTCCTAAATGTTATGCAGACCCATGAAACAATGAGTTAAAATATTCTGCCCTCCTGCTGTTTTCTGCCTGAGTATTAGGTCATTTTTTATTGGCATAGAAGAATTGGGGTACAGACAAGAGGTGCAGGGGGTGAAAGAATTCACCAGAGACAGAGTGGGGAGCAGAACAGGCTGATTTACAGAAATACACTGCTGAGGGGAGCAGCGGGCAAGACAGGAGAGGTCTGTTGCACCATATGTGGGTGTAGCTTTTAAAATGGAAATTCTGAGGCCTCCCTGGATGGCGCAGCGGTTGAGCCCTGGGTTGTGAAGCTGCCCGCAGCCTCTGCCAAGCGAGGGTCCCACATGGCGCGCAGACCTCTCCTGCCGCCCACTACTCCCCTCAGTAGTGTACTTCGGTCCTTCTGCCTGCTCTGCTTCCCGCTCTGGCTCTGGTGAATTCTCTCACCCTCCCGTGCCTCTGACTGTACCCAGTGCTTGTATAAATAAATAAATAAATCTTTTAAAAAAATAAAATAAAAAAATAAAAGGGAAATTCTAATCCTTGGCCAGGGATAAAACTCAGGCATCACTAGTGGGCCATTGTGGTGATAGGCCACCAGGGAGGGAGGCCTGTTTTTAGGTCTTAAAGCATACTATAAATGTTAATCAAAATGCCTCTCTTACAATGGAGTTTTTATAAAATCAAATTTTATTGATTTGCCATTTGCTTACAAAACTTTAAAAATCTGGGTGTACGATTTGATACTTAACATGGGCACAAGCTCCACTTACCCTCCATCTAGCACCAACACAAGGTGCTCCCTGACATCCCTGCCTCTCCCCCCAGTAACCACCATATTAATCACAGAGATTAAGAGTTTTTTTCTTATGTTTTTTCCAGTTCTCCTTGTTATTTATATTCCACAAATAAGTGAAGCCATCAGTAATTGTTTTTCAGTTTCCAACTTATTTCACCTCAAAATCCACCCATATGGTCCTGAAAAGCATTATTTCATGTATTTAATATCTGAGTGGTGCACCATTCTTTATCTAGTCATCAGTGGGCATTTATGTTGATTCAGTGTCTTGGCTAGTGTGAATAATGCTTTTATGAAAATAAGGGTATATAAATCTTTTCATATTAGAATTTTCACTTTCTTTGCTCAATACCTACATGTGGTACTGCTGGGTCATATGATGTTTCCATTTTATAAATTTTTAAGAAACCTCCATATCATCTTCCACAGGGACCACAGGGAATGAGAGTTCTTTTTTCCCCAGACCTTTGCCAGCACTTGCTCTTTCAGATCTCTTTGATTTGGAACATGCTCAGAAAAGGGAGGTTATATCTCATTGTGGTTTTGAGTGCATTTATCTTATAATAAATGATACTAAAAATTTTGTCATGTGTCTATGGGACATTAATATATATTTTTCGGAGAAGTGTACTGTACTGGTCTTTCACTCCAGTTTTGATCAAGTTGTTTGCTGAGTTGCATTAATTCTTCACATACTTTGGAAATTAACCCACAATGGGGCATTATTAAATGCATTTTGGAACAGTAAATGAAACAAATGATTTGCCTGGGTCATTCAATAGAGTTGTTGGTTACTTTTATCTGTTAACAATGACCATGTACTCTGTCCTACATTGGGGATTAAAAACATAATGCTGGCTTGAGAAATAAAATAAAAACAGCAACTAAAACTTACACTTGAGAAATTATCTTCACATCATGTTGGGCTGTTCACATCCTGAAACAGCCTGTTTCTTACCTTTAATAAGTTCGAGTTTGCTGTGCTCAGCATAATTGGACACAGCTGCCTGCATTTTCTGCCAGGGTGTGAGAAAAAAAAAAAAATGGAGTTATTATTAGAGTGTGTTACAGCAACCTGCCTGGCCAATGTAAATCTTAACATTCAATTGTTTATTGGCTGTGAATTTTCCATTGTAAGAGCACCTAGGTAGTCTCTTCATTTTGGGGAACTGGAGAGAAAGCTGAAATGCTCCCAGTATCGAATCAGAAAATTAATTGGTCAACCCATCCGTAATGCCAGAGTCAACAATAGAGATATTGGGCCACACAAAATTAGGCTTGTCCTCAAAATGAGTAACTGCAGGCAGCAATTTCCAGGACTTGCCAGCGAAGCTCATGAGAGGACTTTGTAAAAGTGTTACTTCCATGGAGGCGTCAATTTGAAATCAGTCTTGGTTTAGGTATCCCCAGAAGCACACTCTGAGATATGGATTCAATTCGGGAACAAGTAGTTTATTTGGTACATGTGGAGAAGAGCAGCAGGAAGGATGACAGCATTGGAGGGCAGGAAAGAAAGGTATGTCCTTAGGTCAGCTACCACAAAAAACAAACAAACAAAAAAACACTTGGAGCATAACTCGTGGGTGTGTGAGAAATTCCAGGGGAACTTATTAAAGCTACCTCTTAATTATCCTACCCAAAAGGTCGAGGAGCTGGGGTATGTATACATAGTCTCCTGAGGCTGTTCCCAGGGATATCAATTACTTGATAGTCTGGCCCGCCATCGTAGGAGTAGTGCCACTTTCGGTGATGGTGGAAAAAGCCCTTTTACAAAAGACTTGCAGACATTGGCAGTGCAAGTCATCTAGAACATAGTAAAAGTTAGAAAGGTTAAATGATTAGAGTCACTGACAAAGACTGCCTCAAACAGAATTCTTCTGAGTATGGATATCCATACATTGAGAATTTAGTGGCTGAAATGTCAGCTCCAGCAGATTGGTAAGAACCTCCAGGAGTACTCAAGTTGACAGGACCCTAAGGCAGAAGGAGGAGTCAGTGACCCATTAAAGACGCCTGCCACAAGCAGGTGGCCTAGCACACCAGGATATAAGCCATGTATGAGCCACCCTAGATCTATGTTAGGAGTCTGTAAACTTTTTTTGTAAGGAACCAGAGAGTAAATATTTTAGGCACTGCAAGTCACATATAGTCTGTGTCACACACTATTTTTTTGCTTGTTAGTTTTAATAATCCTTTTAAAAATAAGAACTATTCATAGATTGCAAGATATAAAACCGTGTTATGGACTGGATTTATCACACAGGTTATCAACCCTATGCAGACTCATAATTTCTAGCCTTTATATATATATATATATGAGAATTTTTTTTTTATTTTTAAATATTATTTTAAAAAGCCGGACTACTACAAAATATTCATCTTACCTATGTTTCTTAAAAGTTACATTTTATTTTATATTTTCTAAATTAAAGTAACATTGGTTTACTACACTATATATGATTTAGAGGTTCCCAGGTATAGTATCTCTCACTTCAAGTGTTGTTACCACACCACACCCGCCACTGAAACACCTACAGTCCTCCATAGTCCTTTCTGGCCCCACCCCACTTTGTTCTACCCCCTGCCACCCACTCTGGTAGCCTCAGTTACAGAGTTAGATTTCTAGCGTTTGTTATTGGTTTGGCTCTATCTGATCCTTTGTTTTGTCACTATATGTTCCACATATAAGTGACATCCGTTGTCGTTCTCCTTCTGACTTATTTCATTTAACACTTATTTCACTTACATTTTAAATCTAACTGTGAAAGTCTTCAAAATTATACCTGTTCTCCCAATCTGTCTTGGAGATTCTTGGCAAACAGATTGAAATCCATTTACCTAGTTCAAATGACTAAGTTTACAGAATGGGAAATAGACCAACAGTGAAAAAAAAAAGAAAAAAACTTGATATCAACTGCTTTGTGGTTCATCAACCAACTGTTTAGTGGATAATTCTCTTATTAATGCAGAATACATAACACCATAATAAAAATCCAATTCCATAATATACAAAACGAATACCATCCTTCTAGGAGTCAGGAGTAAAGAGTGGTAAATAGAGAATGAAGTAATAAGGAATAAAGACTCACCTGAATGGAAAAATTACTTTTTTTTTACTCATTCAGCAAACATGAATTGAGCCCTTAAACTATCAGGTACTGTGTGGACAGCAAATTCCAGGGTACAGGTACTATAAAAATAAAAGAAATGCAAATGAATGTAGTGTATTTCTGGTTTAGGTGTAGGTTCATTAATACCTAGTGAACACTTTGCACACACACCTTGATCAATAATTTTTCAATTTCAATGACTGAATGGTCCAAGAAAACAACTTTAGCTCAGAGAACACATTTCAACTGTACTTCCTCATATGGATTAGCAATAGAGGCTTTTGTTGTCTTTCATATGTCCAAAGTTTACAAATCTGTTATCTTTTTAGTGATACCTGGGACCTGTGAGAACAAAGTGATACTCTTTTTTTTTAAAGATTTATTTATTTATACAAGAACTGGGGTACAGGCCAGAGGTGTGGGGTGTGAGAGGATTCACCAGAGACAGAGTGGGGAACAGAACAGGCAGACTAACTGAAATATACTGCGGAGGGGAGCAGGGCGTGAGACAGGAGAGGTCTGCCATGCCATGTGGGTAGCTCCCTGACTAGCTGGGAATCAAAGTCACGTGGCAGAAGCTGCGAACAGCTTCACAGCATTGCCCTCAACCCCTGCGCCACTGGGGAGGCCGGAGAACAAACCGATATTCTTAATCCATAACATAGTATACAGAGAACAAAACCAAGAAAATGTACCCTGGCTCAGGAAGCAAGCCCACGCTAGCATTAGTCATTGTTTACTTTCTGTGGGTCTGACCAGTACTCAACAAATCTAGGGTTACAGAGAGACTATATAATCAAGCAAGCTGGTCAATGTACCCAGTTTTGTGAAGAATAAAACCTCAGTACAGCATCAACAATTCAGACCCAGGGACCTCTCTGGTGGCACAAGAGGTTAAGACGCAGCACTATGAAGCTATCTGCAGCCACTGCAGCATGAATTTGATACCCAGCCAGGGAGCTACCCACATGGTGCAGCAGACCTCTCCTGTCTCACCTGATGCTCCCCTCAGCCGTGTGTTTCAGTCCATCTGCCTATTCTATTCCCCACTCTGTCTCTGGTGAATTCTCTCACACCCCCACACCTCTGGCCTGTACCCCAGTTCTTGTATGCATAAATAAATAAATCTTTTTAAAAAAAGCAGCAAATTTAAAAAAAAAAGTAGCAAATGAAAACAATTCAGACTGAATTAATAACTGCCAAGACTTATTGGGCAAGAAGCCAAGAACCAAGAGCTTACTGAGCTCAGCACAACATAAATGCAAAATTCCATATTCCTGTGGCTTTCCTGGAAACAATCAGCTGACCAACAGAACAACACCTTTAAACACTCAGCTGAATGCACAGCACTTTTGGGGGGAGAGAGGGGAGGAGAAGGGGAGTGTTTGATTGATTCAACTAAATGGCACTGTAACAAATGGCCTCAGGTTATGGGAATGCCTAGCTAACTATGATTAATGTCCATTATTCTATTATTTTAATAGCATAAAACAACAACCACTTGCTATGCACAAGGATTCTGTGAACCAAGGATACTGATGAGGCAAAGTTGGTGACTTATCTCAGCTCCACAATGTCTGCGGCCTTAGCAGGGAACACTAGAACGACTGGGAGTAATTAAAACTACTAGGCTAGGGATAGCTTCACAGTGCAGCGCCCAGCCGCCTGCGCCACCAGGGAGGCCCAATCCCCGCCAGCTGGTGAGAATCCCACATGGCGCAACAGACCTCTCCTGTCTCACCCGCTGCTCCCCTCAGCAGTATATTTCAGTAGATCTGCCTATTCTGCTCCCGACTCTGTCTCTGGTGAATCCTCTCACCCTCCTGCACATCTGGCCTATATCCCGGTTCCTGTATAAATAAATAAGTCTTTAAAAAATAATAAAATAAAATAAAACTACTAGGGCAGGAATATTCTGAATGATTCCTTATTTGTGTGTCTGGCAGAGGAGCAGGGACAACTTAAAGCTAGCATCCACTGGGACTATTGGCCAGAGTTGCCCACATGTCCTCTCTAGATTGAGCTTCCTCAGTTTGGCTTCCTCAGGTGAAGTGACTTGCTCTGTCCCAATTTTTTCATCTGTAGAATTGAAGTTATATTTTCTATGTTTAATTAATAATATGGTTGCAAGAATCAAATGAGCTAACAAAATTATACACATTTAAAATGTGGCACAAGGGGTTAGTTAAGTCTCAGCACTATGATGCTATTGACAGCCACTGCAGCACAAGTTCAATCCTGGGCCAGGGAGCTACACACATGGTGCAGCAGACCTCTCCTATCTCACCTGCTGCTCCCCTGAGCAGTGTGTTTCAGTCAGTCTGCCTGTTCTGTTCCCCACTCTGTCTCTGGTGAATCCTCTGACCCCCCACACCTCTGACCTACACACCAGTTCTTGTATGCATAAATAAAATAAATCTTTAAAATGAAGAGGCTGCTCAGTAAAAATTATTATGACTTGATTCACATCAAATATAAGGGCAATTCTGCCCATTGTGACTATGGCAATCTCTGGAGATACAGAGATGAAAAACAGATCATTGCTATCAAGGAGCTCATATTAAAATTAGAGAGGGAACTCAAACATATTACGACAGCATCTCATGTAAATAGACCCAAGATAATATCATATAAGGGGGCAAGAATGATCTTGAAGTTAAAACCTAGGATTTGAGAACAGAATCAGACACTTCCTATCTGTGCCAACTTTTCAACACACCCAACCTTTACAGCTCTTATTTTTTCTTATCAATTTTCTACCCATCTCATAGGGTTATTATATAGACTAGAAAAATACAATTGTAAAAATACTCCATACACTATAATGTGTCGTGTGCATGTAAGCCACCATCACTGACCAGGCAAGGAATGCTCAATACTGCATGTTGGGATTTAATCACCTAGTGATCAGTTCTCAAGAGGGGCTCCCAGACATTGCTGCCAAATCAATTTCACACACAAAAAAATTTGTATCATTACAACATGTAAAATCCAATATGTCTATTAGTTAAAAAATACTTTCTAGTTAAATATTTATACTATTTCTTTCTTTGGTCACACACCAGATATTTAATCTAAGTTCCAAGATGGATAATTTGCTAGGTAGAAGGGGCTGTTACAAGGAGCAGCATATGAGAGAACACTTGAGAGAAGGTGATTTCTTTAAATTGTGATCAGTCATAAAAGAAAGGCAATCTCAGAATGTGGTTCCCCAGGAGTAGCGAAAAATAAAATTATTTGAAGTATGTTTCACTTCTTTGTATTGTTTAAATGACTTGTAACATTACTCTCCTGGAATGGGGAGGTCTGGAACTTGAAAGGAATACACTGGGATTTTGCAGTTCTAAAATTAGAAGGTAAAGTACACCTAATGCTCTGATCCTTCTGCTCTTCAAATAAGAAACTCTATGAAAAAGCAGAAGTTTTCAAGAAGGGGACAGGGCATTAAAAAAAGAAAAAAATTGTAAAGGAATATACTATGATGATGTAATCTGATGTTTTTGCATTATGAAACTTTTACATGTTATGTACTATAAATAGAATTCAGAATTTCATTCAAAGTAGAAATTAGTCTTGGATAGACTTATTCATATTACTACATATGAGAAATGGGAGTAGGATTCATGTCCTATATGATACAAGGTAATATATGGAAAGAGATGTAGTACGAGGAGACGACACTCAAGGTAGAGATAACAGGGAGACTAAAAGGATAGCAAAAATATAAGATTCTAAGCATCTAAATGAAGTCTTGAAGATAGTGTCAATAAGGTAGTTAAGGGAAATGCTGGGATCTCAGGAGAAAGTACTTGCTCAAAATAAAAGACATAGATTCATTCAACCATAATTAAGAGAACTATATATATCATGACTAAACACGATTTACTCCAGGGATACAAGGATAGTTCAATATCCAAAATTTGATCAATGTATTTTCACCTCATCAACAAAAAGGAAAATAAAAATTACATGATGATATCAATAGACAGAGATATGTGCCAGAAAAATCAAGGAATTCCTATTAATTAATCCTCAGGAATGGAAAACTGAATGGAAAACTGCTGTTAAAATATAAGAGGGAAGGCCTCCTGGAGAAGAACTGAGGAACATCTCCTCTAAAATGGACTTTGGCTCCTAAATAAGAGGTAAGAAAAGGGATTATTGCAGGAATCAAATTGTAAAGAGAGACATAAGACTTCATCCCAGAGAACGGGACTTCAACAGGAAAAAAAAATCACCTGAGTTTATACCAAATGAGCAAAAAGAGCAAATACTTAAGAGTATCTATTATTAAAATCTCAAAGTACAGGTTAGAAAAAGTATCACCTTAAAAAAAGAGCAGTCATAAGCAATTTTACCCAAGAAAAAAATCATTATAAAGCATTCTGACACATGTTCTCAACAAGACTCAAAACTTATATATGAAACTGGAGCTGAGCATTTATTTGAAAAGGAATGATCAAAAATCTATAAAGATTATAAAAGATTTTTTTTTATTTTTGGAATAAAAAACAAAGTAGATAATCTCCATCAATTAATAATACATAAATGTACCAAAAATTATAGATACCAAAAATAAGATGAAAGGGATGAGACGATAAAGTATAAAATGAGAAATTCCCCTAAAAAAATAGATGGAAAATAGAAAGATAAATTGAGAAAATGAAGAAGAAATAGACGTCTTTGCTGAGTTGAATAAAGATACAAATTTGCCAAATGAGCAGACTCTATATTATGTTAAGTATTGTAAGTATAAAGTATCATTAAGTACTATATAAAATAAACAGATAAAAATGGTACAATTACTTTAACTTCAAAGATTAAATTAAAAAACTCACACAGAAGAAGATAAAGCATGCTGCTCTTGGAACACACTCCACTCAAAAAATAAATTACTTGAAGATGTGTAGCAGCCTTCCAGAAATAAATCAAGATAAAAACCTCCAAAATAAATGGTTATTCTGTAAGGCCAATATGAACAGTACTTTTTTTTTTTTATAACATTTCTTTTTTTTTTTTTTTAAGATTTATTTATACAAGCACTGGGTACAGTCAGAGGCACGGGAGGGTGAGAGAATTCACCAGAGCCAGAGCGGAGAGCAGAACAGGCAGACCGACAAAATACACTGCTGAGGGGAGCAGCGGGCAAAACAGGAGAGGTCTGCGCGCCATGTGGGACCCTTGCCCAGTGGCCGGGGATCGAACTGGCGCTGCAGAGGCTGCAGACAGCTTCACAGTGCGGCGCTCAACCACTGCGCCAGCAGGGGAGCCCCTGAACAGTAATATTGACCTAAACAAGCTAACATTGAAATAATTTTTGTCCACATGGTTTTATAATTTGACAATAGAAAGGGGAGAGAGGAAAACAAATAAGGAAGAAGGCACAATGGATGCCTTGGTGGTAGCGGTAGTGTGATGCCATGCATATGAGGAGGTGTGAGTCTATACCTCTGAATCACATAAAGTATTTTCAACCATATTACCTCACAAATTAAAAAGAAAAAGGAAAGAAAAGAAATTCTGGGAGTAGTGTACAAAAAAATTTAATTTAATGTAAGCCTCAAATATAACTTTAGGCTTTGGCACATAATTTAACAACTTGTCATTAACAAATAATAATTTGAGTCTAAAAATTCAAGATTATGTGAACAAACATTTAGAAGAAAGAAAATGGATAGGAGAAGTAAACATTGTACCAAGAATCTCATTTTACACAATCAACTGTCATTTTTTATTTCAATATAGCTTTTGGAAAATAAAATCAATTTTTTTAAAGTAACCACAGCACAATTGATCTAATTCACAAATATCTCATTGCAGGAGGTGTAACAACACTTTCCTGAGACTCTCCCATCTTCTACAAATACTATCATCTACAAATCCTAGGAATTTATTCACACCCATCAGGCTAGTCTGAAGGACTAATAGAGAATAGCCTGAAGTGAGATCTGCTGACCACCGCTATTCCTTCTCACTTCCCGGCGCAGCGGTTAAGTGCTGGGTTGCAAAGCGGCCTGCAGCCTCTGCAGCACCGGTTCGATTCCCGGCTGCTCCCCGGCCACCGGAAGAGCGCACAGACCTCTCCTGCCGCCCGCTGCTCCCCTCAGCAGTGTACTTCGGTCCTTCTGCCTGCTCCGCTCCCCGCTCTGGCTCTGGTGAATTCTCTCACGCTCCCGCTCTTCTGACTGTACCCAGTGCTTGTATAAATAAATAAATAAATAAATAAATAAATAAATAAATAAATAAATAAACAAACAAACAAACAAATCAAAATAAATCAAAATAAATCTTTAAAAAAAAAAAGATGTTGCTATGGACGAGTGGTTACTCATGACGTGAAAAGGTTTTTGGTCCACTAGTGGGAGGATAATTCACTGATTCATGTCACTGCACCGGCTAGCTGACTCTTCAATGGGCATGACAAAGGTAGGGTGACTGGGCAGGGTTCCCCTCAACACGGATCTCTCGGGTCAAAGCTCCTAGCACTCGGCTCCCTGATACTGTATCCCAGGAAGTCATCTCCATCCTCCTTTGGAAAGCTGATAAAAATGGGTTCCACGTCACCCCTTTGTGGACTCAGAAACATTCCCTCTTTCTGGAGTGAATTCTGTTAAAACCCAAAGGTCGTGCTCATACCTGGTTTCCCTGGACAAATGAGCTTCCCATCTAAAGCCCTTGGAAAAGACTCAGCAATTCAAGGATGCTTTAGATCTCTGAAGGCACCCATCTTGAGAGACTCAACATTGTTGTATTTCCAAGGATAACTTTCCAAATGACCTGAGATAGCTCTTTACCATGACCTTAAGAGAAACACACACATGTATATTTGATAGGGTCCTAAGATCAAATCTAAAATAAATGAATACTGCTCATATCACTGTAATAAAATAAAGCAAAAACATGTGCACATGTATGTGAGGGGTATATGATAAAGATACAGGAGAAAAGGCATCAAAAAGATAATGAAAAATCATAATGTAAAATGACTGCAATAAGACTAAATGTATCTGCTCTCTGAATGCAAATGAATGTAATTCCCTACTAAAGGAAAAGGACTTAAAGATAGAGAATCAGGATACAAATAAAGGAACTGATAAAGAGAATCAGGGAAATAAGTTGGATTGGCAATATTATCAAAATAAGATTTAAATCAAAGTGAAAACAAAGAATGAGTAACTATTGACATAAAGCTATATAATATACTAAAAATGTGAGTCATGAACTAGTACAGCATAATATGCAATTGAAACAGAGTAATCAAAAACTGTCAGAATTACAGAAATTATCAGAAACAAATGAAATGGGGAAATTTAATGTATCTCTCAGTTTTTGACAGAACAATCCAAAAGGTAATATATGTAAGCAATGTATGGAGGCTTCAAACATAATACATTATTATGCATAAAACAGACATTGTATTACATATCAGAAAGTCACATTGTTTTCTAGTGATTAGGGAACTTTTATGAAAGTTAGGTATATTCTGTGGCAATACTAATACCAGCATAAATTCTCAAAGACGGAAAATTATATACCACTTTTTCTAATAGTAAACCAATAAATGTAGGCTTAAATAGTAAAAGTATACTTTTAAAAATCTATTAAAGGAAGATTTTTTAAAAAAAAGAAAATCAAACTAATTATAAGCTATTTAGAAAATAATGACAATAAGATTACTATAATAGAGAAAATAGCTAAAGCTAGAAGAAATTCATAATTTTGAATTGGATCAATATTTTAAACAAAATGAAAGGAAATAAACTAAACTGTTAACTTCAAGATATAGAAAAGGAACATTAAGACACATCTGAGGAAAATAAAAAAAATATTCATTAAAATTAATGAATAAATTCAAACAAGCAAAAGCAAATAATTGATACATGAGTCTAAGAGGGAGTTTTAGGTGCAGAGAGATCAAGGGAAGAGCTTGAAGCAAATGGAGAAAACTGTGGCCACACATATTGAGAGTTTACTTGTCTATATAATATAGGTAAATACTATTTATCCACATATTACATAGGTAGGTATTAATTCCATGCCCTAGTATACACATATAATATAGTCTTAAAAATGTGGAAAGTTTAAGTAAAAAAGGACCAGTTCTAAAAAAATAAAAGTGACAAAATAAACCTAAAAAGAAAAAAAAACTGAAAAGTGACAACATGGGAAATAACCAAAAAAGATGTTGAAAAACTGCTTCTAGGATTAGTCACTATGCATAAATGCTTTTATGGGTGATAAGAATTGAACACTTAAGACAGAGATAACTACTTGTACTACCCATCACCTCTCTAATAAAACACAGAGGGAAGTAGAAAACTTTCCATTTCAATTGTTTCATTTCATTCATAAAATAGCAATTATATCAAAATCCTGCTGAAATGACTTAAAATTCTTAATAAAATGTTAATAAATTGAATCTTCTAGTACATTAACATAATAAAATGGTGGTTTATTAGGTCAGTCAGCCTACTTTAAAACTTGAATTCATCATTTACACTAGTTTTGTGAACTTATACCAATTAACTTCAATGAGACTCCATTTCCTCAACTTTAAAATATTAATAGTACTGACTTCAAAAACCGTGCTATGAATTTTTAAAAAATACTAAATACCTTGTATCTGTAGTTAGATATAATAAATACTATCTTTCCTTGCTGGTTTTTCAAGTATGTTTATTTGAGTAATGCAAGGAAGATTTATCATTAAATGTGTACTAATGCATTTCATTGCATTAGTAAGCCAAAGGGTAGCATTTGTGTGATCATCTTGATATATTCTAAAACTGCACTGGTAAAATTTAATGTAGTCCTATAAAACACAGGTTCCCAAAATGATGTACAAGGACATTTTATAAACTGAACAGTTATTCATGGAATTTTTAAAAATTAACAATAGCTCCTCAATCAACTTTTGTTTGAAAAGAATGTCGTCAAGGATTCTATCAATAATATGCCTGTTCCAAGAAAGCAGCTGAAAGTCACAAAGAGAAAGTGCACATTCCATTTGCAGCTGAATAAAGAGCAGCAAAAGCTTCATATCTCAGGATATATCAGAGGACTGTCAAAGCCACAAGAAAAAAAGCAAGAAACCATGTGGGGAAGGAATGGAGCAAGGTGAAGGAGCTAGTCAAGTGCTCAAAGGGCTCCTCTGAAGGTGAGAGGAGGCACACACCTCCAGTGGGTGGAACACCGGAATCTGTGGTCTAAATCTGTGCACAGGGGAACATGGTTAGTAGCAGAGCTTTCCCCATATAAGTTCTAATCCACTAGCCAGAGGAAATAGCACAAACCTAGAAACTCACCAAGTGAAGAAACCATGTGATCAGATGAGCTCCTTGGAAGCAGAGAAACAAGATATCAGATGCTGACCCACCTTCTCAGGTCTTAATTCTAATTAAACTACCCCCAGTGAAGACAGTAAGAGAGGGGTAGTCTTACTGAAGACAGTAAGAGAGGGGAAGACAGTAAGAAAGAAAAAGAGACTAAAATGTTTTGGAAGTTCTACTAAATAGTTGAGGAAAAACTATTTAAGATTTCAGACTATATGAAAACAAGCCTTTAAATAAATTTTTATGTAATGAACATAACCTTGATAGTAAAGTTCAGAAATAGTAGAGGAGTGTGTATACCAACTTCACTTATAAATGTCACTTAAATTTCTTTTTTTTTAAGTAGCTTTTATTTTTTTTTAAAGATTTATTTATTTATACAAGCACTGGGTACAGTCAGAAGCGCGGGAGAGTGAGAGAATTCACCAGAGCCAGAGCGGGGAGCAGAGCAGGCAGAAGGGGACCGAAGTACTATTGCAAGCAATGAAATTATAAGCAAGCTAATTGAAAACAATTACAAACAATAGAGAATTTAATAAGGAGTCACTGCACACAATTAATACAAGGAATCAATAGTCATATATATGTCTCATATATATATATGATATTTATATATATCATATATACACACACACAAATAACAAATCAGAAGAAGCTATAATGGAGGAGTCCCAGTTAAAATTGCAATTCCTCCAGTCATCTTCAGAAAAGGAACAGATGTAACACCTAGGAATAAACTAGGTAAGAAATGTACAGAATGTGTATGAAACAAATTTAGAGGGCCTTAAAGGATATAAAAGAGAACTTAACCTAGTTCAAAGGAAGGACACGTTTCTGAGTAAGAAGACACAACCTATAAAGATTCAATCCTTTCTAAAGCAATCTATAAAATGAAATCCTAAAACAAAACAAAACGAAACAAAGCCTACTTTGGTGAGGGAAGTCTAAAAAACTAATTTTAAATTCAAATGAAAAAATAAATCTATAAGAATATCGAGGAGGAGGGCCTCCCCAGTGGCGCAGCGGTTGAGCACTGGGTTGCAAAGCTACCCGCAGCCTCTGCAGAGCCGGTTCGATCCCCAGCTGCTGGCAAGGGTCCCACATGGCGTGACAGACCTCTCTTGCTGCCCGCTGCTCTCCTCAGCAGTGTATTTCATCAGTCTGCCTATTCTGTTCCCGCTCTGGCTCTGGTGAATTCTCTCACCCTCCCGCACTTCTGACTGTACCCAGTGCTTGTATAAATAAATAAATATTAAAAAAAAAAATATGGAGGAGGAGTGTGAAAAAGAAAAATAAGGAAGACCAGTTCTGTAGTACATAATGCATATCTTAAGCATAAAATAATTAAAATCCTATAGCACTGGTAAATGATTATAGGTTGATAGAACCTGTAAATTCAGCATATCAGTTACTAAGGAAAAACTAACTGAAACTCACAGATACTGTTTTAACAATTAGTAATTATTCCGATCAAGATAATACTCAGGATTGGCAAGGGTTTACATAAATAGGAACTCTCAAACACTGTAAAACTGATACTACCTAACACTTCAAGTAAGTTCATATTGTTGAACTGGAGATAGAGTCCAGAGAAACTCTGATTCTTTCCATAAGGGACATGCTCATGGGCATTTCTCAAAATTATTGATTATTAACTGAGGAATGGAAAAATAAAATGTGATGGACCATCATTATGAATTTAGTTGCTATAAAGCAACTAAAGTATTTAGAATATATATGAATAAATCTTAAATATAAAGTAGTGAATAACAATGTTAGAAATGAGACTGATTCTTAGCAGGTTATGATTTAAATAATTTGAGAAATACATTTCTTACTTTACTTTATGACACTGATTTATAAGAATATCCATATAGCCAAGGTAGGTATCATACATATGAGAGTGGTGTTTATATAGAAGAGGGAAAGAATGTGGGGACATATGACTGGGGTCAAGAATGAGAGGCCCTAAAATTCTGAAAATAAGAATGTGCCCTGAATTCTCTATATGAGAGGCTTTAAAAAAATCAGAAAAAAATCATGACGCAGATTACTTATTTGCGGGTTCCTGTGAGCTGACCACTCATGGGCAACTGTGACCTATTTGCTATCTGCAAATCACAGCAGAGCATTCCTTGACTATCTATGGACAATAGCCTGTATCACAAGAAAGGCCCGGGGACACATAGGCCGCTGTTGACCTGAGTATGTGACTATCTCCACAGTGGTCTCAGGATAAATCTGCCTGTGATCACAAATACTTTGCTGACACAAATGGCTTTAAAAGTGTGGTCATAATGTTCCCTTCTCTGTTCCTCGTAAAACTGTGTCCCCCATTCCAATCCCACTCTCTGGACCCCATTCCTCATACCATTGTCGCAAGATCAGCTTTTACTAGCCTGTGTGTTTTCAATAAATGGCACAAGAACTTCTGCTCAAGTAGCAGAGTCTTTCCTTGAAAACTTGCTCCAAGACTGTTGTGTCCCTCACCACGTTCCCGCCACAAAGTGGCAACAAAGTTCCTGTCGCAACACTTATTGTCATTAGAACAACGTCATTTCAAACAATTAAATGTTTAAAAATCAAAATGCACAATACTATATATAGATTATCTCCATTTTGCTTAAAACGTAAGACAAATGAGAGAATATTCACAACACTGTTATCTCTGAATTGTGAGTGGTTTTGATCTATCTCTACTTTTCAGGTTTTTCACCATCTACTGAAGTCTTTAATTTTATAACAAAAAAATAGTAAGTGTTAAGAGAAAAACATGAAAGAGCACTAAAACCGTGAAAGAACCCTAGAAAAGAATTGATTTCAAATCATAGCTCTCTGGCTTAAAAGGTATGTGATCAGGGACCTACGCTTTTAGACCCCAGCCTTCACATGTGAAACTGGTATGTATCAATGCATTCATTACACCCCAGAATTACTGTGAGTAGCCAACACAGATGGAATTATTTATAACACTTTAAGCTAAGTCATTACCTGAAATATCTGGGGTTGCATATGCTTCAGAATTCAGCATTTTTCTGTTTTGCAACCATCCCTGGCCATTCGGTTCAGTGTCAGTTCTAGCAGTTTGGAGGAGAATTTTGGAGCCCTTGGCATCATTTTCAGATTTTTTTTTTTAAATAAAGCATGCCACTTCTGTTTTTTGTTTGTTTGTTTGTTTGTTTTTGTTTTTGTGGGACCCTCGCCATTGGCCGGGGAATGAACCAGCGCTGCAAAGGCTAGGGGCAGCCTCGCAGTCCAGCGCTCAACCGCTGCGCCACCAGGGGAGGCCCCATTTTCAGATTTTTATGGTAAGCAGGGAAAACAAGCCAGCAGGGAGACAGCAACTTGAGCCCCCTTCCTCATGCTGATGCTGTCCTTTTATCCACTCCCTCCTGGGCACAGGTGTGCATACTTGCACATGCACACTCACTCATGCTCAGGTGTCCATAATCAGGCACACGCACTATGTTAACAGGTGCCCCACACCCACGCACTATGTTAACAAAAACATGGCAGCAGGTGATAGCTACAGAGATGATAGTCACCAAGGCCAATGGTGTAAAAGCCTGATCAGCTTTCATTTACCCTACAGAGATATGCTAGTAACATATTATAACATTATATTATGTGTCATTCCAAATACAGTTGAGGGAACCATTCTATAATCCTGTATTTCTTCAGTGAAATATTATTTCCTTTCCACTGAAAGGAATAAGTGAGTAGCCGCAGATCAGTTCAGGTTATGGTAGTGTTGACAAATTAGTTCAAGACATATCAGGTTTCTCCAGGATGTAAATTACAAAATCATTTGACTTTCAGAAGATTTTTTTGATAATAGACTTGCATATAGGGATTGAGACTTATAATTTTATTGTCTTATTTATGTGAAATTACAAAGCGAACACCTTAGCAATTTCATATATACTTATTTAACTACATACCCCCGTGTTTCAGAAAAATGCAAAACAGAGAACTGGTGATTGGCAGGGTGGGTTGGGCAAAATTTGGAAGTGAAAACCACAGCAGGTGGTCAAGGACAACACAAGGACTTGAGAACCTTGTTGGAATGTCTTGTTAACCTTAAGGTTGAGATGGGGGCCTTGGAGTTGAGATCAGATTCATGTGAGGTGAAGGGAAATGAGAATATTGTGCTGAGGGGGAATTTTCTAAGTTCCAAGCCTTGGATGGGTGTAAAAATCACAGACTCAATTCCAATCTTGCCACTGTTACCACAGTTCACAAACTCTCCCAGCCAGACTTAATTGTGCATTTATCCTCTCCAAAGTGAATCCTGGCTTTCTCAATTGAACAACATTGTCAACGGACACAGCTGCCAAGCCAGCAGATGGTGTGGGCCTGTGTCACCAGCAGTTTCCAAATGTAAAAATACCGTCATTTAGATGTTTTCTGTGTATACCCATTTCCTCATTAATCTTCTAAGTGCAGCTGCAAATGGATAGTTTCCATGTGAAGCACAGTGGCATCCTGGCCACCTTCAGTCACATACTTGTGTACCACCTGCTGCATCCCCAGTACCAGGCTACAATAGGAGATACAGCACAAAGCCGCTCTCGTATTTTTCTCATATTGCACAGTGAACCTACGTTTATCTCACTGGCTACACTTAAAGCTTTTTGAGGAGACCCTATGCTTTTTTTTAACCCCAGAGAACACAGGGCGCCACTTATCACACAGAAGTTAATGGATATTTATAGAAGCAGGGGAAATAGGATTTGGTAAAAGGGTACACGCTTCCAGCGATTAGATGAAAAGATGTGAGGACCTAATGTATGACATGATTATAGTAATTGATTAAGGCTATATTGTATAATTAAAGAAATAAAAATTTGCTGAGTAGAACTGAAATGTTCACACCATGTACATACATATATACACATTAGTACATTAACATATTCCTATTAGTATATTAATATATTTCTATTTTATATACATATATTCATCCACCATATATGTATATATGATAAATGTTAATATGACAAATGTTAAATGGGAGGAATTATTCCACAATATGTACACATATCAAATCATTACAATGTGCCCTTCAACTATTTTACAATCTCATCTGTCAAATATGCTTCAAGAAAGCTAAGAAAAGGAATTACTTTATATTTCTTAGATTGATTTCAAATCAAAACTAATTTGTAAGATGTGTCCACATTCCCCCTCAAAGGGAACACAGCAAAACAACTGATAAAAGAACTACAATTACAAAGCCAAATATAAATGGTTATTGAATTGTTCACTAATTCTGTTTTGTATCACTGTTAGGAATCACTGAAAATTATAAATCTTTCAGTTACTTCCCACCTCGAGGCTAGCAAGAGTCTCAAATTAAAATCTATGCTACTAATACCTCCCTTCTCCCATTCATCTTAAAAGTTCTGACCATATTAATCTCTCTCAAATACATATTCTATTTCTCTGGCTTAAAACAATAAAATATTTCCACTACCTCGGCAAAAAACATTTCAGAAATCATTGTCAGCAGTTTTTCATTCTGTGGTCCCATACAGCCCTTCCCACATGGGAGACAGCCATCTCTCATTCTCCCACACTTGATCCCTGGGTAACACTCTGCAGGAAATCATTTACTCCTGTACTGTCAGTTGTCTTTTTTTCTGAATATATAGTCTTTGAGCATGCTATTCCCTTCTGCCTGTGCCAGTTCCCACCATCTTTGACAAGCCAGTGACTATACCACTTCTGAGTAAGCCAATAACTGTGGCCTGGCCAATCATGGTGCCCCTTCTGCCTAGCAATAAGCATAAGTGCAGCAACCCAGGAAGGGCCTTCCTTGGGGACTTTCTTTGGAATTGATGGGAAAAAGACACATTTCTGAAAGAGGTCATATATTGTAAAGTCTGTGGAATTGTGGAGCAGACAGAGGCCATATTTGTTCCACAAAGATAGCCCAAATATAAGGATTTTTAAATTATTGTTTAACAATCTGAAAAGTCAATGTAGGAAAGTAGAGTTAGGAAATGAAGCAAAGCAATGCCTTTGCACAATGTATGCATTTTCATTATGGTTATATTCCCCATACAATTGCACCCCCCCTCTTATTTTGACTCTAGTCCTTCCTCTCCCCGCCCCTCCTTGCATCCCTACCCTGGTAGTGTGTCTCTGGTTCATAGTGGCTTGTTGATTTTGATTTTTACTTTGTATTGATTAGTCTTTTTCCTGGTCTCTTATTTAAGTTTTCTAAATTCCTGCTATGAGTGAGACCATCTGGTGTTTTTCTTTTTCTTTCTGACTTATTTCCCTGAGCATGATCCCTTCTAGCTCCATCCATGTTGCTGCAAATTGCATGAGTTTATCTTTTTTGAATGCTGAGTAATATTCCATGGTGTATATGTACCACATCTTCTTGATCCATAGCTTAGCTATTGTAAATAGTGCTGCTATAAACATAGGGGTGCAGGTGCTCTTAGGAATTGATGTTTCTGTGTCCTTTGGGTAAATACCTAGGAGTGGAATTGCTGGATCATATGGAAGTTCTATGTTTAGTAGGTCAAGAAATCTCCACACAGCTCTCCATAGTGGTTGGACCAGTTTGCACTCCCACCAGGAGAGTTCCTTTTTCTCTACAACCTCGCCAACATTTGTTGTTGCTAGTTTTTTTAATATGTGCCATCCTCAGTGGTGTAAGATGGTATCTCATTGTAGTTTTGATTTGCATTTCCCTGATTACAAGTGACACTGAACATTTTTTCATATGCCTATTGGCCATTTGCATTTCCTCTTCGGAGAAGTTCCTTTTTAGCTCTTCTGCCCATTTTTTGACAGGATAATTTTCTTTGTTTTTGTTGAGTCTCATCAGCTCTTTGCAGATTTTTGTGATCAGTCCTTTATCATTAGTGTTGTGTGCAAAAATTTTCTCCCACTCAGTGGGGTTTCTCTTTGTTTTGGTTATTGTCTCTTTAAAAAAAAACAAAACAGATACTCTGATCCTAAGACATTAACATCTCAGAGTCCAGCTAGTGAGCCTAAGATTTTCTTTTCATAATTTTTTATTAATTTTAACTAGATTTATTTCATGTCCACCAAAAATCTCCTAACTCAGCTCTTTTTTGTTTCATTTTTTGTTTTCCTTTTTTATTTTTATACATTTTATTTTAAATATTTTACATCATTTTTCATTTTTGCACAATGTATGCTTCTTCATCTTGGTTATATAGTCCCCATACAATTCCCACCCTCCTTATTTTGACCATAATCTCCCCTCCTGTCCCTCACCCCACCCCCTGTAGTGTGTCTCTGGTTTATAGCTGCTTGTTGATTTTGACTTTTACTTTATTATAATTAGTCTTTCTCCTGGTACCTTAATTAGGTTTTCTAAATTCCTGCTATGAGTGAGACCATCCAGTATTTTACTTTTTTTTCTGGCTTATTTCGCTGAGTATGAGCCCTTCTAGTGCCATCCATGTTGCTGCAAATTGCATGTGTTTATCATTTTTGATTGCTGAGTAGTATTCCATTGTGTATATATACCACTTCTTTTTTTTTCATTTTTTTTTATTTTTTATTTTTTATATACCACTTCTTGATCCAGTCATCTATTTTTGGGCATTTGGGTTGTTTCCATAGCTTAGTCATTATAAATAGTGCCGCTATAAACATAGGCGTGCAGGTGCCCTTTTGAATTAATGATTCTGTGTCATTTGGGTAGATACCTAGGAGTGGAATTGCTGGATCATATGGAATCTCCATCTTTAGCAGGTTGAGGAATCTCCACACAGCTTTCCATAGTGGTTGGACCAGTTTGCACTCCCACCAACAGTGCAGGAGAGTTCCTTTTTCTCCGCATCCTCACCAAAATTTGTTGTTGCTAGCTTTTTTTAATATGTGCCATTCTCAGTGGTGTAAGATGGTATCTCATTGTAGTTTTGATTTGCATTTCCCTGATTACAAGTGACACTGAACATTTTTTCATATGCCTGTTGGCCATTTGCATTTCCTCTTCAGAGAAGTTCCTTTTTAGCTCTCTGCCCATTTTTTGACTGGATTATTTACTTTGTTTTTGTTGAGACTCTTCAGCTCTTTGTAGATTTTTGTGACCAGTCCTTTACCATTAAATTGTGTACAAAAATTTTCTCCCAGTCGGTGGGGTGTCTGTTTGTTTTGGTTACTGTCTCTTTTGCTGTACAGAAGCTCTTTAATTTGATGTAGTCCCAGATGTTCATCTTTGCCTTAGCTATCACTGCTTTGGGTGATGAGTGTTTAAAGATGTTACTGAGGTGTATGTCATGCAGTGTTTTGCTTATATTTCCTTCTTTATATTTTATGGTTTCAGGTCTATGCCTAGTTCTTTAACACATTTTGAGTTGGTTTTTGTGCATGGTATGAGGTAGTAGTCAAGCTTCATTCTTTTGCATGTAGCAAACCAGTTCTCCTAGCACCATTTTTATGAACAAACTTTCTTTGCAATCCAATACCATGCAGTTTTGATTATTATGGCTTTGTAGTGGCATCTGAAATCTGGGAGTGTGATGCCTCCATTTCCTTCCTTTTTCTTCAGGAGAGCTTTGGCTATTCAGGGTTTTTGGTGGCTCTATATGAATTTCATCAATATTTGTTTGAAGAATGTCATTGAAATTTTTATTGGACTAGCATTGAATCTATAAATTGCTTTTGGTAGGATGGCCATTTTGATAATGTTAATTCTTCCAATCCATGAGCAGGGGATGTCTTTCCATTTCTTGGTGTCTTCTTCTATTTCTTTTAACAGTGTTGTATAGTTTTCTTTTTATAGGTCCGTTCCCACTTTTGTTAGGTTTATTCCAGGTATTTGTTTTTTTTGTTTGTTTCAATAATAAAAGGGATGGTTTTCTTGATATCTTCTTCTTCAGATTGATTGTGTATAGGAAGGCTAGTAATTTTTGTGTGCTGATTTTGTACCCTGCTAATTTACCAAACTGATTGATTAGTTTGATTAGTTTTTCTGTAGAGTTTTTGGGGTTCTCTATGTATATTATTATATCATCTGCAAATAGTGATAGTTTGACTTCTTCCTTCCCTATTTGGATTCCTCGTATGTCTTTCTCTTGTCTTATTGTTCTGGCTAGGACTTCCAGTATTATATTGAAAAGCAGTGGTGAGAGTGGACATCCTTGTCTTGTTCCAGACCTTAATGGACATGCTTTCAGCTTTTCACCATTGAGAATGATACTGGCTATGAGCTTGTCATATATGGCCTTTATGATGTTGAGGTATGTTCCTTGTATACTGAGGATTTCGAGGGCCTTTACATAAATGGGTGTTGTACTTTATCGAAAGCTTTCTCAGCATGTATTGATATTATCATATGATTTTTATATTTCTTTTTGTTGATGTGTTGGATAACATTGATTGATTTTTGGATGTTGAACCATCCTTGTGTCCCTGGAATGAATCCTACTTGGTCGTGGTGAATTATCTTATGGATATATTCTTGGATTCTGATAGCTAAAATTTTATTGAGGATTTTTGCATCAGTGTTCATTAAAGAGATTGGCCTGTAGTTTTCTTTTTTTGTGTTGTCTTTGTTCGGTTTTGGTATTAGTATAATGTTGGCTTCATAGAACGTGTTTGGTATTATTCCTTCCTTCTCGATTTTTTGAAAGAATTTATGAAGGATAGGCACTAATTCATTTCTGAATGTTTGGTAGGATTCATTTGTAAACGCATCTAGTCCTGGGCCTTTGTTTTTGGGGAGGTTTTTGATTACCATTTCAATTTCGCTGCTTGTAATTGGTCTGTTTAGGTGTTCTATTTCTTCTTCATCTAACTTTGGGTGATTGTAATGTAGGAATTTGTCCATCTCTTCTAGATTCTTCAACTTGTTTGCATATAACTGTTCATAGTAGTTTCTCATTATTCTTTTGATTTCTGCTGTGTCTGTTGTGATTTCTCCTCTGTCATTTGTGATCCTATTTATTTGTGCTTTCTCCTGTTTTTTCTTTGTGAACCTGGCTTGGGGTTTGTCTATTTTATTTATTTTTTCAAAGAACCAACTTTTTGTTTCATTGATCTTTTGGATTTTTTTTTCCAGTTTTTATTTCATTTATTTTTGCTTTGATTTTTATTATTTCTTTTATTCTACTGATTTTAGAGTTTTTTTGTTCTTTTTCTACTTCTTTGAGCTGTGAGATTAGGTTGTTTCTTTCAGTTCATTCTTGTATATTGATGTGAGCATCTATTGCTATATATTTTCCTCTTATTACTGCTTTTGCTGCATCCCATAGATTTAGGAAATTGGTGTCCTTTTTATTCAACTCAAACTATTTTTTAATTTCTTCTTTGAATTCCTCATTAATCCAGTGGTCTTCTAGTAGTGTGGTTTTCATTTTCCATGAAGTGGGAGGGTTCCTAGCCTTCTTTTTATGATTGATTTCTAGTTTGATGCCTTCATGGTCAGAGAAGATGCTTGGTATGATTTCAATGTTGGTGTATCTGTTGATGTTTGTCTTGTGTCCTAGTATGTGAACGATCCTGGAGAGTGATCTGTGTGCACTTCAGAAAAATGTGTCCTCAGATTTTTGGGGGTTTAGTGTTCTGTAGATGTCTGTTAAGCCCATGAGTTCTAGATCCTTATTTAGAGCTTTAATGCCCTTACTTACTTTTTGTCTCATTGATCTATCTATTGTTGATAGTGGTGCATTGAAGTCTCCTACTAAATATGTGTTTTCTCTGATGTCCTTTTTCAAAGATGATAATAACTGTCTGCTATATTTTGGTGATCCTTCATTTGGTGAGTATATATTAATGCGTGTTATTCTTCTTGAAGCATTGTCCCCTTGATCATAATGTAGTGACTGTCTGGGTCTCTTTTTATCTTTCTGAGTTTGAAATCTGTTTTATCTGATATAAGTATAGCTGTTCCTGCCTTATTTTTTTGTTCCATTTGCTTGTAGGATTGTTTTCCAACCTTTTACTTTCGGTCAATTTTTATCTTTTGTAGTTAAGTGAGTTTCCTGGAGACAGCAAAAGGTTGGGTTTTGTTTCTTAATCCAGGCTGCAATACTGTGTCTTTTTATTGAAGAGTTTAGTCTGTTTACATTCAGAGTTAATAGTGATATGTTAGTGTCTGTATTTGCCATTTTGTTTGTCTTTTCTCTCGTTTTATTTATTTATTTACTTATTTATTTTGATTTTTTGATTTTTGGGGTTTTTTGTCTTGTTTCTTTCTTTCTTTTTATTTATTTATTTATACAAGCACTGGATACAGTCAGAAGCACGGGAGGGTGAGAGAATTCACCAGAGCCAGAGCAGGGAACAGAACAGGCAGACTGACAAAATACACTGCTGAGGGGAGCAGCGGGTGGCAGGAGAGGTCTGCGTGCCATGTGGAACCCTCGCCGGTAGCCAGTGATCTAACCGGCACTGCAGAGGCTGTGGCAGCTTCTCAGCCCAGCGCTCAACTGCTGCGCCACCAGGGGAGGCCCATCTTGTTTCTTTCTTATTCACCCCCCTCTAGGTACTGGCTTTAGGGCTCCTTTTCGTAATTTTGGGGTTGAGGGTTTAGTTGTAATGAAATTCTGGAGTTTCTCTTTGTCTGGGAAGGTCCTTATTCTTTTTTCACAGAGGAAGGAAAGCTTTGCGGGATAGAGTATTCTTGGTTGGCATTTGTTGTCTTGGAGTCTATTGACTATGTCCCTCCACTCTCTCCTTGCCCATTGTGTTCCTTCAGAGAAGTCTGATGTCAGTCTGATTGGTTTTCCTTTGAATGTCATCTGTTTCTTCCCTCTTGTCAGCTTCATTACTTTTTCCTTGTCTTGGATTCTTGGGAGCTTTACTATTATGTGTCTTGCTGTATTTTTTCTTTTGTCGTGGAAGTTTGGTGTTCTTCTTGCTTCTTGTATATCAATTTTCTGCTCCTTCTTCATGTTTGGGAAGTTCTCTTCAATTATCTCCTTGAATATTTTCTCTGTTCCTACATCTCTCTCCTCTCCTTCTGGGATTCCTATAACTCTTATATTTCCTTTCCTCATGGAGTCAGATAGTTCCCGAAGTCTTTCTTTGGTCTTTTTCCTTCGTACTTCTCTTTCCTTTTCTGTTTTGGTTCTTTTTATGTCTGTGTCTTCAAGAGTACTTATTTGTTCCTCCACTTCATCTATTCTGCTTTCATTGCTTTTCGCAGAGTTCTTTAGCACCTCCGTTAATTCTTTGATCTCCTGCATTTTTTTCTCTTCCCTCTTTAGGGACTCAAATTCATTCTTTTGATTGTTGATTATTTTTCTCTATTGTTGTTTTCCTTTATGACTTCTGTCAGTTTTTTAATCACAGTGATTTTAAATTTTCTTTCTGGAAGGCTCAGAAGTTCTTCCAAGTCACTGTTGTTGCAATCTGGTGGGTGATTTTCTCTTTGTGGTGTGTCTTTTCTCTGAGGACTTGCTTGGTTGTTTGTTGTTTTTCTTCTCCCTGCTGCTTGTTTTCTAAACTGCCCTATGTGTTGGGACACTGTGTCACTGGTACTGACCTGCATCTCTTTGGTGTGCTCTTTCTGGGATGTCAGAAACTGGTGGTCCAATTGAGTCAAATACTGTTATGCCAGAAGTCCAGTAGGGCAGTGGTACCATGACTATGTTAATGGTCGCTGTCACAGAATATCTCCTCCTTCTGTATTTGTTTAATTCCAATGGTGTGTCTTTAGGTCCCACAGACTACCCTGGAGTTGGTGTGGGTGGATGGCTCGCTGGGCTCCAAATTGCTGGATCCCACTCTGGGCTCCAACTCCCTGCCAAACAGGGCCTGGTGTGTGGGGGCTTTTAAGCTCACCTCTGGCTGTGGGGGCAGCCCTCTCCCAGTTCCAAGCAGTCTCGGTGGACGCAAAGATCCCTATTCCCAAATGGCAAGTCGGAAGGGCACTTCCCTCACTCAGCTCTTTATTGACTTGAGTTTAAACTTTGATATAAAAAACTATTGTTTGAGTCCAGGTACAGGCTTTGCAAATTATCCAAGCCCAATCTGAGCCAATCAAGTCCCATTTATATTCTGTCTCATGCATTGTTCTATATAATCCTAAAATCTCACTTAACAAAGAGATTTACAAAATTGAAGACTACATGCCCTGGCAAAATGTTTATACTGCCTTTCAACCTGCTATCCCTTCATTCACTTTTTAGTACTCCAATATTTCATTGTGTTTCTAACCAAACTCTTTATCATTCTCTTGCTAGATCCACAGAACTAAATCCCTGATATTTACATATTATCAAATTTGAAACCTCAGACTTCATCTGAAACTTGTAATTTCAGTTGTATGTCATTTATCCCCTTTCCCTCCAACCTCTCTCCCTAAACCACCATGCATTTACATGACCTGGACACATCTGAGTAATCCAGTCAGAAAAATCAGTTAAGTTCCTTTCTATTTCCTTAGTCAGATTGATACAGATTATATATAGTTAACTTATTTCATTTTCCATTCAAACTTTTCTCCCTGAGTAGGTAGACCCAGTCATTAATAACTGATTTACTGGGCAATGGTTTTGAAAAATGCCTTGCTATATAATTCTGGTTTGTCACGTTCATGCTGGGTATGCCAAGAGAAGGGGTGAGCTGGAACTGGGGCTGAGACTGGGGCAGAGGTATTTTGGCAGGATAAGATAAATGTAGGCAGTCGGTTGGCAGAGAAGGACAAAGCCCAGCTGGCTGTGTTTAATTGAACAGGTGGGTAGGTCTGTTATCACTAGAGATTATTGACTCTTCACTTGACAACTGGGTAGAATTTTAATACCAGAATATGAAAACCCAGGACGTGAATTAATGACAAAGATTCTTGGTTGGAAGCCAGATGTAGACTCTGTCAAAGTTAGTAGTTTGAGAAGGGGAAGAACCTACTGGTGGTCTAAGGGGAAACGAAGGTGACTGGAACTCTTCCCATGAAGAGCACTTATGGAGGCATTATCATGATGCATGGAGAAGTGGATACAGGGAGATCACATCATAGAACAGTGGAAAAACATACAGAAGTTTGCATTAATAAACATCAATTCACACATAGGATTCACCACTTTCAGCTTGGTCAGATTTTAATGCCATTCAACCATTAGATGGCAGGGTAAAGAAGATTAAGGCTGCTGTGAAAGTTCAGTGACAAATTATATGCAAATCTTTTGTGAATAATATAACATTTTGCAAGCCAGATGTTACATATTATGTTTGTCATAGGAAAAAGTAAGTTTCTTTAAAATAAGGGTTCTAGAAGAAATTGACAATTCAACAACAATAGCTGGACACTTTCAATACCTCACTTTCAATATAGAACCACTAGACAAAAGACCAGCAAGGAAACAGAAGACTCGAATAATACAATTAACCTAACATTTAGAGAGTACTCAACCCAAAAAATAAAAAAAATGACTTTCTTCTCAAGTGTACATGGAATAGTCTTATGGATAGACCACACATAAGGGCATAAAACAAGTAACGAAGTCTCAGTAACTTTGAAATCACACATAGTATGTTTTCCAACTACGGTGAAATAAAATTAGCCATCAGTACATATGTAAATTTGAAAAATTCACAAGTATGTAGTAAACAACACATTTCTAAATAGCCAGTGGGTCAAAGACTAAATGAAAATAAAGATCAGAAAATGCTTTGATAGAATAACAATGAAAACATAACATGTATAAATGTAAATGTTCCATAAAGGCAATGCTCAGAAAAACATTTTAGCTGTAAAAAACATGAATAAAGAAAATTTGGCTATTGATAATTATGTTGAAAAATAGCGAAGACATGAAAACAGACTAAATGTACATCAAAAGATGAATAAAGAAAATGTGATAACACATACACTGGAATACTACCGTCACAGAGTGATGAAAGTCCTGTGATATATAACAATATGGATAAAACTTGAGGGAATTTATGCTAAGTGAAATAAGCCAGTCACATAAGGACAACTATTTCATGATTCCACTTATACGAGCTATCTAAAACAAATTCATAGATTCAGAGAGTAGAATGTTAGTTGGCAGGCACAGAGAGGAAATGCAAAGGAGGAGGAATCAATGGTCAAAAATTCTCAACTATGCAAGATGAAAAAATTCTAGAGCTCCATTGTACCACATTGTGCTTATAGTTACTATTGTATTTTCAAGAATACAGCAGTGTACACTAATAGGACAGGTCTCAAGTGTTCTTACCACAATAAAATTAAAATTAAAAAAGAAAAAATTCTCAAATTAATAACATACTCTTCTACCTAAAGAAACTAGAAAAAGAGGTGCAAAGGAAATAAAGCGAGCTTAAGGAAGGAAATAATAACATCAGAGTGGAAATAAATGACATAGAGAATAAGAAATGAGAGAGAATCAATAGAGAGAATCAATGAAAACAAAATCTAGTTTTCTGAAAAAATCAATAAAATGACAAACCATTATTAGCTAGAAAGAGAAAAGAATGAAAGGGGGCATTGTTACTAACTCTAAAGAAATAAAATAAAGGTTCTAGACTTTACTGGTGAGGCTTTTAAGATCATTTTCACAATCTTTTTGTTTTTTAAATACTATTGCCATGGGATTGGCAAGCTTTTTTTTTTTTCCTTTATTTATACAAGAACTTGGGTGTAAGCCAGAGGTGTGGGGAGATGGAAGAGAAAATTCACCAGAGAGAGTGGGGAGCAGAACAGGCAGATCTACTCAAATACACTGCTGAGGGGAGCAGCTGGCGAGACAGGAGAGGTCTGCTTCCCCATGTGGGGCCCTCAAGGGTCAGGAATGAACCCGGTCTGCAGGCTGCAGACAGCTTCACAGTGTGGCGCTCAACCACCTGTGCCACCAGGGGAGGCCCTGTTTTCTCAATCTTTATGCAACTAAATAATTTTTGGAGTAAAGGTGATCAAAACAGGGGAGAGAAGCGCACAAGGGACCATAGTGATGGTTCACAGGTGAATTGGTGGTAGAAATTTTATGGGGAATACACTTAAAAGGATAAAGCATGAAGCATACATTGTACAAAAATGAACAATGGGGCCTCCCCAGTGGCACAGCGGTTGAGCACTGGGCTGTGAAGCTGCCCGCAGCCTCTGCAGCTCCAGTTGGATTCCCAGCGGCGGGCAAAGGTCCCACATGGCGCACAGACCTCTCCTGCTGCCCGCTGCTCCCCTCAGCAGTGTACTTCGGTCCTTCTGCCTGTTCTGCTCCCTGCACTGGCTCTGGTGGATTCTCTCACCCTCCAGCGCTTCTGACTATACCCAGTGCTTGTATAAATAAATAAATAAATAAATAAATTTTAAAAAAAGAAAGAAAAACCTGCCAATAGCTTCACAAATTGCCTTTTGATTTTATAAATTCATATTTTATCTATTGAGAAAGTGGAATTTCTTTAAAAAAATTCTCCAAGAAAATAAGCTTCTGGACTCTGGATTAGTCAATCAAAATTCTGAACTCCAGAAAGGTACTTGACCAAATAAGGCAATTTTATTATATTCAATTTCCTATTTGACTAGGCAAATGTTTGGTATAAATGTTGAGGCTACAATTCGAAACCAACATATGCCCTTCCCTTTATAATAAGTGTATTTTCTGGAAATGGTACAATTTGAGCACTTTATTTTGGTGTCTACCTGAAGAATAGACAAAACAAAAGTGAGAGTGTAGAATAAGAAAGGATATTTGCCCCAATAATAGTCTCTTTTGAATTTAAGCTTCATCAACTCCTAGAGCCCGATTACTTAATTTGTTTAACCCAGAAACATAGAGTTGTTTTGGGAACTAATTCTATTTTGTCTGGTATTTCTGGCTCTAGCCAGATTGCAACATACTTGTTTCTTTCTAAATCCAACAATGCTGAATATTCTTTAATAGACACAATATATGAAATCACAGAACTAAGGGATCATAGATTCTTCAAATAAGCAGGATATTATTCTACTTGTAACTCAAATGCAACATGCTTCTATATAATATCTATGACTGGTAAGCCTTTAGACATTATCCTAAGTGAATAGGTTCTGTGTGATTAAAAGTTTGGCTCAAAAATTTTAATAACATAAAAATGGATAGTCCAAGGATTTGACCCCAGTAAAATAAATGTTACCCCATTTTATTTAAGAAAACCATTATAAGTGTTATACAATTTTAAAACCACTTCTAAATTACCCATGGATCAAAGAAGAAATTAGAAAATATTTTGAACTAAATTAAAATGAAATCACAACATTATAACATTTGTGAATGCAGGTAAAATGATGCTTCAAGGGAAATTTGTAACACTTTTTTATATGTAAAAAATAGCATCCTAAAATCAGTGATCTTTTCTTTTATTTTGAGAAACTAAAGAAAAAATCAAGAATGATTTGAACCTGAAATGAGTAATGATTTGTCAGAAAATAATTAAGAGCAGAAATCAATGAAGTTAAAAACAGAAAAACCAGAGAAAATCAATAATACTAAATATGTCAATAAAATTGATAAAACTTTAGTCATACTTTTCAGGAAAAAGAAAGAAGATAACAAACAGCTACATTAAGAATATGAGAGTAGGGCCTCCCTGATGGCACAAGGGGTTAAGACACAACCTATGAAACTGTCCACAGCCTCTGCAGCACGAGTTTGATCCCTGGCCAGCCAGGGAGCAACCCACATGGCGCAGCAAACCTCTCCTGACTCACCCACTGCTCCCTTCAGCAGTGTATTTCAGTCAGTTTGCCTATTCTGCACCCCCCTCTGTCTAGTGAATCCTTTTACCCCCACACACACCCCTCTGGTCTGTACCCCAGTTCTTGTATGCACAAATAAATAAATCTTTAAAAAAAAATACTGTGAGAGTAGACAACCACAAACAGTAAGACAATAATACAGGACTATTAGGAACTCTCAGATTAACAAGACTGTGCTATAGCCTCTTTGGAGAAGCTTGGCAACTTCATATAAAAATAAATAAAATTACAACAATCCCATTCATGGGTGTTTCTCCAAAAGAATAAAAAGTGTCCACATAACAACTTTTACACAGATATTCATAGAGGCTTTACTAATAATATCTCAAAATAAGAAATCACTAAGACATTCATCAATTGGCACAAGAATAAACAAATTGTGACACATAGACACCATGAATACTATTCAGAAAAAAAATAAACTTCACACCTTCATACCATTGAAACATGCAACAATATGGCTAATTCTTAATGCATGATGCTAACTGCAATAAGCTGGACACAAAACAACTGTATATTCTATGATTCTATTACTGTGAAAATCTGGAAAAGGCTAAACTACAGTGACAGGAGAATCAGCTGCAGCAAGAATTCCTGATAGAATAAGGAATTGACTCCCAAAGAATCCAGGAGAACATTTTGAGAATATGTAATTGTTTTGTGTTTTCATTCTAATGGTAATTATGTGACTACATTAAATTACCAATACATTCACTTGCACACATAATGTTGGGTATTTTAGTGTTAATAAATTATTCCTCCATATAGAATTATTTTATATAAAAACACTATGGAAATTATATTTCTACAGATGGATGATACATTTAAAAGTAAGAGAGGAAAAATTCTCTGAACAAATTGGAGTATAAGTTCTTAAAGATGCTTAAAGAGGGCCTCCCCTGGTGGCGCAGGCAGTTGAGCGCCGCACTGTGAAGCTGTCCACAGCTTCTGCAGCACTGGTTCATGCCCGGCCGACCTGCAAGGGTTCCACATGGCTGAGCAGACCTCTCCTGTCGCACCCACTGCTCCCCTCAGCAGTGTATTTCATCAGTCTGCCTGTTCTGTTCCCTGCTCTATCTCTGGTGAATTCTCTCACCCTCCCATGCATCTTGTATAAATAAATAAACAAACAAACAAACAAATAAATAAATAAATCTTTTTTAAAAAAAGATACCTAAATAATGAAAAAACTGTTCTCTCAGCACATCAAATTACCAAACACTTAAGAACATTCATTATCATATTGAAAAACCTATTTTCAACCAAATTGGAATTGGTCAAAATCAACTGCTATGAAGAGAAAAAATATTAATCTCTTGAAAAATATTGACATTATGGATTATAAGGGATTTCTTAGGTCAAAATTACAAAGGATAAGATGACTTTGCAACATTAAAACTTTCAGCTAATTCATTAAAAATTTCTGCCAGTGAAGTTGTTGGTTGTGGGACTGAGAGAATGGCCAGGTGAGCAAGGCAACTTTGAACAATATTTTGGCATCACAGGAATGTTGGTTTGCAATGTCCTGATACAATATTAAACTAGAGTACAGAACTATATTTGGGTGATTATGCTACCCAGTAAAAATGGGCTAATCAATCTATGTTTATGTCTCAGTGACCTGTAAGAGCGTGGCCATTGGAAGCAATAGAATCAGACAAACACATGCATATATACCCAGTATACAATTGGTACTCACCACATTGTGGAGTGAAAGTGAATCCAGTCAATGAGATAAGACATATATCTGGGGGCATTTATAAAAAAAAAAAAAAAATGTTAGACCAGTAAAGCAAATCCAGTCCAAGTGCAATTCAAGCAGATCGTTGAAGAACTCAGCTTTCTTTAAATAGGTAAAGAGAAATGAGGGAGAGGAGAAACTTGAGCAAACACTCACCAGGGAACTGACACTGCATGATTGGGAAACAAAAGCCTTTCAATCCCCTTCACTGTGTAAAGGGGAGCTGTCACAACTTGGCCTTGAGTAGAACATCTGCCAATTTTCAGGACTCATTCTTCTGCTTAAGATGCAACTAGGTGTAAACTATAGCTACTTTTTGTACTTCCCTTAATCTCACCCCTTCATTCTGGAAGCCTGGCTTTTGTAAGCTCCCTTAGAATTCTCATTTACAGAGGGGGAGGTACCCAAATAAGTGAGTCTTAAAAATAGCTAAAAATCCTAGAAGCCAACCCACTCCAATCCAGGCATTTCACATGTCCTGGGGGTTACCTAGGACAAACAGAAAAAACTGATGTTCAGCAGCATGAGAAATCTCAGTAGCCTAATGAAGTCCAGGGACTGTGAGGGAAAACATCCTGTGTCATCTCAAGCTCCTTACAAAGGGATACATTTTACTCCAAATCACCAGTGTCCCCAACCTCCCATGCACATCAAGAAGGATGGCTTTTGGTGTTAGTCTTTCCACAGTTCTATATTCTTTATGAAATTCACAGAAAAATAGCCTTGGTCATTCCCTGACATTCAGAATTTTGGTGAGAGGATAGTGAACTTCCTGCCTTTGAAGTGCCCAAACTCTTAATTTCCACAAAACATAACAAAGTCCAGATTCCCTTCAGAAACATGGAAAGTTTTAGGCAGCAAAGAAAAGAGGATTTATCAAGATGTCCTAAAACAATTAGAAGGCCTGATGAAAAGAGGAGGTTCATGAGCATATACCTGGGCTTTCAAGTTATTGGAAATTAATTTTCAGAACCCTCAAAATGAAAGGGGAGGTGGGGGAGAATTCTAAAAGGCTACCTGTATAGTTACTTCATTCTATCACCTCAACGCATGTTAATTCACATATCTGCACGGAGCACCTTCAAAGCCCTCCCTCAACAGTACAACAGTGTGAGGATTTCACATACAAGAAAGAACTGGAGGACCCTTCAGTAAACTGAACATTATAGCACAGGAGACAAGTAAGTAGGTGCTGTGGATGCAGAGTGGTTAAAGCTTAACTTCCCCACATGGTTTGAGAGCACAGATAAACCTGACTGAAGTGAAGGATAAAACATGAAACTTTGCAAAGGAAGTGGAATCTCAGGTCAGTCTTACAGTTTGCACACAAGGTAGCCAAAGGGAAACAAGAGATTAGAGGGAGGAGGTAACAGAAGAAACAGTCCGTGAAAGTGCAGTGTCCATCTTGAACCTGTTGGATTTAGGAAGATGTGGGAGTTCTGCGAAGCTAGTTTGTAACTGCAAGAGGAAAGGCGGGGGATGAGGCCTGAGTGAATAATGGAGCCCATCGCAGAAACAGGGAATGTGAGACAAAGCAACTTGGGAGGAAGGTCAGTGGGGTAAATGTGAAGTTCAACAGCGATAAATGTCATCTAGCCATAAGATTTGAATAGAAAACATCTTTCCTCAGGCAAAACTTAACATTCTATTCGTTTTATTGAGAAGCAACTTTATATTTTCCTCAGGACTATTGGTTTTGACACCTGAAAGATATTACAAATATGCAGAATGATGTAATAAATATATTTTTAAAAATTCAGCAACAGGAATTTTCTGTGCTAAAAAGTTTAAGTACAGAAAGGACCTGTTATCATAAATTCCCTGTTCTACTTATATTGCCAAGCTGTTTTACAACCCTGTTGACTTTTAAGAAATAATTACCTGTTCCTCGTGGAGTTTGTTAATTGAATTATTGAATAGTGCTGCATACAAAGGTCAGAAGCAAGATTTTCTTTGCACACACATGTTCACTTTCCATTGTTTGAGCAGGGCAGAATTATCTGGTTGCCCATTACTACAGTAAAAAATACAAAGGAAGAAAAATACTAAGGAATTAAAATGTTTAAATAAAAAATAAAATAATTCATGCCAGTAGATCTGTAAGAGAAATTCATATTCTTATCAACATTCCTCAAACTAAGACAAAAGCAAAGAGAGGAAAGGTAATTGTGTTGAAAATGTGGTACAAATCAAGATCATGGGACAAAGCCCAAATTCTCAGAGTTTGCAAACTCTGCTGTTTTGGTATACAGAATTTAATAAGAAATGATAAAGTCACATGTGCCTTGTTGTTACATAATATAGTTCTGATTGAAGCTCAGTCAACACAGAGCAGCCCCCTAGCTACAAAGGCCAGGTTCCACTAAGTTAAGGGTCGCTATATTTCATATATAAAATAAAGGTCAAGTATGCACAAGATTTCAAGTTAATCATTATTCCCTAACAGATCACTTTGCCTAGGTTTTTGTAGGGAAATTGGTCTCAATTTGCTCATTGATTTTTTTTTTTTAACAAAAATGTTAAGCTGCACATCTTTTTCAGTTTCTTAAATCTGTCTGAAAAAAGCAATCTCTCCAACATATTTGCAGCATTTTGCAATATCAGATGTTGCTTCCAGCTGCAAGAAAATCTATCCTTTATACTCTTCTAGGCTCCAAGCAACTTAGAATGTTTACATCTGTAGAAACAGTAGTTCAATGTGGAGTCCAGCACCCAAGAGGTGGTTGTTTCTATACACTATTGGATGATATCAAAGACAACATTGTCAAGTACGTAATGATCTGCTTTTCATGTGGGGCCCAACATTTCAACAGCGCCTTTATTATTCATACCAATCTGGCTTTAGTTCATCTTCCATAGACACTCCAGATTAAATTTTCTTCATTATCATTACAGAACTAGATGAATAAGTGGCACATCTGCTCATGAAGTGGTTTATTATCTGCATGGATGAGGTTTGAGATAAATAGAAAAATAACGATAGAGGAAACAAATGCATTCAGATTTATGACGACTGTGAAATGAAGGACCAGCTATTCTATCTCTGAGGATCCACTGGTTGCCCCTTTCACTGAATGGGAAATTATTATGTAATGAGTTGATCCAATTTATCATGGAGGAAAAAATGCAAAGCAGACAGGAATCAAACCAAAAGAAATGCACAGGAAGCTAGCATGTGACAAGGGCCTAATGAAGACCTTATATTGTTCAATTCAATTTCTAGCCCTTCCTTCCAAAGGAAAATTTCAAGATCTGTAAATATTTTACCAACAATCCCGGATCAGTGATTTCTCATGCAAAACAAGACTGCATAAATAAATCTGTTGATTATGAAGACATCAACACATTACAGCTGTACCATTGTACCATTCACATGGGGTTTATAATCAATCCTTTCTATTAATATTAGGCCTGTCCCATTCATTTCAGGACAAGTACCAGGCCAACACAGCTGAAGACAACACTCCACACATGGCTCTCTCTATTCACACATTTGTCAGCAATATGATGTGACTGTGCTTCCAATTTTCCATAGCCCACCCACACGTTTAGAATGACTGAGGATATAAGTTTGAATGGGTCATTTGTGCCAATGCCAAAATAACAGCAAGAACACAATACAGTAATTAAAATAATAGCTGCCGAAGATTCCAGTATACAGACACACCTATGATGTTTAATAATGCTAGTCACCTGTGGCTATTGTTCACTCAAAATGGAACCACCCAAATGGAAATGTGGTAACATAATACACATCAGATTTCAAATATTTAGTACCAAAAAAAGGAAGAAAGGTTATTAATAATTTCATAATGATTAAATTTTGAAAGTTATTTTACATAGTTTAAAAATATATGATCAAGATTAACTTCACATGTTTATTTTTTTACTTTTATCAAAGTGACAATCATACATTTAAAATGACATGTGACATCAATACTTCACAAGATTTGTTTTGTTTTGCTTAAACATACGACAGTCCACAATGTTGTTTCATTTAACAGCGTTTCATTACAAGATTGATGAGAAAAAATGCATCTCAACTAATTTTGAAAAGAAATTACATTATTCAAGGTCATGTTTTTTAAAGCATCATTTCATTTAAGGTCAGTGTCCAAGAACTTATCAATGACATTAAGTGAGGACTTATCATAGTTGTTAAAATGTTCTATGTGTATACATATGTACATATACACATAAACATATATACATACATATACATATATATAAATATATATGTAAAGCATCAGACCTGATAAAGAACTTCTTTTTGACATGCCTGCATGAGGTGAAATAACTATTCTTGGCACTAACCAAGTAAATAAATCTATTAAGATGCTTCTACCAAAAAATCAAACTGTTTTTTAAGCTATAGGAAAATTATTTGCCTGGGAAACTAAGTAAGATTCTAAATTGCTAATTTAGGGACATTGACTCCATTTATTTTTAATTCTCTTAGCTCTGGTTTAATGCTCAGATACAATGGCCCATTGAAAACTGAAAAACATTCCAAAGAAATAAAAAACAAAGGAAATCTAGTTTAAGAACAAGGAAACTAAGCTATAAACCACCAGTAAATTTGACTTCCATCTCAATGTGCCAAACTTACTCAGTTTCCCAATCCTGAACTAATCCCTATGGCTTGAAAACTGATATGTTCTTAGAATGTTGAAGACAGTTTCCCAAATCAATCACTGGTGGCTTGAACTAATCATGACCTACTCCCAGGAAAGTGAAGTTGATCCTCCAAAGAGTAAGCCTGACACCCAATGCGAAAGAAGCTGGGGGGGGCGGGGGGAGGGAAGCAATGCCAACAACAGTAGTAGGACTCCAGAACTGTTTTAATATGTATAGGATTATTACATGGGGAAAATTACACACAATACTGGTGAAAAATGTTTAAATCCAGGAAATAGATAAAAATAAAAAAAATTAAAGTAACCCAGAATCCTATCACTTAATTAAAAAATATTGGCAACTCTTCCCTCCAGAAGTTCCTTTACATACACACGTGTAAGTTGTATAAACTATATATCTTGAACTCATAGCTTTTTTCCTCCTATACCATCTGTAGTTGGAATCTTTTAATGCCAACACTGTCAAAATTAAATCTATGTTATCATGTTTTCTAGCTGCAAATATTACATTATATATGTATATATGTACACACATATGTACATATATGCACACACACACCATAATTCACTATACCAGAATTTCCAATTACTGTGCCAGAAATTGGCTTCAGATATGCCTCCAAATTTTGATCCACTCAGTCCTCAAGGCATCCAGAGGATACTCAGAATACAGCTGTATTAGAGCAAGGTTCTAATAGGACTCCTCATTGAAAAAAGGTTTATGAGCACAGCCGCTAAGAGCCACTCTTTCAGATATTCACATTATTTTCAGTTCTTGTCATTATTAGAAACGAATCATTATAAATATAGTTAGGCACATATTTTCCCCAATTGAGGGATCTGGTAACAGAATTTTATATACTTGGATTTTCAGCAAGATTTTAAAGGCTGCAAGGTATACAACATGCAGTGAACTTCTCGGGTGTTAGAACTTTATTACTGGAACTCATAAAGATACAGGGAATTAGTGGTTGTATTCCCATTAGCTGTCCTGTCATCCTTCCTAGAACTACAATGCAACAGGTATCACAAAGAACAGTCAAATTCATTTGGTACCACTCCAGATACCAATAAGAGCTGAAGTGACCTGTTTCACTAGGCTCACAGGTGTTTATATATGCTAAAACAGAGCTCACAGATAGTCTCTGTGAAAAACTGCCATATTAATGATTGTCCATTGACCTGCCTAAGTTCTGGGTAAAGATTTATAAAGAACATCCACAAGATGCCTGGTTCTTTGGAGGTATTTACCATTGTCTTCTACATTCAGACTACAGAAAGGTTGCCAATAACTAATGTAGAAATAACATATCAATGGTATCTCAATGTTAAATTCTGTAGTAATTGATAAATAAGAAGAAATCATAAAGACATAGTGTGATGATTAAAAACATAATTTTATGCATCACTGATTTGAAGCAAATAGATGCTGCTTCTAGGTGAAGCCCTTCAGGTAGATTCTACCTGGAAAAAAATTAGAGCTTTGTCTCCAATGGTAAATATATTCATTTGAAAAATAGATCTTCTATGACCAAAACACACAGCACACAGGCAAGCATAATAGTCATTACATCACGTTATGTATTGTCGGCCCTTTGTTTTCTGAATCAACAAAGCAACCAAGGAGATCTGAACTTTCTCCATAATAACATTTTTGAGGTAATTTTCTTACACAAATATTGCTTTAGATCAAACTGTTTACTGGGGGGCCTCCCTGGTGGCACAGGCAGTTGAGCGCCGCACTGTGAAGCTGTTCGCAGCCTCTGCAGCGTGGGTTCGATCCCGGCCGGCCAGCGAGAATCCCACCTGGTGAAGCAGAACTCACCTGTCTCGCCCAATGCTCCCCTCAGAAGCATGTTTCGTCAGTCTGCCTGTTCTGTTCCCCGCTCTGGCTCTGGTGAATCCTCTCACCTTCCTGTGCATCTGGCCTATACCCCAGCGCTTGTATAAATAAAATAAATCTTTTTTTTTTTTTTTTTGTGGGACCCTCGCCAGTGGCCGGGGATCGAACTGGCACTGCAGAGGGTGCGGACAACCTCGCAACCCAGTGCTCAACTGCTGTGCCACCCAATAAAAACAATCTTTAAAAAAAAAAATTACTGTGTATACAATAACGGTGCAAGAGTAAGGAAGGTGGGCCTCCCCGGTGGCGCAGGGGTTGATCGCTGGGTTGCGAAGCTGCCCGCGGCCTCTGCGGCGCCGGTTCGATCCCCAGCTGCTCCCCAGCCACCAAAGGAGGGTCCCACATGGCGCGCAGACCTCTCCTGCCGCCCGCTGCTCCCCTCAGCAGTGTACTTCGGTCCTTCTGCCTGCTCTGCTCCCCGCTCTGGCTCTGGTGAATTCTCTCACCCTCCCGTGCTTCTGACTGTACCCAGTGCATGTATAAACAAAACAAACAAGCAAATAAATAAATAAAATACCTCTATAAAAATAGAAAGAGTAAGGAAGGTGGATGTGGTCTCTGCATCAAGGTGGCTACAGTTGAAAGAGAAACAAATAAACAGACAACTCTTACACAGAATAAGAGGAACTCTGGTTGGAGAACAACAAAGAACATTGGTCCCTAATATAAACTTAGGAGGAGTGACATCTAATCTGGGCTGACAAAAGACTTAGGTGAAGGATGGTGTGAAAAGAATATAACATGAAACATTCAGAAGGTATTCAAACATCGCTAGAACACAAAGTCTAAGGAAATAATGGGGTAAGACGAGGCTGGAGAAGCAATTAACACATTACAAAATCTAAAGCAAATTAAAGATTTTATATTTTATTCTGAGGTCAGTGGGTAGGTAATAGGATAACCAAATAAAATATGCAAACGTCAGCTACATTTGAATTTAAAATAATAATTTTTAGTATGTCTCAAATATTGCCTAGCACATCATTACATTAAAAAAATTCATCTCAAAGTGAAATTTAACTAAGTGTCCTGTATTTTTTATTTGCTTAACCTGGCCAACTTATTGGGAAGCCACTAAAGGAATTTAATGGGGGGGGAGGCAACATGATGTAATTTGAGCTTAAGAAAGATAACCACTGATTGTGACATAGATAACAGATGCATTCAATTGTCTATGACAGAAGTTTTGAGCAGTTATCTTTTACCTGAGACAAGGCTGGAGATAATAAAGCAATTCCAAGTAAAACTTAGGGCAGTCTCTTGATTGACAGCCTCTCTATGCTTGCCATGTAATTCTTTCTTTTTTTTTTAAAGATTTATTTATTTATTTATACAAGAACCTGGGTTCAGGCCAGATGCGTGGGAGGGTGAGAGGATTCACCAGAGACAGATGGAGAACAGAACAGGCAGACTGACGAAATACACTGCTGAGGGGAGCAGTGGGCGCGACAGGAGAGGTCTGCCGCACCATGTAGGAACCTCGCCGGCTGGCTGGGATCGAACCAGCGCTGCAGAGGCTGCGGACAGCTTCACAGCGCAGCGCTCAATCACCCTCGCCACCAGGGAAGGCCCACCATGTAATTCTTTCTATTGACACTTAAGTTAGTGTATTAGAGTGACGAATGTCACAGAGTCACATTGACTGTAGACTTAATCTTCGACTTCTTCTAGTTTTGAACTGTGTAACATTGAGCAAGATATCTAAGCCCTGTGTCTCAGGGTCCACATCTGTAAAGTGGGAATATAACAGTACTTTACCTTCTTTTGGGGATCAATTCACAGTCAGATATATATAAAGCCTGATGCAGAATAAATGCCATGGAAGTATCAACTCTTATTATAATTATTCACTAATTTATTTCTTTTTTTTCTTTTTTTTAAAGATGTATTTATTTATTTATACAAGCACTAGGCACAGTCAGAAGCGCAGGAGGGTGAGAGAATTCACCAGAGGCAGAGTGGAGAGCAGAACAGGCAGACAGATGAAGTACACTGCTGAGGGGAGCAGCAGGCAGCAGGAGAGGTCTGCGTGTCATGTGGGACCCTCACCAGCGGTCGGGGATCGAACCAGTGCTGCAGAGGCTGCGGGCAGCTTCGCAACCCAGCATTCAACCACTGTGCCACCGGGGAGGTCCTCATTTATTTATTTAAGTAGAATCATTTTAACTTAAATAAACTTACCTAAAAGCAGATGGACAACCAATTTGACACATAAATATAAGGGAATTAAAAAAAAAACATATTGTATACTTTCTTTTACAATATGGCAATGACTATTTTTAAAATCTAAACATCACATTTTGCAGGAAAAAAATGTGAGGCTCAAAGATATTTGTTTAAATCTTAGAGAGACTTAAACACATAGCTGAGGTTGTATCTATAGTTATTAAGTCTCAACAAAGAGATTTCTCCAATTTATTGATGTCACTAGCATACAGATCACTAGAGTTGTATAGCCTTAAATTGCCAATAATTCTAAAACTCTTGCAGCCCCAGTCTCATGCCTGGCTTTCCATCTCTGAATCTTTCTTTAGTGTTGCCCATCTTGCTAGCCCCCTCTTCAAAGCCCTTTTCCCCCTGCTCTTAAAAATAGGGATGAGGGATATACTTTATCAGGATCAGAGTTCTTTAACTGGACTCCCAATGGTTAGGGAGATAGATACTCAATGGAGAAGATTCAGAAGAAGCTTCTGCAGACTCTCTTTCTCCCCCCCATCTCTCTCTCTCTCTCTCTCTCTCTCTCTCTCTCTCTCTCGCTCTCTCGCTCTCGTGTGTGCACGCGCACACACATATACACACACACAATATCTATAAATCCTTATATTTGGTAATACCCCAGGGTTCAATATCTCTTTTTTTTAGCTCTAGGTATATCAGAAGGCTTAATGCAAAGATGGAGAAATAATGCAATTGCTAAATCAAAGTATGTGCTCATGTGCCACCTAAAATCACCCTGATGCTTACACTTCAGAAAACTGTGTCACAAACAATTCTAACCTGAATATAAATTAAAAAAAATAAAATGAACGAGGAGTGAACAGCTGAAGTTCCAGTCACCTGACACAAAAAGCAACACCTCTCTAAGCAGTCAATGCTGATGACCAAGGACAAACAATTTGTTCCTCTATGGCAAATCTTTTCATATGGAGTGTTGATTTACGAGCTTGAGAATAAACAACATCCTAATAATACATGTACACATGCCTACCACCATTTGGCTTCCCATATTTATTTTCTAAATTTTACAAGTCAAGGCAGCCTTATAATGATTTTGATAAAGAAATGTGATTCATACCTGGATGACTGCAGAGAACATTTAAAATACAAAATCCATTTAGTACCGATTAGCCTTAGAATATTATTTATGTAATCTGTCACAATGGCAGATATTAGAGAGAACATTTTTCTCTTTCCTTTGGAACAGTTTATCAATCACCCTTGCTCCTGACAAGTCCTTAGGAGGAGAACATTTATCAGGATGTATTAGAAGACTCTAAAAATAAAGGCTGAAACTAGTGTTTATAAGGAGAATATGGGCTGATTGCAAAGACTTGAGGAAAGAGTGCTTTGTTTCCAAGTCCCTGCAGGCAACAGAAGTCAAGTTCATGAGAATGTACTGGTAGTGCTGGAGAGCAGAGGGAAGGAATCAGCTGAGGGTTTGTAAACTGTGTATTGTGCAAAGAGAGGGAGTTACACAATACAGTGATTAATACCTGTCTTCCAACAAACAGTATGAGATGTATTGATAAGTCAGTACTTTTCAAATTTGCAAATGTCACAGAATTCAAGTTACCCAGAGGAGTCAAACAAGTAATAAAAGCCTTGTATGACGAATGATAATATTTAGTATTTACACAATATCGTGCTATTCATCTTGAAAATGGGAACTGAACTGAACTTCGTAGTTAGAGTAACAACCTAGAAATCCTCCACTCAGTCAGTTTCCTCTTGGCAGATCTCTTAACTCATTCAAGGTCTCTATTCCACTTTTGGAAAAGTAATTTCCAGACGTGCCTTCCAGGAACCTAAAAGGGAAGTTTGGTTAGTAATAAAGTAACTGTGCTGGTTTCTCAGTTGTGACAAACTTGCTGTGTGATAATATAAAATGCTAATATTCAGGCAAATTGGGTGAGAAGTATATAAGAACTCTATGTATCATCTCATTGCAACTTTTCTCTAAATATGAAACTCTTTAAAAATTAAAAATTCATTAAAAACTACAACATACCAGTGATGTAAGTTTGCTCTCTCTTAATTAACCTCTTCCCCACCTTGAGTCTGACTCTGAAATAGGTAATAAATGTGAAAGGAGATGCAACTAAAAAGAAAACAAGTTTTCAATCATGCAGGATCTGGCATATAGAAGTGGCTCAAATTTTTATTAAAGAAAAAAATAAGAATTAAAGATCATGCATAGGGGCTGGGGAAAGTAGGCACAGAGATGGAATAAACAGATAACTTAAATGTTACATGTGATCTAGGAGAGATGACAGAAGAATTAAAAAAAAAAACTGTATATAGGTAGAAAGTGAGATATGCCATCATTTCTCTGCGAAATTTGAGAGACATTCATTCTAACTGGAAGATCCAAATCAATTATTTCAATACAGTCTCACAAGAGTATTTGGACAGATGTGTTTCCATTTCATAGCTGAAGGGACTCAGACACAGGGAGGTTAAATGCTTTACTTGTGGTCTCCTTGTGTCCTTGAGCAAGGATGTTAGCAGACTGAAATGAAGGTGAATCTGTCCTACGCCCATAACTCACTTATGGAACATAAATGTTATAAAGTCTGCCAGCTCTCACACCTCAGGACTTATTAATTAGCAAGTGTGGAAGCTGCCAGGTTGTTGCTCTCAATGACAATGGGCAGGGTCTCTGAGTTACCGCCAGGGGAGAGTGTGAAGTCACTTCAGGCATTTGAAGTTTGGGAGTTATTAAACATTGTATAAAGGTGAACATGATTATCCAGCAAAATATCTAACCACCCAGACTTATATCCATTATTGAAGCAAAATCCCTAAACTTTCTCTAGGTCACAACTCAAACTTTCATTAACGTCTTCTTTCCCATCTAGAATCTCACTGATAGTGTTGGACTCTTTTACATTCACCTCTTTGCGAGAGGAGAAAGAGAGAGAAGGTAGGAAGGAAGAAACACTCCTCTCACAAGGTGAACGCCAATTTTTGAGCCCCACTATGCCATGACACGGTGATCGATCTCCACATTACCCTGTGCCTTTGCAGTAGGCACCTACCGAGCCAAGGATTTGCAAAAATCATGGCTAAAAAGGGGCTCATTTAATTGTGGTCAGCCTTGAAACTCTTCATGTTAACTGGCATTCTAGTTTAACCTGTTTAAGAAAAAAAAATTTCTTTTGAGACCAAGTACTCAGATCTCCTCTCTGAGTTAAAGTGTTGCCTTCTATGTTGTAATACTTGTCCAGAATCTCATTTTCATCATCATCACTATCACAGTCAATAATAGCAATCTCTTATGGAAATCTCTCTCTGTATGAGACACTATAGTAAGCAACCCATGTGCATTATCTCCTTTAGTCAGAAAAAATAATGTCCCCATGGAGCAGGTACTATTATTTACCCTATTTTCCCAGGGATAAAGCAAGATTACCCCCAGGAAGTGGCAAGATCCCAATTCAAACCCAGATTCAGAACTATGCTCTAAGTACCTGGTGAATGCACCTTCAAAATTTAGGGAAAAATTTGTATGTTCAGTTCCCCATGTGGCTTGGCATGGGATGGAATGAGGTAGGGTGGAGTGGAGTGCGGTGAGGTGGGGAGGTTTGGTGGGGTGTGATGGGATTCTCTGTCTGGAACTTTCTTATGTTGAAAACAAATTGCAAACCCAAATGCCCAAAAATAAATGACTGCATCAGGAAGATGTGGTATATATACACAATGGAATATTATTCAGCAATCAAAAAAGATAAACTCATGCCATTCGGAGCAATGTGGATGGAGCTAGAAGGAATTATGCTCAGTGAAATAAGACAGAAGGAAAAAGAAAAAATATCAGATGGTTTCACTTAGAGCAGGAATATAGGGGAACCAAATAAGACATCAATGTAAACAAAAAAATTACAGTAAAAAACACAACAAAGCAAAAACAGACAATTATAAATCAGAGACATCCTGCAGGGGAGGAGGAGGGAGAGGGATCAGAAGGAGGGAGGGAGGAGCACAGGGGACTGAGGTGATGGTGCACGGGTCATTGGTGAAGGAAATTCTATGGGGACTACACCTGAGGGGGTAAGGGGAAGCAAATACTGTTTAAAAATGAACAATGATGGGGCCTCCCCGGTGGTGCAGCCAGTTGAGCACAGCACTGTGAAGCTGTCCTCAGCCTCTGCAGCACAGATTCGATTCCTGGCTGGCCAAGGAGATTCCCACATGGCATGGCAGACCTCTCCACTAGACCAGAGTTTTGTCTTTTTTTTTTTCACCACTGAAAATTTGCTGGACAAAGGTCTGCAGAGAGTGAGCACTGAATAACTCTTTATTTAAGAACAACTAATAATCTTGATGGAGGCAGTAGTGTATATTGAGTATAAAACTGGGAGTCATGCAAACTTTCACACTTATGGAAACCTCAAGCAAAATTAGAGTCAAAATCCCTAAACAAAGGTAATGAGCCTAGTAATTTCACACAGGCATCTCTTGTGGACTAATGACAAAACCTACAAAACACCAGAGAGTAGGTGCATTGTAAGATTTTACTATTGTTACATGTCAACAGATGCTTCATTTCATTACCTATTTGTCTTCTGACTAGTTCTCTTAACACAAATCATGTATGTAAATTAAATATGGTCCCTTTGTAGAGTCTGGCTTCTGCATTCATTGGTTGAACCCCATCTGTGAATATTCTAGAGACACTTTTGGATTCTGATTTCATAAACAAAAATAACCTGGCCAGAACCGTCAATGGAATCTGTCTGAATGCTGATGATAAGCCAGCGTGATGCCTGATCGGTGGAGAGCAAAGATGAGCTGGCTTGCATTTTAGGCAAGAGGGGACATGTGCATTCATAGGAAGCAGAAGTTATTGGTTTGGAGGAAAGAGATATTGCAACAAAAGAGACTATTAGAGTTGACGACATGTTTCTACTATAAAGTACCTAAAGTACCTCGGAGAGTAGACTCCTCTTTTTATTCCTTGAAAATGAAGCAGCATGTGCCAGTTAGAGTTTTAGTAGAAATGTGAGTGTGTGCCTGAATGTTCCAATCCAAGCTTTTGGCAAATGAAGACAAACAGTTTCAGCACAGATCACAAGACCAATGTTCTCAAAGGAGGGGAGAAAAAGCTAGGGTTTGCACAAAGATTTTCTTATTGCTAAGATTTTACTTTTTTTCTTCTCCTACTTCAAGAATTTTCATGTTCTGCTCAATACCAGCCCCACAGACCTGGAAACCAGCTTCCCATAGTCAGGAGCTGGCACCGGATTGATGTCTGTAATCCAGGCTGCACATCACCAAACATTTGCTGACTCCCAACAGATGCTGCAAAAGGCAGGCCAGACTCGCCTCCTTTCCTTGGCGGCTCTTCTGCTTTCTCTTCCGAGGTCTCATGTTTCCTTGCAGTACACAGTGTCTGTCTGAAGAGTAGATGTTTTTGAGAGGGCTATTTTTCTCGGCAATTCTCCACTACTGTTTGCTGATTCAATCCCAGAATGTTCCCTGTACAGGCATCTCTCAAAAAGGAAAGTGCAAGTTTTGTCTTTTTCCTCATCCTCTGTTTGGTTTCTCTATATCCCACATATTTGTTAAACCATCCAATATTTATCATTTTCCTCCTGACTTATTTCACTTAGTATAATCACTTCCAGCTCCATCCGTGTTGCTGCAAATGACAAAACTTGAAAGCTGACTGTAGAGCTGAGGCATAAGCAGGAGAGGGGGAGAGAGAGATCAAAACAGGGTTGGGAAGAGCACAAGGGACTGTAGTGATAGATTGTGGGTGCTCTGGTGATGACAGAACTACGGGGATGACACTGAGGGGAGAAATCAAATACTGTCCCCAAATTAACAACAATGTAAGAAAATAAATATTTTTTTTAAAGGAGGAAGCAGGACTTAACCAAAACTGTAATCTGACAACTTGAATTTATATAACTGGTTTCCATAATAAAAAAATGAAAATAAAAGCATTTTATTTCACAGTGAAAGTTGGCCTTCCATGAAATATTAGCAGGGAAATAAGACTAAAAATACTGAAGTTGGTCTAAAATACTTTTAAAGGTAAATCTGATGCCTATAAAACATACTAAATGTGCTGTGTACAAAAAAATATGTGGCAGATGACACTACTTTATCCAAAAACTAGTTGCCTGTTCTCTTTCTGTGTTTCCTTCTAATCTCAATGCTAACATATCAGCTTCAGAAATGACAATATGTAATCAATTTTCCTACAAGCCAGAGGGCAGAGAACATTTTTCATAGGTATTCTTTTTGCCAACCAGAGCATTTCCATGGATAGTCGACAAACTTTGGAAGAAATAGAGAGACAGTATCGTTACCATTTTCCTTACTAATCTGGATAATTTCATTTGAAATGAAGAGCAACCCATTCAGGCTTATCTAATGGAAGGGGAGTTTTCTGGGGAAAAAAAAAAAAAAAGCATGAACTCAAGTAGAAAAATGAACTGTTTCAAATCCAAACCAGCCTTATTGGTTCCTGTCTCCCCTACTGGGAGAGCCCTTACACCTGCTCTGCAGAGCTCCTCCACTCTCTCCCTCTGCTATATTCCTCCTCTGTTCTCTACTCTGGGGCAAAATGACAAATGGGATTATTTCATGCATGTCCACCTTTCAGTGCTTTGAACATCCACACACATGTGAACATAAAAAGTCCTTTCACTGCTGTCCCCTCCATCAGTTTCACTTTCCAGGCACCTCATACACCATGACATCTCACTACACTAACTGGAACTCTAGTATTTAAAGATACATATTTCCAATAAAACCTGGCTCCTAAATGCAAGCCAACTACTTTATCTGGGGCTCTACTGAAAAATCAATAATCTGTTCCAAAGCTATAGAAAATCATGATTTTTTGAGCTTACCATGAAACAATATGCTTCGTAAGGGATTTTCTTCTCTTTTTTTTTTATTCAATGGAAAGGAACTTTAGTACATTTAGTGTGTGACAGAGAGAAGAGAAAGAATATAGTTTAAAAGTTTCTGATTTTCAAAGTGCAAATTTGACTGCCTGCACCCCTAGCTGCCTTGGGGACCAGTCTCCCATACATGGTTCTATTGTGCATCACTTATAAAATCTTATAACTTTGGGCCCTGAAGCATTCCAACAGCATCCTTCTGCCTTCCAGATGGATGTCTTTTAGTCTCATAGTTTCTCAATTACAAATTTTGAAGGAGAATCTGATTGCAATGATTCATTTTTTAATTCCTAAAAGTAGAACACAGTTAACTGATCAGCACTGAAAATGCCGTCCACAGATCAAATGTTCATCTCCACAGGGCATGGAGAGAGAGGCATAGATTACAGATGGGGCCGTTTTCTATAAAAACCTGTGTGGAAAGAACATGTGATGTCATCAACACAATGTTTCAGGTTTTAAAATGTTCAGTAAGGGCCTCCCCGGTGGCGCAGCGGTTGAGCGCTGGGTTGCGAAGCTGCCTGCAGCCTCTGCAGCCGGTTCGATCCCTGGCTGCTCCCCGGCCACCGGAGGAGGGTCCCACATGGCGAGCAGACCTCTCCTACCGCCCGCTGCTCCCCTCAGCAGTGTACTTCGGTCCTTCTGCCTGCTCTGCTCCCCGCTCTGGCTCTGGTGATTTCTCTCACCCTCCCGCGCTTCTGACTGTACCCAGTGCATGTATAAAACAAACAAACAAACAAACAAATAATAAATAAATAAATAAATAAATAAATAAGACATGCCTCTAGAAAATTAAAAAAAAATAAAATAAAATAAAATAAAATGTTCAGTAAGCCACCAATAAATTGTCACCTTTGAAGATGGGTGAATGTTACTTCATGAAAAGACAAGCAATTCAAATCAACATGTTGAAGGACTCCATGCCACTGGCATCTATGTAGAGGAAAAAGCTTGGGGAAGTAGTAAAATGGTCTTCATATTTAAATACAAAGGAATGTCTGAAATAACTACTCAAATAGCAAGTCAATACTAGGTATCATAAGAGACATAGGATGTGTCTAGGCTACAACATGCCTTCAAGGGTTTTCTTTCTTCTTTTTTTTTTTTCAGAATTTTCAGAGACTAATGAAGCATGTATTAGAGATAAGATTAATACAAAGTAGGACCTTTAGTAGCATATAGATCAAAGGTAGCATATAGATGCTACCTTTAGCAGCATATGCCCTGGGAAACTAACTCTACAGCGATTATTTCTAGCAGGGAGATTTGCTAAGGAAGTAGTAATTGAGATAGAGCTTAAAGCTAAGTAGAATTTATACTTGAAAAAGTGGAGGAGACTCCAGGTTGAGGTAGTCCTGAGAACAGCCAATACTGGGGCAGTGAGTAGGTAAAAAAGAATGAAGTGGAATGAATTGGGTTCAAATCATCTGAAACTATATCCAAAAGTCCAGGGGAACCCAGAGCATTGAAGTGGTAGGATTAAAACCATGCTCCATGATAATAAATCCGGAAGGAATGAGAAAGATTTCAGAGGGCAGACACTAGAGGTGGGAAAACTTTTGAATTTTACTCTAAGGAACTTATCTAACAGAAACAAAACTCAAATATATGAAAATATTTATTGCATTTTTAATAATAGAGATAAAAGAGGAAATCACCTAAGTGCCTATTAACAGGGGAAATTTTGATTATCCATGTAACTCATAGAATACTATAAGGCTATTAAAAATATTTTCATGTAAGGACAAGGATCTCTAGTATGTTCTTAAGAAATTAAAAGAAACAGAAAAACTAGACATAATGCCATCATAATTTTGCTTAAGAAAAAACAACGAATAATATTTATGTATACAATGGATACACACTAGAACCTTAGGGTAAAGGTTCTGGAGTTAGCCCCACAAGGTCAAAATTCTGTCTCAACATTTATGAAAGAAAGCAAAAGGGATTGCGTGTGAAAACTTAGGCAAAGTGTGTGGCTCTTTGTACATCTGATGTATAATGCCAGTAAATAGTGACTCTGGTTAATAATTTGTGGTGGTGATACATATATTGATATGTCTACATTGTATTGATAATCAAAAGTATATATTAATATGTTATATGGGCATAGCAAAATGTGGGAAATTTAAAAGAATAAAACTAACAGTTTTAATAGCTGGGCAGTAAGATTAGTGGGAAGAAAACTTAATTTTTCTTTGTTCCCTTTGTTTTACTTGAATCAGCTACTCTTTAAAAAGAAGATATATATATATATATATATATATATATATTCCTTATAGAAAAGATACTATGTTATTTGAACTTATACTTCAATAGGAAGGGGAAAGATACCTGAAATATAGACCTCTAAGTTACTTCAAAAGAAAGCACTTACCCACTGATTAGATCTAAAGGCAAAGAAGAGAAAGAAATTCAAGATGACAGGGGTGTTTTGAGCCTTGATGGCTAAAAGAACAGCACTGCTTCTAATAGCAGGGGGAAATGAAGAGTTGGGAAGCAAAGTCACATCAGTTTTGTATGTTATTAATTGATTGTTGCATGAAAAAGCATTCATTTTGTGAAAAGTTCTTCTAGCAGGACTGTTCCTCTTTAATTGATGATAAACCTGAAGTAGAGGGTGGGAAAGTTTGTAAGGTTACTTTTTCTTTCTTTTTTTATTTAATAGAATTTTAGAGCAGTGTTTGGGTTACAATAAAACTGAACAGAAAATACAGAATTCCCATATTTGCCCTGCCTTCACCCATGCATAACCTCCTGTCCTACCACCATTCCACACCACAGTGGCACATTTGTTCCACTTGATAGAACTACACTGACATAGCATTATTACCCAAAATCTATAGCTTACATTACATTTCAGTCTTGGTTTTGTACATTTTATGGGTTTGACAAATGTAGGATGACAAGTATCCACCATTCCAGTATCATACACAATAGTTTCACTGCTCTAAAACTGCTACATTCTGGTTTTTCACCCTCTCTCCTAACCCCTAGCAACCATGCTTTTTATTTTATAAAAATAAAATACTAAACTTTAAAAATACTTAAATTTATTTTAACATTTCCATATTTTTTCCAGAATTTCCTTTTCCAGAATTCCATATAGTTGGACATGAAATGTATGTAAGATTGCTTTATTTCACTTAGTAATAAAGCATCTATGTTTCCTCCATGTCATCACAGCCTTGACTCAAGCTTATTTCTTTTTAGGGCTGATAGATTCAGGCAACTCAAGCACTTGAATGTATCACAGTTTATCTATCCATTCACCTACCGAAGGATATCTTGCTTGCTTCCAAGTTTGGGAATAGACACTTGTGTACAAATATATTTATGTGGACATAAATTTTTAATTCACTTGGATAAGTATTAAAGAGCACAACTATTAGATCAAGTGGAAGGACTAAAGTTTCCTCTGGTAAGAAATCACCAAACTGTCTTCCAAAGTGACTTAGCATTTTGCATTCCTACAATGAATGAGAGTTCCTGTTGTTCCATCTCCTCACCAGGATTTGCCATGGTCAGTGGTTCCAGGTTGGGATCATTCTAACAGGTATGTAGTGATATCTCATTGGCTTAATTTATAATTCACTAACAATACAATGATGTTGAACAACTTTTCATACCTTGTTTAAAAGATTTATTTATTTTATGCATACAAGAACTGGGGTATAGGCCAGAGGTATGGGGGTGAGAGGATTCACCAGAGACAGAGTGGGGAGCAGAACAGGCAGACTGAAATACACTGCTGCAGGGAGTAGCGGGCAAGTCAGGAGAGGTCTGCTGCGCCATGTGCGTCACCTCCCTGGCCTGGGATGGAACTCCTGCTGCAGAGGCTGCGGTAACTTCACAGTGCTGTGCTCAACCCCTTGCACCATCAGGGAGGCCCAACTTTTCATGTTTACTTACCACTGGTATATATTCTTTGGTGAGATGTCTGTTCAGGTCTTCCAGGAGGATGTTTATTTTCTCATTGTTGAGTTTTAAGAGTTTGTGATACATTTTAGATAATAGTATTTCATTAGATGTATTTTTGAAAATATTTTCTCCCAGTTCACATCCCCGTCTTGTCTTCTGAAGCTCGTGAGATTCCCTTTTTTTAGAGCAAAGTTTTAATTTTAATAAAACTCAGCCCATCAATTATTTTTTTTCATAGATAATGTCTTTGATGTTGTATCATTGCCATATCCAGAATTAACTAGTTTGTTTCCTGTGTTATCTTAGGTTAAGCTTTTATAATATGTTGTCTAAAGAATAAATACTTTCTTAATTCTTAAACTTTAAATTTTTCATATATGGCACAGCAGACCTCTCCTGACTTGCCCACTGCTCCCCTTAAGAGTGTATTTCAGTACATCTGCCTGTTCTGCTCCCCACTCTGTCTCTGGGGAATCCTCTCACCCCCCCACCTCAACCTGTACCCCAGCTCCTTTTTTTAAAGATTTATTTATTTATTTATTTATTTATTTATTTATTTATTTATACAAGCACTGGGGTACAGTCAGAAGCGCGGGAGGGTGAGAGAATTCACTAGAGCCAGAGTGGAGAGCAGAACAGGCAGACTGACGAAGTACACTACTGAGGGGAGCAGCGGGTAGCAGGAGAGGTCTGCGCGCCATGTGGGACCCTCGCCCGGCAGCTGGGGTTTGAACCAGCGCTGCAGAGGCTGCTGGCAGCTTTGCAACCCAGCGCTCAACCACTGCGCCACCAGGGAGGCACTATACCCCAGCTCTTGTATGCATAAATAAATAAAATAAATCTTTAAAATAAGATAAAAATAAATTTTTCATATAGTTCATAATATTTCAGAGTCTTAGCTCTACTAACTGAGGATAATTTTCCACTCCAAATATTGAGAGTTGCTGCGTGTTCATCAAGTCAATGTGATATCTAACATCTAAGTGTTTAAAAGAAGATTCTGTCAATTGGCCAGATGTTACCAAATGCTCAGCTACTTGTCAATGCGTGTACAGATGGTTCCAGAAACATGTAATTGATTGATAGAGGCTTTTTATTTTTCATCCACATGTTGGGTATCAGGGAAACAAATCTACCTTCACTTTAACATCTTTACTAGACAAATGAAAACTAAAGTTTCAATTAAACAGTGCAGGACTGATGGTAAGTAATCACAGATGCTACCTTAGGTCAAAGATATAATGAAAGAACAGATTCTTTTAGATACAAGCAAATGAAGAATCTTGTATCAATTGTATTGAGGTTTTTAGATTGTTGTCATTATAGTGTTACCTTCTATATCTGTATTCAGATTTCAAATCTTTTATTTATGAATTGTCTCTTGGCATGGCAAGTGATAGTAACAATTTCATTAACAACTTTAGACTCCAGACTCTAGGAGCCTAAATTTATCTATTCAAAAATCATGTTGTTATTGCAATGGAGTAAATTATAATATAGGGCACAGAATGAAGATCTAATTTTTGCACAATGGCAGACTATAGTATAATTGACCTATGTAAACTTAACCCCTATACTGAACCCATACACCTGACCTATAGTACTATAGACATTACAATGAGATAAATTAGAATACCGCTGTCATAGCACTACACGATACAGTTGGCCAAAGAGTAATAGTCTCCATACAGGGGTAAATTACAAGACAGCAGAGTTAAATGTCATGTATAAAAAAAAGAAAAAGAAAAAATATATATATATAGGCTTATAAATGAATAGTATGATCTGTATTTAAAAACAACAAAGTGGGGCCTCCCTGGTGGTGCAAGGGGTTAAGATGCAACCTATGAAGCTATCTGCAGCCACTGTAGCATGAGTTCTATCCCCAGCCATGGAGCTACCAACACGGCGCTGCAGACCTCTCCGAACTTGCCTGCTGCTTCCCTCAGCAGTGTATTTCAGTCAATCTGCCTGTTCTGTTCCCCACTATGTCTGTGGTGAATCCTCTCGCCGCCCCCACCCCCCCCCACACACCTCTGGCCTATATCCCAGTTCTTGTATGCATAAATAAATCTTTTTTAAAAATTTAAAAAATTTAAAAAACTGACTAGTCAGAGAAACAAAACCAGTAGGATATATAGAGATATGTATGAGGAGTTTTATTATGAAGGGCTAGAAGTTCCACAAGCTGCTATCTTTAAGGTAGAGTATAGGCAAAGATGGTAACATAATTCAGCCTAAGTCCAAAGGCCTAAGAATCAGGGAAATGATATAAATTCCAATCTGAGTTCAAAAGCCAAAAAGCAGAGGGGCCAGCTTCCCAGGGCAGGAGGAGATGGATGTCTCAGCAGGAGCAGAGAGAGAAAATTCACACTTCCACAGCATTTTTGTTCTGTTTGGAATCTTAATGGATTGGATAAAGCCCATTCACAATGGGGAGGACCATCTTCTTTACTCAGTTCACAAATTTAAATGCAAATCTCTTCCAGAAATACCCTCACAGATATTCCAAAGTAATGCTTTTCTATGTATTTGGGTATCTCTTAACCCAGTCATGATATAAAATTAACAATTAAAAAAATAAGTCTATCACTCAGACTGCGAAGTGGGAAAGGAATGGAGATTTGAAAGTGTGGCAAGGTGTGGCAATCAAGAAGTCTTCTAATTCCACTCCTAGGTATTTACCCAAAGGACACAGAAACATCAATTCCAAAGAACACCTGCACCCCTATGTGTATAGCAGCACTGTTTACAATAGCTAAGCTTTGGAAACAGCCCAAATGCCCAAAAATAGATGACTGGATCAAGAAGATGTGGTACATATATACCATGGAATATTACTCAGCATTCAAAAAAGATAAACACATGCAATTTGCAGCAACATGGATGGCGCTGGAAGGGATCATGCTCAGCGAAATAAGCCAAAAAGAAAAAGAAAAATACCGGATGGTCTCACTCATAGCAGGAATCTAGAAAACTTAAATAAGGGATCAGGAAAAAGAATAACTATAAGAAAGTGAAAATCAAAATCAACAAAAAACTATGAACCAGAGACACTTTTTGGGGGTTGGGGGCCAGGAGGGGAGGGATTGGGGTCAGAATGGGGCATGTGCAGTTGTATGGGGGAATATAAAAATAAAATTTATTATTTAATTAAAAAAAAAGAGTGCTAAAAATATATATATAAATAAATAAATAGCACACATAAAAAAAAAGAAGTCTTCTAAAAGATGATGAACAACTACTTAAATCTTGTGGTTTTATTTTTTCACATACTTGTTTAATGTAAACAACTTATAAACACAAAGAAGAGTGAGAGAAATTTAACCAAGATAAAAACAACAGCTAATTCTGTGATGGCTATTTGAATAACTGTTACTTTCTTTTTTTGTATTTTTCTGTTTCTTAATTGAGGTAACACTGATTTACAATTTTGTTTGTATTTGAGAGATAGAGGATCTTCCCCACCACCAAAACACCATAGACCTCCAACACAGTCCACTGTGCCCCTCCTCATCTGTTCTCATCCCTTCCTTTATCTCTCTGGTAGCCTCATTTCCACAGTCAGATTTTTAGGTTTTATTATTGGTTTGGCTTCATCTTCTCTGGCTGTGATTTGCAGTTAAAAAGTAGGAACAGAGTTAAGGTATGAAAGGTCAGTTCTAGGCTGCCCTGTCTCTCGGTACAGCTGCTCGCTGCATCTTTCTTTGCAAATCAGAGCCCTGGGTCTGAACAGTAGCCCTGTGACCCCTTCATACTTCACCCTACTGAGACTCTTGGGTGGGTGCCTGGATTTTAGTTCCTCAGCTTCTACAGCTTAAACTAATATTGGCCAATAAAATATGTTGCTTTGGGCCTGCCCTGGTGGCACAGGCTGTTGAGCGCAGCGCAGTTAAGCTGTCCGCAGCCTCTGCAATGCCGGTTCAATCCCGGCCAGCCTGTGAGGGTCCCATATGGCACAGCAGACCTCTCCTGTCACGCCCACTGCAGCAGTGTATTTTGTCAGTCTGTCTGTTCTGGTCTCCACTCTGTCTCTGGTGAATCCTCTCACCCTCCCAAGAATCTGGCCTGTACCCCGGTTCTTGCATAAATAAATAAATAAATAGATAGATAGATAGATAGATAGATAGATAGATAGATAGATAGATAAATAAATCTTTAAAAAATAAAATATGCTGTCTCTTCAGATGTCTATAACTGTCTGAGACAATCTAGCTTGGACAGAAGAACAGAAAGAACCACTGTAGGAGAAGGTACAAGCAATTAAGGGTCACTGACTGCCCCAGGGTTCTGCCATGTAGAAAGGTGAGTGTTAACATTAGATTTGTCTTCATGGGGGCACTGCCCGAGTGACAGTAAAAGTTAATCCTACAGAGGCACAAGCATCTGATATAAATTTAAGTTCAGTGCCTCCCCTGGTGACGCAGGTGGTTGAGAGCAGCACTGTGAAGCTGTCCGCAGCCTCTGCAGTGCCGGTTCGATCCCAACCAGCCGGCGAGGGTCCCACATGGTGCAGCAGACCTCTCCTGTCTTGCCCACTTCTCCCCTCAGCAGTGTATTTCGTCAGTCTGCCTGTTCTGCTCCCCACTCTGTCTCTGGTGAGCTCTCTCACCCTCCTGCACATCTGGCCTGTACCCCGGTTCCTGTATAAATGAATAAATAAATATTTTTAAAAAAAAATTAAGTTCAGTCCATTCCTGGCAACATGGGACTTAAGATAAATCAGCAAAATTAGAAGCAGATACACAAAAGGCAATGAAAAACACCCTCATCCGATTGGGCAAAATAAAGATAGATCATTCGCAGCATAAACACAGTCCAGAAAAGCAGACAGCAATCAGCTTGGGTGGAGTGACCATGACATTGAGATTCATTAAATAGATCCCACCTTTAAAACAATTGCACAAAACGATACAGATACAGTTCAAAGATAAGAAAAAAGTTCTTTCCAGGTGCTTACAGCTATAGGTTCATGAACAGGTCTAGGAGTGACCTATAGTGGAGAGTAGAGAATTTTCCTTTCCATGTTAATAATCTTCTAAATCCAAAGTCAACCCTCTCTGGGCCAAACATCCTATTCCTGAATGTTTGCTTAATCCAGGCTGACACAACCTCAACAAAAATCAAGAGCAGTCATGGGAGAGGATATGCAGCATCTGGCAAGAGAATGTTGACATGAAATTGAAAATAGATACTTGTGGGGCCTCCCTGGTGGCTCAAGGGGTTGAGCACCGCACTATGAAGCAATCCGAAGCCTCTGCAGCACAAGTTCGATCCCCCAGCCGGACAGAGAATAACCCACATAGTGCAACAGACCTCTCCTGACTGGTCCACTGCTCCCCTTAGCAGTGTATTTCAATCAGTCTGGTTGTTCTGTTCCCCACTCTGTCTCTGGTGAATCCTCTCACCTGCTGCATCTCTGGCCTGTATCACAGCTCTTGTATGCATAAATAAATAAATCTTAAAAAAAAGAGATACTTGTTTGAGCTCTTAGCATGTACCAGGCACTGTGTAAAATGTTTCAGGATAAAGCACATTGTTTAATCCTAACATAATGCAACAGTATAAGTACTATTATAATGATCCTTTTATAGATGAAGAACAGATACTCAGAGTTCAAGTAATTTACCTAAAGTCACATCGAATATTGGTTTTGTAGTGTGTTAATTTAGTAATCCTGGAACTACATTTCCAGAATTCCCTTTCATGTATGGTTGCAATTATGCTGCCCATAAGAGACATTAGCTATAACTACAGTGAATCAGCAGCCATTTTACTTTGGACATCCCTATGGGTTAGAGAGAGGTACAGTGTTTCTGCTTGTCCTTATTTTTCTCCAATTTGAGTCTAGCTCTTCCTCCTGACTGGAATTCAACAGCAACTCCAATTCTACCACCAGCTGTTTCACTGAAATCTCACAGAAGCAATACCCAGAGAATCAGCAATTTTTCATAGACTTCTACACAAGCCCCTACTCCACTCCAGCAGCCAGATGTGCCTCACTTCCTATCAGCTTGGCTCCACCACCTATCCCACCCTGGTGCATCTATGTCAGGGACTTTTCTCTCATGCTCTATAGACTTTTTGTTTTCCATCCATAAATGGATTCTACATACTTCTCATTTTCTAATACTTATGGTGATTCTGTGTCACTAAGTAAGAGGAATGATACACTGATATAGCAGGTTGTGGGGCCAGGATTCCAATATGGAGTCACATGGTTTGGCACCATTCCCTGTTAGGTTACTTGCAGCTATCTAAGGCAATACCAGGACTTATTTGTTAGAATTAATCTTCATTTTGCCAAGAAAACCAAAAAGTAAATTATTTGTAGCAAATTTATCTTAAGGACATCTTTATACACAAAGCTTCCTAATGTTTTCAATGAACCAAAAGTTTAAAAAAAATAGTAAATAGTAAACAGTAAGTGGTAAATAAGGATATAAAATATACAAGCATGGTGTCAGTGATGAGCGGATTCTATTAAGCCTCCCTGAAGAAATATATGGAAATTATATACCCATAGAAAAGCCAGAATACATGATTCTTTATATAAATCAAGTTTCTTTCACCCCAAACATTCATGAAGGTCCTGTGACTGCAGTTTTAATACCTATTCTCTTATGCACAGAGAATTCCACAGTGCATAATAGAAGGTCCTGAGTCTACTGAAGCTTGAAGGATGCTCATCACCAAAGGCAATGCAAGAAGATTTACTCATCATCATTTGCAGAAGATCTACATTCTCTCCCACTCAAAACCTTTTGGTGATTGTCCAAACTAATTTTTCAGATGACACTGTGTGGCTTACATCCATTGCCCTCTCCTCCATATCATAAAGATCTATCCTTGCATCAAGCCCTCCTATGTTCTAGGAACACTCCCTACCTGGCAATTGTGTTCTTAATCATGCATTTTCTGTAACTTTATTTGTCCTTAAAAATACCAAATTCATAAACACATCTTTGAAAAAGACAGCTAGTGAACTCTTATCTCTCCAGTCAAGCACAGGTGCATTCAATGAAATATAAAAAATAAGAGAAAGCAGTGGGGATATGGTACAAGTGAGAGTTCAGTAAAACATCTGTTTATATCTGGAAATATTTTTGAGAAGTGGTTGGACTCTCACCCACCTTCCCAGGTGCTGAGTTCTTTTGTTGAGTATATCTGGCCATGTATATATGGACAAGAGATAGAGATAGAATTATTGTATCCAAACATAAAGTAAATCCAGGAAAACTGAAGAAGAGAAATTATGCAAACTTTGTGTTCTAGGCTTTAGGAGAGATTTTTAAGGTCACTAATTGGAAATTTTACAGTTTTAATCATAACAGCTATTACTTATAACATATCTAGTCATTTTCTATGCACTAAACTAGATATTGGAAATTATTTTTTTAAGATTTTTGTAATTTATTTATACAAGAACTGGGATACAGGCCAGAGGTGTGGGAGGGTGTGAGGACTCACCAGAGACACAGCGGGGAGCAGAACAGACAGACGGACCAAAAGCACTGCTGAGGGGAGCAGCGGACGAGACAGGAGAGGTCTGCCACAGCATGTGGGAATCTCCCTGGCTGGCAGGAATAGAACCCACACTGCAGAGGCTGCAGACAGCTTCACAGCGCGGTGCTCAACCGCCTGCGCCACCAGGGAGGCCTCTGGATATTGGAAATTAGAGTCACACACACCTTTAGGAGTTGAAAATTTTGAAAAATGTTAATGTGTTCAACCTAACAAAATAGGAATGGATGCCTTGGTGGCAAATGGAGGTACAGTAACACACACCTGAAAAGGTCTGATCCTATACATCTCAGTCATAGAATGTTGTAAATCAGTGTTACTTCAATTTTGAAAAAAAAAAACTGCTGTAAGAATATTTCCATAGCATCCTCCCATCGTGGATGCAACCACCATAAGACAGGCATTGCCACTGTTATTCTCTCCACTTTACAGGTGAGGAAACAGAAATTGAAGTTCAGAGACATTTACCTTTCAGGGCACCAAATCTCACCACCAGAAACTTGTCTCAGATATACTTCATTAAGTATAAATTCTAAAGTCTTTCCATATTTCTCTTCTATGTTTCTAGAAATTTCCTTATGCCTTTGGATCCTCAAAGATTCAAGCATCAAATAAAACACCAGTTGAAAATTAAAATTTTCCAACTATTTTCAGCTTTGATTAGTATCCTATGCCCTATTGGTGATTCCAGCAATGAAAGCTACAGAGAAATGGTTTCTGTTTAACTTTTTTAAAATTTCCTAATAGAGGATATGTAGACATAAGGTTAAACACATGAATTCTATAATAAAAAATATATGGAGGAATTATCTGTGCAAACAATATCATCCTTGCTCTGGTTTTCAAAACTCCCTTTCTTAGTTGTCTGGTGTAGTCCATTTTAGTCACCCATTCCATTTAGATTAGGAGCTCTAATTAAATACATGACGACTATTACACTTAGATTATATGCTAATAACTATGCAAATATTCCCTCTGACAAAATTCTAAATTTTTAAGGAAAATTTAGAAAAGAACTAATATAAAATAAAATGTGGAACAAATAAAGATTATTTAACTTTAAAGTAGCAAAACTATATTTTCCACAATTTAAATATACGATCTGGTAAAGGTATAACATAGAAGAGACTATTAGGCACATATCAACAATGAAATAAAAAGCACAGAATAAATATTGCCATATCCTATTAAGAAATGATGAAAAGTTTTGACATATAGAATTTGTAACAGCAACAGTGAACTATGAAATTCTCTTTTTTAAGATTTATTTATTTATGCATACAAGAGCTGGGGTACAGGCCAGAGATGTGGCAGGTGAGAAGATCCACCAGAGACAAGTGGGGAAAAGAACAGGCAGACTGACTGAAATACACTGCTGAGGGGAGCAGCGGGCGAGACAGAAGAGGTTTGCCTTGCCATGTGGGTTTCTCCCTGGCCGATTGGGGATCGAACTCAGGCTGCAGAGGCTGTGGATGGCTCATAGTGTGGTGCCATTTAACCCCTTGCACCACCAGGGAGGCCCAAACTATGAAATTCTTGATTGCAATAACTATGTTTTATCTCTATATTCCCAGACATATAGTAAATACTTTATAAATATTTGATGAATAAAATGAATGGAATTTTAAATAAAAAGATTGAATACCTGGGAGGCAATTAAGTTTCAAAAATTACATTTTGCCATATAAAATGAGAACATTAGAAATACCTGAGTTATTAAGTCATAGGAAGTCAGGTTATTATGATGGATAAAAAAGGATTTAAATGTTGGTGTGGAAAAGACCTCTATCAACTCCCAGATCAACAATTTACTATATGTAAGATTTTAGGCAACTTACCATGTATTAACTTTATCATGTGTAAATTGAGCAAATATGACCACCAAACACTGGTCTCCCCCATGTCTAAGAACTGTCACTGGTTAGCCTTAAATATCCATTGACTTAATTCCAGTTTAGAAAAGTTATATGCAAAATGTCTTCCTGTTTTTATTAGATTTGAGAGCATGTTCCCTGCAGTACCCCAGAAAATAGTAGTTACAAACAAAGAGATAGGGCAGATTGAAATTGGACTCTGTAGAAATTCATTTAATGACACTTCAAGTTATTTTCAGTAAATTGGCAACTGTGTGAGTTCAATCAATCTTTAACAGGGGACCCGATCAAATAAGGAAATAACAGTCTCTTGACTTTCATTAGTAACTCATGAGAAAGCTTTTCAATGGAACATATTACTTTCAAGTCTTTGCCTTACTGACAGATGCTCCTTTTACCTTTTTCTTATCATCACACTATCAATTACTACATGAGCCAAATTCTCTCTGGGCCTAAGCTTACTCCCAAAGGGAAAAATATATGGGAGGGCAGCCTGGAATGCTGCCAAGAAGGCAGCCAGGTGGCCCAGTGGATTTCAGCATCATGTCTTGATCAGAGTAACCAGGCTGTCTGTGGTTCCTGTGGCTGCCTTAACCACTCAAGCAGAACTACAAAATGCCTGAGATAAGCTCTTTTGGGTTATACACTATATACACAGCTAATGGGAGGCATTTTCAGAGCTATGTTTCCTGGGCTTGGGTTCCAATTCTACTCTTACTATCCAATGGAAGTCAAATTAATTTCTTAATTAATGCCTCAACTTTCTCATCTATAAAATGAGAGGTTACAGGGCCTCCCCGGTGGCGCAGCGGTTGAGCGCTGGGTTGCAAAGCTGCCCGCAGCCTCTGCAGTGCTGGTTCAATCCCCGGCTGCTCCCCGGCCACCGGAGGAGGGTCCCACATGGTGCGCAGACCTCTCCTGCCGCCCGCTGCTCCCCTGAGCAGTGTACTTCGGTCCTTCTGCCTGCTCTGCTCCCTGCTCTGGCTCTGGTGAATTCTCTCACCCTCCCGCGCTTCTGACTGTACCCAGTGCATGTATAAACAAAAAATAAATAAATAAATAAATAAATGCCTCTATATAAAAAAAATAATAAAATAAAATGAGAGGTTACAATATTAACACATTGAATTGCTGTGAGAGTTAGATGAGATGGTATATTCCATAGCTTAGCATGGTGTAAAAGGTCAACAAAGATACTTTCAGAATTGTGGTGGTGGTGATGATGGTGGTTGTGGTGGTGGTAAGGGTGATGACAATGGTGATCATGGCGGCTATGGCAATAGTACTAAGCATAGCAGAAGTGCTATGACATAACTATTAAACAAAGATCTAATCAGTTAGCTAAGGAGGCAAAGTCCCATTTCTTCAGTCTTTTAAAAACAATAACCAGGGCCTCCCTGGTGGTGTAGGGATTAAGTCTCAGCTCTATCACATCTGAGATCTGAGTTTAATCCCCAGCCAGGTTGCTAACCAATATGGTACAGCAGACCTCTCCTGTCTCACTCACTGCTCCCCTCAGCAGTGTGTTTAAGTAGATCTGCCTGTTCTGCTCCCCACTCTGTCTCTGGTGAATCTTCTCACCCCAGTCTTTTATGCATAAATAAATAAATAAACAAACAAATAAATAAATAAATAAATAAATCTTAGAAAAAAAAAAATTAACCAGCTTAATTATGTTGTGTAGGTTTTGATGTCCTCAAACTTACAATAGTGACATTTAATACCCATCTCAGAAGATTATAAAAAGTCAATGAATTTTTTTAATGATTTATTTATTTGTGCATACAGAACTGGGGTACAGGCCAGAGGTGTGGGGAGTGAGAGGATTCACCAGAGACAGAGTAGGGAACAGAACAGGCAGACGGACTGAAATACACTGCTGAGGGGAGTAGCAGGCGAGTCAGGAGAGGTCTGCTGCACCATGTGGGTAGCTCCCTAGATGGCCGGGGATCGAACTCATGCTGCAGTGGCTGCAGATAGCTTCATAGGTTGCATCTTAATCCCTTGCTCCACCACGGAGGCCCAAAAGTCAATGAATTTAATGATTGCTTGTTACATGACACATATTTTAAGGACATTGTTTTCTCATTTAACCCTTACGTAATTCAGTAAGGTATCATCTCTACTTTATAAATAAGGAAACTGATGCTCAGAGTATGTAAGTGACTTCCCAAGGTAAGAGCGGTAGGTTATGGTATGATTATTTTTAATGTTAAGCTTTTAGGTCTTTATTGATTCCATAAGATTTTTAAATTATTAATAAATTAATTTTATTGAGGTAACACTGATTTACAACTTTGTATGTGATTTAGAGGTAGCAAATTACACCTCGGGGTTATGGTAGGTTTTAAAATCAAAATAATCTTATTTCAAATTCTGAATTTTTCCAAACCAGGTGCTACCCAGAATCCTTAATGTATATAAGAATGCTTGGCACAGTGTTCACAGTAGTTACTGAACAAATACAAGTTCTGAAGTTCTGTCTCCTCACTCTGTCTCACTGTCCATGTATGGGCCCATGGAAGACTTGGAGAACATTCATCCAGAGATGCCCAACACAGTTCATTGTTACCAGTCAGGACTTTATTGCTGCATATGGCAGAAATACATTTAAAATTATCCCTGTTTCCATCATGTCACTTATTACAACTTGAAATTATATACAAATGTAATTATATATATACACATTCATGTATGTGTGTATATGTGTGTGTATCTTGCTCCAAAATTAGAATTAAAAGCTTCATGAAAGGAGGGGTTTGTCTCTTGTTCTCTTCTATACCCCACTACTGTTATACATGGTGCATGGCACAGAGTAGGTGCTCAATAAACGTTCGTTGAATGCACGAATACATTTTTTGAACTAGCACTTACAGACCATTGATAATCTTTTTTTTCCACACCCCCCCCCCAGATAACCTATGTGGAACATTGTAGCTTGACAAAATGTGCAAAACAGTTTTAAAAACTTGGTTGATTCTATTCCCGGGAAGAAATGGTGAGAAAAGTTTGCAAAATGCCTATAAAATAGTTTTTAAGTAGAAACCCTCCACCTTGATTATTACTCTCTAAAAGTACAGGCACATTTGCATTTCCTAATATCCTGGAATCTCTCATCCACTGAGCATTTGCACAGCAGAAAGTGGTCACACTCACTTCTTAAGGTCAATTAGCAGAATGAAATCGTGTAAACAAGCCCTACACCAAATTCAGTCATTTTCTTTCCTATTATTAAAATGACTGGTTTTCAGTCTTTGGTGTTACAGGGAGAAAACCATTCCTTTGTCATCAATAAACCTGGACTTTACTTTTATAGAGAACATCTAATGTTGTGTGGATACACTCTCCCTGTGGATCTGTTTTGACTCTCAGCAGTCAGTTTACTGTAGACTTCATTCAACTTGATAAAGTGCAAGTAGGTGAGTATTTTCAGATGATTTGTCAATATCAACTGATGTTTTCTTGTCACAGATAAACAGCCTGTGCCATGAATCAATAGTGTGTCAGCAATGTTGTCACAATCCCCCCTAATGTGTGTGCAGCTTATTGACAGCAGATATATTACTGTGAATGACTGCAAATGTTAAGCAGCTTAGCTATTTGTGCTTCCACTCCTTGCCTCTTTACAAAGTAGGGCATTTGTTTCTGTGGTGGCCAGGGAACGTGACCATGGCTGATCTGCACACACTGCAGCAGACAGCTCCGTTCCACCCCATTCCAGCTGCACATTTCCACTGAATCAATTAGCGGAAATCCATCTAGACTGTGTAGCTTTGATTACACAGCTGTGCCCAAAACAACACGCTAATGTTTTCACTCACATCAAAGTTATACAGTGTCCTGAACCAGAACCCTCAGAATTACCACTCCACATCCCAGCACTGCTGCAAGTAGGCCAGGCTGCTCCCAACTCAGACTTCTGAGCCAGACAGACTTTTGTCTCCTACCTCCCTATCCCAGAGCTGTCAGAGCAGTATCAGGAACCCAGAGAGGTCCAGAAAAGGTGTGTCCCACCTGGAACCTGCCTTGACATCTGCAACAGTGTCTGTAGAGAACAATACTGTCTAACCATTAAGAACTTAGATTTTGAAATTAGACTAATCTTGTTTCTTTCACTCACGACCTACATGATCCTGAGCAAACAAATCATTTGACTTTTTTTTTTATTGTAGAATGGGAAGTATAATTATAGAACTGGGTTATTATGAATTAAATAAAATATTACATGTAAAAATTTAGCACAGAGCCTGGCATTAAATACTTTCTTAATACTTAGAATTACTAGAAAAAATTAGAACAAGAGATGTGAAAGGCCTCCCTGGTGGCACAGTGGTTGAGCGCTGGGCTGCGAAGCTGCCCGCAGCCTCTGCAGCGCTGGTTCCATCCTCGACTGTCAGCGAGGGTGCCACATGGCGCACAGACCTCTCCTGCCGCCCGCTGCTCCCCTCAGCAGTGTATTTCATCATTCTGCCTGTTCTGCTCCCCACTCTGGCTCTGGTGAATTCTCTCACCCTCCCGCGCTTCTGACTGTACCCAGTGCTTGTATAAATAAATAAATAAATCTTTAAAAAAAAAGAGATGAGAAAGCAATATTTCAACAACCGGTCTGTCACATTGAAAGACTGAACTGAGACTGTCCTCACACACAGATGAATAGCCGACCACTTTCATGATTTAACTCTATGGCATAAATGACAACTCTGTCTTACTTTTTATGGATACTGGAATTTTTACCAAGCTATAGGATATCAGTAAAGCAAAGAATAAACTCCTTCCAGAATCCTCTGCATGAAAGTCCATCTGAATAGAAATTCCTAACTGATTGAACCTTGATATGGAGTAATAACAACATGTCTACTGAATTCATTCTTTGACTACACATTCATTCTTTGATTACACAGCTGTGCCCAAAACAACACGCTAATGTTTTCACTCACATCAGAGTTATACAGTGTCCTAAACCAAAACCCTCAGAATTATCACTCCACATCCCAGCACTGCTGCAAGTAGGCCAGGCTGCTCCCAACTCAGACTTCTGAGCCAGACAGTCTTCTCTCTCTCTCTCTCTCTCTCTCTCTCTCTCTCTCTCTCTCTCTCTCTCTCTCTCTCTCTCTCTCTCTCTCTCTCTCTCTATCTCTCTCTCTCTCTCTCTCTCTCACACACACACACACACACACACACACACACACCACACACTCCGGCAAACAATAAACTATTTTTTGCAAAAGTTTATGCTCCTTCAATACCAAGGTTTTACCAAAATTAGAAATATACTCTAAAAAGGGGATGCAAACACAATGGCTTACCTTTCTCACGACATATCTGGAGATAATGTTCTCATTTTTCAAATTAGAGAAAGCAAATTCTGAAAAATGACAGACCCAAATTCATGTCTATAACACTGTACTCACACCGAGGCTGGAGGGGGCTGTGCCCCTCCTCCTATCCTTGGAGGGACCTGCATAACATAAACACAGAAAATAAATGTTAGCACGACAGATACTTTGGCACTCAGAATGCAGCACTCAGATCTGGCTCAGTGTGACCCTGAATCCTAAACATCCACTCTCCTGATCAATATTGTTCAGGCCAAAAAAAAAAAAAAAAAATGTTCTCCACCTCTCTTACCCTAGTCCCTCTAAAAAGGCAATTATGTCCAAAAGCCATGTATGTTTGTGGTTGTGTGCTGCTGCTGATGTTAAGAGACAGATGCAGCTTCAGGGAGAGGGTAAGATTTCAGCAGCAAAGTGCTTAGGTAAAGGAAAGGCAAAATTAATTAACTTGTCAAATCCTTTCAGCTACTAAGGCAATAGATTCTTGCACAACAGAGGATGCTTTCCCCAGAGTGCACCCATTTTCTCACTTTGTTTTCCAATTCAGAGTTGCAGAGGTCCTTAGGAATTAGAGCAGTGTTTAGAGTATGGTGGCTGAGGAGTAGTCTGCAGTCTCAAACTCCTATTGCTCTTAAATTCCCATAGCATTTTGCAGATTCTTTCTAGGTCAATTACAGGATCCAATGCTAGAATTGCAAGTAGTTTAATTAACATAAAACTGTCTAATAAGAGGTAATTAAATTTGCAAAATATAATTAAAATTAAATGACAAGGTTTATAATCGAAATAACTATATTTTAAGTGTTGATGTTCACTATTAATCATCTGAGTTTTCCCTTTTAATTTTCATATTTTGCCTGCTTTAGAAGGAATGAATTTCTAAAAGAACATGAAAGTATTTTCATATCTTACGATATTAAATTTACAATAATTTACAGTTTTTTGAGGGAAATATAATCAAATTGTGGAAATGGGACAAAATTATATTTTTTAAACCTTAGATAATTATTGTTACAAAACCAAATTATTTGGGAAAAAAATGTTCATTATCATAGTATTGCTAGTGCTCTGACTGAAATAAACCAAGAATATATTAAGGGAATAAGTATATGATTAAAATTTTAGTTATACAAGTTTACTTTATTACACTTTCAAATATTGGTAACTATTAATAAAACACCCAAATTTATGCAATATAATTAGTCTTTGATATTTCACTGACTTTCAAGCATACAAAAATCGAAGCTTTATACATCTTGATTTTGTTGTGAAGATTAAGTTACTAAGAATAGATTCTATTTCATGGTTTTTAAGTTCGATTTGTTACTGTAAATAAATGTTTAGACCTAAGGTGTGCTGACTTCCAAGGAGGCTCTCTTACCCCAGACTTTACAAATGTCAGGATTGAGCCTGTATGGTATTAGTAAGTGCCACAATGAGGTGTCCAAATCTTTATATTTAAATTCGAGTTCAGGACATTTTCCTTCCTAGGTTTGGTCGGATTCTTCCGCCATTGGATCCCTAATTTTGCTTCCCTAGCCAAGCCACTCTACGGGGCAGCAAAAACCTCCCTGAAGGATGTCTCCAATCCCCCAGGGAGGTCCACAGGGTCTTCCTTTTGTAACAGGGTGGTCCCCAGGAAAGGGGGAGTTTCCCTGCCCCACCCAAGGGAGGGTGGAGCTGAGCTGGAAGAGGAGAAGCTGCAGAAGAGACTGAAGAAGGAAGGAGCAGGATGGAGCCAGGAGCCCTGGAGGAGGCGCCTGGAGCCTAGAGACACGTGAAGAAACAGCTTGTCTTTTTGGTCGTGGACTGGGTGACACAGATGTGGGTGAGACAGGTGGGGAGGTGACCATGGCAGCTTTTATCTTGATGTTGATTTTGTTCTTTTCCTTCCGGGCTTGTCTGGTTGTTTCTGACCCTTTTCTGTGGGTCCCCACTGGAAGATGCTTTAGACTTGTGGCAGGCTTTGGGGCCTTGCTCTGCGCCATTCCCATATGGATGGACTTTTACCCACAAGGGGATGGGTATTTTTTATTAAAGTTCCTTCCCATTAAAGTCTCATATGTTTTGTGTTGATGCGGTGGATGGCAGAACCCATTTAGAATAGGCAGGTTTGCGGGGTTTGGGCTGCCCCTCTCTGTCCGGGCCAGCCGGGCAAATCAACGGGGTACCCGGGGGAGGAAGCAGGGGCTTGGTATGGGACAGGGGTATGCGAGGAGTGGAGACAAAGCCAGGATCATCACCAGTCTCATTTATTCAGGAATGTGTACAATGTTATATAGGGTTCAAAGGAGGAGGTCTCTCATTATCTCTAGCAAGGAGAGACCACCAATGCAAACAAGCCACAGTAGCAAGCAGGGGGAAAGGTTCAGTCCTCACAATAGGAAACTTGAAACCTTCCCTGGAGCTAACATTCAGTACCTGCTTCAGGCAAGAACCCGGATGTTCAGGTCTGGGCCTCAGGTCTGGGCCCCGACACCTCTCCCTGTTCTATAACACTTTTACCCACACATATCCTTCTTAAGGCACCTGCCCTTACCCTTCCTGACCCAGAAAAGCCTTTCCTCCTGTTCACAGCCGAACGTCGGGGCATTGCAGCAGGCGGCCTTTCTCCACCTCTCGGGCCAGCCCTGCGTCCTGTCGCTTCTCTCTCCAAGCAGATGGATCCCACCGTCAGGGGCTGGCAACCTTGCCTTAGAGCCCTGGCGGCAGCAGCTCTACTCACCCGGGAATCCCTCAAACTTACCCTGGGAAGACCCATCCAAGCACATTCCCCGCACCGCCTTCAGGCCCTCCTGTCTCCCCGCCCGCTCTCCACTCTCACTCCTGCCCGCTCACAGGACTTCCACGTGCTCTTTATCGAAAACCCTCTGGTGAGTCTCACTCAGTCTAATTCTCTCAACCAGCCACTCTTCTGCCTGTCTCTGGCCCCCTTCTGCCACTCATTCATGTCCTGAAATCCTGGAAAAAAAAGAAATACAAACCTCCAGACTGGGTCTACCTGACTCCCCGTTGTCAGATGCCTGCTGGACTCTGCAGAGGGCAGCTCTTGTGAAGATGCGCGCGGTCAGCGGAAGGCTGCCTAGGCCACTGTTACCGACGATCAGGTAATCGACACAGGAAAACTGCCCAGAGGAACCACCTCCCAAAAGGCAGAACTCATAGCACTTAACCAGGGCCCTTACCCTCAGCAAACATAATAAAGTCAACATCTATACGAATTCAAAATATGCCTTATTGCTCACAGTCATGCTGTGATTTGGCAGGAAAGGGGGTTCCTCTCCACCAAGGGGTCCCCCATCATTAACACTAAACTTAACCTTAAGCTTTTAATAGCCTTGCAACTTCCAACTGAAGTCGCCATTATCCACTGCAAAGGACACCAACTGACGATTCTTCTATTACCACAGGGAATAACAAGGCGGATGCAAGGGCTTTCGCTCTCACAACTGACTGCTGCAGACCCTGCCCCTATTCTCTCTCTCTCAGTCCCCTCCATCACTATGACTTAGGAGCCTAATGAACGCCAATTCCTGAGTCTGCTCTTCTTCCACCCCTCCTTGAGTGCCGAAGTTTGACAAATGTTCCCATCGTCAAACCTGTGCTCCCGTATCACCTCAAGAGGGAGTTGGCCCACCTTCTTCTTTTGCAGTTCGCCAACTGCATGGACACTTACCGGGACAGGATTGACCTCTCCCTACTCAGACAAATGCTCCGGGAACACACAGACCACCGGTACTTACCCAGTCCTGCCTCGGATCTCTACCTCCAATCAACCTTCCCCACCTCTGCACCCGGGAGACCAAGCCCTGCTCAAATTGCTTCAACCAAAACCACTGCAGCCTCCGTGGACCGGTCCACACATGGTCATTCTCACCACGCCTACAGTGGCTGCATTCAGGAAATGTCTGGTACCACCTTTAACCAACTCCTTCTCCACCCACATTCTCGCATCCCTGCAGAATACCCTCATAACCAGGCCTGAGCCACCCCCTTGGTCTTCGCCCCCAAAGAAAGAAACTTCGCCCTTTTTCTTATCAACAAAAAGCTGGTACGAAAGGTTCATGCAGGAGGCCAGAATGCAAAAACCCACCAGAAAGCCCACCTGGGAAAAGGAATGCAGAAGCCTGCCTAGAGGATTCAGACAATGAATCTTCCCCCTCCCTACAAATCTTCTGTCAAGGAAACTCCCCCCACCCCACAAACTTTTTCCACCTTAAGAACCCAGTCTCCCACCTGACCTCTCCTCACCCTATAAAAGCCTGCCTCCCTCTGACAACTTGCTCGGCTTCACTGACCCCCACCTTGGGTCCATGAGGTCTGCCCAGGGTGCAATAAATTTTCCCTTCCTTTGAGAAATTTAGCCTGGCTCTCCTTTTCTTTACCGGGCCGAACACCAACCCCTTACTGCCTGGATTCTAGATGTGTGCCTTTCTTTGTCTTCTTTAAATCAAGGCAAGTAACTTGTCCTATTAATTCCAAATTTGATCAAATCCAAATCTTCAGATGGATGCTTTTCTTCATCTTGGTTAATGCTCCTTCCTCACCCCCACCCCATCTTCCTACTAACAAGCTCAAGCATGGATTTAAAACCCTCAGCTTTCAGCAGAGTCCCTGATCCTTCCTAGTCCTAATCCCTAGTGATTTGGGCCAGTTCCTAATCTCTCTGAGTTTGGCTTCTTGCCAAATCTGGCGCAAGTTTATAAAAATTAAAGGATATAATATTGGAAATGGATAGTACTTTGAAAACTTTTATTTAAGCACAAACCAAATGCTGTTGGGGGGTGCTTCTCCACCCCATACTAATGCAAAATAGCTCCTGTTCCCTCAGGGATCTGCTCTCTGAGGGACAGCTAATCTGATAAACAAACATTGTGTTAATATGTGCTAATATATTCATGCATTTTTTGCTCCCAACTAACATTTGCATTTTAACTAGAGCCTTGGATGCCTTGACAGGTGTGATTCTAAGGCAGGGACTTGCTGGCAGACTGACAGGTATTGGAGAAAGGGGTGCCAGTGAATATGACTCCCCACAGGAGTCGTAGTGGGGCTTACTGATGGGTGGGGTGAGATAATATACCTTTGTAGAGGTATGAACTTATACCCCTAAAACATACACAATACATAAACCAACAATGCCTCTATAAACAGAATTCAAAGAACTAAACAAATAAATAAAACCAGGTGTTGCAGGAGACTGCCTCTAAGAACAGCTAACATTTCAGGGAGTCTCCCACACTTAGGTTTCCCCAAATTTTACTGCCAACACTGAATTATTTATCTTCCCAGACTGAAATCATTTACTCTATTAGTTGAGACTCCCTGGAAAGTACTTTGAGAAACTGATAACCAAGGAGAGAGTCAAATTCTGAGTTCAGGGTGGAGAAGCATAATTCAGTATTATTATTAGTGACTTAATTTACCTCCATCTGCCTGCCAGAGGGCTTCTGAGACTGCTACTGGGTAAATGGGGCACTCAGGACAGTACCCCATTTGGGCTTCCTCCACAGGAGGGTTTCAGACCCTGATCTTATCTTGATTTGGCCGGGAAAATCAGGATTTTTTTTATTTCAAAGGAACTTTGTACTTTTGCTTCATAAATGATATCTAACAATAATAAGTAAAATTCACTTTTAAGCAGCCATATGTTACAAATAAAAAGGTCATTTTTGAACATGAAAGTGTCAAAATAATAACAACGATAAAAATGTTCTCAGGGTTTATTAAATGTCCACTGTGTGTGCAATAAATCTTCACACAAAATGCATGTATCATCTCCATTTTATAGGTTGAGGAAACAGGATGTATGGGGAAGTGAGAAATGAATGCTATTAAAATACTTAAATTGAGGGCCTCCCCTGGTGGCGCAGCGGTTGAGGGCTGGGCTGCGAAGCTGCCCACAGCCTCTGCAGCGCCGGTTCGATCCCCGGCTGCCGGCGAGGGTCCCACATGGCACGCAGACTCTCCTGCCACGCCCGCTGCTCCCCTCAGCAGTGTACTTCGGTCCTTCTGCCTGTTCTGCTCCCCGCTCTGGCTCTGGTGAATTCTGTCACCCTCCCGTGCTTCTGACTGTACCCAATGCTTGTATATTTAAATAAATCTTTAAAAAAAATAAATTAATTAATTAAAAATAAAATAAAATAAAATAAAATACTTAAATTGAAACCCCGGCTCTACTACTTTCTAGCTGTGTGACAATGGGCAAGAACTTAACTTCTCTGAGTTTCATAGGTAATATGGAGACATCAGTATCAACTTCATCAATCTATGCTAAGGACTAAATGAAAGAAAATTATAAAGGTATCTAGTAAATAATAGATTCATAATAAAGTTAATTTTCTGTTCCTTCTCTCCTTTGTGCTACAAATAAAGGGGAACAGAGTTCTAGAACAATTAAAAGAGGGTCAACCTGTGTCCTATGGCAGCAAAGAAAATCTAGGCTCCCTGACTCTGAACACCACTCCCTTTCCACACTTCTCACTCCTGCCCAGCATCTTTTAAGCTGAGTGGCTCTTTCTTCTGGGTTCTTCCATCTGGCCACATTAAGAGCTTGGGTGCTATTTGCCAAATCTTTTTGGCAGACAATCAACCTCTTCCTCTTTGGGATAGTCACTTCTAGTTTCCCCCAAGACTAACTTGGTTGTGAGTGTGTGCGCGTCTGTGTGTGTACACACCCATACTTTTAGGGCTGACTCAGCCACACCTTAAATGGATGGGTGCACTCCCACTCTGCAGCACAGCATCAGCTGATTTGGGTAATGTGAGTTTTGTGCTACAAACCATTATCTACACTCCATCAAGGAGATTTCCCCAGGAATGATGAAAAATTGTCAATGGCTGTTTATCTGCACATCTGCTTGGAAACCTGACCAGAAACTACCATCCTCACCTCAACACACACATCCACTTCATTTCCTACTGGATAATTCTATGTTGGGGGCTGAATGGACTGTTTCCTGCACTGCAGATGTTATGCAATAGCATCTCCTGGTCTCTACCCACTAGACAATAGTAACAAGCCCTCAATAACCCCGTGGTACCCCCCACTCCCACAGTTGTCTCCGAATATTGGGAATGTCCCCTGGGGTCCAAAGCTGACAATGATTAAGAAGCACCGGCTTACATGATTTCAAAGAGCCTTCTGAGCACTGTGTTTTTCCCGGAGTCCAACCCCCCAAAAGCTCCATGCCCCCCACACTCTCCACCAATACAACGCAGCACAGAATGGATCCAGAGAAGAAGAGAGATAAGACTTGGCATCAAATGTTTCCCTTTTTTCCAGGTTTCTGCTCTAGGTGGGTCAGAGACCTGGATACTTCAAAGCATGCATCGCTTTCGGCTTTGGTATGAAGTAAACTGTGGAACCAAGGTTTCGCCATTTTGTATATCCTCCACCTTGATATGTTAGTCCTTGTCCAGCCGCATTCCGGAGATAGTTTCAGCAGTCACAACCCTCACTCCACTTGGTGACGAAAAAGCAGACCACCCCAGCCGCCAATGAGGGCAGTCCTGTCCATAAATGGGACAGCATCTCTAACCGTCCAATCAGTTTGAAACTGTAACCGCGCGTGCCAAAATGCCTTTGTAGTAGCCAATGAATAATTGCCAACTTCTTTCAAAGTTCCCGCCACTCGCGACCCTATAAGATATCCCAGCTTCCTCTGTTCGGGGCTCTCGACCTCTGCCGTTGCATCGGTGCGTGTCGAGGGCCCGGACTCGAGCCCGTATTAAACTCCTTTGTGCCCTTGCATCGGTTGTCTGTGTCCTTGGGGGCTGCACTGGTCGACGTGGGCACAACATTTTGGGGGCTCGTCCGGGATCGACGAGTGCAGACCCCAACTACCGAGCAACCGAAAGGAGTTCTAAAGCGCGCAGGTGAGTTCCAACACTCGCCCAGGTAAGCTTCAAGTCTGCAGACCTGTAGTTGTACTTTGTACCTGTAGAAGCTGTTTTGTACTTAGTACCTGTATCTTTTGTACTTTGTACCTGTAGAAGCTGTTTTGTACTTAGTACCTGTAAAAGCTGTAATTGTTTGCAAACCTGAAAATCTGTTTAATAGCCGGGTCAGGCTTAAGTGGACGCACTTGAAAGCCACCGGCGTGGACCGCGGGAGACGTCCCCGGACCACATGTTAGGAAGGCCACACCCTTTGCGGGGAAGCAGATACCCCTTTTGGGGGCCTTTTGAAAAATCAGTCTTTGGCCTGTTTCTTGTGACGACAGCCACTGTACTTCTAGCATTTGTCATCATGGGTCAATCACCATCTACCCCTCTATCCGTTGTTTTACAGCATTTTAAAGATGTCAGGTCCAGAGGGTCGGACCTCAGTGTAAAAATAAAAAAATCCCCTCTAATCACCTTTTGTTCCTCAGAGTGGCCGAAGTTCGGAGTTGGTTGGCCCCCGGAGGGAACTTTTGATTTACAGATTGTCCGTCGCGTAAAGGAAATCATCACCAGTGAAAGAAAATTCGGACATCCTGACCAACTCCCGTATATCTTAGTCTGGCAAGATCTAGTCCAGAACCCCCCTGCTTGGTTAAAGCCATTTTTGTCGTTACAGGCACAACCCGTACTGCCGGCTAAACTGCTTGGGTCCCACCCCAACACCCCGTCGGCACCTGAGGTTTTCCAAGACTCTACCCCGGAGGAACTTCTTTTTCCACCACCCTATCATAACCCTTGTAGTAACCCTCCCCAACTCCTGCAGTCGGCTGACCACCCTCCCCCAGAGGCGGGCGGGGCTCGTGGGCAGGGTCCGGCGGCAGGCACCCGCTCAGTGAAGGCGAATTCCCCGGATTCCACCGTCCTGCCCCTGCGTGTGGCAGGATTGCCTAATGAGCAGGGCAACCAGCCCATGCACTACTGGCCGTTCGCGACCAGTGACCTCTACAACTGGAGAGCACAAAATGCACTTTCTCTGACAACCCTAAAGACCTTGTTAATCTCCTAGACACTGTTCTATTTACTCATCAGCCCACCTGGGATGATTGCCAACAGCTCTTGCAGGTCCTCTTCACCACTGAGGAGCGAGATCGTATACTGACGGCCGCCAGGAAGTTAGTCCCTGGAGAAGATGGCACACCCACCACAAACGCGGCCCGCATAGATTTAGTGTTTCCCTTGACCCGACCTGACTGGGATTTTAACCAGGCTGAAGGTAAGGAGAGACTCCGGGTGTACCGCCAGACTCTAATGGCAGGGTTGCGTGCAGCAGCCCGCAAGCCCACCAATTTGGCCAAGGTAGGGGATGTGCAGCAGGGAAGGGAGGAGACCCCCGCGGCTTTTCTAGAACGCCTCATGGAAGCTTTTCGGCAATATACTCCTATGGATCCGGAGGCAACGGAGAACAGGGCCGCGGTGGTAATGGCCTTTGTTAACCAGGCGGCTCCTGACATTAAACAAAAACTACAAAGAATAGATAGGCTGGGAGAAAAATCTATTCGAGATCTTATGGAGGTGGCAGAAAAGGTGTACAATCGCCATGAAACTCCTGAGCAAAGAGAAGACCGCATCTGCCAGGAAGAACGGAAGGTAAGGGCGGCTGAAAACGCACGCCACACTCGGGATATGGCCAGAATCCTGTTCGCCGTCACTCAAAAGGACGACCCGGGTAAGCTACACCCCTCCCGCCGCCCCAGCTCCGCAGGGACAGGCAGGACCCTACGGCGTGATCAATGTGCATACTGCACTCAAAAAGGACACTGGGCCAAACATTGCCCAAAGAAACGGGGAATAACCTCAAACAACCCCGCCGTTTCTGACACTCCTGTCCTGGTGCTCGGGGGCACAAGAGATGACAGTGACTAGGACCGTCAGGGCTCGACCCTCCCCGAGCCCCGGCTAACCTTAAAAGTGGAGGGGAGACCCGTTAATTTCCTTGTGAACACGGGGGCACAGCATTCAGTCCTCACGGAACCCTTGGGTAAACTGTCCGGTAAAACATCGTGGGTGCAAGGGGCTACGGGATGCAAGCAGTATCCCTGGACCACAAAAAGATCTGTAGACCTGGGAAAAGGTCAGGTCTCGCACACCTTCGTTGTAATTCCTGAATGCCCGTACCCATTAATTGGAAGAGACCTTTTAACCAAGGTAGGAGCGCAAATCTCATTTGGACAGGAAGGTGTCGAAATCAAGGACTTTAAGGGCTCTCCCCTACACGTCCTCACGATTTCCCTTCAAGATGAGTACCGCCTTTTGGTGGCGCCAGATCACCCACCCCTTTCTGGGTGGTGGATGGAATCTTTCTCGAATGTTTGGGCAGAAACCACGGGCGTTGGCCTGGCGTCCCACAGACCACCCATTATAGTCCAGCTAAAGCCTGGGGCTGAACCCATTCAGGTAAAACAGTACCCTATGCCTGCAGAAGCCAAGGCAGGAATAACGCCTCATATTCGGAGGCTATTGGACAGTGGTATCCTTAAAACATGCCATTCGTCATGGAACACCCCTTTGTTACCAGTGCGAAAAACACACTCGCAAGACTTCAGGCCGGTACAGGACCTCAGAGAAGTAAATAAACGGGTCATAGATATCCACCCCACAGTCCCAAACCCTTATACCTTGCTGAGTGCCTTGCCACCTACTCATGTGTGGTACACAGTATTGGACTTAAAAGATGCCTTCTTTAGTCTACCACTAGCACCCCAAAGCCAGGAAATGTTTGCCTTTGAATGGCAGGATGCGGAAAGGGGCATCAGTGGACAATTAACTTGGACAAGGTTGCCTCAAGGGTTTAAAAACTCTCCCACCCTTTTTGACGAGGCCCTTCATGAGGATTTAAAAAAATTCCGCAGCTGATTTCCCGAACTAACTTTGCTCCAGTATGTTGATGATCTGTTACTTGCAGCGGAAAGTGAGCATGCCTGCCAAACAGGAACAGCCGAATTACTGACGGAACTGGGCCAGATGGGATACCGCGTCTCCGCAAAAAAGGCACAAATTTGCCTGCCCAAGGTAATCTATCTGGGCTACCGCCTCAAAAACGGTTATAGGTGGCTGACGGAAGCCAGAAAAGCTACTGTCTTACAGTTGCCGACACCCACCACCAAAAGGGAGGTACGTGAGTTCCTGGGATCTGCTGGGTTTTGCCAGCTATGGATACCTGGATTCGCAGACCTGGCCCAACCCTTGTATGAGGCTACCCGGGAAAAAGTAACTTTTCAGTGGACTCCCCAGATGCAGCAGTCTTTTGAGTCCCTAAAGAGGGCTTTACTGTCTGCACCAGCCCTGGGTCTTCCGGACATTACAAAGCCTTTCCATTTGTTCGTAGATGAGGCAAAGGGCATAGCTAAAGGGGTGCTCACTCAGTCCTTGGGCCCCTGGAGGCGTCCTGTGGCTTATCTGTCTAAAAAGTTAGACCCGGTGGCGTCCGGCTGGCCACCGTGCTTACGCATGGTGGCAGCGGCTGCCCTCCTTTTCAAGGACTCCCAAAAACTGTCTCTGGGACAAGTTACTTCCATAACCACCCCCCATGCGGTGGAAGGAGTCCTCAGGCAGCCGCCAGAGAGGTGGATGAGTAATGCCCGAATCACGCATTACCAAAGCCTATTGCTCAACCCAGAGAGGGTCAATTTTTCGCCACCCACGGAGCTAAACCCCGCCTCCCTCCTACCTGCCCCTGACCTGGAGGCCCATCTAGACTGTGTTGATATCTTGGCCCAGGTCCAAGGGTTACGCCCTGATCTGCGAGATAACCCTCTGCCGGACGGACTGGTTTGGTTTACGGATGGGAGCAGTTTTATCCACGAGGGCCGAAGAGCGGCAGGGGCGGCAGTGGTGTCCATGCAGGAAGTCATATGGGCTGAGCCTTTGCCATCCGGGACGTCCGCTCAAAAGGCTGAACTAATTGCCCTAACCAAAGCTCTCACCTTGGCTCGAGGGAAAAATTTAACTGTGTATACTGACAGCAGATATGCATTTGCCACGGCCCACGTACACGGGGCCATATATCGAGAGCACGGGCTCTTAACCTCCGACGGCAAAGGCATTAAAAACGCTCAAGAAATTATGGATCTCCTGGCAGCGCTGTGGCTACCACATAAGCTGGCTATAGTACATCATCCAGGTCATCAAAAGGACTCCTCGACTCCAACTCAAGGTAATAAGCGGGCGGATGAGGCAGCACGCCAAGCTGCCCTAATGCCGGTAGATGCCCTGACAGTAAAACTCCCAGACCCAGGGGACCCGCAGCTGCCGGAAGACCCAGAGTATAGTGCTATGGACTTTGACTACATACAGTCTCTACCGGGTGCTTTTCCTTTGGGACACTGGTGGTACACCCAAGAAACTAAGGCCATCTTGCCAGCACACTTGGCCACTGATCTCATTCAGCGCTTGCACCGAGCCACGCATTTGGGAGAGAGAAAAATTCTAACTCTAATCAGGCAATGGAACCTCCATGTCCGGGACGCAACCTGTACCGTGCGACAAGTAGTGGCATCCTGCCAGTCGTGTGCCATGGTAAACGCCACCAAGACAACCGGTGAACCAGGAATGAGGCCGCGAGGAACGCGCCCCGGGGGTCCATTGGGAAATAGACTTCACCGAGGTAAGACCAGGTAAATTTGGCTATCGATACCTGCTGGTCCTGGTGGACACGTTTTCCGGATGGCCGGAGGCGTTCCCGACAAGAGGTGAGTCAGCTCGAGTGGTAGCCAAAATCCTGTTGGAAAACATTTTTCCTAGATTTGGGTTTCCAGTGACCATTGGGTCAGACAATGGACCAGCCTTTGTCTCTCAGGTATCGAAATCTGTGGCTTCTGCCCTGGGAGCAGAGTGGAAGCTCCATTGTGCCTATCGGCCCCAGAGTTCAGGGCAGGTGGAGAGAATGAACAGAACTTTAAAAGAAACTTTAACTAAATTAACTTTAGAGTCTGGCGGGGACTGGGTGACTCTCCTTCCCTATGCCCTCTTCCAGGCTCGCAATTCCCCTTATCGTCTGGGTCTGTCTCCGTTCGAGATTATCTATGGAACCGCCCCCCCAACCACACCGCACAGTGCGCAGTTAATTTGTGATTTGCCTTCTGATTGTGAACTTTTTCTTTCTGTATGGGCTGTACAGCAGGCTCACCAGGAGGTCTGGCCCCGCCTCAGAGCGCTCTATGAAGGGGGAGGACCTTCTCAGACAGCCCACAAATTTCAGCCTGGAGATCTTGTCCTTGTCCGCCGACACAAGACCGACGGTCGTGGCCTCCAGCCCCGGTGGAAGGGTCCCTACATCGTCCTCCTGACCACACCCACCGCACTCAAAGTGGACGGCATCGCGGCCTGGGTTCATCACTCACACGTCAAGACGGCACCAACTGACGACTCCCAGCTGCAGTGGCGAGCCCGGAAGCATCCCACCAATCCACTCAAGCTGACTCTTCAGGCGCTCCCGGCTACAACCCATCGCTCCCAGACCACTGCCCACGCCGTGAAAAATGACATCAATCTGTAATGTTGGCTACCTACTGTCCTTCCTTTGTTTTCTCCTTGTCGGGGCTGACTGGGATCCCTGCCGACGGTGCATCACCGAAGGCATATTCGGTCATATTCAGAGCAAGTGCTATGTTAGTAAGCGTGCTTGCAGCCTTAAGGGAGTTCCTCTGTTTGTGGCGACCCTGATTAAGGGCACCACCCATGGATGTCCAGGTACAGTGGGGAGGGTGGTCTGTTGAAAGCGTTTAAATCGAATGCCGCCTAAAAATGAAAGTTGCAATCACTGTAAAGCGGGGGGGAGTTTTTCAGCCTATACCTTTGTTCATTCACAGTGCTATGAAAGGTCTACTGTTTATCAGTGCACAGAGTCCAATCGAACTTTCTGGACTGGTATAGCCTTAGGAAATAACGCGGGATATGTATGCCCTGTCAAAGCAGGAAAACCCTTTTGTTGGACTCTGCAAACCCACTGGGGGATGACAGATGGTGGGGGTGTGCAAGACCACGCACGAAAGCAGGAAGTTCAGAGGGTTTTTGAACAAGTTGCCCAAACACAGGATCGGTGGTTCAAGCGGATACACATCCCAGGCCCGGTGGGTTCCCTTAAATTGGAAAAGACAGTACAGGCCATGTTAGACTCAGCCCTACAATTTTTAAACAAGACCAACCCAACCCTGGCCAGCGATTGCTGGTTATGTCTAAGAGAAGGACCCCCCCCATTACACAGCGATCCCTGCTGTGTACAACTGGACTAATTGGACGAACCTAAAGGGCCCAACCCATACGTGTAACCAGACCTTGCCCATCAATAATGTCAAGCTCTCCCCAACAGTTGCTCAGATGCCATGCCTTAGTCACAATGGGACCTTAAGAGTGGGTCAAGTAAATAAGGTACTCTGCAGTTCAGTAGTCAGTGCAGCTAAGGCGCCCAGTTTTAATGGCTCTGCCTCTATGTGCCCGCCGGCACTGGGCACTATTTTCTTCTGTGGCACCACAGCCTACCCCGTACTCCCTGCTAACTGGTCGGGCTTGTGCATTTTAACATATCTCATGCCCGATGTGGGAGTGGTCCCAGGCAACCAAAGCCTTCCCATACAGCTCATCCAGTCTGTGCCTGCTGGACATAAGCGGGCCATAATTGCCCCACTACTGCTCGGCCTGGGGGTGGCAGCCGGAGTGGGGACCGGAGTTGCTGGAATTGGGACCTCTGTTAACCTTTACCAAAAAATTTCAGCTCAGCTGGTGGGGGACATTGGGCGGCTAGCAGATACAACCTTAGAGTTACAGTCTCAGTTAGACTCTTTGGCCGCGGTGGTCCTGCAAAACCGCCACGGGCTAAATCTTCTCACAGCAAAGGAAGGAGGCATCTGTCTCTACCTGCGGGAAGAATGTTGCTTCTATGCTAACAAGTCAGGAATAGTTAGAAATAAAATTAGGCAATTACAAGAGGAACTAGAACACCGGAGAAAAAAGCTAGAAGACAACAATGCATTTCTTTGGGAAGGCTTAGGAGGATGGCTGCCCTATCTCTTGCCTCTTCTGGGCCCAGTCGTTACCCTCTTCTTAATTCTGTCTATCGGGCCCTGTGTCATTAATCGACTCGTGGCCTTTATTAAACAACGGGTAAACACGGTCCAGTTAATGGTGCTGCGCTCCCAATATGCCCCCTTACGCCAATATAACTCTCCCCAACAACCCCTAAAACAGGACCCCTCCCAATACATAGGAGTGGAGCCCTGACTGTTTCCCCTCATCGCCCACTTTCAGCAGGAAGCAGTTACTGATCAGAACGACGCCCCTTTTCCCTGACTGCAGTTAGGGGCTCCATTCCCAAAAAGGGAGGAATGAGACATAGGGCGAGTTAGGGTGATTAAGCAAGTTTCAGGAACAGTACAAAAGAGGACCTCTAAGGAGTTTAGGAAGGCTTCAGGGATAAAAACAACTAAAGAAACATCTCTTGTTTAAGCAGAGTAATTCTCATTTGTGGCTGAGAACTTTTGCTGGACCTATAACCCTGTGAATGAACAACAAAATGACACATAATGTGGCTAAACGTAACCATAATTCTGAGACTGACTAACTGATAAAAGGCTTGGTAGCTGTGTTATTTTCTTAACTGACTAGCCGTTTTTTCAAAAAAAAAAATGGGGGAATGTGGAACCAAGCTTAGCTGAGGTTTCGCCATTTTGTATATCCTCCACCTTGATATGTTAGTCCTTGTCCTGCCGCATTCCGGAGATAGTTTCAGCAGTCACAACCCTCACTCCACTTGGTGACGAAAAAGCAGACCACCCCAGCCGCCAATGAGGGCAGTCCTGTCCATAAATGGGACAGCATCTCTAACCGTCCAATCAGTTTGAAACTGTAACCGCGCGCGCCAAAATGCCTTTGTAGTAGCCAATGAATAATTGCCAACTTCTTTCAAAGTTCCCGCCACTCGCGACCCTATAAGATATCCCAGCTTCCTCTGTTCGGGGCTCTCGACCTCTGCCGTTGCATCGGTGCGTGTCGAGGGCCCGGTCTCGAGCCCATATTAAACTTCTTTGTGCCCTTGCATCGGTTGTCTGTGTCCTTGGGGGCTGCACTGGTCGACGTGGGCACAACATAAACAAGTCACTGGAAGCCAGGAACACGATACCTCCAAACTGAACTTCCTTACAGGATGACTTGTGGGTCCCAGTCAAAGCTAATCTCCCTATTCTTTCTTTTTTTTTTTTCCCTAAATATCAAAGAGTGGGACACAATAGGCAAAGATGGGAGATGGTGTGGACAATGAGTCTAAATGACAGTGACTCACTTTCATTTACCAGACAGAGTTTAGTATGTGCAAAGGAAAATTAGGAAAAGAAATCAACCAAGCCAAAAAAAAAAAAAAAATGAGGTTATTCAATCCCATTTACTGCACTGAAATAAAATACTTTAAAAGCAAGACTTCCACCAACTATGGGTGCCTTGGTGCTGGATGTGCAATAATAACATCGACTGGAAAAGGTGGGCTCTAAAAATTTCTAAATCTATACAGTGTTATGAACCAATGTTACCTTAATTAAAAAAAAGGAAACCTGCACCCCTATGTTTATAGCAGCACTGTTTACAATAGCTAGGCTTTGGAAACAACCCAAATGCCCAAAAATAGATGACTGGATCAAGAAGATGTGGTACATATATACCATGGAATATTACTCAGCATTCAAAAAAGATAAACACATGCAATTTGCAGCAACATGGATGGCGCTGGAAGGGATCATGCTCAGCGAAACAAGCCAGAAAGAAAAAGAAAAATACCGGATGGTCTCACTCATAGCAGGGATCTAGAAAACCTAAATAAGGGACCAGGAAAAAGAATAACTATAAGAAAGAAAAAATCAAAATCATCAAACAACCATGAACCAGAGACACACGTGCCGGGGAGGTGGGGAAGGAGAGATTGGGGTCAAAATCAGGGGGTTGCAATTGTATGGGGAATATAAAAATAAAATTAGAAACATAGGAAAGAAAAATAAAGAACAACAACAACAAAAAGCCGTTCCTGAAAAAGCACCACACGTTAACAGAACTTACCTCGAGAGTTGAAATTGCCGTGGCCCCTCCGTTTGGCGTTTACACCTGCTCCTGTTATGCTACCTATCCTTTTTGTAAAAGAACAGTATCACAACCTGTTGTGTTGCTAACCGAAAGAAATCTGTAAGGGAGTTTCAAAACGTTTTACGACAAAGTGGAAAAGCAGAGGCGCCGTCAGCGTGGGCTTCGCGGCTCCGTGACCGTCTATGAGGCTGCGCCGCGGCGGCCTGAAGTCCCGCCAAGCCCCGTTAGAAACTACATGCAGCTGGATAACATCCTATCACTCCTGCTCTTGCTGCATGCTAGTGTTATTTTAGGGTTCATGTGTTATTTGCTGTGGTTTGGTAGGCTATTTACTGGATCTGGGAGCCGATCAAAAACATTTCCCATATAAATTTGAAAATTCCTTCCCTGTTTCTGCCATTTCTGCTTTTGAAATGTTTCTTAGGGACACAGCTGCTTTCAGATAGTTGAGGGGAAAATGTGATATTTTAAAAAGAAACAATGAGTATGGGAGCACATATCAAAATGATAGTAGCAATGGGTGCTTCTCCTTTTCCAAATGTTCTAAAATATAACATATTACTTTATAATGTTTTTAAAGCTATTTTAATGAATATCAAGAAGTAACACTCCTGGCCTTCTAGATGCATCCAGAAGCTATTGTCCTGCACCCCCCCATCACTTTCCGCCTGCTCCTCCTGAATGGGAACACAATCTGTTTTGAATAGCATGGCTTAGTTTTGTTCATTGGAATAGTGCATAATTGGAATCATCTGGTATGTGTTCTTGTTTACATCTGATCTATTACAGAAGGGCATTTAGGTGTTACCATTGTGGGATTTTTATTGATATTTAATAGATAATGCTAAATAGATTTCCACAATAGCTGTACAACTTACTTCAGGCGGCAGTGTATGAGTCTCCATTGCTTTACAGTCTTACAAGCCTTTAGTGTTGTCAATCTTTTCAGTATCAATGTTTTTTTTTAAACAATATTAACAAAAAATAACCCTTCCTAAGATTACCTGCATAGAAATATTAAACTGTGTTGTAAACTGTAAATGAAAGTTACCATACAGCACTTACATTTGCATTCCATTACATATAAACAATTATATATGGGTGTACCAATATATTATTATATTGTTTAGCATTTATTCATATATTTTGCAATTAACTTATATTCTTAATATTTTACATATAGACAAAGAAAGTAGAAGACACTTAACTATAGTTATATCTCATGGTTGCAACTATGGCTATCTTTTATTATCTTCTTTTTATTTATATTTAGCTGCTAAACTTTTACATTGGAAAAAAATTTTACAAGGTTAGGAAGTTAGAAAAAATTAAAACAATAAGTGTCTCTTTATTCAAGTGTGAGATACAATTCCATCCACTGCAGATAAATTTATTGCCCATTGTCAAATTCCATATCACCTACTTCCATGACTCCTCTTATAACAATCTATCTCTCATACATTCCTTCACTCTTAATCTTTTCTCTCTCTCTTCCTCTCGCTCTCTTTTTGAGTGTGACATAAAGGGTTATTTATTGAGCAACTACTAGGTTTCAGAAGCCATAATACCTTAGAATACAATATGTATCTAAAGAGATTTTCTCTCTACTAAGTGTTTATAATTATTACCGGGGAATAAAGTAAAATGAAAGAAATATATTTTACCATTTTATGTACTTATAATGTACATAAATCTTCCCCTACAGTGATGAAAATCATTACAAAGTAACACTCTATCCCCTCTCCCATCTGGCAACCACCATTCTATCTTCTGTGTCTAGGGGATTTGTTTTGTTTTATTCATTTGTTTTGAATTTAGATTCTACAACGTTTTCCTTTGACTTATTTCACATAACATGATACTCCATCCACACTGTCACAAATAGCAATATTTATTCTTTTTTATGGCTGAGTAGTATCCCATTTTGTGTATGTGTGTGTGTATACCACATCTTAATCCATTCATACATCAGTGGGCACTAAATCTCGCTTTCTTGCCTCTAAGACTACCTCTATTAATCTCATCATACTTAGTAGACCACTTAGTAGAACCACTGGGTTCTGTTAAAATTTTGATTCTGATCAATAGGGGGTTTAGGGGCTGGTGGCTCTGTGATAACATGGTTATCTCTATGTGATGCCAGTATTGTTTGTCCACAGGACAGAATTTGGGAAACAAAACTTGGGACCTACTTTTCCCTTTCCCATCCAGACCCTACTTCATTACAACTCTCTTTGCTGCCCATATTCTGCCTCTTTTCTAGATTACTTTGAGAAATTTGGATAAGATAACCAGAGCAGAAACAACCTAGATGAGAGACCTGAAGGAAGGAAAAGTTCATGAGCTGGGATCAATGTAGATAGGTTCATGGGAAACATTAAGGTCTTGTACCTGTGGGAGATGTAACTGTTTGACCTCCTGTCATTTTGTTCTGTTTCCCATATTTTAAAATGATACATCCTCAGAGGTCAACATTTGTATTGACTTCCTCCAGTTCTACCCTTAGGATTGTTGGGGTATCTACAAGATTCCTTGACTCTTGGTCTTGTATATTTCAGAGGCTTCTTTTGTTTGGCTGCTTTCACTGTCTTGGGAATAAGAAGATGAGACCTATATTGGTTCTTATCATAAACCAGAAAAAAATCAACTTTCCCCATTCAAACAAGAAGACAGTCCTTGTATTTTTTTGTCTTTGATTAAAATTTACTTATTAAGACAAAATATGGGAAACAATTTCACTGAATGTTTCCATGTTGTTAATTTTTTTTTGTATGAAATTTTTAATAGGTAGATAAGTCTGGCAACTCTTGAAGTCACTGGTCAATCATAATCTCATTAAAAGCAGAACAAACACAACTATGGCTATCAGTAGAAAATACAGTATGCAGTAGAAAATACAAAGTACCATCTTGTCCCATTTACACACTTTTTCCCATTTAAAATTTTTATTTAAATATTTTATTTTATATAATTCTTACATCTTTTTTCATCTTTGTGCAATGTATGCATTTCCGTTTTGGTTATATTCCCCATACAATTGCACCCCTCCCCCCATTATTTTGACTCTAGTCCTTCCTTTCCCCGAACTCTCCTGCACTGCTGGTGGGAGTGCAAACTGGTACAACCATTATGGAGAGCTGTGTGGAGATTTCTTGAACTACTAAACATAGAGCTTCCATATGATCCAGCAATTCCACTCCTAGGTATTTATCCAAATGACACAGAAACAGTAATTCCAAAGGGCACCTGCACCCCTATGTTTATAGCAGCACTGTTTACAATAGCTAAGCTTTGGAAACAACCCAAATGCCCAAAAATAGATGACTGGATCAAGAAGATGTGGTCCATATACACCATAGAATATTACTCAGCATTCAAAAAAGATAAACACATGCAATTTGCAGCAACATGGATGGCGCTGGAAGGGATCATGCTCAGCGAAATAAGCCAGAAAGAAAAAGAAAAATACCGGATGGTCTCACTCATAGCAGGAATTTAGAAAACCTAAATAAGAGACCAGGAAAAAGACTAATCAATACAATGTTGTTGATTATTTATTTATTTATTTATTTATTTATTTATTTATTTATTTATTCAAGCACTGGGTACAGTCAGAGGCGCGGAAGGGTGAGAGAATCCACCAGAGGCAGAGCAGAGAGCAGAAAAGGCAGACTGACAAAGTACCCAGCTGAGGGGAGAACAGGCATGGCAGGAGAGGTCTGCGCACCATGTGGGACCCTTGCCAGCGGCCAGGGATCGAACCGGTGCTGCAGAGGCTGCGGACAGCTTCACAACCCAGTGCTCAACTGCTGCGCCACCAGGGAAGATCTCTATGTTGTTGATTTTTATTCTGCTGTATTTCCAGCGTTACGTTAGTCTCATAAATCAAAAGGTACTTGATAGTTTCACAGACCAGTGCAAAGTTATGTGAAAGGATGGGCATGAAAATGATGCAATTCTTTCCAATACTGAGCTTCTTCTTTAGCTTTTGGAAACTTTACATGAATAAGGATACTCACTGCAAACCTCCAGGTACCAGATGGCATTGCAGATTTAATTCCACATAGAACCTGCGTAGCAAGTAGTAGCTCCCTGAAGAGTAGATCAAGACAATTACCATGCTATTTATTTACTCCAGCAGGAAAAATGTCTCTTATACTTCAAGTTCAGATACTTGATGTTAATGTCTTTCTCTTCTGATAGCAGTTCCCATTTGTTAATATCCAGAGGCAGAGGGATTACACTAACAATCACCTCTTTATCAAAAATAAATAATCTGACAGTTCCTTATTTTCAGGTACCAAGGTATACTTTTTCCCTCTTGCCTCTGATCCTTCCCATCTCCAACTCCAATTACTCTATTATGTGTGCAGCCTTAATGAAACCATGTGTCCATGTTGAAGATAAAGTGGAAATTCACAATGGGCTTGCTGAAATTAAAGCTATAGTTTGGGTGGTACAGGAGATGAGTCAGTGAGCCTGGACATGGGTACCCAGGAAACCAGCAGGAGAAAGGCTTGGATACCCACTTCACCCCTTGGGGGCCTCCTGTCAAGGGGAAGAGTGAGGCTAGTACATCTGTTCACAATGGATTTGGAACAACACATCCTGAAAGGACCTGCCAGCATCCAACTTATCTCCCCTTATCCTTTGTTCATTCTATGCTAGATCTGCTGCTTTCTCCCAAGGATAATCTGAAATTGCCCACTGTGGGAACCACCAAGCCTCTTCCTTCTACTTGTGCCCCCAGTGGGAGACTAGCCAGGACCAAAATGAAAGTTAGTAGAGAAGAAGGGTGTCAAAATAGTACATAGAAGCCTCTCCTCTGAAGTCCTCATTTATAGCTCAAATGAGGAAATTGATGTCTAGAGAGAGTGCTTAGAGTGGAGCTTGGGGCATTAGATGAGGTACTATACACTTTTAGTCTGTATATCCCATATTCAAATGTTAGAGTGAAAAGAGAGATATATAGACATACAGAAGCAGAGAGGCCAGAAAGGATGGCAAGAAGAAAAGCTTCATTTGTTTTGGAGCACCAGCAGCTTTCTATGTCTCAGAGGCGTCAGACTTAATTGCTTCACATCCAGTCGGGAATACACAGGCTTGGAGAGCACATTCAAGTCCTGACTTAGTCACAGAGGAACAGCAATTCCACTTTGACGTATTGGCTTTTTCCAGTTACATTGGGTGTTTTGTTTCTCATTACTCTGGAGGGGAAGGAGAATTTGCCACTCAAAGTATGTCTCTTTGGCATAAAGACTATTTTAGCTTGTCATTTTAAGTAACTGCAGGCAAAGAAAAAGCTCTGAAAACTGAGTAGAAGTTAGCCATGTGTAATAGACAGTAGCATCACAAAGGCAACTCTCCACTAGGGTTTCTCCCTAGCTGTACTGCAAAGAGGGGCATGATCCATTTACTCTCTTATCAACAGAGATGAAGGAAACTTAAATCTGCATAACACCCATAGGCTTGTTATCTCTGCCTTTCCAGGGACCCTCCCATTACTTGCATTCACATTCTCCTCAGCATCACATGGTCTTTAGATGAAGATGTCATTTAGGTAGATGATTTGGCCATTTCAGAGAGTTACTCAATCTTCTTGAGTGTCTCCCAGGAGTATACATGTTACTAAACATGTCTGTTTCTCTTCTGTTTATCTGCCTTTTTATTATGGGGGATGTTTCAGCTAAGAACTGAGAAGCATGGAAGGAAAATTATTTTTCCTTCCCTACAGCCTCAAGTCAGGGGATATGCTGGGCGAGAAGAGAGGGAAAGGCCAGTCAAAGATGAAGTTTGGTGTCCAGATATTCTTTCTATCACATCAAAACACCATTTCAGATTTGAAGCAGTGCTTTCATGACATGGTTGCTGAGACAAAGCAGCAGCTCCATGGGGTGTACCTGCAGCTCTCTGGGATTCTGAGCATTTGGAAAACCTGCCCTCTTGGACCTTTGCTGCTGACGCATTGCTATTTTTAAGGCTTGCACAGTGAGCCTGGCTTACTTAACAATGAAGCTGTTACCTTCCTCCTCCTAGGATAAACACCAATCTTGACTTGTTTCAGTAGCAGCTACCATCATACCAAGATTGACAGGTCTCTAGATGTTTTATAGATCTGGAAAGGAACACTGCCTTTGGCTGAAATTAGAAGGAGGAGAAGTATTGTCTGAGAAGGTAGCATTTTTTTTTTCTTATGTCACTGCCCCTCATTCCAAAAGCTATGATCCTTCTGATCAAGTCCTGTTCAACTCAATTTATTAGAAAGATGAGTTTTTGGAAGGTGGCAGTCTCTGGCTCTTCATAACTCTAACTGGAGATGAATAAGGAAAAAGCCCACCCACATCTCCCCAGAGTGCTCAAGGAGGAACCTTTCTCCTGATTCAGCATCAGTATATTCCCAGTTGGGCTCTCCACACACCGTCTTCTCTACCCTGATCCCAGGTAAGTCGAGCAGTTTTGTTTCCTCACTATCTGCATCACAGAGGCTCCAAGGAGTGATCTCAGAACCCTTGATTTGTGGAGAATTCAGCTGCTGCACGAGGCAGAATGCTGGTAACAAATCCTTCTTGCTGCTCCCCTTTTAAATCTGTAGTCTGTTAGCCTGCAGGTAACTGTACCTCTGAATGTGGATCCTCCATTATCTCTATTATTCTGGAACAATGGAGGCAAAGCCTTTTCCTGGGACTTGCATCTAATGAAGTTTTGGCTCTACTTAAGGAATTTCTGGAGCTTTGTAAGTCACTGACTTCATAATTCCTCAACACTGAGGTTTTTCTCAGAGCAAAGTCCAACTTAGAATTTATGAGAAAATTCCCCTCCAAATCCTCCACCACTTTGGGCCCTCTGCTGGCTGAGGGAGAGTAAGGTCCAGCATCTGTATCATGGTGATAACTCTCCCATGATGGCTCAGGGAGTCCCATGCAAGCCTTACACTTGCCCCTGAGCAATAGAGCCCCCTATATCGAGACTGAGTCTGAGGAAGGGTTCTGAACACCACCTTTCTCTCTGCTTGGCCTTCAGGACCTCATGTGACTCTTGGGTCTATGTAGGATGGCTATTGTGAATTAAGAAGAATTTTTCAGTAAAACGTCATTACTACTGTGAGTCAGCCCCGTGATTGTGGCTTAGGGGGAAGTGTCCAGCACAGGTCAAGAGATGGGGTTCTAGACCCACTGCCACCACACTTGAAGAATATCCCCTCCATTTTCTAGGACATGGCTTTCCTCCCACACCAAAAGGAAATTGGGCAGAATTATCATTTCCCAAAATGTGTGCCTCAAAAATGGAAACATCCTTGATCAGAGAAGTTTGGATGATTCCAAGTTAAATAAAGTTTGAAAAGTCTTTTATTGAATATCTCCCAGGTCTTTAAATATGATAAAGAGCATTTTAAAATTACCAAGTGATATGTAAAAAGGCTATATTTCCCAAACTGTACATCATCAGATTCCCTTCCTTTTTCCAGCAGATACCATGGGCAAGTGTTCTGCCAAATATACTCCACAGCAGCAAGAGGCTAATTTTTTTTCTGAAGTTCCTCCAAGCTATGGAATTCTCTTTTTTTCTCTTTATAATTTCCCCTTTTGGTTAAAAACATACTGACTGCTATAAGCAATGCTATAAAAGGCTAACAAGGAAAAAAAATACTTAGATATTCAGTGTTGAAGCCAAACTTCTCTTTCAAGTTTGCATTTTGGAAAACAATTTTTGGTTTTGACTATACTGTAGTATATGGAGTGTACCTGGAGCTCTCTGGGATTCTGAGCATTTGGAAAATATGAAAAAATTTAGAATACTTCACAGAAAAATAAATAGCATTTTGGATAATAGTAATAAGAATGGACAAGGGTTAGCGAGCATTTATATAATGTACTAGTTACTATGCTGTTTTACTTGGATAGTCAAATTTAATTCTCAAAGGAATTTTATGTGGTTTCTACTATTTATATTCCCTATTTACAGATTGAGGTTTAAAGAGGCTTGATAAATACTATAAAACTACATAATTAAGAAGAAGCAGAGGTAAGGCCTTGATTCATTGCAGTCTAAGAACTTAAAATAACCAAGTTATAAAGTATCCTTCTTTTTTGTTTGTTCCCCAATCCAACAAGCTGCCACAAAAACCAGAAATTTGTTAATTGCAATGATAATTACCTTCCATCTAAAATTCTTGAGTTAGCATGAAATAATGTTGAGTCATCAGTCTTGTATGTATACTGAAAATAGATATATATATATATATATATAACAACTAGATGTTACCAAATGATTTATTATGGTTGGTGCTAAATTACAATGTATATGAAATGGAGTCATTTATGGAAACACATAAAAATAGTTACCTATTTCTGTAATTATATTCACACAAGAATCTGAAATATAGTTTCTGATCTGCCTTTTAAAATATATCCACATAATTACTTTTGTAGTTTTCACCACACAATTTTACAATACTGATACTGCACCTGTATCATTTACCATACTATATAAACTAAACATAATATGAAAGCAGTTAATAGCAAATTAACTTTTTTAATATCCATCAATGATTCCAAAGAAAATAGCAGTTTGTTTCCATTGGCAGTGAGAACAGATGGTAGTAATTAGCAATGTAGATATTGCATACATGGATATGTATGTATATATTTATATGCTGCTCAGGGCCATTGTTCCATCAATAGGCAGATGCCTTTTGGGTGGGCCAACAATTGCCAATATGGTGGGCAATTCCATTGGGGCAATTAGTTGTATGGTCTTTAATCATGTTTCTCTCACAAAAACAAATAGATAAGAAAGAAATACAGCAGGCTAAAATCTACAGTGTTACATACCAAGGTAAAAACAGTTATAGAATTATTAGAGTCACAGTAGTTTATGTATATTTGCTATTCACAAACCGCAGACTTTTTGCTGAATAACTGAGCTGCTGGGAATTGACAACATGTAAACATGCATTCATGTGAGTCCATAATTAATGATGTTTATACTGTAATAAGCACATTTATTTTAACACCATTCAGTAAACAGATTCCTTTAAAGTTTGCGCTAAATCCACTATCACAATTACACACAAATAGAACCTGTAAACAATGTGACATTATACTTATATACAAGAAAACTGCATTGGAAAGGAGAAGAGGTAATTTCAATGGGTGTCACTTGGTATACATCAGTGTGTAACAAACTGACCTAAGTCATCAAACAGTTGAATGAGGTCAGGGAAAAGTAGCATGAGGAAGTCCCTAATAGATCACCACTCAGTGTTAGGACCAACAAAATGCAGGCTCCTCTGTCTATGGTGGCATTACATTCAAATCATTATGAATGCAAGAGGAACTTGCTAACCCACAGCAAACTATATTTGGAATCTCCCAGTGATCTAATCAGCAGGTCTTTATAAGAGTTGTGAGTGATGTTGATACTATTTAAACATGTCGATTTGATTTGGACAAATTATTTTGTTAGTTCCTAACTAAAGTTCTGCTGCTTCTGAAAGATGAGAACAGGATTTCAACTGAGATCATTAGTCCATTTCCTTCAACCAACACAAAGACTCTTGATTTTATGGGACTGATGTCCTGGAAGAGAAACAAGCTGGGTGCCATCACTAATCTAAGTGGTGACGATTTACAGCAGATTTTATTAATAGCTTTCAATGGGACTCTCTGAAATTTGTCCTGTGTGTATCAGGAAGGATACCATTCCAGTAATTCATGAATCCACTTCTTTAGACCAGAATTTGGAATGTCCCTTCCCCACCCTCCCATGGTTACAAAAAATACATTAAGCATGTTTCCAGCAAAACTCTCCTGTTTCAACTTTCTGTTTTGAAATTAAAAAATAAATCAGTGGAAAAATTGATAGGGGAGCATGAAACCAGAATGACCTCCTCCCCCGGTCCAAAGTTTTTGTAAAAACTATTCCTTAACATCTCCTTAAACCCAATTAAAAAATTTAATGGCCACAAAATTGATTTTCTTGCATATGTTCTAAGACCACATCTGCAGTGAGCCTATGGAAAAAACATATGACCATAATCATTTAAATCAATTAGTTTGTGAAAGCTTTTCATTGCATGAGCCAACCTGGCAGGACCCTGGGAGGAGGAATCTATGTGTAGACTATCAGCTGAGCTAGGGCAAGGAGCCAGGCTGGGTTTCTGAAAGTATGTGCTTGTGTGCATACAAACTGATCCCAGGGAGCTCCAGGGAAGTTCTGTTTGCATAGGTTGACTTAAAATATGTCACATTCTCCAAAATATACAAAGCACATGGCTTTGAATGAAAAAAAATATTGTACCCTTAAAAATGCCCAAATTTTAGTATTTGGTCATTATGTCTACAGTATGCTAAAGCAGATAAGTAATATTCTCTTTTGTTTGACTTTATATTGCTTCTTATTTGAACAACTATTTTGGTATTTTTATTAACAGGCTTAATGGGTTATTTGCAGAGGTCTAAAAAGTGTTTGGTTATTATAACAATGTGCCCTTGAGCTTTTAATATATATTTACAATAAGCATATTATAGATTATTTACCACAGCTTTAAAATAATTAAATAAATAATTAGCATCATCTATAATTTGTGTAGGAGCACACAAACCCCCATGAATGATGAAAATCAATAAGGATAGTAAATTAACTGATAGATAGGTGAAGTACTACCATTAATTAACATGTTAACTGTTGGATCGGTGCTACCACAGACCTACATTTTCTTATTCTTTCCTTCCTAAACATCACCATGTCCATTTGGTCATTTTTTTTAATGAACAAGTTTGAAAACACATAATTTGAAATTCAAATAAATGGTTTGAATAAGAGGGCCAATTTTCACAAGTGTGGCTTTCCTTAAATGCACTTTTTTTTTTTTTTTTGGTTTTGTGTCCACAGATGTTGAACATAGAGTATTATCTGTACCATAAATAAATACATATATTCATAGTGGAAAATAAATTTACAAATCAGAAATATATTGGACTAAGAAACCAAATAATAATATTAGGAATAATAGGAAGTCTCTCAAACTCAAAATTCAAGTTTCAAACTATGAGATTTATGTGTGTATATATATGTATAGATATAGATATATATATACATTTAGATAAATGTACACACATATATACATATATACACAAAATTTTGTACATAAATACACATACAACTTATACACACACACTTCAGTGCAATTTCTTTTCTGTAGCTGCCTCTTTTCCAACTTAGAATAGTAATAATAAGATACTGGGAGCAATCTATCATACTTGTATTTCTGAACTGTCTTGAACAAAAACATTGTTTAAAAAGTTAAAAGATGAAAATAGCAGATACCTGCATGTACACACACACACACACACACCCCTTCTTCTCTTAAAATTTGTCCTGTAACATGTTAACAGCAGAGCCAGCAGTTGCAGATGTCATGGTCCTGACAAGGACAAGCAAATGACAAGGACATTCTCTTACCACTTTGAGTTTCACAGGCTATCACAACTCACCAGATAGTTGTTCTACCATGTTATTGCCCCTTGATAAGGCTGTGCCACAAAGCCCAGCTGTGCTGGGCAGAACTGCCCCTCCAAGTATGCCTTTCTTTTGTTTCCTAAGGAGACACAAGCTGAATGGTATTTGCAATTTAAAATAGCTAATGATTTCAGGAAGGATGTCAAGCTGGAATCCTGTCTACCTTTTGCTCAGGATAGAAGAAATCAGAAACGGGCTAAATCCAGAGAACAGACAAAAGAGATTAATGAGGTGCCTATGTCCTCAGCCTTTGAAGTTTAATAAACCCAGATGAAAATCTGGCTCTGCCACAGTCGACCTAAGTGCTGCTTTTCCTTCCTAAGCCTGGTTTTCATCATCTGTAAAAAGAGTCTATTAACAGAGCCTACCTCATTGGATTCTTATACGATTAAATGAGATAAGGCATCTAAAGTACTTGGTAGAGTTACTGGCACATAGTAAGTCCTTAATATACATTATAATATTTAAGGGACTCCCCAGTGGTGCAGCGGGTTGAGCGCAGCACTGTGAAGCTGTCCACAGCCTCTGCAGCGTGGGTTTGATTCCTGGCCATCCAGGGAGATACCCACATGGCACAGCAGACCTCTCCTGCCTCACCTGCTGCTCCCCTCAGCAGTGTTTTCAGTCCATCTGTCTGTTCTGCTCCCTGCTCTGTCTCTGATGAATTCTCTCACCCTCCCGCACCTCTGGCCTGTACCCCAGTTCTTGCATAAATAAATAAATCTTAAATATATATATATATATATTATAATATTTAAGCCATAGATTTAAACTATGGACCAGATCTACATATGGAAATAACATTACTTTAGAGTTTGGGTGATCTGAAATCAAGTACTACATTCCAAGTTTGTTTCCCTTGTAGATTATAAGACTCATCACAGTGAGTCTTGAGTACATGTTATATACTCCACAAATACCTGTTTAATAAGTGCATGAAAAAAGTGACTAAATGAATTACTTAAAATGAGGGGCCCTCAGTTTCCCTTGTATAAAATGGGGATAGAATGATAGGACCATTATTCCATCAATGGGCTATTGGGATGATAAAGAAAAATGTCAAATTATTTAGATACAAATATAGTCTATGTCCTTACAAAGTCAGTATATGCACATTCGACAATAAGGCTCAATAATCAGAGACCATGCTTAGACATGTCAAATCTTTGAAATAAGGCATGGGGGTTCACCAGTGTGTCTGAAAATCCTATTTTCCAAGATCTAAGTATCATTTTTACCAAGGGGATATTTAACCCAAAGAAACAAAGTACACAATGAGCAGTTAAATGTGATTAAATCACTGGCTTGTAAGTTTGTCTTATTTCTGAAAGCACCTGGTCTATTATTGATCACCTTGAAAAACATCCTAATAGGGTCATATGAACTTAAAATGTTCCCCGAGCACTTTGCAGCAAACACATCTAGCTGTTAGAAGCTTGATGACTTTACTGAAGTATTTTTCTGAGACAGAAAGAGACTGAAATAGAAGGCAGGGACCAGACCACAGGTCTATCCACTACCATTACAAATCAGGAAAAATGATGTTTTTCTCTCTCTAAATCTCACTGTTTATGACTATACAAAGATATAATTCCAAATAAACCCTATGCAGATGTAAGGTAGTGATACTATTATTTTAGCCTATCTCTTGCTCTAGAAGTCTTTTTAATGGTAAGAATGCCTTGGAAAAATTGAGCCACTATTAACTAAGGGTTTCTCAGTCTCAGTGCTACTGACATTATGGGCTGGGTAATTCTTTTTTGTGGGGGGCCATCCTGTGCCTTGTGGAATGATACAGCCATAGATGCCAGTAGCACCTCTCAAGTCATGACAATCAAAAATATCAACAGGCATCACCCAAAGTCCCCTAGGAGGCAAAACCCTTCTTGAATCAGTCACTATCTAAAATGTACATAATCCACACCGGTCGGTCAGACAATAGTCTTTCCTGAAATTGTTTTGGTCTCTCACATTCAAGGACAAAACCACTGACCACTGGCTGCAATTCAGAGTAACTACTAACTTAAATCAGTGTGAACTTTGTATATTCTATCTTTCAAGGCATTCTCTCTCTTTTCCCTCCTTTCTTCTCCCCTCTCCCACTTTTTTTGAGTAGATTGCCACTATTAACTGAAAATGAGTTTGATTTTTACAAAGAAATTGTAATGCTTGAATTTCATATCAGGACATTTTTTACGGAACATCTTATTATTATTCAACACTCTCAAAAACTGACACAAACTTTACAAGTTTGTCTTGTAAAACACAAACTATTGTACTGAACTAAAAGTTGCTAAACTGTGCGAGCAAAGTCTTTTTCTGTACACTCAAATAGCATTACTATGGAACATTAGCCACTAACTCAACACCACCCTAAAAACTGTGCATGTACACACACACACACAGAGAGAGAGAGAGAGATGCAATTATAAAATCACGCTTCCTTACTACTTTGTTGTACATCAACCCTGCTTCATTTGTGATGGATGGAGCCAACATCAGCAGGGAAAGAGTTTGAAGTTTGTTGAATTTTTATTGTGCAAATTCAGGTAAATAAGCGAAGGGTCAATTCTAAGAATAAACTCACAAGCTAAAAGAGCTCACTGGAAAGAGGAGACTTAATAAATCCCCATGTGTCATAAAAGTGCTTTTAGGAGTCTGGTTAACAGAAAAATCACCTCCCTCCCCATCCCTGACACAAGCCCCTTGGTAGTTGCTGGGCCAAGACAGATTTTTTTAGACTTTTCAAATCAAATTCCCTAAATAAAGCAGAGATGACAGTCTAGAAACTAATGATTTTCTATCCAATGAGCAACAACATTTGTTCATAAAGAAGAGGAACAATTTTTAAAGGTTAGGAAGCTGGGACAGTAAAAGAATCCCATTTGGGAAGTAAAAGAGGAAAACGGAGTCAACCTTAACTCCAAATAAAATCTTGATCAAATAATTACCAGTTCATTAGTTTCATCAATCGTTCTTCACTTACATTTAGCAGTAGTCTTAAATATTCACCAACGAGCTTGAGAAGCATGAATTTATGCCACTCATTCTCTATTTAGGGGGACATGTGAGAATTTTATGTTTTTCCGGGTATTCTGTTATAGCATAGTACTAACTGAATCACTGAAAGCCTCCCAAATTTTATCTATCTAAAAAAATCACAAAATGGCTACCTCCCCTGGCCAGAGTGAGCAGAAATTTACATAACTTCATGTACTTGCATATGAAATATAACCATTATTTTGAATTCACTTTCTTTTGTGTTTTCTCCTCATGGATTTTGCTTGAAGTTTTTACTTAATGTTAGGATTCAGAATCTTTAGCTACTGAGAGCTTTAATCCTGTTTGAGTCAAATTGGACAAAATTAGTAGTTTAATAACTCAGGATTTTGTTGATGAAATACAACTAAATTTACTAATGATCCCACATCCATTTTAGTGGTATTTGTAAGTGCTGTTAATGGAACCACCTTTGGGATCAATCACAACACTGAGTTACGGGTCACTTTCAAGTTTCTCAGACTACAACTGCAAAGGGGTCGGAAAATGACCTTGGAAAGGTTATTTTTACCCTCTGTTGGGTATCATTAGGATACAGCTCACTCAGAAATGTGCTCCCATCAACCCAGGAATGTAACTATATGGATGCAGACTTTTTTTGGCCAAAACAAAACAAAAAAAGCACCAACACACACAAAGTTGAGAGGAAGTTATGGCTCATAGGCAGATAAACGGGCAAAAGAATCATGGAGTTCTGTGCCCTAGTCCTGGGATGCTGTTCTTTTGGGATTTCCTCTTAAGATAATGAATACTGTATACTTTAACTTATTTGTAGTAGAGAGAAAGTGAGAGGAAGTGAAGAAGTACCACAAGGAAGTGAAGAAATGTTGACATCTGCATTATTCTTAAAGAGCTGTTTCTCAATGTGAGGTCTACAGGCTTGCCCATCAAAATTATTAATGATACTAGTCCAAATACAGATTCCTTGACCCTAAATTAATTTCTGAATCAGTATCTTTGCGGTTAGGATAAAGGGTTTTGCATCTACAAGGTCTACAAATGACTTGTGAATGCTAAGCATTTGGACTTGGCTAAAACATTTGCAATGGAGGTCACTGAAAAAGAATCTCTGTGCCAATATATATGGCAAAATGACAAAAATAAGGTATTTCAAACAAATGAGCTCCGTGGTTGTATCCAAACCCTGTGATTATTAAAGTTTAAGACTCTTTTCTTTCAGCAGGGGTGGAGAACAATAACCATTTCATCTAAAACCAAAATGATGAAGGCAATATAAATCAACCCCATTCCAGCAGGTTTCATTTGGTCTAATTTCTCAGCAGATATTAATCATTGTACAGTCCTGTACAAATGACATCTAACTCCATTTTAACTCAGAATACAGAATGCTTGCCCTGATTCCTTCTCTGGTGTGTTATTTTGATACTATAAAGGAAAATAAATAAATTGGAACAGTGGGCAATCAAGATTGCAAGATGCCAACAATACCAAGACATTAAAGAGAGAAATGGTCCATGTTAAACCTATAACCCAGCATGCAAATTGGCAAAAACATTTATCTGCCACAGAGTCACCAGGGATAAGAAAATAACTCTCTTCATTTTTCCATTGAACATTTCTATGTCAAATGGAGGTGACAAAGAATTTGTCCTAAAAGTTCAGAATATTATTAATTCTAGTAAAGAACACCTGGAAGACCAAAGTTAGTCAAATTCATGGCCTGATATCTAATGACAGAAAATACTAGCACTCACTCAACTGTAGCGAATTAATCTACAGTGGTAACAAAGTTGGAAGGTTAAAATTGCCATGAAGGAAAATGTAGGAGAATCAAAGTCTGACTCCCATTTTGGGAGCTGGTGTCAAGTAATTTTGCAAAACACCAGATATGCCTTTTATTTCTCACTAGAGCATCTTTTTCTTGGCACAGGCAAAGGATAATCAGAAAAGAATCTAAACCCCAGAGAAGCAAAAGTATTGCAGAAGCAGAAGCAAGAGCAACTGAAAAGATCCAGGATGAACAACACACATCTGTGCCTTTGGGAAAAGTAGCATCTCAATCAAATAAGGCCAATCAAAATGTGAAAAATTCCATGTCAGGCCCTTTTTAATAAATGTGCTCCCCACCCCCCATGAATCACATAAGGGTAGACATTACTAAAGAGGAAGAAAGAGCAAAGGGAACACTTAAGATTTGTGCATTGTTCCCCTTTTATTTTAATTCACCATGCATGCATTTCCACTAAGATAACTGTGGCTACAATTACAAAGGATAACATTGCTGTGTATAATGGAAGCCACTTTACTTTGTTTCATGGTCACATCTAGTGCAAGTTTTCTTAGCAGGGGGAGGGAGAGCATACTATCACAATAACCTATTAGTTTTATTTTCTTCTTTTCCCCTTTTCTTGCTGAGTTCAGATCACTCCCTCTTCGACAGTGGGTAGGAGAAATTTTTAAGTTTCTAACTTTAGGAGACCCACAAAACTATAGGGAATGACCCCCTCCAACCTCCAACTCATTGGATTTTTGTATTGCAAGATTTCCCAGGAGGCAACCAAAGTTTGGGGCACTACATGTGTGATTCCTCATTCATTTGGTCTATCTGATGCTACTAGCTTCTTCAGATCAGCAATTTATGGCCCTTGTCATAACCAATATTCAAGAAGTGAACCACATATATTGTTCTGTCCAGAATTGAACTAAAAGTTCTAAAAACTATTTAAGTTCAGGGAAACAGTCCTGATTCACAGTGACTACCAGGGCCACTAAAGCATTTAATCTTACAACTCACTTCTCCAGAACTCATTTCTAACATTGAAGGGAACACGGACCTCACATACTAACTCCATTTACACTTGAACTGAAGATTTCCATTTAGCCAATGCCTCCTCAGAGTCTTTTACTGCACATGGTCTATGTTCATCTCCATACCAATACCCACAAAAATGAATACTGCGTTGTTGTCTTAGCTGATTGGACTATTTGTGGTGGGTATCAGTTTAAAATTAGCCAAGATTAAAAATATTGTTTTTAAACAAATTTCCTACAGTTTTGTCCCTGAAAGTTATAAAAGAGTGCCCAAGCAGAAAGTCATTCATGTCAGGTCATGAGACAGAGAAATATGCCTTGAATGTTTTCTTTGCTTAATTTCCTATTTAAGGCATGTAGTGGATTAATTGCTACCCTCATAGTCCTCCAGATCTTGTAAGTGTGTATCTATCATGATGCCATTATAGTGAAATCTGAAATGTAAGGAAGTTGGGGCTTAGGTCATTTTATTTAGACCCCAACTACTCAACAGTACTTGCATCAGAACCACAGAAATCATTTGAACACAGTGAGTTTGGGAATATTTTCACCAATTCAACTTCATGAGCCTTTAACTTTTATAATTTTCTATAGGTTCACCTACTATTACTAAGATGGTATTTTGGTGTGGTAGTAAGAAACATTGAAAAGAATAAAGACATACTGGTAGGCTTTATAATTCTATGCCATGTTTAAGGTCTGTTAAAATATTAATACATAGAACAATATTATTTAAATTCATAAAATTATAATTCTTTTGATAACTCCTCAAATAACTTTTTTCGTTCACTTAAGTAAAACTTTTACACTGCATTAGCAGTGTTAGGACAAGAAAACATTGGCTGAATCACCAGATGTGAAGGCAACATTACAAAAATTGAAAAAGATACCATATACTAAGGGGTACTAATAACATGAACCAAGACTGAATCCCTTATATAATAAGTGTGATCAAAGAGAGATTTCAAAAAGAAGCAATTGGTCAATGTATTTCCCTCCTACAGATATCACACATTGCTTTTATTACCTGTGATACATATACACATACACACACAATAAAAAAATTAGGTGTGCTTGGCACCAATTAATAATTGACAAATTATTTTTTCAGTCCCCACTGAAATGCATGAAGAATGCTGAAAGTAAAAACTGGTCTTTTAATCTTCATTTACCACAAGTCTACGAAAGAGCTATTATTACACTAATAGAATACACAGTCACATGAATGATGGCTATTAACAGTTTTTTTTTGGCTGTGTCTATACAGGTCAAAGGTATACTCAAGAAAGATAGTTGAGAAAGTCAAAACCTTAACTGTGGAGCTCCAGTTCTCCAGTTGGGTTGTTCATAGACATTGTAATGTGACGTTGTAATATGACAGTCCAATCCTAGTATGGGCACAGCCAAATCCCAGAATCCCAAAGGCAAACAAAACTTGTCACAAGAAATTATTAGGAAGTGTGTGGAAGAAAATTCCCTCTTAAACAAAAGTCTGAACCCTTATTCAAGTCTGTGTGTGGTCTTAGTTCCACAACTACACAGGGATGCAAAGAACTTCATCTGGGTTATGTAGGAAGGCCACAGCATTAAGGGCAGTAAGAACTCTGAAAACATTGAGAAAAGGTAGAGAAGGGTAGAGAAGTCTGATGTGGGGTCAATTAGTAGTCATTTTTGTTGCTATTAATGTTTGGTTTTTTTTGATACAGTGGCTTACTCTTCTCACCTTTTAGTGCAGAGAAAGAGCAATACAATCAAATGGAGCCAGACAGTGTTCATTTTAAATTAAGAAAGACAATTTCTTGATGATGAGTGTTATTTGATGTTAGAAAGTGTTGCCAATTGAGGCTGGGAAATATTCCCAGGGTTTTAAGAAAGGAGCAGAGAGACTCATCTGTCTGAAGTGCTCTAAGAAGGCGCTGCTGGAGCAGGGGCACTAGCCTTTGGAGGTGCAGACCCTGGGGTCATGTGCATTGTATGTATATACAAACTCCATTGCACTTGTGTTGCATAAATACTCATGCATACGGAGTCGATATAAACTGGCACATTATAGGTTTGAGTGAAAAGTCATATAAATCTGCCATTTCCCCCTTATACTATAAACAAAGGGAAAAGAAAAATTAAAAAATTCAAACATGCCATTGGGCCAGATCTCTTTCTTCCATATTCTATTCAAAGAAGGGAGGTAGAAAATGAGGAAAAAAAAAAAAAAACACTTTGGGACAAATGACTCCCAAGGCCACTCAGCTATGCTTATGTAGCTGGCTCTCATTATACAGTAAGATATTCAGCACATGGGACAAAGTTAACAAACAAACAGATAACAACAATGAAAGATTTTCATACTTCCACATCTGGAAAGAAATCTACCCTGTGGGTTTACATTTTAAGGTGAACCAGGTAAATAGGCAGTAGTGTAACAATGGGCTATCATGTTTTAACAAATGTGGACTGTATTTTTCTTTTCAAATGTGAATTTTTTTTAGAAGGTTTATTTCAAAATGGTGACACGAATAATTTGCTGCTTCTCCCACCCCCCGCCCTCCCCTATAGATGATACTTCCGTAAAAGTTCAGATTGCCATGGATGTTTTCTCTCAGGGAACCGATCTGGAATTTTGATTTTGAGGAAATCCTGGATGCACTTCTCTAGCTCTTCCTCAATTGAGAGCTTTTCCTTAACAGCTTTTTTTTTGCTGCTCATGTTCGACTCCCTGGAGCCTGAAGTCAGAGTCCGGAGCAGATCACTTTTCCGCCGCATCTCTGACTGCTGGATCAGCTGGACGGGGCCCTTCTTGATAGGCCGGTCCAGAGTCTGGATATTGGTCTGGCGTGTCACGGGGCCACAGATGACCGTCTCCTGGGGAGAGCTGGCCTCAGACTGGCTGTCGCAGCTGGAGGTGGAGAGGTCATTGCAAGATGTGCCGCTTTCCCCTTCTTTGTCGCCCTTGCCGTTCTTGCAGCAGCAATCACAGTGCGAGGAGGACCACCGGGAAGGCTCGCCTGTAAGGGACGCACAGGATAAGGAGTGAATGTCAGTCAGCATCACAGCACTTGAACACACATCCACCTTCCCCCCACGCACACATTGGACAAGTGGGGTGGCACACAGGACAGGCTGCAAAAGGAGCATCAAGAAGCCTGGTTTACTGTGGGGAGGAGGTTAATAATGACATGCTATGTAAGAGCAAGCTGTATAATGCTTAAGCTCATGGGCACTGGAATCAGATAACCATGATGCAAATACTTAGCTATACCATTCACTATCTTTGTTACCTTGGCAGATTTTTTTAAATTCTCAAAGCTTCAATTTCCTCATCTGTGTGATAAAGATAATCTTTTTCCCTCTCCTTTAGATTGTGGGGAGGAATTAGATATCAAGTGAAATTCTTTATGCAGTACATGACCCACTGAAAGTACTCAATAAGTGCTGGTCAGTTTCACTGTGGATGATGTTCACCGTAATCCATGTGCTAGTGGTCAGGTACAGTGGAGTAGTCTGTCAGTGAAATGGCAGCTTTCAGTTGGGAAGGTCTAACTTTGTGTCGGTCTCCATGCAAGCTCTGTGTACCCATCAACTCACTGGGTCCTTATGATATTTCAGTGAACTCAGTAGCTCCGCTTCCAGTTTCCATAGTAGGAAACTGAGATCTTGAGAGCTAAAGAAACTCACTCTAGTTTGCAAGATTTGTAAGTGTCAGAACTGGGATTTGAATACAGAGTTCCCAAATACCATAAACATGGAAATTAATCATTTTTTTCAATCTGCCTATTTGTAAAATCCCTGCTTCTATCACAGCTACTATCTCATGAACTCCCTATGGTGGATACAGTATTCATTGTTGTAATCCTAGCGAATAGCTCAGGCACAGTATAGAAATTCAATAAAAGCCCATATTCTAAGTAATTTTTATTAAGTACTTTTTATTAAGCCACACATGAAGCTAGTGGACTTTTCAGTTGTGATCCACTAAATTACGTTTAACCAGTGTGAGTCTCTCTCTACCTGTTCTCCTGAGCATTAACTCACAGCCCTGCATTCTGCTATTTGGAGGCAGAGCCATTTTTCAGACACCCAGTCGGTGGTTCTTTGAACTAGAAAATCCATAGTCACAGCACAAACCAACTTCCTCAATGTAAGTCATTGCTCCCAGCTTTCCGCGTTCTAAACAGCCAGAGTCTTCTTGGAGTCATGAACTTGAACTTGATATTACTTACAAATCATATGTACAGATCATATGTTATAAACCTCATATAATTTATTGCACTTAAGCCATAAAAATTAAAGGGAAAGGAACCCCCTTTATGTTGCTAATTTTGAGCACAAGGTTAATGTAGTATCTTTATATATTATAAAGGAGACCCATTTTGAATTGTAGTATCATATTCTCAAATAATGGTTCACATTGTAATAAGATTCCATTTTATTTGCATTTCCAACATCATTAAAGTAGAGGAAACCTACCATTGAAGTTATTAAGAAAGTTTTGTCTTGTCTTTTTATACAGTACCATTTTTTTACATGATGCAATGATGTAAACATTTATAGCAAGTTAAAATTTTTTCAGAGGAAGTAAAAAGAAGACTCCCTGTAAGTAACAACTCCAAAAGTATCTCTCAGCATAACTTGCTAGTTCAAACTATTTAAAATGCAACTGAGTAATGACTGTATTAATCTATCCATTACATTAAATGCAACAATAAATTAGCCAAAAGGAATTGCAGTGGCAGTAGTGTTCTAGTTACCCCAAACTATTACAGATAAATAATCCTCCATGTAACAGAGAAAACTGTTCAATATGTACCAGCTGGTGACTGGAAAATGCCAGCCATAGGAAGTAACTCTGTCTGCCAGCACAGATTCTGAGGGGATTGTTTACTTCTTCAGAAGGCAGAAGAGTCACTACCTCTGCCTCTCCAAACCTGACCATCCCTATTCTAACATGGCTTGATGGAGCCATGGCTCCAGTGAATTGGAATCTAGTTTGATCCTTTTTAGAAAAATTTAGATGCTGACCTTTATCTTACAAAAAAAAAAAGAAAGAAAGAAGACTAAGAGAGGAATGAAAAAGGTGAAGAAGGTGTATATGCTGAGCTATGTCTGCCTACTGCCTTAAAACTAGAAGATGAATTATTTTTACCATAAACTCTGCTGAATCAGCAGAAATGCAAACCCTGTCCTTTTCTGCCCACGAATAATCTTCTCCACATAAATGTATTCCACTCAGTGGACTCCGGAGGGAAACCTGAGGTTTTTCTAAAGGCTAGTTTGACAACACAGCCACCATCATGTGAGGGAGTCCTATGTATTCACGTTGAAAAATTGTCCAATTTTGGTTTTTCAACCATAATTGTCCAATTTGGTTATAGCCAAGAACCTGGTATGGATCCCACTCTTTCCTCCCTAAACTGCTGGGAAGGATCATGGATTTAAACATCAACTGGGATCCACCAACTTCTAGACAACGAGAAGTATTACTTTCCACTTACTCTAAGCACTATCACTATTTTTTTAAAGATTTATTTATTTATGCATACAAGAGCTGGGGCACAGGCCAGAGGTGTGGGAGGTGAGAGGATTCACCAGAGACACAGTGGGGAACAGAGCAGGTAGATTGACTGAAATACACTGCTGAAGGGAGCAGTGGGCGAGTCAGGAGAGGTCTGCTGCGCCATGTGGGTTGCTTCCTGGCTGACCGGAATCGAACTTGTGCTGCAGTGCCTGCAGATTGAGTCATAGGTTGTGTGCTAACTCTTGCGCCACCAGGGAGGCCCTAAGCACTATCACTATTAAAGGGAAATTGAACAACTTAATTTTAGTGGAGTCTGTTATACTACCATGTTTCAATATTTTATGAGAACATTTAAAAGTTTTACCATTCGGGCAAGATAATTTATTTTTTTTTTGAATTATCAATATTGACATTTATTGAAGACCTAGAGAGTAACAAAGTGAGGAAAGAAAAAGTGTAAAATTATGCTCTGTGTTACAAAGTAATATTAATTACATGCAGTTTATTTTTTTTTTTCTGATTCAAAAAAATATTTTTAATTTAGTTAGTCCATAGGCTGTATATATAAAAATACTGGTGGAAAATAATTTCTTCCACATGATTTTCAGTGGTAAACAGCCATAGGTACATTTCAGCAACAGCCAAATATAGTTGGCTGTGGCTCATTTCTTTTTTTTTTTTCTTTTTTTTTTTTAAATAATAAATTTTATTTTTATAATCCCCCATACAATTGCAAACGCCCCATTCTGACCCCAATCCTTCCCCTCCCGCCCCCCACCCCCCAAAAAGTGTCTCTGGTTCATAGTTTTTTGTTGATTTTGATTTTCACTTTCTTATATTCATTTTCCTGGTCCCTTATTTAAGTTTTCTAGATTCCTGCTATGAGTGAGACCATCCGGTATTTTTCTTTTTCTTTTTGGCTTATTTCGCTGAGCATGATCCCTTCCAGCGCCATCCATGTTGCTGCAAATGGATGTGTTTATCTTTTTTGAATGCTGAGTAATATTCCATGGTATATATGTACCACATCTTCTTGATCCAGTCATCTATTTTTGGGCATTTGGGTTGTTTCCAAAGCTTAGCTATTGTAAACAGTGCTGCTATAAACATAGGGGTGCAGGTGTTCTTTGGAATGGATGTTTCTGTGTCCTTTGGGTAAATACCTAGGAGTGGAATTGCTGGATCATATGGAAGCTCTATGTTTAGTAGGTCCAGAAATCTCCACACAGCTCTCCATAGTGGTTGGACCAGTTTGCACTCCCACCAACAGTGCAGAAGAGTTCCTTTTTCTCCACACCCTCGCCAACATTTGTTGTTGCTAGTTTTTTTAATATGTGCCATTCTCACTGGTGTGAGATGGTATCTCATGGTAGTTTTGATTTGCATTTCCCTGATTACAAGTGATATTGAACGGGCAAGATAATTTATAAGATGGCTTCTGAAGTCTATATGTTATGCTGAAAGCAAGGAAAAAGATGGAATTAATATAGTCCAGCTAGAGGTGCTGTGTGAAGACTCTTTTTGAATTTGAAAAATAAATTAAATGTGAGAAGATAACTATCTGTGGTTGTCTTTTGGAATCACTGTCTGTCTGACTATTCCCTTCCTAAGACCTGGACCGCAGCAGAGGTTGTAAAACAGAACACAAATGCATATGGGTGCAAGAACCCTTTTGTCCTTGCCATCATACTGATATGTGCTCAAGTGTCCTGAAAAGTATGCAAGGACCTGTTAAACCCTGTAATTCAAGTATTCTGGAATCCCCCTATATAGCAAATAATGATCTCATAAACACCTTGACACTTAAAATTGCAACATACTTTTGCTCCAGTTTGCTGAGGTTTCAAAACTGGAATAATTCCTCGCTAGTGAGGAGAAAATAGGTTAAAATTGATTAGCCAAAATGGGGGGAGAAAAATAATTCATTCCCCAAAGCACCTGATTTTTTGATATTAAAAAAGCAAAAACAATTTGCTGCCTTTTAGGGTTTATTAATCATTTGCTGGTGAAAAACCTAATAACTCCACTTTATTTTAAAAACAAACAATATTGAATTTGTTGGATATTATGTTATTCTTAACATAATAGTGGTTTGATGAATGAATGAATGGTTGAAAGAGCCAAACACTTATGTTGAATTGTACCAAGTTGACAACATAGAAGGACAAATTTCAGAATTAAGAACCAAGCCCTATAGTGCCTCCCCGGTGGTGCAGGCGGTTGAGTGCCACACTGTGAAGCTGTCCTCACCCTCTGAAGCGTGGTTTCGATCCTGTCCAGCTGGCAAAAATCCCACATGGTGCAGCAGACCTCTCCTGTCACACCTGCTGCTCCCCTCAGCAGTGTATTTCATCAGTCTGCCTGTTCTGGTCCCCGCTCTGTCTCTGGTGAATTCTCTTACCCTCCTGCGCATCTGGCCTGGACCCCGGTTCTTGTGTAAAAATAAATAAATCTTTTTTTTAAAAAAAAAAAAAGAACCAGGCCCTATAATTGGTGAGTTTGAATACATTATTATTTTTAAAGACTTATTTATTTATTTATGAGAAGAACTGGAGTATAGGCCAGAAGTGGGGGGAGGGGATGGTGTGTGAGAGGGTGGGGACAGAGACAGAGAGAGAGAGTGGGGAGCAGAACAGGCAGATCTACTAAAATATGCTGCTAAGGGGAGCAGCAGGTAAGACAGGAGAGGTCTGCTGTGCCATGTGGGTTAGTCCCCTGGCAGGGATTGATCTCAGGCTGCAGTGGCAATAGTGTGATAGTGCTGAGAGTTAGCCCCTACACCACCAGGGAGGCCCGAGTTTGAATATATTATTTTACCTCTCTGGGTCTCAGTGTCCTCTGCTGAGGACAAGGTTAATAATAGCATATTCATCACAGAAAAATCAAATGTAGAAAAATTATATAACATAGTTAATGTAAAGGTGTTATATAGTTTGTGATAGCCATTGAGTCTCCCATCTGATCTATATAAATAAAACAAACCATAAGCTTGTTGGATATGATTATTAATTTCCATCAATACACATGCAACCAATTCTTAGGTCTGACTGGAGCATCATGTTAGGAAGGACCTAACACCAAAACTGGATTCATCAGGAAAGTGTACATCGAGCATTTATATATGTCTGACTTTGATGAGGGGGTGCAAAATAACCACAACAATGTACAATGCTGACACATGGTATGTGAACAGGGGATAGCTTTGGGAGAATGTTCATTGATAACTCATTGCTTAGAATTTTACATGGATGAGTGTCATAAGATAAAGAGTTACTTAAGGACACAGCAAATAAAACAAGAACAGAGGAATTTTTAGATTAATTAAATGTGGAGGGACAGAAAACTCATTTGTTCTAAGTCCTTAAAGCTCAAATCATCCAACAATTCACAACTTGGGAAAACTGAGGATCATTCAAGAAAACCATATGGTTAGACTTGGCCCCTTTTTACAGTGTCCCTAACTGTGGAAGTCTTTACTGATAAAGATGGAAGAAAACACGAAAGAGGACCTACTATTTCTTTCCTATGAAAAATTCAAACTGAGCTGAGTGAAACATGACTTAGCAAACTCACAAAGTGCTTATGCATTTTTAAAAGAGGCAGCTCTGCAATCTACCCACACTTCAAATTTTCCACCTGCTAATGGTTGTGAACACAATGCACATCATTTACAGCAACAGCTGGGAAAACTGCTTTCCCCTGTCTTCTCTGTCAATGATGTAGGAGCCTGCCAGTCTGGGAGCTAGGTGGCCAGATTTAATTTATTGAGGCTGCTGAAAGACTTTCTTGGTATACTGGTTGAAAAGTCAATAATGGTCAAATTGATGTTTTTATAATTCTGCTAACCTTGGAAAAGATATTGCATAGTGGAGATTGGGAATAGACAGACTGCAAGCTTCGGAGAAAAATGCATCTTCAAGCATGACAATCATTTCTTGCTTGTCTTTGACCTTTCCTATTCATGGACATCTGGTCTGGAATGAGGATCCTTATTAAGAGGAGGCTGCTTTAGGTGAGTGTGGACAGTTAAAACACCCAGTCATCAGTACAGGCCAGTCAGGAAAACAGAGAGTCAACCTGTAACCTTAACAGGGAGAATCTAATATCAGGAATTGGTTAAACAGATATAAGAGAGGTGAAAATACAAAAAGGTGACAATGCAGGGATAAAGATAGTGACCATAGGAGACAGCTACCACCCTTAGGGCAGGGGAAACAAATTAGAGGGTGGAATTAATAGGTTGAGAGGAAGGCTAATAGGAAGGTTGAGAGAGGCCTTCTGTGGGGCTGGGACCCAGTCATGTGAAGAAATGCTGCTTGTTGGTCCTGGTATCTCTGAAGGGGCCTGGCTCTGAAGATTACAGGGAAAAAAGGAGGGGCTGCAGACACTGGGACCAGACAAGCTGCTTCTGGGGTAAATGAAAGCTGGGCTGATAATCTTTCTCTAGCACCCCTTATGGACAAAACCTATCAAAGCATACAGCCCCAATGGAAAAATGTGATGAGTTAAATCTGAATCCAAGAACCACATAGCAGAGAATACAGGGGTGATTTTGGATGCAAAAGAAAAGAAAGATGCAGCTCTTGCTTGACCTGCTGGAATATTTCCTCCAGTGCAGTTAGGAAGCTGAAGTAAAAGAAAACAGTCATTGGGGCCTCCCCTGGTGGCGCAGCGGTTGAGCGCTGGGCTGCAAAGCTGCCCTCAGCCTCTGCAGCGCTGGTTTGATCCCCGGCCACCAGAGAGGGTCCCACTTGGCGCGCAGACCTCTCCTGCCGCCCGCTGCTCCCCTCAGCAGTGTACTTCGGTCCTTCTGCCTGTTCTGCTCCCTGCTCTGGCTCTGGTGAATTCTCTCACCCTCCCGCACTTCTGACTGTACCCAGTGCTTGTATGTATAAATAGATAAATAAATATTAAAAAAAAAGTTATAAAAAAAAAAAAAACAGTCATTCAGTTCAGTTCCTTCCTTTCTGCTGCAACATTTTTATACCTTTGGGCTTGACATTTCCTCTTCCCTCTGCCAGCAACATTTATTCTCATTTTCACCTGTTTATCTCATTTAATCCTAAAGCACTCAACTAAAACATCACTTTCTCAACTAAAACATCACAGCCTTACCTACCTATTTCCAACCCAATTGAAACCAATTTGAACCTCCAGCCATTTCTTTCACCACACCACATTGTGTAAATTTGGATTTGTTTAGCAGCTATTCAATGTTTGTACTTCACACTAGACTGTAATGTCTGTGCTTGTTCCCTCCTGAACTCGAAGGCACAACTTCAGTGCATAAACAGTCCAGGGTTGCAGAGTACATAGCAGATGCTTAGGATACAACCACATGATAAATGAGTGAGAGGGAAAAATTGGTGATAGCAAAACCACTGCTAGGTATTTACCCAAAGAATATGAAAAGACTAATATGAAGAGGTTTATGTACCCTTATGTTCATAGCAGTATTATTCACAATAGCCAAGTCATGGAACCAAACCTCAGTGCCCATCAACAGATGACTGGAAAAAAGTTGTGGAATACATACTCAATGGAATACTACCCAACTATTAAAAAAGATGAGGGCCTCCCCTAGTGGCGCAGCGGTTGAGCACTGGGCTGCGAGGCTGCCCGCAGCCACTGCAGCGCCGGTTAGTTCCCCGGCCACCCACGAGGGTCCCACAAAAAAAAAAAAATTAAAAAAGATGAAATAGTGCCTTTTGGAACAAAAATGGATGGATCTTGAAGTGATTGTACTACATGAGCAAAAATTAGAAGGCAAAAGATAGTCACCAATGGTCTCATTCTAGTGTGGAATAGAAATAACCAAAAACAAAAACTGGCAAAACAAGAATAATTCTTAGACTTTATGTGAAAAATACTGATTACCAGAGAGGATGGGGAGGGAGGGATAGAGGGAGGGTGTGATAAGGTTGTAGACTGGAGAGTTGAAGACTGAATAAGGCATATACATACATGGAGGTGTGAATTTATACTCCTAAAATCATAAAATTGCATAAATTAGTGGCAAATCAAATAAAACCTGGGAAAAAAGGAATTTTTGATTTAGAGTATGTGTGAGAGATAGTAAATCTTCCACCAAAAAAAAAAAAACTGAAAAAAACTAATGTAAAGCTCATTAGAATGGAAAATATTTAGGTTTATCATTTGACATTTAATATGTATGTGATAAAAACATGCTGACTGACAGGGATGATGGCAAAATTCATAGGCCTGTGCAGAATTTAAACACGGTATTGGGGTGTGTGTGTGTGTGTTGATGATGGATTAAAATTATTAATATCAGATAATCCCTTTAAGCATTACAGAACTTATAAGAATAAATATTAACTTCAATAACCTTTCGGCCCATGGGTTCTATTCACGTAATCTTCCAATTTGGTTATGCTCAGCCATGCTCTTCTAGTTCAGGTTTTTCACCTATGGAGCTTATGACTACATAAAGCAATGGCTTGTAAAAGGCAAGAAATCCTAAATTTTGACTTCTTGGTTCACTGCCTTCCTCTCTTCAAGTGTCTCTTGATCTTACATTTATTTCACTTGCTAGATCTTTTTTGCTTCTTTTTTTTTTTTTTTTTTTTTTTTGCTTTCTGCCTTCTGACTCCTGATGGCATTTCTTCCTCTTAGTCTCAGCATTTTTCACCTAAGATCATACTTGATTACTCCTGCTCTAGCAGTCACTATTCCTTATTTATCTATTCATAGGGAAGTTCCAGCCTGATCCCTTTTCCTATTTGGTCCTTTCCATCCTGGCCACCTATTTTTTCATCTTTATTCACCCACCTTTGTAAATGTGGGTGAACAAGTGTCACAAACAAGTCCCTTGACAACTCTTCTTAATCAATAGTCTACTGTCTTGTCTCCTAGAAGGAAATGTACATGTAATGAATAGAGTGGTTAATTATCTGATCCAAAGTCACAAAGTTGCCAAGTGCCAAATTATGATTTCAAATAGGGACCTCTTTTAACACAAAGCCTCTGCTCTTTTTTAGTGGACACATTATTCAATGTTCAATGTGTCATGTAAATTTTCTGCTAGTATGAATAGGCCTTAACAGATAGTGTTAACTTCAAGACATGACAGTTGTATTGATTCCAGCCTTTCAATAACTTTTAAGTTATCAACTGGACAACTTTAAAAAATTCAGGTTTTCATAGATCTTTCATCCTTATGCATACATAAGAAATTTGATTTCCTTTTCCACCCATCCATTGGAAAGAGCTGAAAATGACTAAAGGAAATGTCACTGATGGTCCTGTTGAGCTGTGGAGTAAGTCACATCCCTCTGTCATACTTCAGTTCTATGGAGGCTGCCATGTAGTGTTTGATGCACTTAATTAGCATAAGATAAAAGCCCTTTGTCAGTTAATTAAGATAATATTTGCTAATACTGCTAATGAATATTCAACAACCAACCAATATGTGATACCTTCTCCAAGAAGGGAAAATCAAAACACAAGTATCTATGGGGTTTTGGGGGCAAATGCAAACCTAAACTGTTCATCCTCCTTGTTTTTGAAAAAGCCAAATTATCCCAAAGAAGTAATTCAGGGCTAGAGAATCCTGTGAATTTTATGAAAATCACAGATAAGTAAGTGCTATACACTGCTTTGTCATAAACTACCTTGAAGGGAGTCAGAGTGAATCGGAAAGCTTTGGGTGGTGAGAAGCACAGCCATGAGGTCAAAGAGAATGATGGTACAGAACCTCAGGTGGGCAGACCCAGACAGAATCACAGAGTATGTGACCCGAAAGGGAACTTAGGGGCTACTTTTGTACCCCTGTTTTATAATAAGGAGAGAGAAAGGAGTCAAACAGGAAGCATGAGAACCAACTCTAGGTGTGAAGCTCTTTCTGGGAACACACCAGGGACACACCTGGGAAGGTGTGGAGCCATGTGGGCAAAGATATTGAGCCATGTGGGAAAAAGGTAGATAAATTAAACCCAACCCGAGAGGGTTTCACATCTCAACAGTATAACATCTGGGGGGAGAGTGGATCACTGTTGAGTACAGTAAAAATAAACACAGAACAGAGCAATCTGGGGAAAGCAGATTCCTCTAATAAGATCACATACCTAATGGGGGTATAGGGGAAAGAGAGACAGAGAGACAGAGTGACAGAGTGAAAGAGAGAGGGAGCAAGAGAGGCAGAGAGAGAGCAGACAGGGACCTCCCTGGTGGCTCAGGGGGTTGGGCACCACACTGCGAAGCAATTGCAGCCTCTGCAGTGGGAATTCAATCCAATGGCCAGCCAGGGAGCAACCCACATGGTGAAGAAGACCTCTCCCGCCTCACTCATTGCCCCCCTCAGCAGTGCACTTCGGTCGATCTGCTTGTTCTGTTCCCCACTCTGTCTCTGGTGAATCCTCTCACCACGCGCCCCCCCACCCCCCCACACACACACCTCTGGCCTGTATCCCAGCTCTTGTATGCATAAATAAATAAATCTTAAAAAAAAAAGAGACAGACACACACACACACACTATGTAGTGATAATACTGATGTAAGACACAGGACAAGGCAAATTACTTGCATCATCTCCTTGAATCTTCACAACCAGTGAAGAGAGGTAAGGGATTACAATGCCTAATTCCTAACTCCTAGTGATTGGAGGCTAAAGAGAACCAATCTTCCCTAGTGCCAAGCAGATTGCCATTTCATCAATCAGTAGAGGCCTTCTTTTAAACTGCATATACACATAGTATAAGATGGATATAAAAATAAACTTGACACCTCCGTGTAAATTAGTTTATCACAATACTAGGAACTGACAGAGGAAACCTGAGAACCCCATTAGTAAGCAATGCCTGGCAAACGGCATTAGTGAACTATGAGCACCGAGCATGTGTCATGTGTGATACTAAGTGCTTTATAAATTTTTATTTTATTCTACAAAACACGTATTTTATTCTAACAATACCACTCTTAGGCAGGGTTTCTCAATCTTGGCACAACTGACATTTAAACTGAATAATTCTTAGTTACAGGGCTGACGTGTACATTGCTGGATGGGTAGCAGCTTCCCTGGTCTCTCCTTATTAGCTGCCAGTAACACCTACACTTCTCAGTCAAAACAAATAAAATGTCTCCAGATATTGCCGTATGTCCCCAGGAGGCAAAATCACCTCCAACAGAGAACCACTACTCTGAGCTAAATATTATTCATATTTTAATGATGAGAAAACTGAACTTCATAAAATTGGACCAATTTGCCTGTGGATTGTAGAACTATTGAAAGCTGAAACTGGGATTTGACTTTTGGTAGATCTTACTCCAAGACTAATGCCTCTTCCATCACTATATTGTGATGCTCCTGTAAAATGCAGATTTTTTAAGAAGAGATTATTGGGCAGAGACCCAACCATTCCATTCACAATAAGTTTCAAAAGAACCCAGTGAAAAGAGATGAAGGAAACCGAGCTGCCTTTTCACTTTTCATAAGAAAGAATGACTGCCTTGTTTTCACCAGACTATCTTCAGATGATAGCAGAACAGAAAGATTTATAGAATTTAGCAGCTTTGTCTGAACATGTGTCTTTGCTAATTGGCCACTGATCAATTACTATTCTTTTAATTAGGATCTCAAAATAGGACAAAGGCGGCTCTAACCAAGATTTTTTTTTTCCATATAGCCACAGACTATATTAATATCATCAAATGATAATGGGCATTAAATTCAGTGTTTACTACATGCCAGGTGTTGTTCTGCACTTTCCTTCCAGATGCTCATTTGAGATTTGCAAATCCCTATGAAGCCGGCTCCATTGCCATCCACATTTACTGAAGAGTGAACAGAGGAATAGAGCGGTTAAGCAAAACATCTTTAAGAAACAAAGTGAGGGGCCTCCCTGGTGGCGCAAGGGGTTGTCTCAGCACTAGCAAGCTATCAGCAGCCACTGCAGCACAAGTTCGATTCCCAGGCCCAGGAGCTAAGCCTTATGGCACAGCAGACCTCTCTTGGCTTGCCTGCTGCTCCCCTCAGCAGTATATTTCAGTAGATCTGCCTGTTCTCTTGTCCACTCTTTGTCTGGTGAATTCTCTCATCCCTGCCCCCCAGTAACTCTGGCCTACACCTCCATTCTTGTATGCATAAATAAATAAAAATAAATCTTTGAAAAAAAGGAAATGAAGTTGATGCAGACTTGGGCAGGTGGACCCCAAAACTGTTATAATGAATGAGGCAGTAAAGACAGATGATTCAGAATTTGGGCTTTAGAATCAAAGAGAACATGGTTGTGCTGGTGACTTGCAGTTTCTTTATCTGAAAGTGTTGGGAATAAGAATACTTCTCTAGATGGAGGGCGAGAATTAAATATTTATCCATAGCATAATCATAGCACCTAGGATATATTCAATGTCCACTCAATAGTGTTTTTTTTTAATAATTGATTACTTTGATGCCCAAATTGGCAATGTTAATACTAACTACAGTTGTGCAATATTTAAAAGACAATTTCAATAAAGATAACTACATAAGCAATCTGATTTTTTTTCTGCTTCTTTCAATAAACAGTCAATTCTTATTACTTAACCGATAGCTCTGCTTTCTACTCTCCTCATGGCCTTCTACCAAATAATAGATCCAATTTGTATAGATCAATAATATTTTGGAAAGCACTGATGATGAATACATTTATTAATAGAGACTCTGGAACAAGGACTGTCACACTTTACCTGCAGTGATTCAAAAGCAGTAAGAATTCCTGAAAGATTGCTGAATAGTATTCCATTGCAGATATATATATACCACATTCTTGATCCAGTCATCTATTTTTGGGCATTTGAGTTGTTTCCAGGTTTTACCTATTGTAAATAGTGATGATATGGATGGAGCTAGAAGGAATTACCATCAGTGAAATAAGTCAGAAGAAAAAAGAAAAATATCAGATGGTTTCATTTATAGAAGGAATGCAGGGGAACCAAATAAGACATCAGTGGGAAAAAAACAGTAACAATGCAAAACACCTCACAACAAACAAATAAACCAGAGACATCCTGCAGGGGAGGAGGAGGGAGAGGGATCAGAGGGAGGGAGGGAGGAGCACCGGGGACTGAGGTGATGGTGCACGGGTGCACTGGTGAAGGAAATTCTATGGGGACTACACCTGAGGGGGGGAGATGCAAACAATGTTTAAAAGTGAACAATGATGTAAAATATATATAAATTAAAAAATAAATAAAATATAAATCTGAAAAAAAGAATTCCTGAAAGAAGGTATATTATACACTGTGATGGATGCAAGTTCATTGTTATTCCTTTACATATGATTTAACTGTATATGATTTACCTGTTTTCACCTTTACATACGATTTACCTGTTTTTATTAATTCACATTAATAACATAAAAGTGCACAACCTCATAAGATTGTTCAACTCACCCTTCTCTAATGGGGAGAAATACCCTTCAAATGCAGAGCCACCTGTCTCTGCATTTGATAATGCAGTACTCAAATATTTTTCAATGTAACTTCCCCATGGTTATGACAAGGATCATACTATTTCTTTTCCATCACCTCTGGTCTGCAAACCATTAGTGCTAATTTATATGGTGACATTCATTTGCTTTCATTGCTTATTGGATACCTCTCTATGTGCACATAGGCATCCACACAGTTGTCTAGAGTAGCATGATACAAAAGAGAAAACTAGCTCTGGCAAAATGAATATAGGATACTTTACATTTTTTAGTAAGAAATTTAATTTTCCTTGTGTTGATGTTGCCTTTCACTGATTTCCTAGAACACAAATTTCTATTTGAAAAAGAAGTTCCCAATTGAAAATTATGTTCATTCCACTTTTACAAAGATTTGAAAAGAGCTATGACTTAGCAGAAATGAGAAATTATGAAACCTAGTATTTGTACATTACTTAATAGATTACAGAGCCATTTCCATTTATTATACTCTGTTTGACCCGTGCATTTATTCACTCAGAACTCCACTAAAATTTTATTGCTTTCTGTTAGACACTCTCTAGGCAATGGGTACACAGCTGGCCACAAGGATTTCACATTCTGGTAAGAAAGATAAGCTATAAATGAGTAAAAGATAATAAAATTAATAGTGATAAAGACTACAAAGAAAATAAAATAAGATAATATGATGGAATGAGTTAGAGTGAAAGAGTTGCAGTCAATAGAGCGGTCAGATGACATCTTCAAAGAAGATACATTTGAGTGGGAACCTACTATTCAAAAGACACCAGTCTGTGAAGATCATGTAGAAGTCACTACAGGCAAAAGGAACATCACATGCAAAGGTCCTGAGGTCCGAATATGATGGCATGTACAAGGAACACACAGACCTGCATGGCTTGAAAGTAGTGAGGAGTAGTCACAGATAAGATTGAAAGAGGGCCAGGGACCAAATCGTATAGGGACTCAAAAGCAACAATCAAAAGTTAGGGTTTTATACGAGGGCACTAAGAGGGATGATTTTAATGGGGCGGGCGGGGAGAGGGGATTTGTGATTTAATTAGTCTTTATTAGAAGCTTATTCTGGTTGCTCTCTAGAAAATGGATTACAAGTTGAGTAAGAACGGAGGTAGAGATGCCAATTAGGGAGGTAGGGAGATCATTATAGAGTCCAGGAAAGAGCTGATGGTGATAACTAGGAGTGGAGATGAAAAAAGCAGTTACTCTGCACTATTTCCTTATTCCTGTTTTACAAATAGGTTCAGGAAAGCAAAAGATTGATCTAAGCTAGGTATTAATGTGAAGAATTTTTCTGCTTATGAATGCAGTTAGTCAGCACAATGCCACAGTTGCACTGATGATTAAGTCATCACAATATATTGATTATTCAAATCTTCAATGATCAGTTGACAGAAGATGCTCTCACAGTCTTGAGCTCTATTTTATATATCAGAACACCTAAAGAGTTAGTCCTTCTGCAGCTCTGCACCTGCTAGGATTGTTTGATTGACTTCAGAAGCTAGGAGCCTGGAGTTTTAATTCTACAATCAGGAATCATTATATTGTTTGTAAACAATAACAGACTATGATAAATATGCATTCCAGTTAATTACTGCCTTCCCTTGTGCTGTCTTCACTTTTGCATTTCCATCATCTTGTCACATCTTAATACCTGATTGTGTGTTCTCTACACCAGGGAGAGAGGAAATAGCTGCAAACACATTGAAATGCAAGAAAGCAACTCTGAATCCTGTTGGGTTCTTAGGAACAGTAGCCAAACCTGAAGTTCAAAAATTATTGAAAATGAACAATTTTCAGTATGCTCAGCTTCATATTGTTCATTTGGTTTGGACATTAGGTTTTTGTTCAAGGGGCAGAGTTTCTAACGGAATTCCATTATAGCTCAGCCCCTGTAGCTGAATTAATAAACAAATAGTAAACCAAGATCCATTAAGGTCTAAGACATTTGGCTTACTTCTTCCTCCTTTTTCTCTCTTTTTCCTCTCCCACTACATTTCCCTTCCCTTCCTTCTTTCTTTTTAACAGCAAAACCAAGGAATAGTTAATAAACATTCTAGAATGGGATTCCTTTATCTACAGAGCAGCAGCTTCTGCAGCAGAATTCATGGACTAGAGAAAGAAATCTCCATGTGGTTTATTAAATACAACAATCCACATATGGTACAGTACAGGTGTTGTATAAATCAAGCAGTGGCACATGAGAAAGGCAGCTCCATGTGGTGGTGAAGGGCTTAGGCTGTGATGTGAGACATATTTCAATAGGAAGAAAATCGTACTACTATGTATCACTACGTGACTTGAGCATGTTGCAGAAGGTCAGTTTTCTCTTCTGTAAAACTGGGGTAATAGCAGTGCCTGCCCCATAGGGAAGTTTGAAAGTAAATGCAGAGTGTTCTGCTTGGTCTGTGGCCCTTGATAATCACCCAAATAAAAATATTTGTCATTGCTACAAATATAGTGATATATTATTGCTGATTGTTATGAATTAGTTTTTATTTGATTTCTCTAATGTGAAGATAATGAATATGTATAAAATGAATCTTTTCTCCATCAACGGAATTAGCACTGCTCTACTCTACCCCCTCACGAAACAGAAGTCCCTTTGAACAACTCCATGGGGAGGAAAAAGCCTGATCTAGACAGAGGAAAGTCTTGATCTAGCATTGATTCTCTTTTTAATCTGGTCTCCGTCTACTTCCTATATCTGCTCCTTAGTGTTTATATATTAGGTTTATACATTCTTGCTTCATCGACTTAGATTGTTCCTTCTGACTAAATGCTCCTCCCTGCCTCTCTTCCCTTTGCTGGAATAACTCATTGGTGAAATTTAGCGGTACCTTCTCCAACACATCTCTTCACTCCCACCATGCCCAAATGCAATACCCCTGGGGCTAAGTCTCTTGCATTACAGTATTGTGTTGCATGAAGTGAGTGGCTCCTATATCAGACTCAAGACCATGAGCAGGACCATGATTATTCACCTTCTAGCACCACAGAGAGCAAAGGATTTGGCATATAAGAGCTACCCTACCCATGTCATTTGAGTGAGCAAATAAATGAAGCATCTTTTACCAATTAGGCCATCTGATCAGATTCATTAAGTACTCTTTACATTTTGACACATATAGTCCAGTGATAGCCCAGTGATCGTTGATTTTCCATCACAAGTTTATACTTCATCTAAGTATAGCTTAATATATTCCCTCAACTACCTCACTTAAAGTTTAAACTTCACTTTTCATCTATGGCTATGTGTATATTTTATTTATAAAAGTTCAGCATTCCTCCTCTTCTCAGATCTTTACCACTTTTGAACGAAACACTCCACATAACATAAGATGTAAGAGAATATTGACGGAAAGACAATTTTAAAGTCTCTGCCTTTTCAAATATTCATCTTTACAGTCATTATAAGAATTTGCTTGTTTGTTTTTATACCTACACCAGAGCGAAAAAGAAAATAAAATGTTGCATGGTCACAAAGACAGTGTTGCCAAATGAAATCAAAAGTCCACATCTCTCCAGCTATATATTTATCATTAAAAAATATATTCACCAGTTAAGTGAAGTAATTGAATCATGCATTAAAGGAAAAGAATAATAAACCTGAGGGGCCTCCCTGGTGGTATAGGTCTTAAAGTCTCAGTGCTATCAAGCGATTGTCAGTCACTGCAGTGCAGTGTGAGTTAGATCCCTGGCCAGGGAGCTACCCACATGACACAGCAGACCTCTCCTGTCTCACCTGCTGCTCCCCTCAGCAGTGTAGTTCAGTAAATAAGCCTGTTCTGCTTCCCACACTGTCTCTGGTGAATCCTCTCACCCGCAGCACCTCTGGCCTATAACCTAGTTCTTGAATGCATAAATAAATTTTAAAAAAATCTTTAAAAATAATAATAATATACCTGAGACCATGGCAATTTATTTTCCTCAACTGTATGACCAAGGTCACCTGGTCATTTTCATATGTTCAAAACACATAACCCAGAGCACAACCTTTAGTTTTAAACTTAGATACTCTATTTTCTTATGGAGAAAATATTCTTTCATACCCCTCCTCTTCTTCTTTCTCCTTCTCCTCCTTTCTCTCCTCCTCCTTCTTCCCCATCCCCTCACCTACATCTTCTTCTCTCTCTTATCACTAATATGGCACATCTTCATCTAGGTGATTCATTCTCCCCCTTCTGTCCTCTGTCTAGTGCAGATCATTGTGAATCACTGGATAAACTGCCACCCTGAAGTCCGTACTTTAATAGATTTTCGTTTTCTTCCTTGATTCACCAATCCTGTTCCTTGAGAAGTGTTAAATTTTACATAGTACATTTAAGCTCAGATTCTCTAAGAATCCTCCACATGTTCAGTTTTAGGATTATGCTAAATCCAAAGCCCAATACCAAAGAATCTCTTGGAGGGTAAAGGAATAATGTTTCTAAATGCACAAAGGGTGTACAAGGAGGACAGTTATTTTGGTCAATGGGAAAGTATTTAGAACCAGTGTCCATTTGTAGGACTAAAGTAAACAGACCAAGAGAAATTAATACACTATGACTAAATAAATTTTCACTCCTAAGTATAACGTATTTCCTTTCCCTCCTGAATATTCACACTGCTAAGTGAGATGTCTGAGGTCTTTCTCTCAGTTAATGAGTAAGGATACTTGAGAGAAGTTTCTCAGAATACCTGCTTCTGAACCAGGGCATTGAAGTGATGAAACTCTAGTTCCAAATTGCCTTGGGAAAAGCAACACATTTATGTTCCAAGTACAAAGACGCTCAAACACACTTTGAAAGTTTGCTTAGAGTCTAAATAAATCAAACTGAAAAACTTAATTGTGAAATCCCAGAGTTGGCCATGAGGTTGATAAAGTGCCTGGGTTTCTGTTTCAACAGATGTGTTAATATTTTAACAATTCTTAACTGCCTGTGTTCTATTTCACAATTCATGATTAAAGTTTGATTTTAGTAGAGCTTCCAAAAAAAATTGAGACTTATATTTTAGTCCCTTGCTACGGCACTGGTTTGTCCTTTCTAACATGTAATTAATGTCTCCCTCTTAGCCATTATTTGTTGGCAGGGCAGAACTAGTCAAAGTTGAGCCCTCTGTCTACCTGGTCCACATGACACAAAACAGACACACAATCACTCACTATTTGGTATTTCATGTGACCCCTGTATCATCTATCCCAGATATAGGTCAGAACACAGAAATAATTTTAATAAATTGACAATGCTGCTCAAAAATAAAAATCTCCTTAATTGTGAATTTTGACTTGGGACTTCTACAGAATTGAGTAGTGAAAGAAACAAGTGAAATTATGACAGATATTGTAGCTTCAGTCATTCAGAAGAAAAACATATGAGCAATAGTTTCTATAAATCCCCCAATAATTGTTTAAAAAAAGACAACCTCTATTATCTTTGAGGAAAACTTTCTGACTACTCTTACCTTCATTAAAAGTATATGTTCAGAGATATGAATTTTATGAAAATCAGAAAATAAGATACAAACACAACAAACATAAAACCACCTGCAATTCCATCATAAAGAGGAAGCTGTTTTATGATTTCAGTATGGATCTTTCCAGACTTTATATAACCACCTTTACACAACTGTAAAAATGAATCTTCGACATTACTTTAAACAGCTTCATAGTGGTACACTGGTTGTACTGAAAATTTATCTTATTTCAAAGCAAGATGAGTTGTTTGGTATCTACTGGGGCCTAATGTGATACAATAAAAGCCATTAGGAAGAAGTGGTTTCTCATTTTTCCTAAGGGTGGAAGCACTAAGAAAAGGAGATTTGATTAAGAGAATATAAAGACAAATCAAAATCTTTAATCCAGGGCTTAGCCTTTTAGAATCATGATTTAATCTAAAACAGGAAGGCTCCTTAAAGCTGTCATTTAAAAAATATGCTTGCTCTTGTCTCTGATGCTGTTTTAATGCAACTACTGATAAGAATCCACTCTTCACACTACCAGAGCTAGGTCAGGCATATTTTAAAGTGGCAGGTCTAATTTCCAACTTCAGCCTCAGTATTATGAATATAAATCATCACCTGCAGAAGCCAACACCCTATGGAGGTCCTGGTCAGCAACTCATCCTTCTCAATAAATTTTCCAAAGACCAAAACTTAGTTTCCAGGAACATATGAAGATAACTAGAGAGAGCCAAAAGATCACCTCTAGACAAGGTCTGATTCATATTGTCATACCATTAGGATTCAACACTAGGCAGAGAAAAAATTTACCATGAGTTGGTTAATTCCCTTGCTTTACGGTAAAACCAGATGTGAGTACTAATCTTTATATGTTACCTATCTGGTGATTATCAGGTGAATAGTCATCTTAGGGGGAAGGAATTACTCTTGTCAAAAAGAATACTATATGCAAAGAGATCAGAGAACCAACAGGGCAAAAAATTGTAGTGCCATAAAGTATCTGACATGCCTGAAGCACGGATTATTTGCGGGCTTGTCAGAGAACATCAAAATGAAAAGATGACGAAATAGAGAAGGGCAAGCTTAGATGGGAAAAGGTGTTCTAGTCGATAGTTCTCAAACATTTGAATCAACTGGGAAATTCAAAAAGTACAAATGTCTGTTGTAATTTAATTGGTCCCAGGTATAATATGGGCTTCTGAACTGTTAAAAGCACCCTAGGTAATTTCAGTGCAGAACAAAGTTTGAGAACCACTCTTCTAGGGCATTATAAGTAGATGGACTTTGTTTAAAGATAAAATGCCAAAATATCATATTTGAAGCTGGAAGTGTCATATTCAGATTTGTGTTTTCACTAGGTCACACTGTAAAATTTAGTGGAAATAGTATAGGTGACAATATTGTTTTTAAACATTTTGAATGGCCAAAAAGAGGGAGACAAAGAAAGCACCAAAAGCTGCATATATAGGGTCAATTAACTTATGACAATGGAGCCAAGAATACACAATCTGGAAAGGAAAGTCTTTCCAATAAATAGTGTGGTAAAAGCTGGATAGTTATATGCAAAAGAATGAAACTGCACCATCATCATATACCACACACAAAAGTCAACTCAAAATGGACTGAAGATTCACATTGAAAATATGAAACTGCAAAATGTCTAGAAGGAATCATAGTGGTAAAATTCTTGATGTTATCTTGCTAACAAAAGCAAAAATGAGCAAGTGGAACTGCATCAAACTAAAAAGTCCCGGCATGAGAAAGGAAAATATCAACAAAATGAAAAGGCAACTTAGGTAATGGCAAAAACATCTGCAATTCTGATAAGGGATTACTATGCAAAATATATAAAGAACTAAAAAACAAAAACAAAAAAAACATAATATAATTGAAAAAATGGACAGAGTACCTAAATAGACAATTCCCCAAAGACAACATACAAATGACTGAAAGTTACATGAAAAGGTGTTCAGCATCACTAACCATCAGGAAAATGTAAATCAAAGCCACAATAAGATATCTCACCTCATATCTGTTAGAATGACTATCATTAAAAAGACAAGAGATAACAAGTGTTAGAGAGGATATGGAGAAAAATGGAACCATGTACATTGTTCACAGGAACGAAAATTGTATAGCCACTATGGGAAAAAGTATGGAGGTTTCTCAAAAAATGAAAAATAGAATTATTACATGATGCAGCAATCAGTTCTCTGTACAGTCAAGCATTGCTTAATGGTGGAGGAATGTCTGAGATATACATTGTTGGGTAATCTCATCATTGTGGGGATATCACAGAGTGTACTTACACAAACCTTACTACACTGATAGGCTTTATATAGGATCACTGTTGTACATGCAGTTCATTGTTGGTCAAAATGTCATTATGGGAGAGTCGGGAAAATGGTACCAGAGGAATTTTACTACTTTGCTCCAGGGACAATGGGCTGAGAGAAGCCAGACAGGCATTGGACTCAACAGATTATACAATGTGGGGTGACAGGAGTGCCTCGCGATCACCAGAGACCAACACTGACCATGAAAGGGATGAGATGTGGAAGAAAACCAAATCTGGGCAACAAAAACAATGGAGGCCAGAATGCAGTGGGATGCTACAGTCAACGTCTCCAAATAAAAATGGTCAAGCAAGATTTCTATTTCCAGTGAAACTATATTTTTTAAAATTAAGGTAAAATGAAGATAATTCCAGACAAACAAAACATGAGAGTATTTTTTGCTAGCATATCTGCCTTATGAGAAAAACTAAAGAAAGTTCTTCATGCTAAAAAGCAAGTGATACCAGATGATAATATGAATCCACATGATAAAACAAAAGTGTCATTAAAGGCAATTATATAGGTAATTACAAAAGATAATATAATTACATATTTCATTTCTTTTGTTCTCTTGACTCATTTAAATAGCAATTTCATAAAATAATATGGATATAATTGTAACATGGGGCTCATAACATAAAACTAATAACTTTGATAAAGAGTACAAAGGAGTCTGGTAAGAACAAAACTGTATTGGAGTGAGAAAAAGGATGTGATAAAGAGAAGCAGAAAAAGTAAATATTTAGGTTAATATATTAAACTCTATAAATATGTACTTGCTTTCTTTTCGATCTTAGCTTTTAAAAACATGATTTTTCAAAGTGAAAATTTTAACAAAGTGCTATTGAATTTTTAACACATATAGACATAGTATGTATAATAATTGCTCAAAAAGCTGGGAAGGAATGTAAACAGACAATAGAAAGTCTCTATACTTCTCAGGAACTAATAATAAATTTTAATTAGAGTCTGAAAAATTAAAATGTATCATAATATTAAGAGCAATCATGAAAAATTAAAAATTAAAAAAGGAATTAGAAGGGCAAACTAAAATTTATACTTCTTACAACAGAAGGCAATAAAGGAGAAAATTTTTTTTAAATAATTAGTGTGATAAACAGAAAACAAAGAGGAAAATTAGAGGTGTAAATCCAAACATTTCAATAACGTTAAAATGAACGATTTAAGCAATCTAATCCAAAGACCACTAATACTTATAAAGTTACTAAATTAGCAGATAAAGACAAGCTGAAAACTAACCTTTGATAGCTGACTACAGAACTGAGGCACCAAGAGGAGGAAGGAGTGGAGGAGGGGAAAGACAAAGAGGGAAGGAGCATAATGGTCTATGGCAGTGGACTATGGGTGAGTTGGTGATGGGTCCACTATGGTGGAATTCCTGATTATGATACTGCAGTATTACTCCAGTTAAAAATAAATAAGTAGGTTTTTTTGGAAAAAAAAGACAATGATTGAATTTGAATTTAAATATAAAACAAGATCCAATAATACTCTTTATAGAGAGATATACATTAAATGCAAACATACAAATAGTAAAAGTATAGAAAAAATATACCTAGTAAACAACAAACATAGAAGAGTTGAGGTGGCTATAGTAACATGACAAAACACTTATAATAATAATATGAGAATATTATTCTCATTTCTATGAGGAGTCTCAAAAATTATTCTCTCAAATAATAACATGAAACTAGAACATAAAATTAAAAATTACTAGGAAGGAAGAATGATATTCTTCCTTTATATATTATGGATATTATACATTTTATGTATTATATATATAATGATAATACAATCAGTAAATCAGAAAAATGTAATAATTATAAGCATATATGCAATTAATAGCACTATTTCAAAATACGTGAGGCAAAACCTGAAAGAATTGAAGGGAAAAATAGAAATTTCAACAATAGATGGAAATTTCAATGCCCTCGTTTTTTTGTTTTATTTTGTTTTGTTTTGTTTTTGTGGGGCCTTCACCAGTGGCCGGAGAACAAACCAGCTCTGCAGAGGCTGCAGGCAGCCAGCTTCACAGCCCAGTGCTCAACTGCTGTGCCACCAGGGGAGGCCCCTCAATGCCCTCATTTAATAGTGATAGGCAGAGGATCAGCTGGCAAATAGAAAACTCTAACAACACTGTAAGTAGATTATGCCAGACCATAAAGCAAGTCTTGAAAAATGTAAAAGGACCAATGATATAAATTATGCTTTCAAATATAATGAATTTAATTTGAGTAAATATGTAAAGATTAAATGTAACATTATTAAAATTATTACCTGGTCAAAGAAAAAGTCATAAGGGAAATTAAACAATACTCTTAGATGAGTGAAAATGAAGACATAGAATAATAAAACTTGTGGTATTAAATTAAAGTAGTTCTCAGAGAGAAATTTCTATCTGTAAATGTTAAATTATATTAAAAAAATAATCACAAATGAATTACCTAGGCGTCTGCCTTAGTGAACTTGGAAGAAGAGCAAACAAAACGCAAGGAAATTAAAAAAAAAAAGGTATAATAAACTAGAGTAGAAAAAATTTAAAAAATGGAAAATAAATAGAAAATTAATAAACATAATGAAAAATAATAAAACCAACAAACCTAATATTTTGAAAGATGAACAAAGTTGTAATTTTGGTCTTGTTGACCAAAAAAAAATGATGATAAACTCAAATTATAAAAATCAGGAATGAAAGAAAGAATGTCATTACTAACATTATAGAACTCAACAATAAAAAGATAAAAAGTCCAAAGAGAAAGTAAAAAAAAAAATTGAAGACATTCCCACAAATCAAAAATATACTCAACATTATTAGTAATTAGAGAAATACAAACCAAAACTGCAATGAGGTTTTACTTCACGCCCACTACAATGGCTATAAAAAAAGTTAGATAATAAAAAGTGTTGGCAAGTATTTGGAGAAATTGGTACTCTCATGGAAACCCCATACATTAGAGGGAAAAAAAAGTAAAATAGCACTTGGAAAACAGTTTGGCAGTTTCTCAAAAAGTTAAACACCATGTTACTATCAGACATAGCAATTCTACTTCTAGGTATATAATAAAAACTGAAGACAACACAAGAAAATTATAGACCAATATCCCTGATGAACATTAATGCAAAAAATTTTAACAAAACACTAGCAAATCAAATTCACATTATATCACAAGGATTATACACCATGATCAAGTAGGATTTATGTCAGGATTGCAAGGATTGTTTAATATATGTAAATCTATTAATGTAATACATCATATCAACAAAAGTAAAAATTAGATGATAACAGATGCAATGAAGGTATTTGATAAGATTCAGGATTCATTTATGGTTAAGAATAGGTGGGAATAGAAGATGGAAATAAAAGGAACCTACCTCAATATAATAAGCTCCATATATCCCAAACCAATTGCCACTATAATTACTCTGTGTTAAATAACTGAAAGCCTCCCCTTTAAGACTGGGAACAAGAAAAAGATGTCCTTTGTCACCACATTTGTTTAACTTAGTACTAAAAGTTTTGACCACAGTGTTATCAGATAAACACAGTAAAATAAAAGGAATCCAAGTTTTAAAAGAAGTGAAACTATCACTATTTGCAGATGGTATATTATATATAGAAGATTAAGATACAAAGACTTCACTGAACAGTTATTGGAAACAATTAAAGAATATAACAGAGTAGCAGGTAAAAAAATCAACATACAAAAATCTATAAGTGTTTAAGCAGATGACGAACAAGAAGCAAAAGAAATTAAGAAAATAACTATTTATAATTGCTTCAAAGGAATTAAATTCCTTGGAGTCAACCTAACAAAGGAGAAAAGGACCTAAAGAATGAAAACTACAAAACATTATTAAAGGACTTAGTGTTTTAAGGAGACAGAAGGAAACCTCATTATTAAGGATGGGGAGAATCAAAATGATTATGCTGCCTAAAATTATATATGAATTTAATGCAATGCCACCAAATCCCAGGGATAGTTCACAAAGAAACTGAACAAAAATGTTGGAATTTAAATGGTACCACAAAAGGCCTTGAATTGCAAAACAATATTGAGAAAAAAGGAAGAGATGGAATAATTTTGTAACTTGATTCAAAGTTTGCTATAAAATAATAGTACACAAAATAATATGGTATTAACACAAAAATAGATAGCTGGATAAATGGTAAACAACTGAAAGCCTAGAAATAAAGCCATGTACATACCAGTGTCTCACCTATAATAGTTACAATCATAAATGGGAGAAAGACAGTCTCTTTAATAAATGGTACTGGGAAAATTAGAAAGTCACACATAAAATAATTAAGATGGATTATTTCTTTTATCTTTATTTAATTTTTTTTTATTTTTATTTTTATATTCCCCATACAATTGCAACCCCGATTTTGACCCCAGTTCCTCCTCTACCCCCCACCCAAAGAATGTCTCTGGTTCATAGTTGTTTGTTGATTTTGATTTTTTTCTTTCTTACAGTTATTCTTTTTCCTGTTCCATATTTAGGTTTTCTAGATTCCTGTTATGAGTGAGGCCATCTGGCATTTTTCTTTTTCTTTCTGGCTTATTTCGCTGAGCATGATCCCTTCCAGCTCCATCCATGTTGCTGCAAATTGCATGTGTTTATCTTTTTAGAATGCTGAGTAATATTCCATTGTGTATATGTACCACATCTTCTTGATCCAGTCACCTATTTTGGGGCATTTGGGTTGTTTCCAAAGCTTAGCTATTGTAAACAGTGCTGCTATAAACATAGGGGTGCAGGTGCTCTTTGGAATTGATGTTTCTGTGTCCTTTGGGTAAATACTTAGGAGTGGAATTGCTGGATCATATGTAAGCTCTATCTTTAGTAGGTTGAGGAATCTCCACACAGCTTTCCATAGTGGTTGGAGCAGTTTGCACTCCCACCAGCAGTGCGGGAGAGTTCCTTTCTCTCCACATCCTCGCCAACATTCGTTGTTGCTAGGTTTTTTTTTTTTTTTTTTTTTTTAATATGTGCCATTCTCGCTGGTGTAAGATGGTATCTCAATGTAGTTTGCATTTCCCCGACTGCAAGTGACAATGAACATTTTTTCATATGCCTGGTGGCCATTTGTATTTCCTCTTCGGAGAAGTTTCTTTTTAGCTCTTCTGCCCATTTTTGGACTGGATTATTTTCTTGTTTTTGTTGAGTCTCATCAGCTCTTTGTAGATTTTTGTGATCAGTCCTTTATAATTAGTGTTGTGTGCAAAAATGTTCTCCCAGTCGGTGGGGTTTCTCTTTGTCTTGGTTATTGTCTCTTTTGCTGTGCAGAAGCTCTTTAATTTGATGTAGTCCCAGCTGTTGATCTTTGCCTTCACTATCACTGCTTTGGGTGATGTGTCTGTAAAGATGTCTTTGAGGTGCGTGTAATGAAGTGTTTCACCTATATTTTCTTCTATATATTTTACAGTTTCAGGTATTATGTCTAGCTCTTTAATGCATATTGAGTTGGTTTTTGTACATGGTGTGAGGTAGTAGTCAAGCTTCATTCTTTTGCATGTAGCGACCCAGTTTTCCCAGCACCATTTATTTTAATTTTATTTTTATATTCCCCATACAATTGCAAACCCCTTATTTTTACACCAATAAATCCATACACAAAAATAAACTCCAAATGGGTTAAAATTTAGATATAAGATTAAAAATTTTTTTGAAGATTTTTTATTTATGTATGAATACTAGAACTGGGGTGTAGACTAGTGTGTGGGGGATGAGAGGGTTCATCAGAGACAGAGTGGGGAGCTGAACATGTGGACCTTATGAAACATACTGCTGTGGGGAGCAGTGGGAGAGGTGAGAGAGGAGTGAGGGAGGAGAGGTCTGCTATGTCATGTGGGCTGAGTCAGCTCCCTGGCTGGGGATGGAATTCATGCCACAGTGGCTGGCAATAGCTTGATAGTGCTTAGACTTAATCCCTGCATCATCAGGGAGGCCCGTAAGATTAAAAATTTGTACAGCAAAATACATAGAACATTGGTGATAAAGTCCATAATATCAACAATAAAGATATTTTTTGGTGACCCAAATTCAACTTCTATAGCAAAAGAAAACAAAAATAAACAATTGGGTTCACCTCAAGTTAAAAAGCTTCTATGGGCCTCCCCAGTGGTGCAAAGGGTTAGACGCAACCTATGAAGCTAACTGCAGCCACTGCAGCACGAGTTCAATCCCAGGCCAGGGAGCTACCCACAAGACACAGCAGACCTCTCCTGACTCGCCCACTGTTCCCCTCAGCAGTGTATTTCAGTCATTCTGCCTCTTCTGTTCCCCACTCTGTCTCTGGTGAATCCTCTCACTGCCCGCACCTCTGACCTATACCCCTGTTCTTGTATGAATAAATAAATAAATCTTTTTTTAAAAAAAAAGCTTTTATACAGTAAAATAATATATGAGATGATTAAATATACACCTTATTGAATAGAAGAAAACATTTACACAATATGTAACTGATGAGGGATTAATATCCAAGTTATATAAAAAACTCATATAGGACCTCTCCTGGTGTTGCAGGTGGTTGAGCGTGGGGCTATGACGCTGTCTGCAGCCTCTGCAGCACTGGTTAGATCCCGGCCAGCTGGCAAAGGTCCCATATAGCGTGGCAGACCTCTCCTGTCGCACCCGCTGCTCCCCTCAGCAGTGTATTTAGTCAGTCTGCCTGTTCTGTTCCCCACTCTGTCTCTGGTGAGCCCACTCACCCTCCCACGCATCTGGCCTGTACCCCAGTTCTTGCATAAACAAACAAATAAACAAACAAACAAACAAATAAATAAATCTTTAAAAAAAAACCTCACACAATTCAACAATACAAAAATAGATAACCCAATTAATAAGTGGGCAGAAAATCTGAATAGACAATTTACCAAAGAGGATATTGGGAAGATCAAAAGACATACCAAAAAAAAAAGTTTATTGTCACTTCTGAGAAAAGAGAAGCAGATTAAAACTCCAATGAGATATAATCTCTTACCCAATTGAATGGTACCTATTAAAAATATCTCTAACAAAAGTGTTGAAGAAGATGAGGTAAAAAAGGAACCCTATTATACTGTTGGTGGGAATGTGAATTGGTGAAACCATTATGCAAAGCAATATGGATTTAATTTTCAAAACTAAAGATGGAAATACTGTATGCATTGGCAATCCCACTCTTGGGCATATATTTACAGAACTTGAAACCAGCACCCAAAATACTGATATGTCCCATAATGTTCACAGCAGCATTATTAACAATAACTAGGATATGAAAGGAGCTAAATATCCATTGATGGACGAATAGATCAGAAGATGTGGTATACACATATCATGGAGTATTATATAGAGTATTATATAAGAAAGGATGAACTGCAGCCATTTTCAACAAAGTGGAGAGAGTGTGAGAGAATTATATGGTAGCAGTGTCAGAATAATAAAAACAAACACTGGACACTTAGATAGCAGACAATCCAATAATGTAAAACAAAACCTGTGGGAATCTATAAACATCCTGAGGGCTGTGAGGCTAAAGAGGGTGGGGAAGAGAAAAAGAAAAGGCAATACCAGAGATGGTGGTGGGGAGAAAAAATAAAAAGCTTCAAGAAATGAATAATAACTAAAAATGCAGTAGTAGAATTTACATGTCACCATCTTACAAATCAGAATGAGCATTAAATGTCAGTGACTACTAACCAGAAACAGAGACAACCAGGTATGTCTCAATAATCTAGTCAGAGAATCTAAGTCAAAACCAGTATTGGGACCTAGCAGGTAAGTTGCAGATAATAGAAAGCACAGAGGAGCACACTGATTTTTCCCAAGAGTTTTCATTTAGACAAATTCTAAGAAAAATTACAGTTTAAAAACTTTTAGTTTTCAACAGATTAACTGAGTGGCAAGGAGAGTGATGAAAGGATAATTATAAAAGCGTAAAGGCAATGTTTAGTGCAAATGTTTGAGTGGCAGTTACTTACAGGGGGACAAAGAAGTTACTTTGGATTGAGGTGCATGGAAGGGGCTTCTTAGATATCTGGCATTATCCTACTCTTGACCTAGATGTGGTTTTAAAAAATGTTTACTTTAGAATAATTTATTAAGTCATGATTTTTGTTTTGTATAGTTATCTACATCTGTGGGTTTTTCAAAAAAAAATTTATTAAAGAAATAAGTAATTACTCTGGAAGTAACATGGGGGATGAATTTTGAATTTAAGCAAAATGAGACTAGAACCAGGAAGTACAGATAAGAAGCTAGTGTAAGAGGCAGGAAAAGTAGAGGACATTTATGAATCTATCTATCTATGAGGCAAATTAGTAAGATTTGGTGACCAATTGGGTGAAGAAAGCAAGGACTAGGTGGGAGAAGACACAATTCTTAGGTGTATGGCTCAGCATGAGATAAAGGCACATTCTTTTTCACACCCTTGGCAGCCTCTGATTGTTGATTTTCCTGCCCCAGCAGCCATTCTGACTTGGTCTGATAACAGACCACATTTTCCTGGTGGTTCTCATTCTCATTCCATAGTGTTCAAATGGCTGTAGTCACCTGTGCTCCAGGGAGCACCTGGTGACTCAGACTTTGTTAATCAAAGCATAATATACTATGCTATAGAGACTGGTGCAGATAAGGGTATATGACATAAACAAGATTCTTTAGAACTGAAGAGATAAGACCATCTCATGTTTTTCCAGACTAGAAGGTATAAAGCTACAGAGTAATTACTACCATGGCTACCATGAAGTGAGAACTTAATCAGAAGTAAGAGCAACACAGCAGAAAATAGAGCAAAACAATGGACCCACACGGAGTTTGCCTGTATGCTCACATGAAATGCTAATGACATCAGTTTAGATGTTATAGCTAGTCAAGAATGAAGACAGGCTTTTCCCATACTTCTCAGTTATGTGTGAGCCATTATATTCCAATTACCTTATTTTTTAGAACAGTTTGAGTTGGATTGCTGTTAATAGAAGATGAATGTATCTTGACTAATCAGAGAATGTTAAGCTGTTTCCAGACTACTTAACTATGTAACTGCTCTAGCCCAGCCAGCACTGACCAATTCACTAATGTGAATTGCAAATGCAATTTTTAATTTCCTAGTAGGGGGCCTCCCTGGTGGCGCAACGAGTTAAGACGCAACCTATGAAGCTATCCCCAGCCACTGCAGCACGAGTTCAATCCCCGGCCAGGGAGGTGACCCACATGGCACAGCAGACCTCTCCTGACTTGCCCACTGTTCCCCTCAGCAGTATACATCAGTAGGTCTGCCTGCTCTGCTCCCCACTCTGTCTCTGGTGAATCCTCTCACCCCCCACACCTCTGGCCTATATCCCAGTTCTTGTATGCATAAATAAATCTTTAAAAAAATTTCCTAGTAGCCACATTTTAAAAAAGTAAAAAGAGAAAACTCTAGGCACTCTTCCAAGGCTGCTTCAGTGTTGAACTATGGGGTAGTATCTAAATTTGAAGAAAGCAAGCAGAAATTTCTGTGGAATACTTGCTCAACATATTTTAGAAAGAGGCAGAATTTATTGTGGAACTGGAGACACTGAACACATCAAATTGACAGAAGTTCAGTATCCAAGTGACTTATAGCTTACCAACTGTAATAAGAGCCACAAAGTTACCCTCCAAATAGCAGTGGGTCTTTTTACATTATTTTGAGAGTACAGGAATATATACCAAGGGGTAGCACTAAAGCATTTGTCTATGTAAAGTGAGTCACATTTCCCAGAGGGACTACTGATAAAGGATGTTCTCAAAAGTCATTTTCAGGATCTCAGTCATGTTTTTGGAGTCTTTACTGAGTTCAGCTATTACGAGCTCCCTGAAAGGTTGTGGTGAGACAATTCCACATCCTATCTTCTGAAAGCTCCTGTAATGAATCTTCTCGTGACTGCAAATTGAGTGTCAAGTGAAGTTTCTCTATAACACAAAAGCTCAATGCAGGTTCTTCCTTATTGAGAAAATAAAGTATGGACTAAGATAGTGATGGAGCAGATTCCTTTTATTGCTTTTATGATGATCATCTAATAGTTAACCAGAGGGATACTACACTAACTGACTGTCACAGTTTTAGATGAGACTGAAACCCCTTGGAAATCAGAGACTAAAACAGACTGCACCAGAGGAGATATAGAGGAGATTCATGCTTCACTGAACAGGAGGTGAAAGAAAAGAAAATGCCAGAAGGCCGCAGTCAAGTTTGGGATAGAGACATGCAAGCTGCCAGGTCAGTCAGGGGTCTGGGGTTAGGGAGAGAAAAAATGTTGCAAAGGCACATATTCTTGAACAAGGGGAAACTCATGTAGAATAGCTCGGGTGCTTCACACAGGCTCAATCCCTGGTAAGAAAAAAAAAACAAAGTAGGTACTCTTCTATACTCCCCTTCCCCCACCCCTCAGAACTTGCTGACATTGAGAACACACTGATGGTAAACAGATAGCCAAGTCTCAGATGTGAAAGAGAAACAAAGGCCTTCCCAGACAAACAAAAGCTGAAGGAGTTGGCCAACACTAGACCTCCCCTACAAGAAATATTGAAAGCTCTCCTATATAAATTGAAGAGAAGAAAGCACACAAACTATTAATCAAGGAAATAAATTAATAAATAAAACTAAATACAATGTCATGAGCAAGTCCTTATATATCAATAATCACCCTTAATTTAAATGGACTGAACTCAATAGTCAAAATGCACAGAATGGCTAGTTGGATCACAGGACAAAACCCAACATTTTGCTATCTCTAGGAGACACATCTGAGCTCTAAAGGTAAATATAGGCCTATAGTAAATGTTTGGAACCCAATACTACCAGCAAAGGGCTCCCTAAAAAGGGTAGATACAGCCATATACATATAAAATTCCAACTAAAAAATGTAACAAGACAGAACAGAGATGGACAGTACATAAAGTTTAAAGGATTAAAACTTCAGGAAGACATAGCAGGAATCAATATATAGTCACCAAATGAAAAAGTATCAAAATATATAAAACAACTATTAGTATGCCTAAAAACAGTCATTGACAACAACACAACAGAAGTAGGGGTTTCAACTCTGTACTTACATGAGTGGACAAATCAACTGACATAATATCAACAAGGAACCAGCAGTCTTTAACAAGGAATCAGATCAGATATGCTTACTAGACAATTATAGGAACTCTGCCCCTCAAAGCTGAAAACATAGTTTTCTCATGTGCATGTAGGACATTCTTTTTTTTTTTCTTTAAAGATTTATTTTTATTGACTTATGCATACGAAAACTGGGTGTAGGCCATAGGTGCGGGGGGTGAGAGGATTCACCAGAGACAGAATGGGGATCAGAACAGGGAGATCTGCTGAAATACACTGCTGAGGGGAGCACAGGGTGAGACAAGAGAGGTCTGCTGCACCATGTGGATCAGCTCCTTAGAATGGGATTGAACTCAGGCTGCAGTGGCTGGCAATAGCTTGATAGTGCTGAGACTTTAACCCCTGTGCCACCAGGGAGGCCAGGCATGTGGAACATTCTTGAGACAAATGACATAGGAGGTTACAAAATAAGTGTTGATAAATTCATGATGAGTGATACAATATCAAGTATCTCCTCTAATTACAATGGTTTCAAACTAGAAATCAACCAAAAAGAAATGAAGAAAAATCTCAAACATGTGGCAAGTAAACAATATGCTACTAAATCAGTAACTGAAGAAATCAAAGGAGAAAAAAAAAAATACCTGGAGGCAATGGGATGAAGATAAGGGCTATCAGACCCTGTTGGACTCAGCAAAAGCAGTATTAAGAAGGAAGTACACAGAAATACAGGCCTACATCAAGAAAAACAAAGATCTCGAACCATCCAACGTTACAGCTTACAAAAAAAATGATGCCAAAAACTGCTGGATAAGAAGAAAATAAAAACTAGAGTGGAAATAAACAAAATAGAAATTAAAAAGAACCTTCAAAATGGCAATGAAACCAAAAACTGGTTCTTTGAAAAGATAAACAAAACACAAACATATCTAGATTCACTAAAGAAGATGAAGAAAACTCTAATGAATAGAACCAGAAAAGAAAGACAAGAAGTTACAACAGATATCTCAGAAATAACAAGGATCATTAGACTACTTTGCACATCTTTATGCAAAAAAATATTGAATGAACAAGAAGAAATGGACAATTTATAGCAATATACAACCTTCTGAGATTAAGTCTGGAATAGAAAACCTGAACCGACCAATTATAAGCAACAAAATTGAAACAGTACTCAGATGTCTCAAAAAAAAAAAAATCAATGTAATTCACCACATAAGCAACAACAAAAAAAAAATTTAAAAAAAAGCATGATAGGGGCCTCCCCAGTGGTGCAGCTGTTGAGCACTGGGTTGCGAAGCTGCCCGCAGCCTCTGCAGCGCCGGTTCGATCCCCAGCTTCTCCCCGGAGAAGGGTCCCACATGGCGCGCAGACCTCTCCTGCCGCCTGCTGCTCCCCTCAGCAGTGTGCTCCGGTCCTTCTGCCTGCTCTGCTCCCCTCTCTGGCTCTAGTAAATTCTCTCACCCTCCTGCGCTTCTGACTGTACCCAGTGCTTGTATAAATAAATAAATAAATCTTAAAAAAAAAAAAAAGAGCATGATAACCTATCAACACAGAGAGAAAGCATCTGAGAAGGCTACCAGAGGGGGAGTGAAGGGGTTGGGACTAAAGCATGGAGATGACCCAACGGACTGCAGTGTAAAATAATGAATGTTTTTTTGTTGGACATTGTGTAGTAATACAAATGTGAAGAAGTAAAATAATATACACACACCCATATTCCTAAGTGATACAGTTAATAAACCAATGTTGCCATATGTTTGTATCTGTAATTCAGCATGTAATAAATTTTTAAAAATTATTATTATACTTCACATTCTTTCTTTTAATACCAAGACTTTGAAATCTACTATGTATTTAAGTCTTACAGCATATCTTAATCATGACTAGCCTCATTTTAAATTCTCATAGCCATATGTGACTGTTGCCAGTCTTATTGGGCAGCAAAGCTCTAGACCATTGCCTATTCTTTCCCTGTTTCTCTTGACTTTGTCCTGAATTTCATTCATGGTAGTTTTGAATCCTTGGGTACCTTCAAAGTCATGTGGTACATAATCACTTTTCTAAAACAATGAAAGCAAATTAGTTGCAGCACTAGAATCTAGATAGATTGTGCCTGTTGCCTAGACCCTGCCTGTCTTCCAGATTGAAATCTATACCTCTAATTTATCTGAAAAGTTCTGATCTCCTTAAAATAAAGGTTCTTTGGCCTAAAACCCCCAGAGTGAAGTGTTATTATCTACTACCAAGAATGTTAATTGATACCCATAGGAAATCTTACAACCATTTTACGCAGGAAGAAACAATGTTTAAAAAGTTTATATTGGTTTCATTGTCACATAGGAAGTAGTTGTCGGGATGGAATTTGGACCCACACCTCTGGTTTCTTAATCATTAACAGGATTTAAAGGATTCTAGTCCTTTCCTGGGACTATAGGCTTGGTCTCCTGGCCCCAAAATCAGTTTCCTTTTTTTGAAAGACAGTCTTTCAAAATGAAGACGAGGAATAAAATAAAGAGCATGGTTTCTCATGTGGTTCCTAAAACTTAAATCCTATGGGGGAAATGTTCAATAATGTGGCAGAGTGGGGCAAGAGATATTTAAGGAACCAGACAATCATAATTAGGTAGTTAGCTGTCAACTCCATTTGCCACCACACCAGGTCTACCTGTCCCAAAGCATAAACATTTATTAAAGTACCATGGGACTTTTAGCATTAGCCCAACAGAGAGGAAGAAAAGAACAGAGAGTTGAATAGCTTCCACTTAGGAGTCACATCTGTACAACAGGTCACCTAGTTAAAACCAAAATGGTTTCTATGGGGAGCTAATAGAGAAGTGCTATAAATATGCTTCCCAAAACGCAGCTGCTCTTTGCTCTTTAGATGTGTGGATGGCTGAAAGCTGGAGAGACAAACTCAAGGGCAGACAAATGACATCACAAACCAAAAGTACTGTGAACAGGATAAAGGAGACAATACAACAATTGTACAATGTCTAATCCCACTTATTGAGTGGGATTAAAACAAAACTATACATACACACAACACAAATTATGTATGAGTACACAATAATACAAAAAACAATAGCAATCATGCAACAAAATCACTTCCATCAATGCTGGCAAAAGTGAGGGTAGAAGGAAACACTCAGATACTACTGACAAATGTGTAAATCAGCTCAACTGCATTGCAAGGCAATCAGAAATATTTATCAAGCCTGAAGAATAGATCCTTTATCGTAGCAATTTCATTTCTGGTAATATGTAAAGGTATATTTACAAGAAAACGTATTGCAAAATTCTGTAACAGCTTAATTGTAACAATATAAACCCCATTAAAAGGAGCTTATATTACAATACTGTATTCGTGGTTTGGAATATAAAGTAGACTTTAAAAGAATGAAATATCTCCAAATGTGAGGACGTGAACTGATATTCCTGACAAATTGGTGTGGTAAAAACAGTAGAAGAAAAATATCATAGTAGATAGATTAGATCAAAATTAGGGATAGATAATTGATCTAGAATGACATTCCTATAAGCCATTTCCATACACTGATCCATTAAAACCTCACAACAAACTTAAGAAGGTGAAACATTTTCTATTTTTTTTTAAGATTTATTTATTTATACAAGAACCCGGGTACAGGTCAGATGCAGGAGGGTGAGAAGATTCACCAGAAAGAGTGGGGAACAGAACAGGCAGACAGACTAAAATACACTGCTGAGGGGAGCAGCGGGCGAGACAGGAGAGGGTCTGCGTGCCATGTGGGACTCTCACAGGCTGACCAGGATGGAACCCGCGCTGCAGAAGCTGCGGACAGCTTCACAGTGCTGCGTTCAGCCACCTGCGCCACCAGGGAGGCCCGAAACATTTTCTATTTTTGACCAATGATAAGGAAGTGAAGCAAGTTATAGTGAGGTAAGATACATTAATCTAGGTCATATCTGTTCAACAGAATGGAGAAGATGAGGGGGCAGCTATCAGTTTTTTCTTTTTACAATTCCATATGCTTTTATTTTGCTTCAGTGAACTACCATCTTTTATGAAGCTAAAAATAAAAGGAACAAATGAAGAAAGACAGGCTGGAGATAAGGAAGGGGGGGGAGGGAGAAAAAGGCAGAGGAGAGAAGGAGAAAGGGGAGGGAGGGAGAAAAGGAGCGAAGGAAGAGAGGGAAGGAGACAGGGAAGGAGAACATTTTTTTTGAAAATCAGAAAAACGACAGACCTATAGCTTTGGCCACCTCCCCTCCTGACCAACACAGCTCATTTCTCAGCTCCCTTCCTCATGAGCTTCTCTGGCGCACTTTGAAATGACAGAAAAAACTCTGCTCTGCTGATTTAGATGATCTCACTAAAGTCATCATTAGAAATAAGTGTTGTTATTGAGACTGAAGGTTCCTTTGTGCATTGTATCCTCTGATATGAACGGCATTAAAAAATGCAGAAAAAGTATTTTATTGTGATTGTAGGGTAAAGAAAATGTCAGGCTTTTCTACCCTTCTGCCATCAGGATAGATGATGGATCCTTGTCCTGAATGCATGCCTGATGGCGGGCACCTGGAATAGGGTGTGGGCATAGGTAGATGGGATTCAGCTGAGCTAAGACTGTGCTTTTTAAGGGCGGCGTCACGGGGATGCCAGCAGCAGTAGAAGCCGAAGCCGAAGCCGAAGCCGAAGCCGAAGCCGAAGCCGAAGCCGAAGCCGAAGCCGAAGCCGAAGCCGAGAAGCAGCAGAACAAACGCCAGAGAGCCCAGATAGAGTGAAGACTTGCTGGGGGCTGGGAGGGCTCCCAGCCTGCCAGCCTGCCAGCCCCCCAGCCAGCACCCCTGCCTGCCATATGCCTGGTGAACCCCAATAAAAAACCTGCAAAACCACTGAGGACTCTGACTCCTCCTTTGCCCGGTCTGCATGGGATCAGGAAACCTGCACTGTGCCCGTTCCTGCCTCTACAGTGATCTATTCAAAAGTAACTATCACTATGATCATACTGTGTTATGACATATTTATGACACTTTACCAATATATTAATCACCTCAGCTAGAACAAAGGAGTTAGCTTCAGGTGATCCTTCAAAACATTATCGGGTTTGTCCAGTTGCAATCAACTTCTTGAACCATATCCAAAAGTTGTATTGTATAACTTTACACCAAGAAGAATTGAAAGACATAGGTATAAGCTAATGAAATGAAGCATGGGGCCAGTGCAGCTTAATCTTCCCTTCCTCTGGTCTTTTAAGAGGATTATCATCATTCACATCAGCGATCGGATTCCATGAGCTACACACCCTCTCCCTCCTCTAACACTTACATACTGAATATTATGTTTATGAATATTATTGTGTCCCTCTGTGAAATAAAGTTCATTTAGCTATAAATTTCTGCATCAACAAAAAATGCATAACTACTTCTAATATCAACTAAAGAATATCACTTTTACCTGGGAAGTGAATTTCTTTGAGAGACAAAAGCAATAAAGATCTCCACATGGTCAGCTAACTCTTTAAGGTTAATTATGTATGAACAGTAAACATTTAACAACCCCAGAGATAAACTGTCACAGGTGAGTAATCTCCCAGCTCATAACTGGTTCAGTGGATAGTTTTGTTTCATTGAAGAAAGAAATTAGCTTTCAGGGATCTGGAAAGTAGGAAACAATTTCACAGGCTAGTAGAGCTGAGGGTGGCTCTGTGTGCCGGTGATGTCAGTGTGTGGCAAGAACCACTTCCCACATTCTTTGTGGGCCAGGATAATCAGTAGATGATAACATGACAAATGGGGCAGCTGCATCCACTGACAGTTCTTCACCGACAAAAGGCTGTATTTGAAATATCTGATGACAGCGACAACATTCACCTTCTTTATTATGAGCAAAAGGGTTTACATACCATACATTTGATATTGAAGAGCTACAAAGAGCTCACACAACTCAACAAAAACAAAGCAAACAACCCAATTAAACGAAGGGCAGACGAGCTAAACAGACACTTCTTCATAGAAAAAATGTAAATGGCATATGAAAAAATGTTCACTATAACTTGTTACTAGGGAAATGCAAATCAAAACCACAATAAGATACACCTTACACCAGTGAGAATGGCCCATATTAAAAAACAAAAACAACAAAAAAATCATAAACAAGTGCTAGCGAGGATGTGGTAAAAAAGGAACCCTCTGACATTGCCGGTGGTAAATATAAATTGATCGGTCACTATGGATACTGTGTGGAGGTTCCTCAAAACACTAAAAATGGATCTACCATATGATTCAGCAATTCCACTCCTAGGCATCTAACCAAAGGATACAAAAACACTCATTCGAAAGGACACCTGCACTCCTGTTTATTGTAGCACTATTTATAATAACTAAGATATGGAAACAACCTAAATGCTCCAAAACAGATGAACTGATTAAGAAGATGTACATATACACAATGGAATACTACTCAGCAATCAAAAAAGATAAACTTGCCATGCGCAGCAATATGAATGGAGTTGAAAGGGACTATGCTCAGTGAAATAAGTCAGAAGGAAAAAGAAAAATAGAAGATGGTTTCACTTATAGGAGGAATATAGGGGAACCAAATAAGGGATCAGGGGAAAGTAACAATAAAAAACACAACAAAACAAAAATAAACAGACAACTATAAATCACTTACATGCAGAATATAGAGAAACCAAACAAAGGGTCAGGAAAAAGACAAAAATTGTAAGCTAACCACAGATGTTAGGCATACAGCAGGGGAGGGTGTAGGGAGGGGTCAAAATAGGGAAGGGTAGTGCACAAGGGACTATGGTGATGGATCATGGGTGCTACAGTAATGGGAGAATTATGGGGAGAAATCAAAAACTGTCCAAAAATTAGCAACGATGTAAGAAAAAAAGTACTTAAAAAAATGAGGACAGGGCCTCCCTGTTGGCTCAAGGGTGTTAAGTCTCAGTACTATGAAGCTATCCACAGCCACTGCAGCATGAGTTCGATCCCTGGCCAGGGAAGTGACCACGCCTGTCTGGTCCGCTGCTCCCCTCAGCAGTGTATTTCAGTACATCTGCCTGTTCTGCTCCCCACTATGTCTCTGGTGAATCCTCTCACCACCCCCACCTTCTTTGGCCTGTACCCCAGCTCTTGTGTGCATAAATAAATAAATCTTTTTAAAAAATAAGGGTATGGCAGCTTTTAGAGTGGGAAAGATGACATTTTAAGGATTTCAAACATCATCATTAATGCAGACATGTTAACATATAAAAGTTATAGATGGAATGGGGGGATGTAATAAAGCAGTAGTAAAATGAGTTTATTATATCAGAAAAGCTGGGTGCTACTTTTATTTACTTTTAAATATCAAGTGATACTGACAGAGAGAGGAAACAATTGTTCTAGAGATTTCATTTGCTTGCATGCATGTTTTATTTAGCTGACACTTAAAAATATTTTTAAACTTCACACCAATTAAAATTCAGAGATGTTACATAAAAATCTCAATCCAACTTTTCTTGAAAACTTAGCAAATTTCGTCTTTTTTGGCCATTATGTTCTTGTGTCAACAGTAGGCTTAAAGCAGATAATGGGTGTCCTCTAAAAGGCCCAGTTTATTGCAGTCTGTAGCACTCCTGATTGCTTTTTAACATCAGGAATATACTTTATCTGCAAATGAAATTGCACTTGGCTTATTATTTTCTAATAGCAGATACTACTTCTCTGTACCCAGATCCCTATTTAAAAAAAAAGGGAAGACAGAATTGTAGCCAAGAGAGCTAAGTAATTTCTCTTTGCACTCCAAATGGGCTAGAAGACCTAACTAATCTGGCCTCTGCAAGCATTTGAGTTTGTGACACCTGCAGTAGCTGGTAAGAAGCTATGAGAATATGCTTTCAAGCTAAGACAGACCGACTTAGATACATATCCTGTTTCTTCTACTCAATGTTGCTTGAACTTCAATAAATCTAATCTCTCTGTAAATCTATTTTTCCATGAGTAAAAGGGGAATTGTGGCAACAATATCTAGTATCTCGACTATGAAGATTTATTGTATGTATGTGTGTGTATTTGTAAGTTGGTGTGTAATAAAATAAAAATCAACAGGGGAAGAAAGTTGAGATAATTCAAGAAAATGTTGGCTTGACTTAGAAAATGTAATAAAATTAAATGAGCAAAGGAGAGTAATTAGTTTGAATACACTGGAGTCTTTTCAATAGTTTTGTGTTCTTCACCCCTCCTCCCAAATACCAGGAGACAGATACACACACACACACACACACACACACAAACTCTCTCTCTCTCTCTCTCTGTCTCTGTCTCTCTTTCTCTCTCTCTCTATATATATATAATATATACATATATTATGTATTATATATTATATGTGTATATATATTCATACATATGCATGCATCATACATGTACATTTGCAAATTAAGGTTTTGCTTCAGTATTTGCCACGAGGATATAATTCTGATCCAAGATAAATAATTTTCTATTGCTCAGATGTACCACTGACAAATTACAGACACTGATACATTAATTTTTTTCAAGGGAAACATTTTAGTAAGTCCTAATAACATATAAGTGCTGAAAAGGGTCATTAAAATTTTAGGTTAAAACAATTTCTACTTCTGGGCCTCCCCTGGTGGCGCAGCAGTTGAGCGCTAGGCTGCAAAGCTGTCTGCAGCCTCTGCAGCACCAGTTTGATCCCTAGCCACTGGCGAGGGTCCCACATGGTGGGACAGACCTCTCCTGCCACCCGCTGCTCCCCTCAGCAGTGTACTTCGGTCCTTCTGCCTGCTCTGCTCCCCACTCTGGCTCTGGTGAATTCTCTCACCCTCCTGTGCTTCTGACTGTACCCAGTGCTTGTATAAATAAATAAATAAAGCTTTAAAAAAAAAAAACACTAAACAATTTCTACTTCTACAGGCTACTAGCTAGGTGACTTTGAGCAGTCACCTTTGTTTCTCTTAATCTGTGTCTTCATCTATTAAAAAAGCATATAGAAATTACTTATAAAAGGGCCTTTGGTGAGGATTAGTTATCACAGTATCTGTAATGCACCTACTAATGTTATTAGCACATAAAAGGAACAGTGTGGTGATTACCTTCATTCTAGTGATCATTTGAAAAGCATCTTACTCAAATCAGAAAAGAAAAACAAGGTAATACTATTTTTAAATGAAAACCAGAGTAATTTCAAACATTGATGAAACAGCACTAAGACTTAACTTATATACTATCATAAAACACCTATTTGCAACATACATTAGGATAATAGAAAAACAAGGATGTTATCGCATCATTTCTTTCATTTTTATTGAATTTATAGAACATATGTGGCTCCTTTTGCAGGATTAGAAAATGAGCAGCTTAAAGAGATCAACATATTGAAAAAACATTGTATAGGAAATTTAGTTGTGATTCCTAAGACAGATGGTTTGGTGCTAACATTTCATACTACTTCATATATTATGGTGCGCAATGCTCTGCAAAACATTTCTGAGCCCAGGAAATATTTCCATGATTCACGAAAGCCAGAATAAGTCAAGTTAATGAGTATGTATTAAGTGTCTATTTCATATAAGATATTCTGTCAGAATAAAAACAAGATATGATCTTTGCCTCACACCACTAATATTTCACTAAGTGTGACCCTGAGACCTCTGCCATCAGAATCACCAGGAGAATATCTTTTAAAATGCATATTTCTTGTTTGCTTTCACAGACTTAGGGATTCAAAATTTTATGATCAGATCTGATAATCATCTAGGTGATGAGTATGCATCCAAGGGTTGAAGAATTACTCATATACTAACACTAACTGACTTAAAGAGCTAAACTCTTTTTTTTTTTTTTTTTTAGTAAATGGAGGGCTGGTGAAGTACTTAACTATGTACTAGATCATTAAGAACATTAGAACTATAGCAGCACTATTTATAATAGCTAAGCTTTAGAAACAACCCAAATGCCCCAAAATAGATGACTGAATCAAGAAGATGTGGTACATATACACCATGGAATATTACTCAGCATTCAAAAAAGATAAACACATGCAATTTGCAGCAACATGGATGGCGCTGGAAGGGATCATGCTCAGCGAAATAAGCCAGAAAGAAAAAGAAAAATACCAGATGGTCTCACTCATAGCAGGAATCTAGAAAACCTAAATAAGGGACCAGGAAAAAGAATAACTATAAGAAAGAAAAAAAATCAAAATCAACAAACAACTATGAATCAGAGACACACTTGGGGGGGTGGGGAAAGGAGGGATTGGGGTCAAAATCAGGGGGTTGCAATTGCATGGGGAATATGGAAAAAAAAAAAACTCTAGAACTGACAACAACCTTAAGTAGTCATTCATCCAATCACCTCACTGTACTTGTGAAGACTAAAGCAAGTCTCTTCACATCTTTAAGTGACTACTTTAAAGTCACTTTAAAGTGATTCAATTGCTATCGTGCTAAAGTGAAACAACCAAGGATTTATAGAGAAAAAAATTACTATTTTTTCTATAGACACCTAAAGTTACATGAAAAATATGGTACGTTTATGCTTTGGGGGATAGGGTACATTGCTATTATCAGAAAACAATTGCAAACCACTATAAGATGAAAACTGGGATAGCAATACACAGAAAACTCCTTCCAGAGATGTTATTAGTGAAGCCTGAAAAATCTTCTATTTGGCAAGAGGGACTAAAGTTTCTTCAGGGGAAAATAACACCTCATTTGTCGCATGTGAAAATTGTAGCAAACCAAATTCCAAAAAAAAAGCACTAATGATACTTGATGGCTTAATATGTTACCTACCTCCTTGCATGAAGAATTTCACACTCAATCCAAACGCAACCCTCTACACTGCTAATTCATTGGAATTGGCACATCCCTTATTTAATTCAATCTCTCTTATTTTAGAGATGAGGAATTTGGAATCCAGAGAAGTAAAATGACTTACATAAGAACACATAGCAAGTTGTTGTCAGAGTCTGGTCTGGAACCAACTGTTTTAGCTCCCACTAAAATGTAGCTGCCATAATCAAACTGACAGTCACAGAAACCCCATTTTTCCACCCTGCCTGGACCTTGCCCAACCGATTCCTTAATCATTCTATCCTGGGTGTTCTCTGTCATTTTGGTTTGATAGTGATTTCTGTTCAAAATTTCTCACCGTTTTATTTTAAGGAGGGTGTTATTTATGTCTATTAAACATAAAATAAAATTAAGTAGTAACTAGAATATAAGCATAGTTGCAAAGTTAAAGGGAAAAATGATGTCTCTACTGTTGCTGCTTTCTTTGTATTTGTATTTTTTTAATCAAAAAGGCCACCTGAGGAGCTTGCACACGGACCAGGTCCCCATGTTCTCTGAAATATCACATAGACAAATTAGTTGAACTTGTACATTGCATATGGTACATCCTCCTTCTTTTCCATTGTTATAATTTTAATCATCTTACGACCTTCTGTACTTGTTATTCGATAAAAGGTAGGTCCCATGGTCTCTCCTCAGTCTATTTTCTTCTTTTCCTTTTCTCTAACTTCTGTAAATTTTCTTAAACATTTTGTTTTGATCTATGCATATTAAAGGTATTTGTGAACATGGCTTAGTTCCCTGAGCATGTACATTCCTTGAGGGCAATGTATATCCCTGTCTGCCTTATTTATCTTTATATTCTATCTATTATTTCACTTCAATGCTTGGTGCTCAGGAAAAATTTGTCCACTCTCCCTTGCCATCACTATTTCTTCTTCTTCTTTTTAAATACTTCTTTCCTTAGGACTAACTCTCTCCAACTCCAAATGTGAGGTTCTCATGGTAACTGCCAACCATGGTTCCCTGCCAACAGCCAAAGTGGGTATATGACTTAGATTTGGTCAATCATGGTCTGCCATCCTACTCCATGTCACATGGTTGGTTAAAGGGAGATATGTGATCCAAGCAAGGAAGAGTCATTCACAAGATTGCTTTAAGATGGTCCGTCAGTGAAAATTTGACATCCTGGGTCACTCAGTAAATAGTATTGGCTCACTGTCTGAAGTCATATTCCCTTTTGCTCAGGGAGAAACCTACTATAGCTAAAGAGAATGAAAGTGATTTACAGAGAGAAAAACAGGCCAAGGGAATTCTTGCTAATTAAACTTTCCACTGTGCTCATGTAACTGCACACTGGGATATTATCTTCTTTCGGAGAATACCACCTTTGACTTTGGCTTCCTAGATATGCTGCATCCCAACAATGAAATAGGATGTCTTGAAAATAAGTCTGCTTATTATTCATAGAGTACATAAAGAATGGCTTGTCTTGAAGTTTCAAGATAAAGTAATCCTTGTAAAACGCCAATTTGATTTAAGTCATTCACTTAGGTGAACATGGTCCTGGAAAACCCCGTCAAAATCACATAAGAATTAAAGACCTTGTGATGGATGAGGGAGTAACATTTAATTGGTGTTTTAATAAATACATTCTGACTTGGTAATCTACCTCGATTTATCAACAGAGAATGTCCCTGTCTAAATAAAATTACCACGTTATGGTATGAAAACAATAATAAATGCCCTGTAATTGGCTATTACACAAGTACTGGCATCAGAATGACAAGCAGGATATTGATGTACAGAATTGGTTTCAAGATGTTGAGTAACAGACAAGGAACAGCAAAGAAGAGCCATCATTTTATCTGTTCCAAATGATCTTGAATTAAATAAGTAGTAATGCAAGCTATTATTGAAGTATTCATACCTAGAGTATAAAGCTTTAGAGGATACTGACAATTAAACTGGTATTCATCCATGTGATATAAGGAAGAGAAAAAGACCTGCCACACTGTAAGTGTAGCAAGTACAATTTTAATGCTACAACATGTTTGGGATTATGATGAGAGCCAATACTCTTCCAGTTTTTACTCAATGCCAAGTACTGCGCAATGTTTCAATCATCACGATGCAATGCTGGGATAGTTCTTATTCCTTAATTTCATTTATAAATGAAGCATGTGAGAGTAAGAATGAATGACTTAATCAAGTTCACAAATAGAAAATATAGAAACATGCTTTTAAGCCAGGTTTATTTAATTCTGAAGTTCATGTCATTTCCACTTGACTGTATGATAACCATAAAAGAATAATGTAAAATAGTGGTTTCTCAAACATGGCTGTACATTAGAGCTGGGTAGTATGCAGGTTGCACTCTCTACAAATAAAGCATTCTCTCTGAGAATACTACCTGGAATCAGTACCCCTCTTTTTTCCACCTTTATTGAGATATATGTCTAAGTAACATAACATTGGATCCCCAGAACTTAACTGGAAGTATGCACCCATTGACCACCTTCATCTATATCCATCAACCCCTGGGCCTTGGCAACAACTCTATTCTCAGTTTGTAAGAATTTGGTTTGTCCTATGAGCTACAAATGCCAAGGCCACCTTCTTTTTCACTGCCCAATAATATTCCATTGCAGATGTACTACAATTTCTTTATCCATTCATCTGTAGTTTTTAAATTATATTATTGAGTCTTTGCTATTGAGTTACATGAACTATTCTTTATCAGATATATTACTTGCAAATATTTTTCCCAATCAGTAGGCTTTTTTTTTTAATGTAGTTGTTGCTTTCCTTCATTGTGCAGAATCTTTTTAATTTGATATAGTTTCACCTACTAATTTTGATTTTATTATTTGTACATTTGCAGCTATGTCCAAAAAGTCATTGTGAAGACCAATGTTTTCTTTTTTTTTCTTTTTTTAATTTATTTTTTAGTATTTTATTTTATATAATTCTTACATCTTTTTTTCATTTTTGCACAATGTATGCATTTTCGTTTTGGTTATATTCCCCATACAATTGCACCCCCCTTATTTTGACCCTAATCCTTCCTCTCCCCGCCAACCCCCCCGAAGTGTGTCTCTGGTTTATAGTTGCTTGTTGATTTTGATTTTTACTTTGTATTAATTAGTCTTTTTCCTTGTCCCTTATTTAGGTTTTCTAAATTCCTGCTATGAGTGAGACCATCCAGTATTTTTCTTTTTCTTTCTGACTTATTTCACTGAGCATGATCCCTTCTAGCTCCATCCATGTTGCTGCAAACTGCATGTGTTTATCTTTTTTTTTATTGCTAAGTAATATTCCATGGTGTATATGCACCACATCTTCTTGATCCAGTCATCTATTTTTGGGCATTTGGGCTGTTTCCAAAGCTTAGCTATTGTAAATAGTGCTGCTATAAACATAGTGGTGCAGGTGCCCTTTGGAATTAATGTTTCTGTGTCCTTTGGGTAAATACCTAGGAGTGGAATTGCTGGATCATATGGAAGCTCTATCTTTAGTAAGGACCAATGTTTTCTTTTAGGAATTTTACTGCTGGGGCTCTTATGTATAATTTTTTTGCTCATTTGAGTTCATTTTGGTGAGTGGTATAGCATAGGAGTGCAATTCCATTCTTCAGCATATGATTATCCAATTTTCCCAACACCATTTATTGAAAAGACAATTTTATCCACTGAATATTCTCAGCTTCTTTGTTAGATATTATATGACTATATATGTGAGGATTTATTCCTGGGTTCTCTATTCTGTTGCTTTGGTTTATGTATTTTTGTGCAGTACCATATTATTTTCATTACTATAGCTTTACAATACAGTTCAAAATCAGGCAGTTTGATGCCTCCAGTTCTGTTCTTTTTCATGTTCATTTTGACTATTCAGGGTCTTTTCTAATCTACACAAATTTTATGTTTTTTTTTCTATTTTATAAAGTGCCAATGCAATTTTGATAGGCATTTCATTGGCTCTATATATGGATATGGGTAGCATGGACATTTTAACAATATTAATTCTTCCAACCCATGAGCATGGAATATCTATATATTTATTTTTGTATTCTTCATTTTTTTAATCAGTGATTTACAGTGTACAGATCTTCTATCTCCTCAGTTAAATTTAATACTAAATATTTTATTTGCTTTGATACTATTACAAGTTTATATATATATATCATTGTTAGTATATAAAAATATCACTTACTTCTATATGTTGATTTGTGTCCTGAATTTTTACTGAAATTTTTTATTACTTCTAACAGATTTTTGGAGGAATCTTTGTGATTTTTTTTTTTAATCTTTGTAAGACCATATCATCTGAAAAAAGAGATAGTATGATGTTAGCTTGGGCTTCCCTGTGAGCTTTGTTATGGTGAGGTATATCCTTCTAGACCCAATTTGTTGAGAATTTTTATCATGAAAGGATATTGTATCCTGCCATATGCTTTTTCTGTATCTATTGAGATGATCAATCATATGATTTTTCTATCTTTAATTTTGGTAATGTGGTGTGTCATATTGATTTATTTTAATTTTTGGGACTTTCCCTAACCTTCAATTTTGGGGAAGTATTTTAGAAGGATTGGTCTTACTTCTTTAAATATTTAGTAGAATTCATTGGTGAAATCATTTAGTTTTTCTTTGTTGGGATGTTTCTGATAAAACTTGGTCTCCTTTTCCATTGGTCTGTCCAGATTTGTTTATTTCTTCATAATTTAGTCTTTGTAGGTTTGTATGTTTCAATATGTCTCCATTTCTTCTAGGTTATCCATTGGCTGGTGTATATTCTTTGCATTGTGTGGTATTGCTGTAATGTCTCCTCTTTCATTTTTGATTTTATTTATTTATATCTTGTCTTTTTTTCTTAGTCTAGCTAAATATTAGTGTACCTTGCTTATCAGTTCTTAATTTTGTAGATCTTCAGTTTTTAGCTTTTCTCTATTTCATTTAATTTCATTCCAACCTTAGTTCTTAGTTATTTCCATCCTTCTGCTAATTCTAGGTTTAGTTTGCTCATATATATATATTTCTTTGAGGCATAAAGTAGGTTGTTAATTTGAGGGCTTTCTTTTTTCTTAATGTAGGCATTCATCATCATAAACTCCTTTCAGAACTGCTTTTGTTTTATTCCAGAGTTTTGGTATGCTGTATACTCACTTTCACTTGTTTCACAATTTTTTTTTTTTTAGTTTCTCTTTTTGATTTCTTCTTAGATCCAGTGGTTGCTCAAGGCAGTATTGTTTCATTTAAACATATTTGTGAATTTTCCAGTTCTGTAATTGATTTTGGTTTCATATCATTATGGTTGAAAAGATATTTGGTATGATTTCAGTATTCTAAAATTGCTAATACTTGTTTGCGACCTACTATGTGATCTCTCCTGGACTATGTGCTGTACATGCTTGAGAAGAAAATGTACTCAACTGCATAATAGAACTTGAAAACAAAGGCCCTTGGAATTCTGTTCTATTTAATCTTGAAAGTCACTGAAGGGCTTTATATTTCAGCAAATATGGTGCAAAGTCAGTAGCTATTTAAGTTGCCCAGAAGCAATGACCATTTTGCGGAATATGATCCCTGCTGACCACATACACCACTGCACATTAACCTATTCCTCTTTCATTAGATACTTAGAAGTTTCTCAGAGCCTCACAGTGAACCAAAAGAACAGAATTTAGGGCACCAAATATTTAAAATGATAACTGCCCTTATATTGTGTTCTCACATCAATTCTACAGAAACTTGACATTGCAGAGAGTTCTGGATGTCAGAGTCAGAGTATCTAAGTTCTTGGACCCAGCTCTATCATTTACTGTTGAGTCCTTATCTAGCTTTTCATTCCTCTGTACATAGCATGATTTCCATTAAATGATTCTGTGTTCCTTACTTGTTCTTACCTTCGCAATCAATATCTTAGAAAATCCTGTCCAGTTTATCTGTACAATGTACTCTGCATCTATCCACTTCTGTCATCCCTACCAGGGATACTCCTACTCTAGGACTTGTCAATCTCACTATTACTGACATTTAGTGACAGGTAATTCTTTGTTGTGAGAGGCTATTCTGAGCATCACAGCATATTTTATACTATCTCTGGCATCTATCAGATGCCATTAGCAACCCCTTCATAGTTATGACAACTAAAATTATGTGAAGGCATTTTTTATTGTGCCCCCTCCAGCAGGGGACAAAACTGCATAGGATGACAACACTGCACTAAGGAATAACAGTTTCTCTCCTACACGACTCACATTCCTACAAACAGATCTGGTTGCTTGTAATCCTTTTCCCTATAAATCACTTGGTACAAAGTAGCCAGAGTGATAGTTACAAAACATAAATCAAATAATGTCACTTCCTCACTTAAAATGTGGCTTCCTGGCCTCCCCTGGTGGTGCAGCAATTGAGCGTTGGGCTGAAAAGCTGCCCGCAGCCTCTGCAGCACCAGTTCGCTCCCCAGCCACCAGTGAGGGTCCCACATGGCCAACAGACCTCTCCTGCCATGCCCGCTGCTCCCCTCAGCAGTGTGTTTCCTCAGTCTGCCTGTTTTGTTCCCCGCTCTGGCTCTGGTGACTTCTCTCACCCTCCCGCACTTTTGAACTGTACCCAGGGCTTGTATAAATAAATAAATAAATATTAAAAAAAAGTGGCTTCCCAAGCTCCTATAATAGAATTCTAACTCTACTGCAACCTAAGTTTTCTTACATGACCAGGCATTACACTCATTACTTTCTGACCTCACATCACTCATTACTACCTCACTACTCACTACCTCACTACTCCTTACTCGCTACCTCACTAATCCCTACTACCTCACTACACTCATTACTTTCTGACCTCACATCATTCTAACTACACTAACCTTCCTTCTGTTCCACCAACACTACATGTTCTTTCCTATCACAAGGTATCTGCAATCATTGCTCTCTTTGCCGAGAAGGCTATTCTTCATTTCTCACGTCTATTTCCACAATGTCATTCAGTTGACTCAAATGCCAAACAGTAGATGACACATTCATTATTCACTTTTAATTATCTGTCTCTGCCACTAAAATATAAATGCATAAAGGCAGCATCTTTGGGGGTCTTCATATGTAGGTACTCACTCAACACTTGAATGAAGAGTTGGATAATGTTCTTTTCACATCATAACAGCACATGTGGAGGTATACATTTATTTTATAACAGATTTTTTTCCACTTAGCATTCTTAAATATATTTTCACTTTAATGGCAAAATATTCTTCTATAGAATAACATAGCCTAGTGGCCTCCCTGGTGGTGCAGGGGTTAAAGTCTCAGCACTCTCAAGGTGTCACCAGCCACTGTTGCAAGAGTTCAATCTCCGGCCAGGGAGCTACCCACATGGCATGGCAGACCTCTCCTGTCTTGCCCACTGCTACCCTCAGCAGTGTATTTCAGTCAGTCTGCCCGTTCTGTTCCCCCCTCTGTCTCTGATGAATCCTCTCACCCTTCTGCGCATCTGACCCATACCCCGGTTCTTGTATAAATAAATAAATAAATCTTAAAAAAAAACAGACAAACACCCCCCCCCACATCTCTGTACCCCAGTTTTTATATGCATGAATAAATAAATCTTTTTTTTAATAGCATAGCCTAATTAATAAATCCCCTATTGCTGGGTATTAACGTTCCCCAACCTCTATTATATAAGGTCTTTCTTTATTCATTCAATAGACAAAGATGATCAGTGAATTTGACTTTTGATATTGTTCAATAGTATCAATCATTTTTCCAACAAGACATCCAAATAATGCACAGAGGGCTTTTACTATTTGAAGACAAAGTTGAGATAGATTTGTGCCAAGCTACAAGAAAAAAATAGCATTTGCTGAAAATTTTCAGTACAGCCTGTTGTATTTTTCATGGATATCAGGGAGCAAAATACTTCCCATTTGTGGATCTGTTTGAAATTTTAAAAATGTGGATGTTCTAACTTTCAAGCTGCTTAAGTAAGTGGGAAGATGAGTACATGGCACATCACTCAGATTCCCAAATCAACACACAATCAAACAGAAACATTTAGATGGAAATCAAAAGCTCAGAGAGCCTGGTCCTGGCTTCTCATTTACAAACACTAGACCATAGTCTTGATGAGTATCAGCTCAGCAAAGTCAATGGCATTTTCAGGTTTTACATACTAAACAGCTCAGAGTTTAGCCAGACAATTTGTTTCTAGTTGCACATTTCGCTTTGTCACTCAAAAGCAGAGATTTTAGATGACATTTAAGAGTCAAAGAATGTGATAAGTAGACAAGGGACATAGATTGAAATTCTACTAGGGGATCCTTTCAGGTTTTGATTAAAGTTCCACAAACATGCAGAGAAATGTTTTCCTGCCCAGGGCTGCCATAAATAATGCAACATCCCCAGCCCCACATGTATTTCAGTACAAATAAAGTAAGAGTACCCAAACCCTACTCTAGTGCTGTTCACTAACTCTCTAAGTTACTTCCTGGGGATTCCCAGAGTTGACCCAGTTGTGCTCAAGAAAATCTGTTCATGGGCCTCCCTGTTGGCGCAGGGATTAAAGACAGCACTATCAAGCTATAGCCAGCCACTGCAGCATGAGCTCCATCGTTGGCCAGCCAGGGACCAACACACATGGCTCAGCAGACCTCTCCTACCTCTCCTGCTGCTCCCCTCAGCAGTGTATCTCAGTAGATCTGTTTGTTCTGTGCCACACTCTGTCTCTGGTGAATCCTCTCACCCCCTGCACCTCTGGCTTACACCCCAGTTCTTATATGCATAAATAAATAAGTCTTTTTTTAAAAAGAAATCTATTCATGATTCTCATATTTATTATTCCTATAACCAATGCCCATTTTAGGTATGCTAGCTCTGGATGTTCCCAAAGTTGCCAGAGTTATAGGAATGTTTGTGCAATCATGTTTGTGCAGTTGTAGAGACAGACCTCTCCCTATTTCTCCCCTTAAGTCATTAAAAACAAATATCTTCAATTCTGGCTCACACTCTAATTTCACAGGCATTCAAACCCAGTTCAAGAAGCCAGGTGAAGTTCATGACACGTTATTTTGTCTTACCCTGAACCTAGGCACACACACACAATTTTCCTACTCCTTTGATCAAAACACAACAGTCCCCTTTATGTCAACCCATGCAAATTGATCTCCAGTCCAACAGATGCACACACAGACCAACTGTAAATGCAATATAGGCTCAGAGGAACACCTTTTTGATACATGTCATCACTCATTTTGCAGGAAAGAGCAAGACTTGGGAGAGATCAGTTGATATTATTTTGATATCAATTTGTCTGACTTTGAGACCCTAAGTTATGACACATCCACATTAAATAAGTAAAAGTCAAAGATAAAGAAATTCTTTGAGTATATTCTGAACAAGATTTTTCAATTAAGAATAAGTGAACAAATATGCCTAGACCTTATGATCTGCCACACACCACGTGGGAAGAGATCTGAGAAACCAGGATAACAAAGTAGATTTTTAAAACCACAGAGGTAGAGAATGAGCAGAGAGATGATTGAGATGCTTGAATAGAAGAGAAGAGAGGTCAAAACAGATTACACAAATCTCCTTTCCTCTGCCCAGATTCCTTCCACTGGTTTTGTGATAACTTCCATCAAGTATGAACTTCACATTCAGAGGGTAATCCAAATAGAAGCAGGAATGAAGTTACTTTTAGGGTTATCATTGAATACAGACAGGTAATTTTGCCCCAGTATCTCTCCTTTGACAGGATCCTTAAGAAAATCCCTTCCAAAATATATTAAAGCTGTTATAAACAAGGTTTTTTTTTCTTTGTATTTTTACCAGTATTCAAGTAGAGGCAGAAGTCTTATATATATACACAACCATGTATGACGTATCACACTCTTAAAGTGCAGCCCAAGATGGAAATTACAGACAGTTCATCTTTCTGAGAATATCCAAATATGGATTCAGTTCTGATTCAAGAAAACGACAGTTGCCCTGTTTTAACCATGATATCTGGAAGAGGTACACACACATATTTTAAGAAGTCACTTTTGAGCTATCTTTGATTCCTCATTCTTCCTAACCCAACAGATTCAATCAGTCACCAAATCTTGTCAATGCCACTTCCTAAACACCACCCTAATCTGCCTCTTTCCTCTGTTCTCATTACTTATTGCCTTTTCAAACTATAGTATCTTTCACAAAATTAACTGCAAGAGCCTCTTAAACAACTGCATGTTCTGTGGTCTGTTTTGCCTCATTTAGTCCTATTTGTAACTAAGCATGGACTTAGTCCACTCCCCAAATGCTTTCCTACTTACCCACAATGAATGATTATACTAAGCAGAGCATTAAACAGACTATGTTTTAGCTGTACGTTTACATGAATGTGTATGTGTTCTCATGACTACAGACTCTGGAGGTAAAAATCATTTTCTGTTGTTTTACTGCACCCACCTCCCGCAGATAGGATTTGGGAGGTTGTATTAGAGAGCTCAGATAACCATAACAAAATGCCATAGACTCGTGTGGCTTAAATAACAGAAATTCATTTCTTACAATTCTAGAGGCTCAAAATTCAAGTCAGCTAAGTAGATTTAATTCTGAAGCCTCTTTGTTGATAGTTACCATCTCTTTTTTTTTAATTTGTTTTTTTCTTTTTTTTAAAGATTTATTTATTTATTTATGCATACAAGAACTAGGGTACAGGCCAGAGGTATTGGGGGGTGAGAGGATTCACCAGAGACAGAGTGGGGAACAGAACAGGCAGATTGACCCAAGTACAGTGCTGAGAGGAGCAGCGGGGGAGTCAAGGAGAGGTCTGTGGGGCTATGTGAGTTGCTCCCTGGCAGGCCGGGGCGGGGGGGGGGGTGCGGGGCTGGGGGGTGTATCGAACTCATGCTGCAGCAGCTGCAGACAGATTCACAGGCTGCATCTTAACCCCTTGCGCCACCAGGGTGGCCCTAATAGTTACCATCTTGATGTGTGCTCACAGACCTCTCTTTGTGTGCTCATCGGGAGGGAAAGAAAGGAGCACTCTGGTGTCTCTTCTCAAAAGGATACTAATCCCATCATGAGTTTCTCATCTTCATGGTCCCATCTAACCCTAAGTACCTCCCAAAGAAAAGACACTCCATATCCAAATGCCATCAAATTGGAGGTTAGGGTTCAACATATGGATTTGGGAGGAATACTAACATTTACTTCACAACAGGGGTATAATGAGTGTCACATAAAATGTCATGGTTAAATCAACAAATGAAGTCTTTGAATAAATGTGTCCATTTTTCTTGGAAAATTAAACACATAATCTACTCATCCTCTCGACCAGTTACTAATGGGACATTTAGCAATGTCTGCAGATGTTTGTGGTGATCAAAACTGGAACAGAGAGTTTAGTGGCAGCTAGTGACTAGAGGCCAGAGATGCTATAATCAGCTTATAATGTGTAGGACATACCATACTACAACTTATCTGGTTCAAAATGTCAAGGTTGAGAAACCCTGTACTAGAATATATGCACCACAAAGCAGGGAATTTATCTTGTTCCCTATTATATAAGCATCATCTAGAATAGTGCTTCATATGTAATAGGTGCTCAAGTTAAAACTGTATCAAATAAAATGAATGAGTAAAAACCTATGGGACAGAGCCTCCCCGGTGGTGCAGAAGTTGAGTCTCAGCACTAGTTAGCTATCGCCAACTACTGTGGCATGAGTTTGATCCCCGCCCAGGGAGCTAACCCATGCTGCGCAGCAGACCTCTTCTGTCTCCATCCGCTGTTCCCCTCAGCAGTGTATTTTGGTAGATCTGCCTGTTCTGCTCCCCACTCTATCTCTGGTGAATCCTCTTACCCCCTGCACCTCTGGCCTACACCCCAGTTCTTATATGCATAAATAAATAAAAATAAATCTTAAAAAAAAACCTGTGGGACAACTGCACAGAAGTCATTTGCCTTCTGCCTTGGTATGTCTTTCTGGATCACTTCTCACCTAATGTTCCTGTTCATCATTATCCGGTTTTATTTTTTAGCTTGTTTATTGTATAACTCCACTCTTACTTTTTATTCAGTCCAAAGGTCATAATTTTAGAAAGCTCCAGCTGTACTGTCAAAACAATAATGGTAGTCACTAACTACATGTGCAATCTGATATAAATTACTTAAAATTAAAAAAATTAAATTTTGTGTTGGCAAGGGTGTGGAGAAAAAGGAACTCTTCTGCACTGTTGGTGGGAGTGCAAACTGGTCCAACCACTGTGGAAAGCTGTGTGGAGATTTCTGGACCTACTAAACATAGAGCTTCCATATGACCCAGCAATTCCACTCCTAGGTATTTACCCAAAGGACACAGAAACATCAATTCCAAAGAACACCTGCACCCCTATGTTTATAGCAGCACTGTTTACAATAGCTAAGCTTTGGAAACAACCCAAATGCCCAAAAATAGATGACTGGATCAAGAAGATGTGGTACATATATACCATGGAATATTACTCAGCATTCAAAAAAGATAAACACATGCAATTTGCTGCAACATGGATGGCGCTGGAAGGGATCATGCTCAGCGAAATAAGCCAAAAAGAAAAAGAAAAATACCGGATGGTCTCACTCATAGCAGGAATCTAGAAAACTTAAATAAGGGACCAGGAAAATGAATAACTATAAGAAAGTGAAAATCAAAATCAACAAAAAACTATGAACCAGAGACACTTTTAGGGGGGCGGGGGTGGGAGGGGAGGGATTGGGGTCAGAATGGGGGGCTGCAATTGTATGGGGAATATAACAATAAAATTTATAAAAAAAAAAAAATTAAATTTTGGTCATTTCCTCAGTTATACTAACTATATTTCAAGTGCTCATTAGCTATATTCAACCATATTATATATTCATCCATATTAGACAGTCTGGATATACTTCCATTTCTTCAAAAAGTTCTGTTGGACAGCAAATCATTTTGTGGTACAATTTCTTACTTATTTTTGTTGTATGATCACAAAAGAAAGAGCAGAGAAAGAGGCTAAAAGGACTTATTAAAATCCTGTAACTGTATTGAGAAAAGATACATATAACAAAATGTCCTGTCAGAAGTTACTTAAAAAAGTAATCTAAGCACAATGGTCTATGGAGGAGGCAATGGGTGTTTTGGTGATGGGCAAGAAGTGCTAACAACACCTGAAAAGGAGATTCTATACCTCTAAGTTACATACAACATTGTAAACCAATGTACCTCAATTTTAGAAAAGGTGTTCTGAGAAGGGGTTAATATCCAAGACTTATAAATGACTCACAAAATACAACAACAAAAACAAGCCAATCAAAAAAAAAAAAAAAAAATGTGAGGGCCTCCCCGGTGGTGCAGTGGTTGAGCGCTGGGCTGCAAAGCTGCCTGCAGCCTCTGTAGTGCCGGTTTGATCCCTGTCCAGCTGGGCGAGGGGCCCACATTGCGCACAGACCTCTCCAGTCGTGCCGCTGCTCCCCTCCGCAGTGCATTTTGTCAGTGCCTGTTCTGCTCCCCGCTCTCGCTCTGGTGAATTCTCTCACCCTCCCGCGCTTCTGAGGGAGGGTGCTTGTATAAATAAATAAATTTTTTAAAAAAGTGAAAAGACACCTCTTCAAAAGGCACATGACAAAATGCTCATTATCACTTATCGTTAGCGAAATGCCAATCAAAACCATAATATGATACCACTTCACATCTGTATGTAAGAATGACCTATATAAAAAAATAGCAGAAACAAAAATTCATGGCTAGAGTCTGGAGGAAAGGGAATCCTTGTTTTTACATTGATGGCTATGTAAACTGGTCCAGAATCTACGGAAGTTTCTTAAAATATTAAAAATAGATCTACTGCTCAATCCAGCAATTCTACTCCTAGGTATCTATTTGAAAAATATAAAAGTACTAATTTGAAAAGATATATAAACTTTTTTTTTTATATATAGAGGCATGCTTTATTTATTTATTTTATTTATTTTGTTTGTTTGTTTTGTTTATACATGCACTGGGTACAGTCAGAAGCGCGGGAGGGTGAGAGAATTCACCAGAGCCAGAGCGGGGAGCAGAGCAGGCAGAAGGACCGAAGTACACTGCTGAGGGGAGCCGCGGGCGGCAGGAGAGGTCTGCGCGCCATGTGGGACCCTCCTCCGGAGGCCGGGGAGCAGCCGGGGATCGAACCGGCACCGCAGAGGTTGCGGGCAGCTTCACAACCGAGCGCTCAACCGCTGCGCCACCGGGGAGGCCCGAAAAGATATATAAACTTTGATGCTCATTACAGCACTATTTACAACAGCCAAAATATAGAAACAAGGGATGACTGGATAAAGAAAATGTAGCATATATACACAACAGAATATTACTCAGCTATAAAAGAACATGAACTTTTGACATTTGTGACATGGGTGGAACTGAAAGGGATTATGCTAAGCAAAATAAGAAAGAAAGAGAAAGACAAATACCAGATCATTTCACACATATATGGAATATAAAATAACAAAGGAAAGGAACTAAACCAAATTGAAATAAACTCGCAGATTCTGATTTCAGAACCAAGGCTGCCAGGGATGGAGAGGGGTAAAGGGTGAAGGTAGGCCAGGGGACTGTGAAGCAAGTTATTGGCACTTTGTTGGTAGGTGCATGGACTTTGCTGTTGAAGGATCTGTGTTTGAAACTCAAACATGATGTGTATGGATTGTAGGAGCTAGTGCATATGATTTAAATTCCTGGTTCCTCATCTCCACTTTGAAGTAATGATTCGGTGGGACGGCTGTATAATTTGGAATCTATATCTATATCTATATATGCTTTTTCCAGCAGTGTATGCTAAACCAAGGTCTGTAATAAATAGAAGGTATTTTTAATATATTTAACATCACAGTTTCCAATTCTGTGCTTGTTTAAATTAATAATGATTACTTTCCTGTGTTTTTTTTTTCCAAGTTTGTTAAAGCAAGTAATAATAAAACAAAAGCACTTTAACCCATATGTCCAAGGCCCACAGGTTTTCCACAAAAGTGACAAGACCTTTTAAAAAAAAAATTAAAGATTTTATTTTTATGCATACAAGAGCTGGGGTACAGGCCAGAGGTGTGGGGGCAGGGAGGGGGGCATGTGAGAGGATCCACCAGAGACAAAGTAGGGAACAGAACAGGCAGACTGACTGAAATAAACTGCTGAGGGGAGCATCAAGCAAGACAGGAGAGGTCTGCTGTGCCATGTTGGTAGCTCCCTGGCTGGCCGGGGGGATCAAACTCATGCTGCAGAGGCTGTGCATAGCTTCATAGTATGGTGCTTAACCCCTTGCGCCACCAGGGAGGCCCAAAAGTGACAAGACCTTTAAATGGGGAAAATATTCTCTTCAACAAATGATATTGAAATGACTGGATATCCACAAGTGAAAGGATAAAGTTGGACTCTGACTGCATATAGGAGACAAAATTAACTCCAGTGCATCAGTGGTCTAATATATATGAGCCAAAACCTTAAAACTCTTAGAAGAAAATTAGTTTCTTAGATATTACACTAAAAGCACAAAGGAAAAAAAAGGTATTATCAAAATTTTAAATTTTGGTGCTTCAAAGATTTTATCAAAAACGAAAAGATGACTTACAAAATAAAATACAGCATACCATCTACCTGATATATATTTAGTATCTAGAATATACAAAAGATACTTTCGATTCAATTACCAAAAAATAAACAACCCAGTTTTAAAATGAGCAAATGCTATGATGTGGACTAGGACATCAGAATCCTTTAAAAGCACACCAAGCACAGCTCTTGGTACAAAATTTACTATTATTACATATTACATAAATAAAATTCATGTTATTTGGAAAAAAATGAACAAATGGGTTGAGCTGACATTTCTCCAAAGAAAATATACAAGTGGTCAAAAAATACATGAAAAGGTACTTAATTTCATTAGTCATTAGAGAAGTAAACATCAAAGCCACAATAAGGTAAAACTCTACACCACTACTGTGACTATGCTGTTATTCCTAGAAAGGAAAAATAACAGGTAAGGATGTGAGAAATTGGAACTCGCATACATTGCTGGTAGGGTGACTTACTGATCCCGTTGAAAGATTAACACAGAATACAACTACAGTATATCTTCAAAGAACTGAAAATGTTCTAGTGGTGTGAATAATACCACTATTCACAATAGCCAAATGATGGAAACACCTCAATGACCATCAAGAAAAGAACGGATAAACAAATTATGGTAGCCCATACAATGGAATATTAGTCAGTCATGAAAAGGAATAAATTACCCATATAAGTTATAACTGGATTATATTATAAACATTCAAAAACACTACTTAGGTGAGAAAAATCACACATAAAAGATCACATAGTATGATCTTACTTATATTAAATATCCAAAATAAATAAATCCTGACACAGAATGTGGAGTGATGGAGATCACTGGCTGGTGGGATGGGAAAATGTGGAGAAACCGCTTAATTGGCAAGAAGTTATACTTTGGAGTATTGGAAATATTTTTCAACTAGACAGAGATGGTAGTTGCACAAAACTATGAAAGTACTAAATGTCACTTATATTATTATTAATATATCATTAATATTAAGTTTATGGTAAGTAAATTTTTCCTCAATAAAAAAGTACAATTACTTTGTCATTCCAAAAATTCAAAATCAAGTCAATTCTACAGTGAAGAGACACTGACTTGAACCAGTAATAACTTTAATAAAAATATTTCCTCTCTAATACTTATCTTTCAAAGCAGTATCCAAAGTGAGGTGTGTCTCATTCATCTATTCTCTTTAGAAATTTAGAAAGCCAGACCTCCCTGCAGGAGGTAAAGTCTCAGCGCTACTGAGATATCACCAGCCACTGTAGCATGAGTTTGATCCCAGGCCAGGGAGGTTCCCACATGGTGCAGCAGACCTCTCCTGTCTTGCCTGCGGCTCCCCTCAACAGTGTATTTCAGTAGATCTGCCTATTCTGCTCCCCATTCTGTCTCTGGTAAAGCGTCTAGTGAATCCGCTCACCTCCTGCACCTCTGGCCTACAACTCAGTTCTTGAATGGATAAATAAATCTTTAAAAAAAGAGAATTTTAGAAAACCAAATTTCAGATCGATGATGTGACTGATGCAGGTTTGGATACAATCCAGTCTAGAAATGGCTGAAAAGTGAGTTACTATGTTTTATCTAATTCATAATCCAACTCAAGCATAATTCATTATTTTAGCAGAACAATTCAATTCAGTAAGTAAGAATACTCATCTATACCTGTATTTCTCTCTGAAACATGTGTTAGGTGAAAAAACAAAGTATTTTGGAGATTGGATTACCTGGTTTTGAGTTCTGTCATTGCTGATTGTACAACATAAAAGAAGTTACTTGGTATCCTTAAGTCTTAGTTTCTTCATTTGCACAATCAGAGAAATAGTAGCACCTCTCTCACAGAGTTATTATGAGGAATAAGATCAAGTTTGTAAAAGATGGTATAGAGTATAGGGGCAATAAGAGCAATATTAATGTTATTATTAAAATTCTACCCCAAATTATTCCACGTTACAAGGAGATCTTTATAATCTGACACTTTCTAAAAGTAGGGAATGGATCACTTTAGAAAAATGATTAAGTCCAAAGGATGGTGGACCTATAAGAGGAGCTCAAACAATATCTAATGACATTAGACAGGCCCAAACCTCCCTATTCCTAGGCTCTGTTCTGCCCCACAACAATTTCAAACTCAGAATCCCCTGAAGTGATATGATTGCCAACAGCTCAAGACCAATTATGTAGATACAAGACTAGCTAAGGAAGAATGTGTGCCTTTGTCTCTGATCAGTGTGTCTGAATGCAACTGGTTTATATGTCTACCCATTTATCACTTTCTGTAATAAGGATATTTACTGTAATAGGGATACAATCCTCTGTATTGGTCAGGTCTAAATCACTTTCCCACGCTTATCACTGGATGGAAAAGTGATTATTTCAAACTAAAAGCCACTAAGAGTTGGAGAGGGAGTGATATCCCAGAAGAAAACAGGTGTAAATAAATTTTGGTCACTGAAAATTACAAACACCTTGGGCTTCCCCGGTGGCGCAGCAGTTGAGTGCTGTGTTGCGAAGCTGCCAGCAGCATCTGCAGCGCCTGTTCAATCCCCGACTGCTCCCCGGCCACCAGAGGAGGGTCCCACATGGAGCGCAGACCTCTCCTGCTGCCCGCTGCTCCCCTCAGCAGTGTACTTTAGTCTGCCTGCTCTGCTCCCCGCTCTGGCTCTGGTGAACTCTCTCACCCTCCTGCGCTTCTGACTGTACCCAATGTTTGTATAAACAAACAAATAAATAAATAAATCTTTAAAAAAAATTACAAACATCTACTACACTGTGATAAATAAAATATTACAAAGTTATTTTGGTTAAGTATTTTAAGTTGAAGCCATGTACACAAAAAGTGTTCTAATATTTATTAATGCAAATATCTCACATTAAATGCCAACATTTAATATAACCTAGTAGATGTTGTATGCCCAAGAGACGTCTATAAAGTAGAGGTTTGAGTTAGATAACTTCCTACCTTCACACCATTACCGATTCCAGCTTTCCACTGAAAAAATAACATGAAACAGTTTACATAGACACAGAGGCCATGTATTCCTAGTACACCCTGCAAGATGGAAATGTCATCAGTTGCCATGACAACCTGTTTGGGTTCTGAGGGTATGTAGCATTTTTCTTACTACCAATCAGAAGACAAAGTTATTTATGATACTATACAACCATTTCCCTCATGGAGAGGAAAATATGGATGAAATAACTAGAGGGACACTGAAAAAAATGATAGTTTATAATGCTGCTTCTATCACCTTAAAAGTTTAGAAGCAGAGTTGTTTTTCTAAATATTAAATCTGCCATTTGTAAATGGAGGATGACTTTTAAATCTATCAAAAAAACACCTCCATGTCAAATGATTCTCACCCATATTTACCCACTAGGGACACTTATTTAAATTGAATGTCGAAAACATCTAGGTCATTTAGGCCAATGACTCTCAGCTCACAAAGGAAGACTATGAGACCTACAGAGGAAAAGCAGAGTATCCCAGCTTTCACATACCTAGTGACAGACCTCAATTCAGGATGTGGCTATCCAGATTTCTACAACACTTGACAGCTAAAGCACTGATAAGTTGACCATTCAAAAGAGAGTACCTACAATTTTTTTTAAATTATAAGCTGATATTGATTTCAAAGCCTGCAGTGTAATTTAGGTCTTCATCTTGACCATGCCCTGAAGATGTGATAAGCAACTAGTATTGTTATAATAAATGCCACAATTCCAGATAATTAGCACCTTTTTATTTTAATCCTTCCCTGATTTCCTACTCCTTTAAGGAAGTCTTGTAGACTTCTCAGAGGAAACATGGATTAACATTCTCAACAGCAAATACATCTGATAACACATTCCTAAAAAATAGATAAAAGCATTTACCCCCAAATTAACAAAAGATAAACTAAGCTAGTTCATAAATGAATGAATAGATGCAATCGTCTACTTATTTGTTTGAAAAACAGAATAGATATTGCATTCGTTTATGAGGACTATCATAATAAAGTACCACAGACTAGGTGGCTTATATAACAGAAATTTATTCCTCATACTTCTATAGGCTAAAGTCTGAGATCAAGACATTACCAGGATTATTTATTTTGAGATTGCTGTCCTTGGCTTGTGCATGGCTGTCTCTACCCTCGGTCTTCACATGATCTTCCCTCTTCTGCACATGCCTGTGTCTTAATCTCCTGTTCTTATAAAGACTCTAGTTATACCAGATCAGAGCCCTCCTATGTGACTCCTTTTAATCTTACTTACCTCTTTAAAGGTAATGTCACATACAGAAATACTTCAATGTATGAATTATTGGGGTGGGGGGGTAGCCTCCACATACACAGTCCATAGCAGAGCTATATTGGCATGTCTTATGAACAAAAGTTATTTTAATTTTACAAATTAGCTTAACCTAACTTCTTTTTTTTTTCTTCCGAGGCATGATCAAGACTTTTTGGGGAGGGGATGTGGATCTCTGAAATACTATTTTCTCAACAGTTATTGCTTAGTACCCAATCTTTATGACAACATGGGCTGAACACCTGCAGAACTTGACATACCATGTCAAGCAGGAGATAGACCAAATGTCACAAAACTAATGAAGAAGTACATAAGGCTGTTAATAGGAATTGGCAACATTTGAAAACCTACTGTATTATCTAGTGTTATTTCTATATTCTGTGAAGGCAAAAAAAAAAAAGAACTCTGCAAACAGTCCTCTGGAATTACTCCCATTAAATATGAGGTTTTGTGCAGCGTTTTATCATGAAAGTCAAATGGAATAGCAAGGTGATACTAACCCTTCTGTTACTACAGAAATAGATTTAAGATGCTAGTGCTGCACAGATTAAGTAATTTAACAGATACATAAACTAACAACTTATCCTATTCTGGACCTCATGTTCTGCGAAGACACAAGTGAAGGCCTCCTTTTTTTAGAAACCAGAGAGTCAAGCAACTTAAGATCATTTCCCCTTTGCTTTGCCAGTGTCTTGCACAACAGTGCTCAGCTACATTACTTAGTAATCTTCCTAAGTCTGTGCTCCAACCATCTTTTTTTTATATTTCTTATATCATTTTTCATTTTTGTACAATGTATGCATTTTCATTTTGGTTATATTCCCCATACAATTGCACCCCCCTTATTTTTACCCCAATCCCTCCTCTCCCTGCCCCCGCCCTCCATAGTGTGTCTCTGGTTTATAGTTGCTTGTTGATTTTGATTTTTCTTTATTACAGTTATTCTTTTTCCTTGTCCCTTATTTAGGTTTTCTAAACTCCTGCTATGAGTGAGACCATCCGGTATTTTCCTTTTTCTTTCTGGCTTATTTCGCTGAGCATGATCCCTTCCAGCTCCATCCATGTTGCTGCAAAATGTGTGAGTCTGCATGAAGTCCATGCTTCAACCATCTTAATTGCAAAGCTTACTGAAATATCTTCTTGTCCTCTTCTTGTCCTTTCCCCACTCTCACCTAGGTAACACTCCCCTTCTGGCCTTGAGATCACAGCCTCATGAAAGTCTCCAGGATGACTCATATTTGCATTAGGTGTTCTCCCTGTGGGCTATGAAAAATCACTCCCCCATTATAGTACTTATCATTGTATTAAATTATCATAATAATGGCTGTCTTACCCTTGGGAATGTAAGAAATTTAAAGGAAGAGAAGGTCTTGTTCATTGCTGGAATTTCCAAAGCCCAATATTGTGCCTGATTCTTAAAGAATGCTTGTTCAATGAATGGTGGATAACAGAGTTGCCAAGAACCATATCAAAGGTTCAGTCAATGAGAGCTGTTTACGATATGGGTATGATATATTTTTATGGAAATAGTATTTTATGCTCCTAAAGTAAAACAAGATTCAATGATGCAAAACCAATATAAAAAACCTAAAGTCATATGTGCAACTAAACTTAGAAATTTGGTTTGACTTTTTCATATCGTAAAAGGTGAAGCTGACATTCAGAGCACTCTAGGAATTAACACAGCTTAATAATGGGAGAGATGTAGCAAAATGTAGATCTTTTGAATTACAGTTCATTCAAATATTCAGTAGTGTTGATTAAGCACATGTATCTACCAGTCACAGGGTATATGAAGCATAACTAAGAAATAAGGACTATTATCCCCATAAAATATCTATTCTGGTAAGGGAAGACAGACATCACACAGGTTAAAAAAAAAAAAAAAAGGAGTCACCAAAAACAAAAAAGACATAATAATGAATTTGAAGCTACATAGAGCCAAGGAAAACCTCTTCGAAGAGGTAGCATTTGGTCTAAAGTCCAAGAAAGTGTCACCCATGTGGAGATTCAAAAGTGAAATGAAGCAGGAAGAAGGTTGGAACAGTGGAATAAAAGGAAAGGAGGTGAGGATAGTGGACTTGTAAGGAGCAAAAAGAGTAAGAGTTGGAGTCCCAGGCAGGGCTCCACAGGTCAAGGTAAGCAGTGTGGATTTATTCTAAGTGAAATGGGAAGCTCTGAAAGGGAGTGATGCCATTGATACACCTCTCCTCCAGGTCCTCTTTCTCTTTCTCTCTCTCTGTCTCTCCTAGTCATCACTGTTGACCTGATAACTGAACAAGGATAAAAATTTAAGATTAAGTATACAGAATGAGCCACGAATTCATTTCTACTACATTTCCTAGAAATGATAAGATTTTGCAGTTAGAATAAATTTTTTGACATAATATTAATTTACAATGACATACACATTCCAAGTGTGCATTTTCTTATCCTGTCCACCACCAAATATATATTGACCATCACCACCAACGAATTGGCCTCTTTGCCCCATTATCTCTCCTCTCCTTCCCTTGTATTTATCACTGTTCTCTTGTCAGAATCTAAAGATCTATTTTTTCTTTATATTCCACACATTAGTGAAGTTATACAGTATATGCCTCTTTCCTTCTGACTTTTTCCACTAAACATAATCCCCTAGAGGTCCATCCATGGCAATATTTCATCTTCTTATAGCTGAGTAGTATACCATTGTGTATCTATACCACATTATTATCCATGTTAATCTGTCCTTTGGCACTTAGCTTGTTTCCATTTAACAGATATTGTGGATAGTGTTGCAAGGGATGCATATGTTGCAAGTCAGTGTTTTCATATTCTGCAGGGAAATACCCAGAAGTGGGAGGTCTACTTTTAACTTTTTGAGGAACTTCATACTGCTTTCCATAATGGCTACACTAATGTACATTCCTACTAATAATGCATGAGGGCATCTTTTTCTCTACATTCTCACCAACGGTTATTTGTTGCCTTTTTGATAATGGTCATTTCAATCCATGTAAGGAAATCTCACTGTGGTTTTTATTTGCTATGATAATAATATGCTAATGGTAAGCAATGTAAAGCACCTTTTCATGTGTCTGCTGGTCATTCTTTGGTGAAATGTCTATTTACATCCTCTGTCCACTTTTACATCAGGTTTTATTTCTTTGGTTGTTGAGCTGTACAAGTTATTTGTGTTTTGGATATTAACCCATTGTCTGCTATATGGTTTGCAAATAGCTTCTCCCATTCCTAGACAATAAACATTCTTTCGTGCAAATTCTAAAAGCAATCTTACTATAGCCTAAATGCTTAAACTGCCATAGGGCCCTGAAAAACTGGACTACGTTATAGTATCCAAGTCAGTGTTTTGGTGAGGAGTTTCTCTGGCAAGGGTGCACAGTGTCAATGATGATTTACAAAGAATATTCAGATGCCAGATCTTCTGCTCCTGGCTTTGTGCTTTACCATAGGCTAGTCAATGTGCAGAAGAACAATGGTGAGAACATGGAGATGTATTGTTAATTCTGTCCCTTAAAAATACCTGATCACTCAAGGATCAGGGATTATTTCATATTAAGCTTCTATTTTATATTAAACTTCTATTTTATATTAAACATGAATTTAATGAGCTTAAGTCATGAATTTCTAAAAGTGTCTGAAGTGACACTGTTTTCTGCCTGATATACAGTTTTTGCACGTACCTCCCTTTCCCACCCCACCCCATCAAAGGCATCAGCTTTATGGTAGAACATCTATACAAGGGCCCATCATCAGTTTTACAAAAGACTTCTTCCTGCTTACTATTCTAAACCCAGAGCCAAAAGAACCAAGTTCTACCTTTACAAATTATCTAAAAATCTCGTCCCGTGGGCCTCCCCTGGTGGCACAGCGGTTGCGCGCTGGGCTGCAAAGCTGCCGACAGCCTCTGCAGTGCCAGTTAGATCCCTGGCAGCTGGCTAGGGTCCCACATGGCGCGACAGACCTTTCCTGCCGCGCACGCTGCTCCCCTCAGCAGTGTATTTCTTCGTCAGCCTGCCTATTCTATTCCCCGCTCTGGCTCTGGTGAATTCTCTCACCCTCCCGCGCTTCTGACTGTACCTAGTGCTTGTATAAATAAATAAATAAATCTAAAAAAAAAAAAATCTCATCCTGTGCCCTCTATGAGATAATCAAACAGTGTTTATGATAAACAATGACTGGTCACTTGGAATTGGATCAGGAATAAGATCAATTCAGATTCAAAATCTAAGTATCAAGTATGAGAATAACTGACACTTTCCTGCCACATGGCTTCACAGAGAGTTTTGTGGCAGGTAAAGGGAATATCCTAGAGAAGCTGGTGTCAATTGGCATATTACTGGCTTACTTGCACTCTCCCCTCTATCTAAATCCTCTGCTTTTGCCTATTTTTAATAGATTCATTCCTCCATTACCATCAAACTATTTGCCCCTCTATTGGTTGCTGCTGAATGAGCGTTGCTGGCCAGGCTCTGTGAAACAGGTGCCCACTTGATTATTTGCACCAAAGTGATATGTATGTGTTATTATGGAATGAGATGAGCCATAACTAGTGCATCTGGACCAAAACAATAGCAAGGGGAAAAATCTTGCCTTTTGACAACTAGGGAAGAAAAGCTGTCACTTATAAATGAAGCTTTTTTTTTTCCTTATATCATTGGTAAAGCATTCAAAAGATGCCCTGCCACAAAGTTGATTTCTTAATCCTTTTTTTCAATTCAAACAATTAAAAACTATGTGATCTTTAAAGACTTTTTCCCCTTCTTGGCATACTACAGCAAACTAATGTCCTTTAGTTATGATAAATTTGAGACAATGTAAGAAACTAGCCAGCTGTGTCTCATGGTAGGAAAACATCAATAAGTGACTCTCAGCTACCACTCATGACAACAACAACCTTTGTCCAAAATAAAACACCTTTGGTGTTTGGTGTGGACTTCTTTATTAGGCTGAAGTAGCACTGGGAATTCTAAGGGTGCTTCTTCATCATCTAAATAGTTCTCACTGTGGTTAGACACAAGGGCTAAGATAGCCACATCATTTGCTACTGTAAATAACTTTGTTTATCTGGTACTTACACTATTAAGAACGAGTACCAGTATTTCAACAGGATGACAGATAGGATCAATAATTTTCCTACTTTTCAGCAAGTCTGCCACAAATAGAATCACAATCAGTTTTGTTTTTCATCACTCCCTTGGAAACTCAATGCTAACTAGGATTTCCAATGAAGCACAATGGCACCATGTGGCTACTGGGGAGATAAGACTCACAGCTGGAACAGAGTCCTATTGTTTTGGGTCTTTCCAGGCATTCTACTGGAAATCCCCACTGGTCCCTTATACCATTCTAATCAATTGCATGAAAAATACAGCTGTTTGCCCACAAAAGCCCAATGAAACCAGAGTCATCAGGGAAGCAGCTCCCCCACAGATGTGAGGCTCACCAAGAAAGCTTGGCTCTGGAGCTACAAGTTCAGGGTTACTTAGAGAGCTGTGAAAAGCTGAGAATCTAAGTCTCCACCTTAGCAGGATAAGACTTCTCATGTGTTACATAGAAGGGAAAATAAGGCAGGGGTCCAAAGAAGAGTCTTTAGGTACAATGAAGGCTTATTTTGTAGAAACAGTTTAGTGGCAGGTCTCCATCTCTACTGAGGACTGAATGAGAGGAATGAGATTCACACTGTGACAGCAGGGATTAAGACATCCTGGAAAGCAATTTTCCAAACATCACAGGGTCCTAGAAAAGTCTTTTCAGCTCATGACATTCTCATTGGCCTCAATTCACCCCAATCTCCAGTAAATGTGGTCTGTAAGAAGCCATGTTTAAACTTACTGTTGACTTTACCATAATTTCCGTACTACATTTTATGGAGGACACACTAAAATTAAATCGATTTTATTTAACATAGGCTATTAATTTCCAGAGACAATTATTGTAAGATGACTTAAAGGCTGGACTTGGAGTTAGAAAGTCCCAGTTTTAAATGCTGGCTTGGTGTTTTATATCTGCGATTTTTAGCCTCAGTTTCCCCATATGGAAAATAACAAGGTATAAAATACTTAAGAGATCACTTGTTACCCTAAAGTACTTAATAAATATGAACTAAATACTATTACTACTATTGCTATTCATTTCTGAACTTTACTCAAGATATAAGGATGATCTGGCTTAATTCATTTCTGACACAGGAGCCAAAAGCCTGAATTGCCTGACAGTGTAGCTCTGCATCTGCTGAAGCAGAGTACTTCAGCTGTAAAGCAGCCTTGCCCAGCTGAGTAGATAGGATCCAGGGACTAGAATGAAATGCCTACTTTGTCTCTAGCATAAGTTTTCCCACTGACATAATGACTACCAAGCAAACCTGCCACCTCTTTACCACACTGAGACCCATAATAAAACACTCCCAGCGTGCTGTGATGCCAAATTCCAGGCCTTGCTTCTCAACAGAGAGTAGGCCCACTGGTTTTTCCCACTCAATTTTCCCCTATAATTATGAATTTTTGCTTTCCCCTTTCCAAAATAAGACTACATTGGCCAACTCAGATGTATCAGGGTGGTAGTAGCCCCGTGACACAGAAAGAAAGGAGACATTCTGCACAAACTATGGTTGAGGGATAATCCCCATCATCAGAATATTTACCAACAAGATAATATATCAATATTCCTTCTCTAAAATGACAAGGGAAAGCAGTTATTTAATATGAAGGATAGCCAGACAGTCAACTATCCAGACAGTGGGGAAAAGTAGAAAAAAAGTTGTTGACATGATAACAGTATCATATTAACTGATACTTATTGCATGCTGATTACTGTTGGTGGGGGCAAGGCACATCTCTTCATGTTGCACTGTTTCCATATCAGTCCAGAGGGAATTATATTCTTTTCTTTCTCCCAGTGGATAAAGAATTGTTATACAAAAAATTTCTAAACTCGTTTTTCCATCCTATTACTCTATTTTCCCAGAAAGAAGTGCTGTTGTCAAATAAATTCAGCAGAACCTGAGATATTCTTCAGGACTTTTAATAATGGTGGATCTGTTAAAGATGAGGTTCTACTCTCTGCCCTTCCAGAGAATATGCCATGCAGTGAGGTCCTACTCTTCTCCTACCCATCTGGAATCAGATGACTTCACTGAACACTGGACATAAAGTCTGGTCTACAAATGTGGCAAAAGTGCCATACTTGTCATTCGTCTTCATATACAAGAAACAGCCATTGTTTACCTGGCCACATAAGGGGAGGTGGTGAAAGAGAGTCCAAGTAAACATCTTCCTGCCACAAATGCTATTGTGAGATGATCAATCAGTCTAGCAGAGCCTCTTCTAAAGCCAATGAACAGTTAATGGTGCCAGTATCCAATTGGCAGAAGAATAACAACCTTGTGCACTACATGTGCCAGGGAATTCTGGCTTATGCTCCAAGCTGACCTGCTCTTCCAACAACTCTATATAGGAAAATGATCCTCTTTTTACTATTGCTTTAGGCTATTTCTGAGACACTGGAAGGTTGTCCAGTATAGACTGTCAAGCTCCATGAGAGCACCATGTCTAATGCCTCACTTATGTTCTAGGGCCTAATATAGTCTCTGGGAGACAGGTGTTCCACAAATAATTGATAAGTGAAAAAAAGGCTTCAGATAAACTTAGATCTAAACCCATTTCTAGCACATATCAATAGTGTGCACTTGAATAATTTAATTAAACAGCTCACACCCTTGTTTCCCCATCTATGAGACAGAGATTTAAAATCTGAATGGTGATGATTTTGTCTTAGGGAACACAGAAGTTATTTTTCAGTAAGTGTCCTGAGGAGTAAATGGACAAAAGGTGTAAGACAAAGGTACGTTAGACACATTTTTATTGCCTTCAAAAAATCATAATATTGCAAACATCCATCTATAAAGTTCAGCTAACTACCGGGAAGTTCAGCTGACAGTTTAGGAATTTCATCTGACTACTCCTTCTCAATGCTGTTGGTTGATTCAAGATGGCCAGAAGTACTGCAGGGACCATCAGCCATGTCACAATTACATGGAAACAAATGAAAAGTATGAATGGAATAATTTTACCTCCTTTCACATGCATTGGTTTGTATGTCTGTGATTTTGTGTGCCCTGTATTTCATTTATAAAAATGAAGAAGCATAATCCTATCTGACACAGAATTAAGGCAATGAGGCAAGTTCATGGTATTTCCCCCTCCTCCAAAAGTGTTCTCATTTCTTTTATTTCTTGTCAACATTTTTGTTAAGAATTTCATATGCTTGGGACTATAACCCCTCTTCCCCATTTATAACATTAAAATCACTCTACTGTGTAAGAGTTTAAGTGAACCTCTACCATTGGCAGGAGTATGAGTGTAATGTAGAGGTCAGAACAGCAATCAGAGACCAGGCTGTCACCAGTCATTTTGGACAAGGTGTTTCACTTCTGAATTTCATCTCCTTTATTTTAAGAAAAAAATGCATTCACACCTTATCTTTACCTTGGCTTGCAAGCTTTCGTGACATCTACCATTCCAAATTTTGGTCAACCACTTTTCCATTTACTTGCTGCCCTAAACTATACTTAGCCATTCATCTGTTCCCAAACACATGAAGCTTTTTCTTGCAGCTCACAGCCTTTGCACTTGTTCTCTGTACCTGGGAGTACTCTTCCCTCAAAATTTCATTAACCTCCTCCTTCTCCACCAGACTCAGTTCAAACACTTCCACCTTAGCAAAGTTTTCTGATTGCTTGCCCAACCTAAAGTTGTCATCCAACTACTATGACATGACCTTATTTTGTTTTCTTAATAGCATTTATAAATACCCAATATTTCCTTGACATTTATTTGCTTTTTATTGTTTCCTTTCTTTCTTAAACTGTAAGACTCATATAGCCTAATCTATCTTACCTGCCTTGCTCAATTTTTAACTCCTGGCAAATAAAACAGTGTATAGCTTGTAGATGCTATTGAATGAATGATTTCCAAGATATTTTCCAGGCACAATAGTGCTATAGATCATATTATAAACTACCATTGCTTAAATGTGACAAACACACTGATGTTACATGAGGGTTCATGTAGTAAGAAGATTCCTTCAATTGTACTTTGGAAAAGAAGTTCTGATACAACTCTATCTAATAGGATGCCGGAGCATTCCCACCAGCAACCTCCCTACGCCTGCTCAGGCACGGGATCCCTTTCTTGTTCCAAATCAACAGGGATACCACACCAATACATGGAAAATGTGTATGAGCATCCCTCAGGGAGACCTGCCATTGCTATCCCTATTTCTCTTCAAAGCCATTGTCCCATCCAGCAGGCACCTAAATACTTCCCATTTACCAAACTACCTTTTCCTGCTCAAGATAGAAACTCTTATTGTTAAAAGCCCAGGGTGAATATCTATCATGTACAGAAAACAAACAAAAAAAAAATAATACATCTAGAAAGTAAAAATTTTGAAACTGAAGAGACACTGAGCTCATAACTTGCTCTATGTTATGGGTATGGCCTTATGGCTGGGATATAAGTTAAAGAAAAAGTGAAAAACAATAAGGAATTTGAACTCAAATTTATGGATTCTAAAAGGAAAACTCCAAGCATCCAAAATTCCTTAGCTCCTTTTTTCTGCTAGGAGATGCAGAATCAATCCTAGAGCTTTACTTATAAGGAGATTTAGAAAAAATAGAATTGTGGTATACCATTGGTGCTAAAAGAGGGGCAAAGGGTAAGAAAATTATATAAGAATATCATAATGATTGTTGCTACAGTCATAAAAAATTTATTTCTATGTATGAAATTCTGTTCATGTTGTGTATCAAACAGAATAGTGAAGATTACAAAAAATATATTTCATGTAATAAAAAATATTTCAACATTTCAATCAGATTTCAAAAATAGGAAAATATTTTATTCCCATTATCTATCCAAATGTAATATTTCAAATGTACCAGTAACTGATGTGACAGTCCACAAAGTAAAACACTATTTTGCTCACTGAAAACTGATTCTGTTTAGAAATTAACAAAAAAGAACAGATTACAAAAGAGAGAAGCCTAATCATTGTCTATTAAAAAAATGCTCTGAACTTGCTCTATGACTAGATTCATCCCCTAACAATGCCCCCCCCAAAAAAAAAAAAAAAAAACAAGAGAAAAATCCCGATTAATGATAAGCTGCTTATAACTCAGGAAATGGAGAAAACAGCAATGACTTAGATAACTAGGGGGCACAATGTATGTCATCTGTTAGATCACCCTGATAAAACAGTCTATCTAGGTCGTGAGTGTTCCTAAGGCTCAATACCTATAGTCATATTATTGTGCTAATCTTTGGATTCCCCTAGCACAAGGCATAATTTACATATAGTAAGTCAACCTTTGCTTCAAGAAAATTTAAATCAGCACCCTGCTCCTGGGTATTAGCATACTTGCCAATGTTATCTCTCGTCCTTATAGCAGAGATGCATATTGCAGATTTTACATCACAGGAACTAATTGAAAATCTCATATTTCACTCTTCCAGAAAAAGGTTGTAAAAATTATAAATGCAAGGAATTACTGATATGTAATCGCAAACATGTTTGCTTTTATTGCAGACCTTCCTAAAATCTTGAACAAATAAAAATATTCTGAAAAACAGTAAAAATACAAATTTAAAACAGAAAAATCTGCACAGAGCACCTCTCTGGGGATGAATTTATATAACTGTGTAGATGAGTGTGTGTGTGTGTGTGTGTGTCTATGAGATATTCAAAAGTATTTATACCAGGAGCTTATTTGTATAACTACTCTAAACCTTTTTATAGAAGAAGCATTTTCACATCTAGTCAAGCTTCAAAACTTGTGAATAAATTTAAAAACAACCGGGGATATAAGATAACTAATATTTCTAGAGCTCATGCTGAAAAGATTTACTGGGAGAACCAGCTACAAAGTTGAGCAAATTTTTGCTTTCTCCTAACACTCTGCCTTGTACTCTGGCTAAGTAAGCTAGCACAAGCTCATAATCTTTTCAACCTAAGACACATAACCTAAGAAGATTGAGGAAAAGCAGGATTTAACAAAAGTGTTAAAGTATATATAATAACAGATGCAGGCAGCTCTTCTCTTTACTGATATATGTCACCACCAATCCACTGTAAAAGATGAAAAAGGAGCAAACACTTTACTGAATATTTTTTTTAAATGACAAATTAGCAAAATACCTACTCACTACTGGAAAAAAAATAAAAAGATGAGCAAAGTACAGTTGATAGATTTTGTTGTGGGAGTTCTCTTTCTGGCAAGGCACCAAGTCAGTAAGTTCACTATGTAGTCAACTGAATTTGGATATAAAGAATACAAAATAGCCAAACCCATGAGCTCATGGTTTCAGCTATTTTTACCCACAAACAGAGATGCGAGTGAGGACTGAGATTTAAGTTTTCATGTGATATGTCCTAAGCAACAAGGTCATTTTATTTTATTTTATTTTTTATCATCTCAAGGGGAATCTGAGACATGTTCTCCCTCCAGGCAAGGGGGGAATAGATTCTTTGTCATGGACCATTTGACTGTGACTTCATTTCCAAAATAATACGAGACAAACGTTTCTACAAAGTAAGTCCAACAATGCTAAAACATATATACATAAATAAAATAATACAGTATTTGTGCTGCTACAAGTCACTTTACGTTTTAGAGACTGGAAAGCAGACTGATTATTTTTTCTGACACAGAAGAGCAGTGATCGGTAGGAGACCTAGCCTGAGCCTGTTTGGAAGGAGGCAAAGCAATGCTTGAATTTTTCAATTTGCAATGTTACATATTAGGTTTGATCAGCACGGATGGGGATTTGAATGACTAACATGTATTATCTGGGCAAGTCAACTGTAAATAATCTTAGAAAGCTTCTATGTTTATCTCTTTAAACTGAGCCCCTGACCCTTAATTGCCATTTAAACAAGAAAATATCAGCTGAGTTTTAATTTAGTGCATTGAGAGCTTCCCAACATCTCTCCCAATCAAGATCCAGGACTGTCGTATGAGTTTTATTTAACCTTCTACACACAAATGTTACTAGATGTAAATCGTGAGTTTCAACCAAAGACCCAAAGTCATAAAAATCAGACAGCAAAATGAGGTATTGGACCAAAATTATGTGTTTTCAAAATGCATGGTCAAGACCAACTTTATGATTCTTGGACTGCTCACTTACAGCAAGGGGTTAAAGATGTCGACACCTGGAAAATAAGGGAAAGATTTACACAGGGATTTCTCAGCCAGGGCTGCTGCCTTGTGGCTATCTCCTTCCTTTAAGGTAAGGTAAGGGCAGGGGTGTTTCAAAGAGACTACCTAGAGTGTTTGATAAATTCCTGAAGTTTGAGAGGCAAAGTCTCACTTCCCATTTACTCCTTCTTCTCTGCTCCCCTTCTGTCTGTCTCCCACACCCCAGAAAATCTAGAAAAGGGTTGGCAAACTTTTTTCTGCAAAGAGTCAGATTATAAATAGTTTAGCTTTTGCAATTATGGAGTCTCTTTTGTATTGCAATGCAAAAGCAATCAAAGACTAATAATAAATAAATGGGTGTAGTTGTGTTCCACTGAAACTTTATAGTTTAAAAAATGCAATAGGCCATAGTTTGCACATGGGCCACAGTTTGCCAACAACTGATCTAGAGGTAGCAGAGCCCCAAGAAGAGGTGATGCTTGACAGTCAGCCTACTTGACCACAACTGTTAGACAAAAGCTTGAGGGAAGAGAAGATAACTATTTGAAGGCCAAAATAAAACTATTAACTTTTCTACACATAAATAGTAGTCTTTTTATCTCCAAAGCCTTAGCTTTGGTATTTTTTATTTTGATTCATTGTTATCCTTGATTGTTGTCATTTTTATTGAGATGCTGGAGAAGAAGGTAGCTGAGCCTAATCTATTACTGCAAAAATATAACAAACTTCTTTGAAATGAAAAAAAAAAAAAAAAAAAGATGATGGGCCTCCCCGGTGGCGCAGCGGTTGAGCGTTGGGTTGTGAAGCTGCCCGCAGCCTCTGCAGCGCCTGTTCTATCCCCGGCTGCTCCCTCCCCGGCCACCAGAGGAGGGTCCCACATGGCGCGCAGACCTCTCCTGCCGCCCACTGCTCCCTCAGCAGTGTACCTCTGTCCTTCTGCCTGCTCTGCTCCCCGCTCTGGCTCTGGTGAATTCTCTCACCCTCCATTGCTTCTGACTGTACCCAGTGCTTGTATAAATAAATAAAAATAAATCTTAAAAAAAAAAAAAAGATGCTAGGGGGTTTCCCACAGTCCAGCTTAGGAACAAAAGCCTGGAACTGTGTGAGGTGTACCCAAAAGAACTACTTAGGAGTGCACTAGAATCCCAACAAGGAGATGAGATTATCAAGGAGGAAGCTTCCAGAATGCAAGGATATAAGCAGGGGATGCTAGTGCCAAGCAGTGAACGTGTGAATGCGGAAGGATAAAGAAGTCTACTGCAGGTTCCAAAGCAGAGAGCCCAGCTGGGGTGAGATAGAGGACCTAACAACTACACTGGGAAAATGCCCCACATGTCCACATATCCACATATTTTACTGTCTCAGCATGCCTAGAAAGTGCCTCCAGGGGCTTTCACCCAAGGCAGGGAACATGCTCTTTCAGTAAACATGTTTTAAGGGAAGCTGGGAAAACAAAACTTGCATTTTGATTACTTTCTAACAGTTATTTGGCTCAGTATATCAAACACAAAAATATCCTCTCCCCATGCCTATACATAAAAAGAAAAGATAACTGAAACAACCAAATCCATTAAATGTTATTATTTGAGTAACACTGCGATGACTGCATCGATTTGCCAATATCCACTTCGTTTTTCAGTGCATCTAAAACCTTAGAGAGGATCAGAATCATTTGGGGAGGCTCTTAACACAACCATTGCTGAGCCCCACTCCCAAAAATTCTGATTCAGTAGGGCTGGAGTGGAGCCTGGGAATCTGCATTTCCAACAAGTCCCATGTGATACTGATAATTCTACTCCAGGGCACACTTTGAGACCCACTGGGTTAAGCTAAGTCTGGTTTCCAGCTGTGACTGATGTCTCATCGAGAACAGGACTCTACTCTTAGTTGGGGACATGTCAACACTTCAGTTGTTCACATGGGTCATGAGTCACTCCAGTTCAGTTTTGGGGAATTAGCCATGGCCACAAAATGATTCATTTGTGTTGCCAACATTATCTCTCTCTTCTGGTATCATGGGCAACTCTTCTCAAGGTAGCTGGACTTTCTGGCCTTGCCTCTCCTTTGCTAACAAATAACATGAAGGCATTGCCTGCTGATATCAAGCATTTTATATAATGTCACCAATCTCTCCAGTGCAAAAAAAAAGGATATTGAAAGGAGTTCACTGACATATTGTCTGACATTGTCATGATCCATGAGTGGCAGAAAATAGACACCCAGTGAGTAGGCAGATTTCCATCTGGCAAGAAGATGGGTGTAATGAGCACCAATGTAAAATGACAGATAGTAATGGAAACTAGAAAGTGGATGGGAAAATTAGCTTTCCTCATTTCACATCTGCACGACAGGGGGAGCTGCCAATCACAGTCTCCAGAGAGAGAGAAGCTTATCTGGGTTCCCAACCACGTGCAAAGCCATGTTCTCCTAAGTTAAAAAAAAAATAATCATGGGGGAAAAAAAAATAGAATCAGTCTGTTCAAGAGCTTTAAACAAATGTGGGGCTGCGAAACAAGCTGTCGCAAATTGGCACAGAGAATGCAAAAAATCAATGTGAAATGAAAGCTGCCTCTCCCAACAAAATAAAGACAGCAATTAACTCTTCCTGTTCTTGTTGAAGCCTACAAGCCATTTAAACCCCAGTATGCAGGTTGCTAGGGAATGGGCCAATACTTTAAATACACAGCCTACTCACTACAGTAGCATGGATGATAAGTGGGTAAGAAAATAAGCACGCAGGTGTCAGGAAAGAACCAACTTAGCATGTGCATATATATATATATATATATATATGTATGTATGTATTTACATAAATAAAATAAACATGAACTATATTTGCATGCACATATACGTACATCATTTGTGTATATGTATATGTACACACACACACATGCACGCACTGAGTAGGTGAAACAGACTAAGAACACATATTTGAATTCCCAAAACTATACTTCTTGCCTAAATTGAGCAAGAATGACACAGGAATAAAAAGGTATTTTGTAAGAGTTTTAAAAATAGACACATAAAGAAACACACAAATTCACCACCATATTAGAAAAAAAAATTGAAAATACAGCAATTCAAACTTCCTGTTTGACTTCTATCTGTTAGCCTTTTTCTTCTCTGTTTTGAACAATATATAAATGAAAATGAGTAAGGGATGTAACTGAAACAATTACAAAAGACATGAAAGTGTTCTCCTAAAACTACCAAGATATTGATACATTTCACTAATGAATGTTGCTCTGAATCCAAATATAAAACAAGGGCAACAAAATGAGCTGTATTTCCACTAACAGAATTCAAATGGACCAATCATTACAGTATCAACATATTTGTAAAAATTAAAATTTGAATATGAATTAGTATGCTTATGTGTCAGCAGTATACCAGTCAAGGCACTTTCTGTTGCAATAACAAGCAAGCAACCCCCAAATCTCAGTGGTTCAGTACAGAACAAAGGTCTATTCTTCACACTCACCATGTTCATTATTCATAAGTAGGGACATTCTGTTCATCATTAGTCACTCAGGAGCCCACATTGATGGAAGTGTCATGTGAACCTCTGTTCCCACCAACATCAAGGAGGAAGATTGGCAACACAGAAAAGCAGATACATATTTTAAACTTTCTATCCAGAAGTGGCACAAGTGAGGATTGTTTCACTGATCAAAGAATTTTTTAAAAGTTCATAGCTAACTTTATTTTTTAAGATTTATTTATTTATGCATGTAAGAACTGGAGTATAGGCCAGAGGTGTGGGGGGTGAGAGGACTCACCAGAGACAGAGTGGGGAGCAGAACAGGCAGATCTACTGAAATACACTGCTAAGGGGAGCAGCAGGTAAGTCAAGAGAGGTCTGCTGTGCCATGTGGGTCACCTCCCTGGCCAGTGACGGAACTTATGCTGCAGTGGCTGCCAATAGCTTCAAGTGCTGCATGTAACCTCTTATGCCACCAGGGAGGCCCCCATAGCTAATTTTAAAAGGAATTGAGGAATGAAATTTTATGGAGTTTCTAGAAAAAGGAAAGCTGGAAATATGAGGTGGAGCAACAGATGTGTGATGACAACACAATCACCCCCATTTCTTGCCAGGACTACTGCAATGAACTCATAGCCAGTGTGCCAATAGACACACAAGTTCATCTCTAATCCAATCACACAGCATTCAGAGAGTGAGGTGTGTTTGTTATTTATGTAAATATAGAACTCTATCAAGTTAAAGCTTCAATGCCCTTCATGACTGCACTGAACATACACTCCAACTTATACAAGACATACCATAATCTAAATCTTGCCTATAAAATTAAAAGCACTAATTCAAAAGGAAACTTGCACTTCCATGCTTATTGCAGCACTATATACTATAGCTAAACTATGAAAACAACCTAAGTGTCCCAGAACAGAGGAGTGGATTTTAAAGATGTGGTATATATACACAATGGAATACTACTCAGAAGTCAAAAAAGATAACCTCATGCTATTTGCTGCAACATGGATGGAGTCTGAAGGGAAATAAGTGAATAGTGAAATAAGTCAGAAATAAAAAGATAAATGTCAGCTTGTGTCACTAACATGTGTAATATAAAGTAGCTACATTAATAGTCAGATGAAGATAAGCTAATAAACTAAGCCTTGACTGCTGACTACAGAACTGAGACACAAAGGGTATAGGGAAGGGGAAGAACAGGGAGGGAGGGAGGCATAATAGTCTGTGGTGGTGGAATACGGGTGAGTTGGTGGTGGATGTACTATAGTGGTAATACTTGATGGGGATACCCCAAGGTTACCTCAGTTTAAAATAATTAAAATTAAAATAAAAATGTTAATTCTGCCTACATCCACATCTTCTCCTTTCACCCACCATTTGGTCCATCCAAAACACTTTCACTATCCACCATACCTCATCCAAGCAGTCACACTGGTATTCTTGAAGTTTCCTGAACTTACGAAGTTTTATCTGAATGTTAGACCTCTGCACCCTTCCCCCATCCATGACCTGGCTTATTTCCACTCATTTCAGTACCAGACTTTTACATGCCATCATATTTCTCTCACAGATCTTGTTTTTTTTTAACAGCAATTAACATGTTTTAGTTATAAATTCATAATTATATACTTAACTTAAATGTTTATTAATATCTTTCTCCCTCTGCAAATTCTCCAAGGGAAAGGATAATGCAGGTTTTCTCCCACCATCCATCCAGCACAGTACATTCCATACAGTAGGTACTCATGTACTACATGAATAAGTAAGCTCAGCACAATTCTACAACTAATGTCTAATAAAGATCAGCAAATTAGTCAACATGTGTACATCAGAAAGTCACTACACGGGGATTTAAGGTGAAGATGACTTTATGTCTTTGTCTATACTTTGGAGTTTCTAAAGAAGACTCACATCCAGTATGAAAAATGATCCTTCAAATTCAGAGCAAGCAGGTCATTCAGCAAAGTTACCATTTTACAGTGACAAAAACAGAAGCTTAGAGAAATGAAGAGACTCATCCAATACCATACAGCTAGCAAGAGGCAGAGCCAGAACGTGAATGAGAGATTCTGACTGTACATCTGCTTCACTTTCCACATGCTATCCTGTCTTTCAATTGGAGAAGGTCAGCCTTGGAAGTATTCATGTGGGGACAGTGTTAATGAAAAGAAAATTATTAATATAACACCTGAGCCAGATTCTGAACAGATATGCAGAGGATGACCTTCAGTTCCACTACGCATTTCAGAATCTCAGCCCAAAGGGATTGATTGTGCAAAAGAAGAACTTCATCAAGGGTTCAGCTTTATAAATATACTCTCCTGCTATCTCTAAGGACCTTGAAATCTCCACCTTTAGATCATGCCAAGGCATGTTTCTGAGGAGAATTTATGAAATACATATTAAGCTTTCACCATATTTATTCAAGATACATATTTTGAGCTCTTACTTCATGCCAGAGGCTGCGTATGATACAAAATCCAGATTGGCTGGAAATGGAGTCAGGAGGCTTATGTTTTAATGAGAGTAAGGATTATGGCAGAAATGCAGGGCAGGTCTGAGTGGAATCCCATTGGAGAAGATGGAGGGAAGAAATGAGCAGTAATTGTTGAGGGTCAGGGGAAGAGGAGACTCATAAAGACACCAATTACCTTGACACAGAAAGAAACACCAAAGGAGAGAAAGGAGAGGGCAAAGAGAAAAGAGGATGAGAACACACAGATAAACATCACAATTGTTTCAGAGCTGTGTCTAGCAACTCAATCCTGGCTTAAGAAGAACACTTACAGCCTATTTGAGGAGTTCTCATGAATTTATTTAATGGTTTCATAACTGAATTGGCAGTCACTGTAAAATTGAGCTCTGCTTCCAAAACTCGGTGTACACACACTGCCCTTCCAACACCAGTTAGAGTAACACCTTCTTCCTCGCTCCCTATCCCCAGGGGTTCCACCTCCAACCTTTTCCTTTTCCTTTGAATACAACATTTTCAGTTCCTGCCATATGGTGCCCTACTGCATATTTCTCCTTGTTCTTAAAACGATTTTAAATCACTGTTAGGCAGGGCTGAACTAAAAACAAGGAAATCCACTTGGCTGGTCACACAGTCGTGATAACTTATCATATATACAGAGAACTATACTAAATAGTTAGATTGGCTATAATCCCATTCATATCCATATAAAAGAGCAGCATAAAATATTAAATGTGTGTAGCCACTTGCTTCAGAGATAAATGATAAGATTCATTAGCCTTGACGAAAGGATTTTTAATATATGAGATTAGGTAATGAATATTCTCAAGAGGCTCTGTAGAAGACAGTGCATAATCAGAGAGAGTCTACACACTGAAATTTGATTTTAATTAGGTCATTGCTCCAGCAATAGCAGAATAAGTCAGAAGGTGAAAGACAAATACTGGATAATTTCATTCACATGTAGAATATAAAGAAATAAAACAAATGAACAGACAAAGCTAAGTTAAAACAAACCCTGGAAATCTCACTGTAGAATTGAGGCTGCCAGAGAGGGAAGGTTGGGGAAGGAAAAACTGGGGAGGGGACCCCAATTTTTCAACCATGGTGGAGGATTATGGATACGTTGGTGGTGGGTGTGGTGTGGTAACATACATCTAAAGAGTTGTGAACCTGTATCTCCAAATTATGTACACTGTTATACACACCAATGTTACCCCAATAAAAGATACAATTTTTAAAAATTAAAACAAAAAATTCACTGAGACCTATAGTATAAAGAAGCACTAACTTTTCTTTCTCCAAAACAGAGAAAGGATCAAATCACTTCTGACCTTAAAACATCATAACCAATAGAAAGGACATTGTGATATAATCAAGATACTTTTTATCAGCACATGTATTTATCACACCCTATACATACTTCTTACATTTCTCCTGGCAGTTCATTACATGATGATTTTTGCCTTTGACAATCATTTCCTTATAACGAATTGCTCACAGAGTGAAATGCCCATCTACCCTGGAACCCACCGAGTTTGCTGCACTAGGCAACTCCAGAGGGGACTTGCCTTTTGGGAAGGGAATTACCCAGAAGCTGATTTCCTCTAGTTCTCAGAGGGGTCCCCCATGACTCTTGTAAGAAAGTCCATACCTGTCTATTATTCCCCGTCATTCTTTTTTTAATATCCTAAAGGGCAGGTTTATTCTATAAAAAAGGAAATCAAAAAATGCTTGTATAGACACAAGTGGGCGGAAAGCTATTCCCCACAATTCTTTTTTTCTTTTTTTTTTTCTTTTTTTCTTTTTTTTTTAAGATTTATAAGTACTGGGTACAGTCAGACGCGCAAGAGGGTGAGAATTCACCAGAGCCAGAGCAGGGAACAGATCAGGCATACGGAGGAAATACACTGCTGAGGGGAGCAGCGGGCATGGCAGGAGAGGTCTGCGTGCCATGTGGGACCCTTGCCTGTGGTGGCCAGGGATTCAACCAGCGGGGATTCAACCAGGGGGGATTCAACCAGCGGGGATTCAACCAGCGCTGCAGAGGCTGCGGGCAGCTTCGCAGCCCAGCGCTCAACCATTGCGCCACCAGGGGAAGCCCTATTCCCCACCATTTTTTTTTTTATAATAAATTTTATTTTACATTCCCCATACAATTGCAACCCCCTTATTTTGACCCCAATCCCTCCCCTCCCTGCCCCCTACCCCCCATAGAGTATCTCTGGTTCATAGTTGTTTGTTGATTTTGATATTTTCTTTCTTATAGTTATTCTTTTTCCTGGTCCCTTATTTAAGTTTTCTAGATTCCTGCTATGAGTGAGACCATCCGGTATTTTTCTTTTTCTTTTTGGCTTATTTCGCTGAGCATGACCCCTTCCAGTGCCATCCATGTTGCTGCAAATTGCATAACTAGCTTTATTTTTCTCTATGGCATTTACTCACATCCATATGCTCATATATACACAAATATTCACACATATATTCATGCATGTTTACATCTTTCTTTGATTTTTATTTTTTATTTATCTTATCTATCCAAATAAAAATAATATGAGAATGAGGTCTCTATTTAGTTCACTCTGATGCATTTCTTGTGTCTTGCACTGTGTGTCGCAAACATTGTAGGTGTTCAATAATTATTTGTTGAGTGAGTATTTTTCCCCATGTTGCTACTGCTCAACACGGTAGGGAAGAAGAAAGGGAGTAGCAGGCTACATATACCTACATATACTTAGAAACAATCATAAAGGCTATGAAGGCTAAAACCATAAAGGCTAAAACCATAAAGGCTAAATCATAAAGGCTAAAATGTAAAGGGAGACCTTCCTATAGGCATAGTCAGCTAAGACTTCTTGTGTGAATTTCATTTCTAGGGCTAAAATGGAAGTTTTCTTCTGCACTGAATGAAAGATATTCTAAGGTATCCAACTCTCTAATAATCCTAAAGTTGAGTATAAAATCTCAAAAAAGTGTATTAAATCAAAGACAACATTCAGAGTGAATTTATAAATGAAAAAGTAACAACTGGCAACAAAAGGAAAGCAATGACACAAAAGAAATTAATTTATTTTACAAGTTTGTTCCAAAATTGAAATCTGACTTATTTTTCTGATTAATAACAATGTGTTCTAAATAACATTTGATGTAAAAAAATAAAAAGGAAAAAAGCAATGGAGAGAGTACAAGTACTCATTAGTGTTCTGTCCTTAGGAAAGTTACTAAGCCTCTTTGATGCCAAAAATGCTGATTGATTAAATAAAGGGGTAGAGATTATTAACCAATTCCTAATATATAGGATTGTTTCTGAAGTACCTGCACTCCTTATAGGCTAGACTGAGGAGTTGTACCTACTTGATGGGAAATTTCTTGCTGGTCATGTTTCAAGTAGTCAAGAAATCTACTTTGAAAGGCACACTTACAAAGTCATTCATATGAGTGACTGAAATTCTCATACTCCTGAGCGCTTTAATCCTTCAGCTCTCACCAGAAATCACATTGCCAAGCCCAAGACTCAGGTATAGCTACAAAACCTGGGGTTTGGTGGATTTCCTTTCTGATAAAGCAAAGGAAAATCCACTTCTTTCTTCACTCTTCGAAGAAGTAAGAAGTACCATTACTCATTGAAAAAAAGACTAATACCCTGAGATATCTGTTCTAGTATAAAGAAGGAGTATAGATCTAGATTCAGAAAAGGACCCTCAGCCTTGATTTCACTATTAAATATACAACCCCAAACCAGTGATGTCTCACGAACCTGTTTCTTCATTTGTAAAATGGAGATAACAAAATAGCACCCTCATGAGGTTTGTGAGAAACCTGATAGGGAAACTATATATATGAAGTACATTGCAATTGGTAAAAGGATCTACAGGTGTAAGCTATTTTACTTTGGGTGTGTCTGAAGTTATCTTTTGTGATAACAATACTCCTTTACAGCTTACAAATACTTTCATACACATTAATTTCATTCAGCAGACATGGGCTGAGAAATCATGATTAGTTATATTTCTTTGAGGAATGGTGTTTCTTTTTTTCCCTCCAAATAATGATTCAAAAGCACTTTGAAATGTGTCAATTTTATTCTTTTCTTTCCTCATCCACTATATACTAACTGAAGATCTCTTATAAGAACTTTATTAAGCTAAAAAATCTAAGGAATATATGAAGATACGTTCCCTTGGCCCTCATAAACACCCATATTCATTTATTTAGTAAATGGGTTCTGAGCATGTACAATGGACTACAGTTATATGGCCAAACACAGGGTGAAAAAAATAAGAAGTGGTGTAAAGCAGAGAGGAAAGTGTGGCCATAACACCAAGGAGTGGTCGATAATAACTCAAGAACAAAACAAATGCATCAATCTCTAATCACCAATCATGATCTGTCTACAATGCCTGCAGTCTCCAGAAACATATGCTCAAAAAACTCCTCCTGCCACTAACTTCACCAAGGTATTGGGGATTGCTGGAATTTTGTTACTGTGCCACCAGGATGCTTCAGAGGTGGAAATGCCATTCAGAATATTTGAGGGACCCCTTTTTTATAATGAATTCACTACAGAGCCTTTTTACAATAATTGAGATGGAAAGTCAACAACATTCAGCTCTGTGGAACAGATTAAAAAGTATTTGCATTGCTCTTAACTGAGCCTTTCTGCCAATCTAGTAGACAAATTCATTTTATCGTATTCTATACACATTTCTAGAGTTATTTTCTCAGTGACAGGTAGATGATGTGACAACCTGATAAAAACAATCTTTAAAATCCCAAAGACAGCTCAGTCTCACTATCCACATTGAATATTTTTAATAAAGAGCATATGATAATGTGAAACTTTTCAAAGGCAACCTTGATGCCTTTTCAAAGTAAATGCAAATATCCCCAAATAGACAAATGGATCAAAAAATTGTGGTATATTTATACAATGGAATATTACTCAGTGATCAAAAAAGATAAACTCATGCCATTTGTTGCAACATGGATGAACTAGAAGGGATTAACGCTAGTTGAAATTAGTCAGAAGGTGAAGATAAATACTGAATGGTCTCACTTATATGTGGAATATAGAGAAACCAAACCAAAGGTTAAGAAAAACTCAAAACTAGCAAACTGACCGTAGAAATGAGGCATACAGCAAAGCAGGGGTCAGGAGGGAGGGTAAAACAAGGGAGGGAAGAACACAAGGGACTATGGTGATGGTTCATAGGTGATACAGTGGCAGGAAAACTACGGGGACTACAATGATGTAAGAAAAAATTAATAAAAAAATTTAAATAAATAAATGCTTGTACCAGACCCACATAGAAAATGGTGAGTACCCCACTCTTAAGAAAACGCTTCATTTTGAGGGACTTCTCCCCCATCCCCACACACACCCTAACATGATTTGAGCAGGAACAACACTGCTCTATAACATGAGCACTATTGCTGGCATGTTCTTATTACAATTCTATTATCAATAACTGGTTGATATTATGTTGACTAATGTCATCAGCAAATACAAGTAAATGAAAATATTTTTCTGAATTTGTGCACCTTATATTTTATTGCAAGGATATAGACTCAATCAACATTTCCCCTTAGTGACAACTATAATCAATAAAAGTGGTTTTAAGTTCATATACTATTATTTTACAATAAACTGTGAAAGGAGTTATGATTTATGAGTTCATTATTTATTCCCAGCTGCAGACATCATCCCCTTTAGCCCAAATGCAAAATATTATGTTCCACTATCTGAGTGTCCAGAAATGAGACTCAATGGAAATAAGCTCCTAAACGTCAAAACAGAGATCACAAAATACATACATTTTGTTCCATGAAAGGGTTCACCCTACAATTATATTAACTCTCACTTTAGATGTTATCTTATTTTACATACCTGATTATCTTCTAACACTTTAAACAGCAGTCAAGGAGTATCACTTGAAAACAAAAACTGGAAAACAGAACTAACACACCCCAAATTGACCACAATTACCATCAAATTTCATTAGGTTAGTAGCATTTAGTCTGCACACACACAAAAAAAATGTCATTGTGAAAACCTCACTGTGAGGTACTAGTGATGCAGACATCTGAAGGAGAAAACAGTGATGCAGACATCTGAAGGAGAAAACAGAAGGAATTTCAAGCATGGGCTGACAAATTGCTTTTGTACCCTCTTCCTCAGCCTCCAGTTCTGAAGCCTTACCTTTGTCTCTTTACCAGCTGTTCACATTGGCAAGGCTACCAAAAAGTGCTAGAATTTGTATGTCCACTAGAAAGAAATGACAGGCACCCATTCTGGACAGGTTTGACTTGGTTCAGAAATAAGCCATCATGTGCCATGTGATCAGCAGGGGAGAGCATGCCAGAGGATAGAAAAATAGAATTATCGAAAGTCCATCTAAAGTCCTCTACCATTTCACTGGCTTCTACTCAGTTTGAAATCAAACCAATTTTTATCCCTGGCGGGGAAAAAAGTCCTGCTTTATAAGGACTAATACTTGATTAAAGAAATATTCTTTCCATAACTGTCAATTCATGATGGCCAAATTGACTATTTTGGTTTTTCTGATTAAAAAAAAAAGTTTTCTATAACTCACCACTTTTAATGCACAGATTTTTACATATTTATCATTAGATTGATTGCTTTTTAAACCAATGAGGTTTGCTGCTAAGTCTCAAATTCATATGCTCATGAAGGCAGATTACATACAGAAACCCGATATGGGATGAACAAGGGAATCCTAAAGTAGTCATAAAAAAGCATTTGAAAAATTCAAATGCACGACCCTCATTCAAGTCGCCAATGAAAAACCACCAACCACCATTTGCTCTGCAAACACTGATCCTGGAGCCTCATGGGCTATTGTAAAGAAAAAATATATTCCTCCTGAGAAAATATAGCAGTTTTAGGAAAGCAATGTTTTCAGCTGCTGTAATCATTCTAATTACTTTAGAATGTTTCCCCCACCCCCTTCACCCTCTAGGGCCTTTTTGCCTTCAAATCAGCTACAGAAACAAAGCAATTTAGCACAGTAAAAAGCTTATTAACACATGATGCAGTTCAGTGGCATGCGAAAAATGCTGGGGAGAAAGCAAGGATCCATTCAGTGAAAAAAGGTAGATCTGAATATTTCAAGTAAAAGAAGCTGAGTTGGGGAATGAATAACTCAACAAAAAGTGAGAAGAAAGGTCAAGATGGCAGCTCTGACTGCTGAGAAATCTCAGCTCCATGGGATGAAAGATGGCAGTTTAATTTCTCAACTTGCCCAGCAAGTACAGTTTACAGGTAAGGTGGGCAATTTTCTCAATCCTCATTTATCATTTAAGAGAGCCCCTAGGTTCTCTTCAACTGTGCTTTCTTCTGCTTTTTTTCAAACTTATGTGCGAGACACCAGGGAAGGTGAAATGGTCCCATTTATCTGTGGAAAGTGAATCTGATGGTTTCTGGTTCTCTGTGGAGGTAACAGTAAAGAAGGGTGAGGGTAGAGGTAAAGTGCCAAAGCTATTTCATCACAGCACAGTAAGAAAAACAACCCAATGTTACCTACCCAGGGATTTGGAGTGCTTGGAACAGAAAGGAAATAACATATGAAACAATGCACCAGATATGCACCAGACAGAATGTGAAAGTTTAGTAGGGGCTTCACTGTCAGCTATTTTCTAATCCAAGCAGAAACTGTACCTTGAAAAACTCAGTGCACCTCCAAAAAACAGCATATGCAAATTCTGAAGTAAAAGCCATCAAGGACCTCAGAGTAAAAACAGAGATATGTGAAGATATACAACGTCCCTTCCAAAACAGACAACCCGTTATTCACTTGCCTGCTGTGAATCTACTGTATTTTAGGCATGGTTGTTGGATATGTGGATATGAGTAAGATACATTTCCAGTTTTCTTGGAGTTTAATAGTGGAGAAAGTCAACGTATTTATTCAATATTCTTTCATTCAATGCATGTTTATTAAGCAATTAACTGTAGTAAATTCTGTAAGATGAGCTTAAATGTGCCAGCAGAGAAGAGGGGCATGGGACCCAGGAAGGCTTCCTGTAATTGCTGATGTGGACACTGGGTTGTAAAGATGAAGTCTAGTGTACAGCACTCTAGGCAGGGGAAACTACACTCACAAAAGCATTTATGCAGAAAACTGGCACAATGCTGGATCATAGAGTTTGTATGTGAGGAAAATTAGAAAATTATATATATATATATATATATATTGACTTATGATGCAGTACATATAAGAATTGGAAACACTTCATTGGTTGATTTATTCTTCTACCTATATTTCATTTGATTTGAAGACAACTTTTGAAGCTAAAACTATTGATTCATCCTAGCTCAAATTCTTAATATCAGACACTAAGCATAGGGGTAAATTTTATTTGGTGTATTTTATAGGGGCTGTCTTTGTGAAACTTTAAAAAGAATGAATGAATAGTTCCACACTGGTATTTACTGTCATACCTGTACAAAGAAAACTATCTGAAAAATTGTTATTATTATTATTATTATAAAGCAACTATATTCTGTGTAGTACCATGTCACCCAGAACTCCTAATAAACTCCCTGTCTCTAAATTATTACAATGATGGCCTTAAAGATACCCCCAAAAGTATCTTCTAAAGATTTATTTATTTATGCACACAGGAACTGGGGTACAGGCCAGTGGTGCGGGGGCTGAGAAGATTCACTAGAGACAGAGTGGGGAACAGAACGGGCAGATCGACTGAAATACACTGCTAACGGGAGCAGTGGGCAAGTCAGGAGAGGTCTGCTGCGCCATGTGGGTAGCTTCCTGGCTGGGGATTGAACTCGAGCAATAATGGCTGTGGATAGCTTCATAGGTTGTATCTGAACCCTTTGAACCACCAAGGAGGCCCCCCAAAAGTATCTTCTAAATTCCTGCCATGAGTGAGACCATCTGGTATTTTTCTTTTTCTTTCTGGCTTATTTTACTGAGTATGATCCCTTCCAGCTCCATCCATGTTGCTGCAAATGGCATGAGTTTATCTTTTTTGATTGCTGAGTAAAATTCCATTGTGTATATGTACCACATCTTCTTGATCCAGTCATCTATTTTTGGGCATTTGGGTTGTTTCCATAGCTTACCTATTGTAAAAGGTATAAGCTTACCTATTGTAAAAAATATATAAAAACACCTTCTAAAGACTTCTCCCTCAGTAATGCCCTATATTCTCTAATGGTCTTTATGAACAGATGTATCTGCTCTGAATATTTCCTGAGAAAACGAAATCTACTTTTGAACACAAAACATACTAAGGCCTGAAAGGTATTCTGGCATACCCAAAGTTTGTATCACTCTCTCCATGGGTGGTAAATGCATATTCAATCTGAGACCAGGCACCTAAGAGAAGGACTACAATTAATACAGCAAAATTCCATTTCATGGGCGCTTGCATATTCTCCTATGATGAATGTTAGTTGAAGATCAATGCATTATAAAAAGTCATCTAAGAGAAAACAATCATGTGTCTGCATGCAGTGAAGCAGAGCAAATAGGCCAAATAATACACTGGTTCAAGGCAACCTATGCCTGGAGCATTATCTCTTTACTTGAATAATTTAAACACACAAGCCTATTCTGCTGATTTGACCAGAGTTAAACCTAATGAAGTTAATCTGCCATAGATGACACATGTGAAATGAGGGTAATGCACTTAAAACATCTTATTTAAATTACACATGGAAGTAACAGAGACATAGAAATAACACAGTCAATAAAGTTAGATTTCAAAGGTATTTTTTAAAAAAGAAAGAACACAGGAGATTTATTTAGCATATCTGCACACATCTGCAACTAATTAATTATTTCTCTAACTTTATTACAGAAATAAAAACCACATTAACTAGCTAGATACAAGATTTCAGTAGAATTAAGAGTATATAAGAGCTGAGACATAGTATCTGATAAAGTAAAAAAAAATGAGATTGATATAAATCCTATAAACCACTTCTCAATGGCCTGACAAAACAAGGAACTAGACTTGGTATATTTTTACTTGACTATATATTGATTTATTCCTACAAACATCAGTCTTATTTCATTCTGGGTCTGGAATTCCTTAGTTGTAAATTCTTCTATTACTTTTCACTACAAGTTTGTTTTTTTTTTTTTTTCTATAGCTCTAAACACACCTTCTCACCCCAGCCTCCTAACTAGTTGTGCTACTTCCCTGGGGAAGGAGAACACAAAAAGAGGGAAGGCTATGTCCTTTGAAGTTCATGAAAACATTCTTCAACCCCCAAACTAGGAAGGAAATTTGGATAGATATTCAGTGTTTATGCACTTTTTTCCAAGATTAATACCTTCCAAACAATTCTATGCAACAATAATGTGTATATATGATCTTGCATGTGCTTACACACACACACACAAACATGAACACACACTGACTTTCCTCTAGTTATAATGTAAGGAAGTTCTGAAAAAAAGTCCATATATAAAGAACTGGGAAAGATATTTGTTCCTTCTTTGTGGTGGGAATATAATGAGGGACACAACAGTTATGCAGTAGTTTGTAAGGCAAGACTCTGCTAATTAAGCATTTCTTGTGTCCTTTATTAAAAACACAAAGGCTACTAAAAGTTGATCATGAGATAATAGTCTGAGGAATAATGTCCGGAAGATGGGTTTGGAATTGGGACAAAGTTTTATGAGAAACAGAGAAGGGGACAGCATGACCATACATCAGGAAATATTTGCAACATCAAAATATATGTGCTGATGTTATCACAGGCAGAGTTATCCTGAGACCACCATGGAGATAGTCACATAATCAGGTCAACAGTGGCCTAGGTGTCCCTGGGCCTACCTTGTGATACAGGCTATTGTCCATAGGTAGTCAAGGAATGCTCTGCTGTGATTTGCAGATAGCAAATAAATCACAGTTGCCCATGAGTAGCCAACTCATAGGAACCCACAGGTAATCACCCCGTTAACTACATAATATACCGGCATAGGGGAAAAAAGATCTTTGTTAGGCAAGGAGAGATGGGGCTGGAAATAGGTCAAATTGGTGATACTTTATTTCCCACGTACCCACTCATTCCTGAGTCCAAGGGCTTTGTGAACTTGAGACAACACATTTATCACAATAGCTGCAGAAGACTTGTGAGCACAATGTTTTGTTAGTACTGGGAAGGGGTTGACTGATTTTTACACAATCTTCCTAGAGGCCTACACTTAAGGAGGGATTCTCCTTTCCCTTTTTTAGCCTGCAAAATCTTAAATGTCGGTGGTAGGTTACGTGGTCATAGAGAAAAAAGTTTTAACCAAGGGTGATTAACTAATGAACAGAAAAATACATTTTTTTAATTGAACAATGCAATACAATTAGTAAAATTCAGTTTCTAATTTGCATATTCTGTTGAAAATTAAGGTCTGTCTAGACTAGCCAATTTTCCTGCCTTGTAGCAATCAGAGCATCAGCTGTCCCCTTCAGGCAGGATATAAATTTACCATTTGCCACATTCCTCACCACTCCTTATGGTCTGACATCCAGTCACTTCACTTTTATTATATCCAGGACATCTATAAACAGTTACCTTGAGGATTTTATGGTTCCATAACCAAGGAACCCCACGGGCATGTAAAAAATGAGAGAGAGATAGCTCAATAAGAAATGTCTCTCCTTATACAGCGAAAGCCTCCAGGAAGATGAACAACATTGGAGAGCTCAGATTGCAGCCCTATTGGAATAGACAGGGTGGGAAATGAGTTGACTAAAATAGAGAAAACACTATCCAAGCCCACCACCTCATTCAGTGTTATCCCAGATCTGACTGGGCAGGTATATGTACCTAAGCCCCCAATAAATGATATTCCACTGGGTATATTCGGTGAACTTGAGTGGTTAACAGAAAGAATGCTTTATTATAGATGGCACAAAGCACAGTGCTGTGGTCTCACAGGAACATCAATCACCTCTCATCTTTGTTAGTGACAACAGCCAATGTGATGATGATTCCTAATTTAAAACTATAAATATCTCATGATCCTTAACTCAGACTTTTAAAGTTTCTCCTAAAAAGTCAAAAAGACTGAGAAAATGGTAAGACTCATTTTAACTGCTCCTGGAAAAGATGCGTATCCTACTGTATAATCCATTTTACTTGGAAACATATCAGGGATATATTACTTTTCTCTCAAATATCCCTGTAAACCTGGAGCTTTGATTTATCTCACCCTGTCCTTTTACCTGTGTTAGCCAGAACCTTCTCCTCCTCCTTCTCACTCCTTTATTACACAGCGTAACTTCTTCCTTCTACATAAAACCTGGGTGCTGAGTTCATACCTGGAACCCAGAAACTCATTTCTCCCTTGTGGAGATCTTATCAAATCATTTTCTCAGCAAAACCCATCTCTCACTATAACAGAATTACTAGACCAACTACCAAGATTGTGATATTTTATCCACATCATTACACATTCACACAGTATATTTCTTTTAGATAAAGACTGTACCTTTAATACATAAAATGTAAGATGAATGCTCTGGGAAACATGTATCTATAATGAGGTAGCTATCAACCATCAGGAAGCTAAATCATAAGTGAGAAGAAAAGTATGGGATCCAGATGTCCCAAGAGAAGGAAAAAGAATTCATAATAAGATAAGGTAGAGAGTAGAAATGAACCAGAATGAAGAAGGTTCAGCAAAGAAAAAAGGGTTGACGCAGCAGTGCTAGAATATGGGCCCTAAAGCCTCTTGGGGATCAAATTCTCCCTTTTCAGATGGCAACACTGAGACAAGTTCTCTGTAGAAAAAGACACACAAACATAATTGGTGAAATAAGCATTTTATTTCTCAAAAACAAAGTAGCAAAACACAACAGAATTAACTCTTTTACTCTGAAAAATATAGTTATCGGAAGTGGAAATGGGAGGTTATATGATAGAGTATTGTCAGTGGAGCTTGGAAGAGGATGAGTGAAGTGTACACACAGGTTGAAGTATAAAGTTGTACCCCCAAAATTATACAGTTATGTAAAATGAATGGCAAGTCAATAAAATTTGTAAAGAAAATAATTTGTTTTCTCTCACACAATAGCAGGGGCAATTCTAATCCATGAAACTTTTTAGTACTCAGTTTCCCTCCACCAAAGGATGCTGTTTCCTACCGCAAGCTCAATGTGGCATTATTATATCCATGCTCCTGATCACAGTAAGGTGAAAAATGGAAAGTCCAGGTTAAGCACTTTCCTTTTCAAAAAGTAATATTTTATCATATGTTTACATTTCATGGGTGAGAATTAATTAGGTCACATTTCTTCACTTATCTGCATAGAGATGTGCAACTATAGGCTGCAGTCATTCAACTGAAAATATAATGTAGAAAGAAGGAAATATACTTGGTATGGGGGATTATGAGCAGACCTATGTAAATATCTCAAAGGTTGAGATTACGTGCTAGTCCAACCATTTTAGGGTCCCAGTGAAGGGCTATCGCAATCTTCTCTGTAGCCTCTAAAAATATTAGACCAAGAATATCATGAACTGAGAAGAAATGAGACTTCAGAAGAAGATAAAGACATTCTGAAAGAAGGCCCTTCCTGAGACGAACATGAATGACCCATCCTGATGTAGTAAGGACATATACACCCAGGTTGAAGAACAAAGCACCACTGAAGTTTATCAAGGAAAAAGCACCATTGAAGTTTGCTACATGACTGATCTAAGAGTTATCACTGAGGAGCATTACTCTAGGATTATTATTATTGCTGGAAAATGATAGAGAAAGCAGTGTGGACCAGGAAAAAAGAGCAGTCACAAAGTGAGAACCCCTGAGAAGTAGTCTTCCCACATTTCTTGTTGGATAGAAGCTAAGAAAGTGTGGTCAAAACAAACATGTCTCTGGTGGAAAGCATAATGCAGAAAAGAGACTGTGGTAATGAAAGCTGCAGGCATATCCTTCACATTAGCTGAGTAGAACTTTATCAGAAAAACATAGCTGACTTGTTTCTTAGGAGAACATAAAGACCACAAGGCTGGCCACAAGCCACTGAAAGAAATAATAGTCAAAGAGGTTATCATCCAATACTCTTCTGCTTTCCTTTCTACCATGCACTGGCAAACACCACTTCCATTAGGAAGAAGAAGGAAAAAAGAATGAAAACTAAAGAGTCTAGTGAGAAATCCTTGTCTAGCAAAAATAATCAGATCTCTAAAGAAATCTGAATTATTTTACCTTCCTCCTTCTACTTAATGTACATCACACATTTAGCAAATGATGTGATTTGATCTTTAAATTTTTCTACCATTTCAAATATTAACCTTGCTATCCAAACTCACCCTCACCTTCACTCTAAAAAATTTAGATTTTAATGTTTTCGGGGCCCAAAGCTACCTCACAATCTCTACAATGTCCCAGAGCAATACCTGGAAAAATGCATAAGACAACATTAATTGCCATCTCTTTCAAAGTATCAGGATGTTACAGGTCCCAAGTTAGATCACCTAGATGTAAATGGAGATATTTTTCCCTTCCTCCAATTTAGATCATTTCTTAGTGGAGGCCCAATGTTTCATTTTTGAGATATTTACCATGTGGTAAGCTGAATGATGCCCTTGCCCCAATATGTCCACATCTTAACTTCTAAAACCTGTGAATATGTTACTTTACATAGCAAAACAAACAATCTGGATCTTATTAAAGAACTTGAGATGGAACGATTCTCCTAGATTATCTATGTGAGCTCTAAATACAACCAGAAATGTCTACACAAGAAGGAAGCAAGAGAAAAAATGTAATACAATGACTGAAATAGAAATAGGAGTGATGCAACCAGGAACCAGAGAAAACCAGAAGCCCCTGCAAGCTGGAAAAGGCAAGGAACAGATTCTCTCCTGGAGCATCCAGAAAGAACCAGCTCTTGCTGACATGATTTTAGCTCCTTCAGACCCTGAAGGATTCTGTCCTCTTTAACCATCAGAGAATAATTGTGCTGTTTTAAGCCACTAAATTTGTAGTAATTTGTTACAGGGGCAATAGGAAACTAATACATGCATCCTTCCAATTAGTGATGTACTCACATGAGTTAACTAATCTCATCTTACCAATTATCATATACAAATCAAACAGGAAGATTTTGATTTGTCATCTATAAAAGCCTGCGCCAGCTTCATATCCAGAAATATTTCCTGAGGACATTTACACAACAGAACTTCAAGCATCCATTAAAAAGAGCAAGAAGGATCTACAAATGTTGACCTGTTTACTGAAATGCTAGAAGTGCTTTATCATCATGTAGAAGACAACAGACACATGTAGAATTGAGTATGTCTCTCAAGCATCTTGGAAGGATATACACCAAATTAACCCCACCAGGTTATCTCTGGATGGTGGGAGTATAAAATGAACTTCCTTTTTTTCAACTCTGTATTGGTCTATTTTTCTTTTTTACAATGAACATCTCTCACTTTAACAATCTGAAAGTCCATGGATTGTGTTCTGTCTTGAGCTAGAGAAAGGTTTTATTTGCCCACAAAGATTTAACTTTGCCCATGACTTTCCAGGACTGCTGGGCCCATTCCATGTCTGGGTCCCTCCCTCCACCCTTCGTGTCAGGGTTTTGTTTCTATTAAGTCACTACTAAAATCACCACTACTCTATTTCATTAAGTCACTACTAAAATCACCACTACTCTATTTCATGGGAGAAGTGAATTCAAGCTCAAGAGGCAGGAGTACCACAGAATTCAATACAGTAGCCTCCACTTTCTCCCTAACCCAGTTCTTTCCCCAGCTTTTCCCTATTTTGGTTAATAACACTACCACCTATCCAGCTGCCTAGCCACAGTGTCAAGGTTGTTTTTAATCTTACATCCCACATCCCATCATTCACCAAATTCTCCACTTTATCCCTTCAATTTCTCTTGAATCTAGTCCTGTTATCCATTTGCATTATTACAGTAAAAAGATCAGGTTGCTTAATCATTTCTTCCCCAGAAAAAATATAATACTCAGGAGTGAGTATTACACAGGGCCACTCCCTGCTGGCTTAGGGATTAAGGCTCAGAGCAATCACCACAATGGTCTGAGTTGGATCCCCAGCAAGGAAGCTAATCCATATATGGTGCAGCAGACCTCTCCTGTCTCACCCACTGCTCCCCTTAGCAGTGTATTTTAGCAAATCTGCCTGTTCTGCTCCCCACTCTGTCTCTGGTGAATCTTCTCACCTCCCTCCCCCCTGCACCTCTGACCTGCACCTCAGTTCATCTATGCAAAAATTAAAACAATAAATAAAGGCTGTTAAAGATTTCACAGAGCTTTTAGGGCCTCCCCTGGTGGCGCAGGGTTTGAGTGCTGGGCTGCGAGGCTGCCCACAGCCTCTGCAGCGCCGGTTCATTCCCTGGCCGCCGGCGAGGGTCCCACAAAAAAAAAAAAAAAAAAGGTTTCACAGAGCTTTTAAATAATAATTGAAAAATATAACACTCATATGGCTAGGTTCAAACTTTCCTTTCTCCTCAGAAGCATTTTTTTTTCCTTCCTTCTTACAAATATTCACAGACTCCTCATTCTATGCAAGAGCCCACTAAAGGTCCTGGGATGCTCTAGTACTTCTAAACTTAGTCTTCTTTTTCTTATTATTCTCCCTTCCTCTGCCTCTTGGATTTAATCATTATAATAACAGAGATCTCTTCCCATCACCAACTCTTTAAAATGCAATTTCTCTGTTCAGAATGCCCACCTAGTCAATCCAGTGATAGTTTTTCATCCTTCAGGATTTGGCAAAGATGACTCTTCCTCAGTAAAGACTCATCTGAGTGAGGTTTCTCTGATCCTAACCTCCCATGTACCTTACAACCTTTCATAAGTATAGATATAGACTAGAGCATTTAAAATTAAGCTGTAATTAAGCACTTACAGAATCTGCAGCCCCACTCCTATCCAGCAAATGAACCCCTAAAGAAAATACTGTGTTCTATTTACTTCTGTATTTCTTAACATTTAGCACAGTGACTGACACAAATAGTAAATTCATAAGGCTGCCAAATGGATTAATACATAAATGAATGGATAGTTAACTTTTATTGGAGGCTTGCTCGGTAATAGGCTTACTGTAAAATTTTCCAATTGAATACTTGCAAAAATCCTATAAAATAGCTACCATTATTATTTGCATTTATAGATAAGAAAACTAAAGCACAAAGGAGTTAAATTTCCCAAATTTGCCCATTTAAAAATTACATAGAAGCTGAGACAGTCTGACTCTAAGACGTTAATACAGTATGAATGAATGAATGAATGAATGAGCAACCTCCTGATCCTTCCTATTAGAGTTCAACATGCAAGATTCTGGCCTATTTTTCACCCTGTCAGTGAGACAGACATGTCCGATCCACTGGCTTAATTCCACCTTGCTTTGATAATAGGGTGAGTAAGTGTGGAGGGACGTTATTAAACAAAGCATAAGGTGAGAACCCACTGACAGCTAGTGGGAGGAAAGGAAGGAGAGCTTTGGGTTATTAAGTAGAGTGTTAATTATTCATTGATCGTAAGTTGTGGCTCTTGCCTAGCAGCTATTCCATAAATGGCATGATGGAAGAAAAGAAAAGAAATAGTTTTGATCAAGTATTTCTTAGATCTAAATTAAGAAGACAGCCTCCAAGGTGAATTTCAATTCCTTACTACAATGTTAACTTCCTTGGAGTTTTTCCATGAACATCAATGCCACAGAATCTAATTTAAAGAGAATGTTTTTAATCCCAGCAGAGTTCACCAACCATTTCTGCTTGGAAAATACCTGAAATCAGCAGCTCCTGGTTGCTGTGCTTAATGCCTAGGAACATGGAACATTCTGAAAATTTCCCTAGTATATATGCAGAAGAAGCAGATAACAGATTTTCATCTTCTAAGAGAGAAACAGAAGGTCTGAGAAGCTGTCATTTGGGCAAAGATGTGTGGCAACTCTAGTGTTTAACTCTCAAATCCCAAGACTTGAGTTCAAGACTCTTGAGTTCATGCCTCTCAGTCACAGTAGAAATGATCAAACAGGGACAATTTCATTATGCCACACCACTGAAATCATTATTTCATGTGAATGTTGGGAAAAATGCATTTCTAGAAAATGCTCACAAACCTAAGACCACTATACAATATAGAGAACTGGAATACAGGGAGGGGGAGCTATGAGGTCAGCACGCCCTTCTAATAAAAGTAGAGTAGGATGGGAATTCTTGGTTGCAAGTGGAAAAATCAACTCCAACCTTCCTTAGACCCCCCAAAAAGAGAACTTAGAAGTTGATATCCCTATAAAGAAAGGGAGAGAAAGGGCAAGGCTAGTGACAACCAGAGAATCAAGTCCCACAGAAATCTTGTCTGCATATCTCAAATGATGGCATCCTTGAATGACCCCATCTTTCTTATTAGAACTGTGATACATGGCTGATGGAATAATGGAATCCCCTACAGCTTTTCAGCAACATTTGTATTTTCCTGAAAAGATTATTTGTTTTTGATGTATAATGGAGGTACTTCTAGAAAGCAAGGGAGTTGTTACAGGTCATTAGCCAACTCACCTTCAATCTTTAGCCAACTCACCTTCAATCTTTATTGCCTTATAAATACAATTTATATCCCCATAAATAAGAATCTGTGTAACAGTTATTCTTCAAATAGATGCCTAACGATCAGTAGCAGATTCTCTCCTTTATAAACAACTGTTACTACAAGTTACAGAATTTCAACCTCTGGGAAAAAACAATTATGGGGAAAGTAAAAGAGAAGGGTATTATTCCTAACTAGACCCTAAGTCACAGTAACTCAGGTTCCCTGGCTTATAAAGTTTTTAAAACCTCCTATCAAATATATGAAAAACCTTTAAACAGTTTTACTAGAGCAGATACACAGGACTATATAGTCTCTGCAAGTGGCTTTTCAACAATTTAAAAATTTTAAATATCTAACATGTTATAATGGTTTTTAAGAGCAGGGTGATAAAACATAAGAAGGAGCAGCATAAAAGCAAAAGCACGCAACTGAAGAAAAGGAAGGCAAGGGCTAGTGCCCTTCTCTGTTTGTTCCCTTCCTCACACCAGGCAAGGCCTGAGCTTAAATTCCTTTCTGGCCTCTGATAAAGTGAGCATCATGGTAAATACATCTGATAAGAAATCAGGACACAGAGAAAGTGACGTAAGCCTTGACACCAGCTATGTTTAGACCTTAGAAAAACTAACTCCTCCATATTCCAAGTTTCTACTATGTAATGTGGTGAAGATGATAGGCGCCTCAGGCACCAACATTCTGTGAAGACTATCATTCTTTCGGAAGAAGTCAAACTAAACTCTCCCCCCTCCCCCAAAATAAATAAATAAATCTCTCAGAGCACAGCCTGCTCACAAAGGCATTTTGGAAGCCATATCCACTCTCTTAGGTCAAGAGGTATCATATTCATTTATGTCTCAGTCTGCGTAGAGCCCGGGAAAAAATCGAAGGCAGTCACATCCTACATGAATGATCTCAAACTGCTGTCAGGGGCTTCCCATGTCCTTTATCATGGCTCAGAACAGCCCTGACACTCATTCTACTTTGTCCTCACTTTATTCCTCAAGGAGCAGGATCTTTTTCTCTCTTCTCTTCTCCCAATGTATTCTTTGGAACTAATCTGATAAAATGAGATGAAGCAAAGTTTCTTAGATATCCATCATCTACAACCGCCTTCATACCACACTCCCTATCTTTGTACACATTATATAATTGTCTACTTAATATTTTCCCTTCAACTGACATGCTATTTTTATGAACCACCAACTTTCAACTCATTAAAAATCATGCACATAATGCACTGCATATGTTATCTTAAAATTTATATTTAAAGTACCTATTAAAATCATATGTTCATCTGTGAAACACCTGACATCATTTCATTCACTCCTAGTAGTATGCATTTTACACCTGCAAAATGCTTTATTAGCGTATGTGATAACAAATGTCTTTTACCAGGGGTATTAAATTTAGACTGAATAAAAATCCCTTACATTTTTTAAGCTACTTGCTATTTTCTTATAACAATGTGCATTTCAGAGGTCTCTGGGGACGGATAACAAAGGTAAGAAAAAATTTTACAGGACATTAATCCTAAACTAAGGAATGGAAAGATTTCTTAATTGTGACTCCAGACAATTTGGAGGCAGGGAGTTTTTCTCCATGCCCCTGAAATAATCATATACTAATAGCCATGGTCATAATAAGAATGACTGCAGGGTATTGTTGACTGTGTGCTGGCGTTCTGAGAGCTGCCTTATCTTCCCTTTATTTGTATTCTTGCCTGCACCACTGGCTGCCATATCATATGGAGGACCTGGGAGACCTTTTTCATGCCTGCCCTTATTTCATCTCTAAAAACAAACAGGAGGGGAAAAATAGACAAACCAAACTTGATGCACTGAGTCTCAGGCTTCAGCGCAAAACCCCATTTCATGCTTCAGAGCCTTGACAATGACACTGCACTCAGGTTGCCAAGCAGGTCTGGAGAGGAGGCCCAAGTGAGTTCCCACCACGGACTGGCTGAGGCTAAATGGGCCCCGGCGGGATGTGTGGCCGCTTCCTGTAGGAGCAGAGGTGCTGTCTGGTGCCTTTTCTCTCTCAGACAAACAAGCAGAGAGAAGGTGATTGGAGTTATATACCTGGTAGAGTGTTTTGTGGAACTCAGGGTATCTACCAGGGTCTGATGATACGGCTGCTCTCGATTTCTGCTGATCAAAGTTTAACATTTCATTTGGTGAACAACTTGGGTTTGGGTTTCTTACAGGAAAACCTGGGTTCAAATTGTGGCCCTTCCCACTACTGACTTCTATTATTCTGAACCATTACTCAACTTTTTTGAGTCTCAATTTCCCCATTTGTAACTGAGCGATGCAAGGGTCTCTAAGACTATAAAGCATTTAGCATCTTGTCTTGTGCACACTCTGTTGGTTTGTGACTATTGCTAGAAACTTAGTGACTTCAAGTGTCTTCTATCTCCCAGTTTGCCAGGCTCAGCTGTCCAAGACACAACTGGCTCTACCAGGTTCTCTAATCAAGACCGCCTCGGGCCAAAACCAAAGTGTTGGCTGCACTTTTCCAGTTCTGAGCTGGAAGCTCTGGGAGACAATCTGCTCCTAAACTCATTTAGGTGGTTGGAAGAATTTAGTTCCTTGTGATTACAGGTGTGAAACCCCCAATTCCTTGTTCGCTGTCAGCTGAGGGTGACTCTCTGCTCCTAGAAACCAACCATATGCCTTCTTCCATGTCCTTCTCCATCCAGAAACCAGCAGTGTTGCAGGCTTGGACTCTATTGGGTTGTTGGAAAAGTCATAATGCATTTTTTTTTCTATGTTTTTATGTCATGAAGTTTTCCTAACAACACAATATATGCCTCTCTCCCTTTCTCTTCTACCTTCAAGGGCTCAGGTAATTGGGCCTATATGGAGAATCCAGAATAATTTCCCTATTTGAAGGCCAATTGATTAATAACTTTAACATCATCTGTAAATTTCCCTTGCCATCTGATGTAAGAAATGTATGAATGTAAGACCAGGGGCAAAGGTCATGGGGATCAAATTCTGTACACTATCCACAGCAATCATTCTATGTTAATTACTGTTCAGAGACCAACTTTAGAAGGAGTGCAATTTATTTACTGCCAACAATGCACAGAGATTAAAAAATATAATAAAAATCTCACACCACAATCTTTACAATAGCTCCTGAATAGGTCAAGAACATGGTAGAAGACTCTAATATTCTGGGACTTGAAAAAATTCCAAGATTTGGGAAGGGGAGGGGAATGGAGGAGAAGAGGAGGGGAGGGCAGAAGGGGATGGGAGGGGCGAGAAGGGGTGGAGGGGAGAAGGGGAAGAAATGAGTAGGGGAAGGGAGAAGAGGAAGGGGAAGGGCATGGGGCAGGGGAGAGGAGAAGGGGGCGGGGAGGGGAGAAGGGAGGAGGAGAGGCGGGGAGAAGGCGACTATAAAACTGAGGTCACCAGAAGGAGCCAAGGGGAAGAGGGGGCCCAGCTGGCTATGGCAGGAGATTATGGGTGCTTGGGTGGTGGGAGGGGTGTGATAACAAAAATCTAAAAGTTGTGAACCTATATCCCTAAATCATATGCAGCACCGTAAACCATGTTACATTAAATCTTTCCACAGGAAAACAATTAATAAACAATTTTCTTCAAATTCATGGCCATATAGTCAAAGCTCAAAGAATCCACTCTGTGGGCCTCCCTGGTGGCACAGGAGTTATTGACAGCGCTATCAAGCTATCGCCAGCCACTGCAGTGCCACCAACCCACATGGCACAGCAGACCTCTCCTGCCTAGCCCGCTGCTCCCCTCAGCAGTAAATTTCTGTAGAGTGGGAACAGGGGTGTTCTGCTCCCCACTCTCTCTGGTGAATTCTCTCCACCATCCCCCACACCTCTGGCTTACACCCAAGTTCTTGTATGCATAAATAAATAAATCTTAAAAAAAAACAACACACATACACACTCTGTACATTTGTTAAGTAATCACACTTCCTGCAAATTGGGATCTGATTGCCAACATCCATTTCATCAGGCTAGAGATTTTTGCTAAACAGCTGTTAGGTGACGGGCCTCCTATATACCCAGTCCACAAATGGCTACTTTGGTTTGCACTCCTGCTCAGTCAGTTGAGATTAGGGTAGCAGGATTGGTTTCCTTCCAGATACACAGAGGGGACCCTGAGGTTTTACTAAAAACACTTCCTTCAACTATGATTTTCCTAGAAAGAGGGCAATAGGCACAGCAACATCTTGAAGCTTCAAAGATTGCCCACAAAGAGTTAGCAATGTCCAACCAATGGCCTGTATTCCAGGTTTGGGAGTCCAAATTCCTTACTTTTCTATTTATTATCTTAGAAAACTTACTGGAATTCATGGAAACATCTCACAACTACCTGTCCCATTTATAGCAAATAATGATAGCAACAGATGTTAAGGAAAGAACACGTGCTCAAATAATATCTGGCACAAACACCAGTGGTCTACAGTTCAACCACACTCTAAAGGTGAGTTTTCTGGTAGCTGGAAATTTCAAACTGGCAAATAGGGTAGTTGGAATTGGAGATGTTACCATAGTTTTTGTCATGGGTCAGCTTTTAAATGCATAACTGTAACAGGGTGGTCCCCAGGAAAGGGGGAGGTTCCAGGTTCCCTGCCCCACCCAAGGGAGAGAAGAAGCTGCAGAGAGATACTAAGGAAGGATGCAGGATGGAGCCAGGAGACCTGGAGGAGGAGCATGAAGCCCAGAGACACGTGAAGAAACTGCGCTTGTCTTTTGGTCGTGGACTGGGTGACACAGATGTGGGTGAGAGACCCAAGGGGAGGTGACAATGGCAGCTTTTATCTTGATTTTGATTTTGCTCTTTTCCTTCTGGGCTTGTCTGGTTGATTCTGACCCTTTTCTGTGGGTCCCCACTGGAAGATGCTTTAGACTTGTGGCAGGCTTTGGGGCCTTGCTCTGCGCCGTTCCCATATGGATGGACTTTTACCCATGAGGGGACGGGTAACTTTGGGTGCTTCATTTAGAAACTAGATTCTTTGCCTTTCCTGTATTGTTTCCTAGTTTTATTAAAGTTCCTTCCCATTAAAGTCTCACATGTTTTGTGTTGATACGGCAGATGGCAGAACCCTATATAGAATAGGCAAGTTTGCGGGGTTTGGGCTGCCCCTCTCCCTGCCCTGTAACATAACTACAATAGCAATTCTAAGTCATCTTCACTGACATTTATTAGTATCAGGTGCTCTTCTAATCAAAGCAAATATATATGTGTATTAAAGTATATACTCTGACATATGTAAAAATCATAAATAAATACGTAAATTTTTAAAAAGAGGTTGTCTAATATGCCTTCACTTGCTCCACAGACTCTAGTTCTTCACCAGGCAGTCCACTGATTATAACCTGGTACAGACAAACACACCATTTATATCCTGAGAAACTCCACCATTCTCTCTAATTGTTATTCACATCCCACTGCCTTTTACATTATCTGCAACACAGGGATTTTCCAGGGAAATAACAGGCCAGAGTAACTTCAAGCAACTAATAAAGAACATTGATCCATATTGGTTATGTTCTTGAAAAATGCATGTAGTTATGTTACCTGAATTTCAAATGGGAATAGGAAACAAGTGGGAAAAGAAATATTCAGTTGACATGGGCTTAATTAGTTTACAATTGTTTTTTTTTAAAAAAAAAAAAAAAAACTAACTTGAAAACCCCCAAAAAGGTCCCTATTGATCTAATTAGAGGTAGTGATTAAATAAATATGAAACAAATAAATTGCACATTTGTTGAACACAAGACAGTTCAGAAGATCCTCTTGAGTAAATGAATTATTTTTCTGTCTTCCATGCCTAAGTAAATTAGTAGCTACAACACATCAGAATATCTCCACGTAAAATCTTTTAAGCCCTCTTCTTAGAATGAACATCTCACAATAAGGAAGTCTGAGTATAAAACAAGTTGTTCTAGCTATTACTAAAAATAGAAAATGGAAATGTTCCTAGAACTGGTAAGTTCACTGCTCTGTTTGTTATAACGACAACTTGTCATTAAGGAAATAACTAAGGGAGATGCAAAAAAAAAACAAAAAACAAAAAAGAGGCTTTACTGTGTTCTAAATTAACTTGCATCCAGTTTTAAAAGCAATAGTTAATAATAATCACTAATAGTGCCATAAGTAGGAATTATTCTGTGGAAATCATTCTACTGCCCACATTGCTTAAAGTGGAGGGGGGGGGTAGGAGGGGAGGTTAGGGGAAGGGAGGAGGGGGCAAGGGAGGGAAGGAGGGAATGGGATCTGTCTTGATATGACTGCAGGGTTTCTGACAGCTAGCTAGCATTGGTAGATTCATCTGTTTATCTCCAATTTTTTTTTTACTTGTTACAATTCCTTTCCCCAAATAATTATAAAGCAATTACTTGCCAGTTTTCATTTTATTGGTTACTACTTTTATTCAAAGAATAGCAATTACTACATAATTACAGCACATGGTTATCTGAACAGTCTTAACTGTGCCTACCAATGATAAATTATACAGTCAGTATAGTTCTAATTATGTATTCTACGGTGCATAAATATGTAATGACTGTGTAGTTACATATTAATAAGTCACTTTTTATTTTGCAGAGCTTGTTACAATAAAATGCCTTTTGATCTACTTTCATGTGGCAACCTCTGGAACGAAGCATGTGTTCTGCTTGGCTTTCTGGGAGACTGTGTGTGCAGCGTTTCCCACTAGATCTCAAGCTCATCCATGTACATTCACTAGAACAGAGAGAAAATAAAAAGTGAGAAGGAAGAGTCTGTTTCTAACCCTCCTTTTTAGCATGTGTCCTTTTTGATGGAAACTCAGCAGATGTGGCTCAGATTCAAGAATTGCAGGTGCAAAAGCATGGAAGTGCCAATGCAGCCTCACCTACACATAATCCTGCACATACAATGCTCAGATGCAAAAGCAGGGAAGGGGATTAAACTTGATTTTGGACAATGAATTTGTTTTTTATGTTCTCAGGATACTATTTTGGTTTAAAAACTGACCATAAGAAATCAAGTATGTGAGAAAAAAAGGTTTAGAAATGCCAACCTCTAGCAGACTTTAAAAAAAAAAATCCCTCTAGGGCCTCCCTGGTGGCATAGGCAGTTGAACTCCCGCACTGTGAAGATGTCCATAGCCTCTGCAGTGCAGGTTCAATCCCGGCCCACTGGGGAGAAACCCACATGGCACAGCCGACCTCTCCTGTCTCGCCCGCTGCTCCCCTCAGCAGTGTATTTTGTCAGTCTGCCTGTTCTGTCCCCCACTCTGGTGAATCCTCTCACCCTCCCGCATATCTGACCTGTACCCCAGTTCTTGTATGAATAAACAAATCTTTAAAAAAATCCCTTTAATTATAGAACTAGATTTCACAAAAATCTGAATTGCATGAAATAAGTATGTCACCACAAACTGAATTAAGCCCATCAAACAGCATTACACCTGAGCTATTACAAAAAATTCAACCATACAAACAAATGAAAGAGATATATGACAGAAATATTTCAAGGAGGCAGAAAACAAAGGATAAGAAAATAGCTCTCCCAGCAGTTACTGCTGCTCTCTGAGAACTGTCACTCTGAGGAACAGGTCCTCACATGTACAGGTGAGGTGAGAATGTAATGAAAGTAGACAACTTAGCAACCTGCTTTCCTACCCTCAGCCACACACTTTCAGAGGCTATCATTCTCCAAAACCTTGCTCCTTTCCAGTTTGCCCCTGCTGTTCTTGGAGCAGAGATCACCCTGACACATATTCATCCCATAGGGAGGAGCCTGTCACTTAGAAGTGGCATGAGACAAGGGCAGGGGACACACATCCCCAGATAGATAGGTGAGGTCACTACTGCTGGGACGACCACAGCAAAAAGATGAAGGAATAAGTACAATATAAGATTGATCTTATTCTCCTTGAAGACTGGCCTTGAGGTCTGGATACAGTTTAGTAAACAATAAACTTTTTAAAATAAATAAATGAGGGCCTCCCTGGTGGCGCAGTGGTTGAGCACCACGCTGCGAAGCTGTCCGCAGCCTCTGCAGTGCCAGTTCGATTCCCCGCCGGCCAGGGAGAACCCCACATGGTGCAGCTGACCTCTCCTGCCTCGCCTGCTGCTCCGCTCAGCAGTGTCTTCACTCTGTCTGCCTGTTCTGCCCCCCACTCCAGCTCTGATGAATTCTCTCACCCTTCCGCACTTCTGACCTGTACCCCAGTTCTTGTATAAAATAAATTAATTAATCTTTAAAAAATAAATAAATAAATTGGTGAGTGAGTGAACGAGGGGGCTCTAGAGAAGTTTTCAATGATCAAAATCAATTAAAAAATAAAAGAAATTAAAGGGAAGATTTCCAAAGAAACTATCGCAAAGTATTTCAATCATTCTAGCTGTATACCATGTTCTTTAATCTTTGCAACAACTTCATCTGCTGGGTATTATTAATCGCCTTAAATTTATATGGAACTTGAGGCTGGGAAGTGGTAGAACTTGAGGCTGGGAAGTGGATTTGTACTCAAGTCTTCCAGACTCTAAAAGCCACGCTCATTCAATTATGATAACCACATCCAATACCTGCTCTACTAACAACTAACTTTAAGTGAGCACTTACTAATATCAGGTGCTGCACACACATTGTTTTATTCAATCCTATCTAGTAATTCAATTAATTAATGATAATTCTATTATCATTCCCAATCCACAGGTGAGAAATGGGCTTAAGGAATTAAAAGCTCTTATCCAAAATGATATAGTTTGTCCCAGAGCTGGGATTCAAACCCAGATCAAAAAACAAAGCCTGTGTCCTTAATCACCATCTTCCACCACTCTTATGACAGAGATACAAAGGAAAGGCATTTTTTCCTGCTTAAAACAGCCTAATAATGCAGTGGAAGAGCTCTGGCCTCACAGTAATTAAACTTTTCTGTAAGAAAAAATGACTTCCTATAGGAAACTACTCAAGAGGTAAATCAGCACCTTTTCCTCTCTTTATGTGGATTACTTTTCTTTTTCCCATGGTAATACAAGGGGATTTATTTTCAGACTTCATAGCACCCTGGATACGAATTTTTTCTCCTTCCCAATTGGGCCCTGCTATTTATGAGGTCTAAAGGAGTAGTTTTGATTTCTGAATCTACAGGTCAGGTACAGGTGTGGCTGAGAGAAAGTGCTCAGTCACTTTGGAGAGAAGAACGAGTGAATGAATGAATGAACACACATTGAATTCTATGTTGGAAAGGACTTTAATGAAAATTTATTCCAATTACCTCATTTTATAGAATTCTTTTTTTGGATTCAGGAAAATGTTAAAGAGATTCCCCAGAAGCAATTTCTAGATAAGTATGTAAAACACACACACACACACACACCAGCCTCAAAATAAGAATAGAATATACAAATGTGTGCTGCTCTTGGAAGCAAGCTTTATGCAGCTTTATAATTTCTTACACGTTTTTTAGTTACATAGGCCACAGATTGAGATGAGAACACACCCTAATTTGGCAAGTGTTTTGTATCCATAATGAAATTTCTAAATGTTATCTGTTTTTAGTATATAAAGATATCCTGAGGAAAATATTTAACATAATTGCAGTACTTGTCATATAGTCTTTTCTCCTTCTATACCCTAAAAGGATTAGATAACTTGAGGTGATATTTAACAATGAAGTGGTTCTATAAAACAGCTGTGTATTTTTCAAGCAAGGATATATATTTTTTTTTAACATATGGCATATACCTGAGCATTGTGGAATCCTGAAATCATGAAAAGAGCTTCAGTGGACACAATACAGCTGAATAGTGATCTCACAACTTATAATCCAAACCAGAAGCAGATAAATTTGGGAGTGAAAGGGGATATTGTTAATAATTAGGTCTGACATGGCCTACACATCTTGGGACAGTTAGTCACTCTGCTCATCTGTACACATTCACAGAGCAAAGGTAAATAAGTTTTCAATGAAGGTAAGAGGCACGGTTGGACAAAAAACAGTGGGAAACCATTCTTTTGGGTGGAAAATAACAGGGACAGAAGTTTTATGATTGTTACCTTTAAGGGATTTGAGAGCCTGACGTAAATCATAAATCTTCTCCATCAGACAATGTACATAAATTTTGCACAAATTTTCAGGGGGCCATAAATTCCTTGAGGTCTATCTTCAGACTCCCAGAGCTGATCCCCAGATGAAGAATGGTGGCTCCAGAGCAGGGTTTGTAAACCTCAGCATTATTGACATTTTGTGTCAAATATGCTATGTCATTGGAGACTGTCCTGCATAATATAAGACATTTAACAGCATCCCTGACCTCTGCTGTTCACAATCGACACCCAGATAGAACAACCACAAATTTCTCCAGGCGTTACCAAATGTCCCCTGGGGGTAATATTCTCCCCACTTGAGATCACTCTTCTGGAAGTGGGAGCATGAAAATCTTACATAGGAGAAAAAAAGTGGACATAACTAACTGGTACACAACACTCACATGAGTTTAATATAAAGTGAAATCAGTGTATGACAAAAATTACGAAATTCCCCTTTGAATATGTCTATGCTATTAATTCATACCATTTCAAAGCAGATATGGCCACTGTTTACAAAAGGGGTTAATGATACCTACTTAGGAGAATCTGACTTCAGTGAAAACTGGCTACTACTACATCATACCACCATCTGACAGGTGTCGAGTGGAAATGACTTTGCAGAAAACATTCTGAAGTGTTTGTAATGAAGAAAACTTGTAACCTAAACTGTGAGAAACATTCTGGAAAACTGTTCCATTTATAATCAGTTCTACAGAAACGGCATATTAAGCACCTGCAGAAGTGCAGTTTCCAATTTAGTAAGTATTTACTAGGTATGCACTGCATCCTCAGCATAGTCTCATTTGGTCAATGAAGAAATGGATGCAGGCCTCCCCGGTGGCACAAGGGGTTAAGCACCGCACTATGAAGCAATCTGCAGCCTCTGCAGCATGAGTTCAATCCCTGGCCGACCAGGGAGAAACCCACATGGAGAAGCAGACCTCTCCTGCCTCGTCTGCTGCTCCCCTCAGCAGTGTATTTCAGTAGATCTGCCCATTCTTCTCTCCACTCTGTCTCTGGTGAATCCTCTCACCCTCCCACCTCTCTGGCCTGTACCCAGCTCTTGTATGCATAAATAAATAAATCTTAAAAAAAAAAAAAGGAATGGATGCATGACCTCAAAGATCCTTTCAACCATAAATTTTTGTGATTCTACTAACATGTGATATAGAAAGATAGCTGACAGACAAAGATAGATGACAGATAAGCAGATAGCAATATAGACATCAATACAGACAGATAGCTCTAACTTTCTAAACCTCTGAGCCTCAGTTGAGCCTCAGTTTCCTCTGTATACTGACAGTGGAAAACTACACAGCATGTCACAAAAAATTGGTGTGCAGACTAGCACTTAGCAGGCTGTATGTGAGGACTCAGAGGATTTTGTTGTGTAAAAGGGCTAATGGTGGGGCAGGACAGGATTTTGGAATGTCATTTGTCCCAGCACCCCACATTACAAAGAGCCTCAAATGCTGAAACTTTTACGATTACTAATTGAGATTAAGTATCAGTCATTCTATTTTAAATGTGTATGAAAATAATTAATTGGCTAAATATAAGCATATGAAAAGTCACAGATCTGTTCCCCCTGTTGTGACATTTTTTTTTAAATTTCAATAGGCCAGAGCTTCAAAAAGTGGACACAGCTTAAACCTCTCACCACCTGAGTCTTAGCTTATTATGAAAATAAATGCCTGTAATCAATCCCTACATATTCTATTTCAGTAGGTCTGAGGTGCAGCCCAAGACTTTGCATTTTATTATTTTTTTTATGTCCAACTGCACTGACACCCTTTAATCAGATTTTTCTTTTTAACTGAAGCACCAATGTTTTACATCTTTATTAGTGTTTTGACAGTATAGGATGTCTCCCCTCAGCACCTTCAGTGCTCCCAACACCGAAGCACCCCAGTCCTCCACCATAGTCCATTGTGCATTTTAACAAGCACACTAGATGATTCTTAGCAGGTATTCCAAGAGCACGCTTTAATAAGCAGGTTTGTGGCTAGAGGAATAGAAGGAAAAGTATCTATCCCAGAATATTAGACAAAGAGAAATACAGAGAAATGTGGGCAACTTGAAAAGTTAAAGCTAAAACATTTTCCTTTGCTTCTTTCTCACCTAACAAACTCCTGTTCATACTTGAAGGCCTAGCTCAGATATCACCTCCTCTGTGAAATCTTTTAGACAATACCCTGTTCCAACAGATATTGAAACATCCATTAAACTGTGAATTTCCTGAGAGACAGAGTTTACCTTGGTTATATCTTATTTACATAGAAACTGGCACCAGATGTGTTCAAATAAATTTTGGCTATAGTGTTTTATTTTATCCTTTAATTCTCCCCCAGAAGATTCCAAATTTCAAGAAAAGTTGATCAGTTCTAATGCTACCTTGCCTAAGATCATAAACTGGTATAGCACCTGAGAAGGGGGAATTGTTCTTGGGTGCTGGGAAGATGGCATCCCTACCCCCACCTTCCTGTGGCTGTTGAATCTTTACCTCCTTACATCAGGAGACAAGGATTTCAGTTGGATCTTTGAGCTGGGTTTCCTCTATTTTAACACTTAAGCTGAATTCCTTTATGCAGGGAATACCCAACAAAACCTGAAGTGACTGGTAGCCTTAAAATACACAATTTTCCTTACACAGAGACATGGCTGAAGTTGGCATTTCCAGCATGACAAAAAAACTTAATTCAAAGGATGCAAATATAGTCAGTCACTCTAAAGTTTTTAGAGGGAGGGCCTTCCCTGGTGGCACAGCGGTTGAGCGCGGGGTCGCGAAGCCTCTGCAGCGCTGGTTCGATCCCTGGCCACCAGCGAGGGTACCACATGGCGCGACAGACCTCTCCTGCAGCCCGCTGCTCCCCTCAGCAGTGTATTTCATCAGTCTGCCTGTTCTGTTTCCCACTCTGTCTCTGGTGAATCCTCTCACCTTCCCATGCTTCTGACTGTACCCAGTGCTTATATAAGTAAATAAATAAATCTTTAAAAAAAATAATAAAATAAAAATTTTAGAGGGAAAAAAATCCAATAATTTTATTTCACAAAAGCAGTTGTATTGTAGTTTCACTAACCAGGTTATTTTACATTGGATATTTATGTCATTTTTATTATTACTTCTAATGACAATAGCTAGAATTTACCGCATGTTTAACATATTCCAAGGATTCTATTTAGCTATCTGCAAACCTTTTCTCACTTAATTCTCACAGTTAATCTCTGGGTTGATGAGATTCTAAGAATCTCTATTTTCTATTTTATAGATGAGAAAACCAAAGATTAGTGTTTCTGTAACTTGCCCAAAGTCGGAAATGAAAGAGCCAGAAATTGAGCATAGCACTCTCTGATCTAGGTTTTTTTTTTTTAAAGATTTATTTACTTATTTATACAAGAACCGAGGTACAGGCCAAATATGTGGGAGGGTGAGAGGATTCACCAGAGACAGAGTGGGGAATAGAACAGGCAGACTGACGAAATACACTGCTGAGGGGAGCAGTGGGCGAGACAGGAGAGGTCTGCCATGCCATGTGGGACTCTCAGCCGGTATTGAACCGGCACTGCAGAGGCTGCAGACAGCTTCACAGCACTGCGCTGAACCACCTGCGCCACCAGGGGAGGCCCTGTTCTAGGGTTCTTAATTATACCTTATAAAGCTGTCATTGTCTACCTTCAAATTAAAGAATTAATCAACAGTTTGAGCTAGTAAAAGTATCAAAAATTCATGTAGACATCCAGTTAGCAAAGAGAATTTTGAACATGAAACTCCTGATGGTAGTCAGAGTTTGATAATGTCATCCACGCAGTAAATACCTGGGTAGCATGTGATAATTTATGCCAAAGTTGTAAAAATACAATTTGATTTTCCCTACTTCTGTGCACTCTGATTGTGCAGATCTTTTCCTTGACTTCATTCACAACCCTTTTAGGTTCTGAGTCTATTCTCTCTCTCTCTCTCTCTCTCTCTCTCTCTCTCTCTCTCTCTCACACACACACACACACACACACACACACACATACACACACACACACACACACACCAACAAACGCCAATTTTAATAAAAGCAGGCTGAGCAGTCAGTGTCCCATGAGAGCAAGTCACCTCTCAACCCAAGGGTCTTTTTCCTTCAGCTCAAAGATCCAAGGGTTACTAGAAATGCAGCAAACTTCTAGGTATTTCCATTCCCATGAAATATAAAAGCCACTGTGAACTTAAATGCCAACTGCTATTACCAAACTTCTTTGATCTAAATTCTTAAAGATGCAAGGGAAATCATTATGTGTGCCTTGTTAATAAGAGAAAGAAAGGGAAGAGAATACAAAGGAAGAGAATGGAAGGGAGATAAGATAGGATACAGAAATAGAGGTAAAAGGGATAGTGAGGGCCTCCCTAGTGGCGCTGCAGTTTTGCGCTGGGTTGCGAAGCTGCCTGCAGCCTCTGCAACACCAGTTCAATCCTCGGCCACCAGGCGAGGGTCCCACCAGGTAAGGGTGCAGACCTCGCCTGCTGCCTGCTGCTCCTCTCAGCAGTGTACTTTGTCAGTCTGCCTGTTCTGCTCTCCACTCTGGCTCTGGTGAACTCTCTTACCCTCCCGCGCTTCTGACTGTACCCCAGTGCTTATATAAATAAATAAATAAATAAATAAATAAATAAATAAATAACTCTTTAAAAAAAAAAAGGGATAGTGAAGTTTAATGTCTTCTGATTTGCCTTCTACACTAACTATGTAGACATAAAGTAAGCTCTCTTTCTCAGGATTTCTCCCTACCAACAGATAGAGGAAAGGAAGTAAATTTGCATCTCAATCACACTTTGAGTGACAAGGATTAGATTAAATGAATCACTATTTGCAGAGAAAGCAACCTAAATAAATAAAAACTCCAGGGATGCTGATAAATACACTTTAGGAACTAGTGTCCTTCCTCCAATGGGGAGTAAACCAAACACTGAAATTCAAAAGAAAAATAAGAAATTAACTTTTCTGAACTTTTCTGAAGAGTTGTTCTGAACGGTTGTATTTCGATCTGTTAATAGGTGAATGGGTCCAGTAGAGCACCCACTTGCAATGGAGATGACTGTACAGATTGACCTCCAGCATTAAGAGTCTACCATTAGTGCCTTTAGGAGACAGACCCTTAAATATAGTCATAAGTGCCAAGTAGGATGGTTATAATAATAGAGATGTAGTAAATATCTAAAATGAATGTTTGAATAATAGGCTACTGATGTGAATGAATTTGTTGAGTTTACAAAACAGTGAATAAGATAAGTTGTTCTTAGTGTTTTTTTTTTTTTATTTTGCTTTTGCTATTTCAAGAGACACTACTGAAAAGTACACCCCTTGCTTAGGAGTAGGTAAATATTTTTAGAGAAAATTTAGGGAAAAGAACTAAAATACATTCCTTTTATTTAATTTTTTTTTTTTTTTTTTTTTTTGCATGGAAGAACTGGGTGGAGGCCAGAGGTGCAGTGGGTGAGAGAATTCATCAGAAACAGTGTGGAGCAAAACAGGTGCATCTACTGAAAAACACTGCCAAGGGGAGCAGCAGGCAAGACAGGAGAGGTCTGCTGTGCCATATGTGGGTCAACTCCCTAGGCTGGGGATCGAACTAAGGCCATAGTGGTGATAATGCTGAGACCTAACCCCTAGGCCACCAGGGAGACCCAGAACTAGAATACATTCTAAAGAAGGGTCCCAAAATACTGTCCCATACAACTGCTCTCTTTTCACACATGGGGAAACTTAGGGAAGTCTCTTGAAAGAAATGAAAACCATTTATTTCTATTGACATATGCAAAGTAATTTAAAGGCTTGTTTGCCTGGGTGTTATTTCTATTTGTACACACTTATATACATCATGGATATAGGCACACTCTTGCTTATGCAATAGGACTTCCTGAGTTGCATATTCAAAGATTTTTTCAAACTTGTATGAGACATAAGGGTATAAAGACTTAAACTGTGGACAGTGTAAAATAAAGCTAATCAAGCATGCTGTTGTAGTCTTTGGGGGGCTACTATAACAAAATACTACAGACTAGATGGTTTGCAAAAGTTGACAGAATTTTAGAGGCTGGAAGTCCAAGATCAAGGTGCCAGTAAGATCATATGAGTGCTTGCCTCTGAGTTGCAGACTTCTTGTATACTCACATAGTTGGAGGGACTAGGAATCTGTCTGGAGACTATTTTAAAACAGCACTAATCCCATTCATGATGTTCTTACCCTTATAACCTAATCATCTTCCAAGGGCCATACCTCCTAATACCATCTCCTTTAGGGGTTGGAATTTCAACAGATAAATTTTCTGGGGAAACGAATATTCAATCCATAACACATACATATGTAGTTGGGCCTGATCCAAGGACCATAACATGACCCTACCTTCATCTTTAATCTAGCAATTTAGTTTATTTTTTAAAAGATTTATTTATTTACGCATACAGAGCTGGGGTATAGGCAAGGGGGGGGGGGAAGTGGTGAGAGGATTCACCAGAGACAGAGTGGGGAACAGAACAAGCAGATTGACCGAAGTACACTGCTGAGGGGAGCAGCAGGCAAGTCAGAGTGAGTCAGGAGAGGACTGCTGTGCCATGTGGGTTGCTCCCTGGCAAGCCAGAGGCTCGAACTCGGGAATCGAACTTGTGATGCAGAGGCTGTGGACAGCTTCATAGGTTGCATCTTAACCCCTTGGGCCACCAGGGAGGCCCTGCATCATCAATTTGATAAAAGTAAGGCTTACTGGTCTTCAGTGCAATTTGATCTTAAAAAGAGGTGCATGCCCTTTAGGTCAAGGACAGTGGGAAAGCTCAGATCCATTTCTCTCATCCCTACCCATTGCCAAATAATCCTGTTACTTGTGATACATGACAAAACTAGAGCCTTGGTTACTTGACATCATCCACTCTAAAATGGACAGCATTTTGATATAATGTCAGAGCAGCTGTGCCAAACATTGAAATACTTTTTTTGTTCACTAAATATTATTCAAATGAGAGAAATTCATTACTATTATCCCTTTCTGAACTCCACACTAGTGATGGGTGTTTAAGAGAGACCAGGTGATAAGGATGAGAACCATGAGGATGTCTGTTTCTTATTTTTGCATAGCAATTTAGTTTACTGCACTGTCCCACAATCCTCAGGACTATGGTAATGGTTTATTTAATGCTTAAGAGATATTTTGTTCTTTCTGATAATGCTAATAAAATTAGTGTAAGGAAGAGAATAACTATTCCAGGAAAGTCATCACTAATCCTGTGACTGACTATCTCTGGACCGCCACATGCCTTCCTGGACCTGAAGATGGAGAAACCCTCCTAAGGTCCCTAACATCCTCTCATCCTTTTCTTTCCTATACAACCTGCCTTCACTCACCATTAGACTGGATGGGCTTTTTCTCCTGGCATGGTGCCACTCCCTAGTAAAAAGCATCCTTTGAGGAAATAATCTTGTGGTTCATAATCGGGCTGCCTGAGCACAAGACATATGGCCCAGTTACGTCTGTAACACATATTTCACTGAATAAGACTGTAGTGGTTCTAACCATGTTGAGTTATGTGGGAATTACGGAAGTATAAGACATGGTCCTTACCGTAGAATTTTTGCAGTCTTCACGGGGAAAAGACAATCACACATGAAACAAGAGAGCAATAAACTCTGTTAAATGGAGAACTTAATTGTTTTCTACCAGCTCCTGAGAGGGAGGTCAACAAGGGCTAAAATTTCTCTTTTCAATGTCTCAGTGGCTACAGAGATATTTCTCCCAAATGGGCTGACCTTACCAAACTTAAGCTGATTTAGAAATATAGATAGGATTTTTAATGGAACATAGCAGGAAAGGCATTCTGGGCAAGGGGAATAGATAGAGAGAGGAAAAAAAAAGTATTCTAGAAATTAGCTGGGTGCATTCCTAATACATGCCTGAGACTGACTGACTTGAATAATTCTTGGGGTTAATTCTTGGGGAAATAAGCAGAAGCAGCAGAGTGGGGAATGGTTATGGAAGGAACATTGTCAAAAACTAAAGATGAAATCATAGGTTAAAGAGAGGGGAAGGTAGCTAATAATTAATTTGAAAGCCTTAAGTGGATATTAGATCACATTACCACCTGCTATTTTGCAGAAGGAACCCAAGGCCCACCATGGGTAACATATACCTCATGTTGTATTGGTCTTCTATGTAGCCTAGAGTGTTTGCCCTATCTGCCTCTTCCTAATGGATGAACTTCTAGGGAAGTTTCATGTTTAGCATATTTAATTTGAGAGTTAGTTTAGATATTTGGCATTCTTCAAATGTAAGTGATCATCTTGAATATCCCTTCTCCAAGTCTCTGAACTGATTAGCAAGAACATAAATGTGGGGATTTTTTTTTCAGGTTGTTTATATTTTTTGCTTTGATCTGTAAGTTACAGCCACATAAACAGCAGTCAGTCTCAAAAAATATGTTCAATACTGTTGGCATCTGAGAATACAGAGTGGGTAGAAGACAAACCACAGGTGATAACAGGTTTTCTGACTCCAGAACATCCTAGATGTGTGATGTTCAGCAATTCTGCTTAATCTCTATAAAATCAGATTCCATCACCTATAAAATTAGGTTGATAAAATCACCTACCCCTGGGATGTTGTGAGAACCAAACTGGATAAGGTATGTAAAGCACTAAATAAAGAGCCAGGAGTATGTTGAGTCTTCAGTAAATGTTAGCTATCATTAGCTATAATACCTTCAAATATATGGTACTTTAAAGAAAATTTGGAAGCTATACCCTAGAGTAGCAAAGTCTGCACTGATTTGTTAGTTTTATATGAAATTAACTTAGTACCCCATTTTGTTTCCTGGATAACACATGAAGTTTATTTTTACATTAGCCAAGACATAGGCTGAGCACATACTTCAGACCCAGAGAAGTAGGAAATCCCATACCAATTAATAACATATCAATACGTTAATAACATATAACATAATAACAAGAATAACATAAATAACATATTCATTTATTTCAATGAGAGTATTCTGAATTTCACAATCTAATATGTAGAACTAAGATATTTTAATTTCAACATACAGAAGATCCTCAAATAATATCATTTAATCCAATATCATTTTGTTATGAGATTAATTAGAAAAATGAAACCTTAGCCACATTATTTGAGGACCTGCTTTTTTTATATACATTGTTGTACTTAAGGTCACAGTTTCCAAGAATTTACAAAGTTAACTGAGAATTTACTAGGTAGTAAAGCTTTGTGTTTATAGCCTATCATTTTTATGTATGATTACATAAGGCAGGTGGAATTTTTTTTTTTTTGCAGAATTTAGGGCCTAAAAATATCTTAACCAGGTCATCAGTAGTGAAGTAGAGATAGTATGGGGTTAACCGCAGTTATAAAATGGAGTTCCTGAAAGTGCATGTACATCCTGAATGCTTTAAAAAGACCATAGTTACAGTAGAATTCTCAAAAGTACCCATAATAATAAAAGCTTAAGATCTATTGGACAATATCAATAAAGGTATGATACAATCAGTTATGACACACATATACAATAAACTAGTCAGCAGCAGTTCTTATAACTGAGTAGATCTATATGTGCTGACAATTATAAAATGTCTGTAATATGTTGTGATAACAGCAAGTTATAGAATTATTTTTTGAAGTTGCAGAGTGGTGTTTACAATACATATATACATTAAGTAGATGTAGTGTTTATAATCATACATCATGTATAGCATATGTAGTTCAAGTTTTCATGAAATAAAATTACATAAACATGTATTTGCATATGTTACAGGAAATGTACATGTTTTAAAAAGCTTAGAAATATATTCAATAGTTAATAATGGCTAGTATAGGTAATAAAACTCACATGAGGTATTCAGTTTTAACTGCCATATTTTCTCAATTTTAAGTTGTCTTTTCCTTATATTCAGTATTTATGAAATCAGAACTCACCTTATATTCAAAATACACATCTGTATCTAATTAAATAACTTTTACCCTCACCCCTCAAAATATTATTTATAAATGATAATAAGTCTTACAGTTGGGGGTGAGTTCAAGTCAAGAAAATATAGTATATATATTTATATCTTAATTGTTTAAATTAAGTGTATATATATATATATCTTTTTTAAAAAAAAGATCTATTTATTTATTTATAAAAGCACTGGGTATAGTCAGAAGCGTGGGAGGGTGAGAGAATTCACCAGAGCCAGAGCAGGGAACAGAACAGGCAGACTGACGAAATACACTGCTAAGGGGAGCAGCGGGCACAGCAGGAGAGGTCTGTCGTGCCATGTGGGACCCTTGCTGGTGGCCGGGGATCGAACCAGTGCTTCAGAGGCTGCAGGCAGCTTCGCACCCCAGCGTTCAACCGCTGCGCAACCAGGGGAGGCCCTAATTATATATATCGTAATTGCTTAAATTAGTATATATATCTAAATTGCTTAAATTCTTCTCAAGAAGTAAATGTTTCATTTTTAAAATTTCTAAAGCAACTGCCAGAGTAGATAAGTTTTAAGTACACAAGGTCACAGGAATATGTACCTATACAGATTCAGTATTTTGCACATATTTGCATATCATTTGGTATCATTATATGCTATTTCCTTAAATCTAGGAAATCTCTTCAGTAAAAAAACAGCAGCAAGAAATATTGGAACTAAAGGATTCTTTCTAACACTTCTCAAGTGACTTTATGCAGGTACAAATACATGATAATAACATACACATTATTAGAATCATTACAATATGTGAAGCACTTGTCTGAGCACTTTGCATGCATTTTTAAATTTAATTTTCACAATAATGACATAAAATAAGTTCAGTATATTAAACCCAATTGAGAAGTGAAGAACCTGATGCTTAGCGAATGAAAATTATGTTGAGTCCCAAAGCTAGTGTGAAGCAATGGCAAGAATCTGACAGGTCCTCTGCCTGCCCCTAAGGCTTCATTTTTAACCAATACACTGCCCCCTCTTCACCTCTTCCGGCTCTCCACTCTGCATTTGACAGGAGAAATAGTATAAAGATATGTGGAAGTTATTGTGTTCACCTGTGATAAGCTGGAGTGCTCCCCAAGCAGGGGAGGAACAGGGCAGAGCAGTGCAAGGAGTTTATTCAAAGAACCCTCACTATAGGTTCACCAGGTCCTCCCTTCCCTAGAGGGTACCAGGATCTACACAAGGGTATTAGGGGCAGATGCTATTTGGCAAACATTAGTCCTGGTCTTCATGTATTAAAATTTGTCAGCTATGTTTCTTATTTACATTATCAATTTTGCACAGATTGAAAGACATGTTACATTCTTAAAGGCTAAGTGAAATGAACAAAGTCTAATTAAATGTGATTTGCTGGTTGATTCAGTATTTAAAAGGAGACAGCTCACTGGCTTCACAAGTGAGTGTTGATATCAGCAGAAAGAGGATATCCAGAGGTTAAAAATAAATGGCTGGAAGATGAGGTTCAAAAACCATTACTGTTAAGTAAGATGATTTATTTCCATAAATCATTCCAGTATTCAGATTCTACGTGCTAAAATAATTCAAAAATAATTTCGTAGTGCCTTTTGATCTCAAATCATAGTGAGTGCTGCCATTGAAGCAGATGAAAAATTAAGTGTCTCCATTTCTTCAGAATCAGGGAACAATAGAATCACTCTCATAAATTTTAGCATCAACAGTTCAGTGTTCTGTAGGACTAAGCTCAATCTGTTAGGTTTTGCTACCACAGAAACCAAAGAACAATTAACTAAAGGATAGAAAAACTGGAATGAAAGCCTTGGAGACAAAAGGACAATCAAAAAAATTTTCTAAGTAGTTCCAACTTCAGGTGAGAGAACAAGAGAAAATATATCACAGATGTTTCTGGTAGGAAGGGGTATAAACTGATATCACTGATTCCCATAATTTTGCTCAGTTATCATTCTCCATTATTTCTTCTTTCAATATCTAGCATGCATCTTAAAATTTTCTATCATCTGCAGTCCTTTCATAGTCCAACCTGATTACCTTCCTCTCATCTTTGGTACTAGTCCCCAAGCTAGATAGACCTAACAGTTCAAGCTTATTTATTTGTCATTGATGTTACTGTGCTTTTAAGAAGGAGACATGATCATATCATGTTCCTGTTTCCAAATGTTTGCTGGCTCTTTATCACTTTACAAAATAAAGTTCAAATCCAGTAGCATGGCAAAAACAATTGCTTTCCCATCCTTCATCAGGATACTCCTCTCTCTCTATGAAAAACTTTTTTTTTTCTTTTTAAACATTTTATTTATTGGGCCTCCCTGGTGGTGCAATGTGTTAAGCACCACACTATGAAGCAATCCGCAGCCTCTGCAGCACGAATTTGATCCCCAGCCAGCCAGGGAGCTGCCCACATGGCATAGCAGACCTCTCTGGTCTCGCCCACTGCTCCCCTCAGCAGTGTATTTCAGTCGGTCTGCCTGTTCTGTTCCCCACTCTGTCTCTGGTGAATCCTTTCATCCCCCTGCATCTCTAGCCTGTACCCCAGCTCTTGTATGCATAAATAAATAAAATCTTAAAAAATATATTTATTTATTTATTTTGTGGAGAAAACTGCGGCATAGGCCAGAGGTGGGGGTGTGTGAGAGGATTCATCAGACATTTAGAGTGGGGAGCAGAACAGGCAGATCTACTGAAATACAAGGCTAAAGAAAGCAGCTGGCGAGACAGGAGAGCTCTGCTGCACCATATGTGGGTTAGCTTCCAAGTCAGGATTGAACTCAAGCCACAACGGCGACAGCTCTAAGACTTAACCCCCAATGCCACCAGGGAGACCCATACGAAAAGCTTTTCAATTTCCAACATGATACACACTTTCAATGATCTTCAGGTTATTGTTCATGGATTTTCTCTATCTAGAATGCTCTTTAACCAACCTATCCTTCTTGGTGTAGTGAAGACCCTTATTCAAGGCCCACAGCCCTTGTCAACTCCTTGAAGTAACCTCCTGAGAAAAAATTAAATGGTTTATTTTTTGTACAACTGGCACACTGATCATAACACAGCTATTGTGTTTGCTACATCATATTTTACTAATTGTCAGCCAGTCTGCACAATGCATCTGTTCGCAAGAGTGGATGCCCTATAGACTGGGACCCTTTTCTGACCTATCCCTATACATACTGAGCCTTGCACAGGATGATCAAAATATGTTCATAAGTGTATGAAAAAAGACATGAAGACAAAGAACAAAGTCAAGGATCAAAAATCTTCTCTATTAAAACATTTCAAATGGAAGTACTATGAGTTCCTGATCGTTAGCATTCTGTCTTACTATCCATCTGATATACATACTCTATTCTACCTAGCAACCTATTTTTAAAGCATATTTTACTTCAGTGGTGTTCAGACCTTAATTTTGAGATATGATTCCCTTGCTTCTTACCAAATTAATTTTTCTTATCTACCTGAATTTAGTAGCTGTACTTCATTGAAATTTTATACAAGTTGCATACTACTCAACATTCTCCAATAAGTGAACAAGATATCTGAGTGTCTCAGCACAAAGTAGCCGCATCTAATAAAGGGAAGAAATAATAATTCCTGTCTGTGAAAATATCAGGAGAATGAAAAAAAAGAAAAAAAAAACGAATCATCTATGCAAGTTTACCTCGAAAGAGAAAACCATAATCTCATTAAAATATCAATTGCTTGGTACTGAAAATAATGTTTTCTTTTCTGAATAGATACCCTCAAAGCTCTGAGTATTAAGAGGCAACATCTCACATGAAGTGACTATAATTACTAAATCCTGATTTATTGGGGATTTACTGTAGCAAAGAACAACAGGGATTAAAACTATCAAGTAATATGGGGCAAGTCACTAACTGTGTAACTCAAACTTCTCATCTGTAAAAATTTACCATCTGCATGATTATAATTTATTTTTTAAAGGTTTTTTTTTTAAAAGATTTATTTATTTATGCAAGCACTGGGTACAGTCAGAAGCGCGGGAGGGTGAGAGAATTCACCGGAGCCAGAGCGGGGAGCAGAGCAGGCAGAAGGACTGAAGTACACTACTGAGGGGAGCAGCGGGCGGCAGGAGAGGGACCCTCATGTGGGACCCTCCTCTGGTGGCCGGGGAGCAGCCGGGGATTGAACCGGCACTGCAGAGGCCGCGGGCAGCTTCGCAACCCAGCGCTCAACTGCTGTGCCACCGGGGAGGCCCTGCATGATTATAATTTAATTCTGAAACTACCTTATAATAGTTTAGGATACAATTGGGTGGGGAGATCCATAAAATCGTGTAATGGTAGATATTTTTGGCAATCTTGGTGAATATTTTCTTAATTTGGATTTAATTTAATTCAGAAAAAAAGAAATGGTTATGATATTCTTACACTGAGTAGCAATCCATATCTTTTTCAGGGATAAGAGTAGCTATCCCTGGTGAACTACTTATGTGCTCCATGCACAGTACTTCATTTAATAGCAAACAATCAGCATGATGAGTACCATTATTATCCCCAGTTTACAAATGAGTAAAGAGAAGCACAGAGAGGTACATGTGCCTAAGGTCACACATCAGAATAATACACAGCATCACCTGTCAGACTTAATGACAATTCACTTTAGTGCCTGCGAATTAGGAAAGATGTACCAAAAAAAAAAAAGTATATTAGTTTTGGTTTTTGGATCCATACACAGAATTGCAGTCTGAGTCCCACCCAGTCCAGACTGACATGTCTAGTCCAAAAACAGTCTTCCTGTGAACCAAAGCTTCCCCATGGGTAGAAGGAAGAACAGTCACAGCCCAACTTTGAAAGCGAAAATCTGAGAAGCCTTCACCTCTCCCACAAGGGAACTATTAACCCCCTGCATCTGGGCTACTCTCCCTTTTGACTTGTGACACTGCAAAGGCCAGAAAAAAGAGTGGAGCTGAGAGGTACTAAGTTGATGGAAGAAGGGTCTGCTTCCCTGAATAGGATGATGGACCAGAATAAACAAACAAATCAGTATTCCTCAAGCTCCAGCAATCTACAAAAAACACATATACTTCAAGATCCAACAGTTCTCCAAGGGAATTTTTTAATTTAACATCTTAATAATGTTAAAATGTTTTTTAAATTATAAATCATGTCCTAAATTATTCTAAATGTCACCTCTTTGTAACTGACTAGGGCTCTGGGAGTAATCACTGGAAAAGCAGAAGCTATAGAGCTTCTAAAATTGGGAAAGGGAACAATTGATTTAGTGTCCATAAGCTCTCAAATTTGAGAAGTTCTATGTGCAACCAGTTGAAGTAACAAGATAAGGAAGATCAGTAGAGTATCTGGGAAAAGTACTGAATTTGGTGATTTGGGCCATGGCATTGCAATTCCCTCAGCATCTTCTTTTTCTCATTTGTAAAAATAGGGGATGCTCATGACTGATAGTTATAATTACCACTGATAACAACAGCTACACAAGTATTAAATATATCTGTATATGTGCAAGTGTTCTGCAATGCTATGGGAAGACAACACTAGAAACAGAAACACAGATAAGCCTTGGGAGATGCTACAGGGACAACAATGAGCTGATTACCAGAGGTGAGATGGGAGGGGGACAGATGAGAGGAGTTGAGTTGTGTGGAGGAGGTGGAAAAGTTACAGGCATTGGAATGTGAATAAAGAAATGGTTCAGAGAAAGGAAGTAAGTTCTCTCCCCCAGGAAATCAGAGGAGGCTTAGGTATAGAAAGTAGGTCAGACAGCAAGTATTACTGTGCTGCCTGTGGATACCTGGTGTGTAAGAAGCTATAAGAACATGACTGACTGGAACCACCAAGATGTGGGGTCAGCTCCAGGACCAGCTGTGGTGCAGAGAAGAGATGGCAGCTCAAATGGGGAAGAAATGCTAGGGTCTTCACAGTTACTCTGAAGTCTGCTGCATTTCCCATGTAGAACCAGTTCTCTCACAGGGGAGTTCTCATCAAAAGAGGAAACCTGCAGCCCAGGTGTGGGTTTGGGAAGGGACAGATATTCAGTGCCCTCCTTAGAAAACTAAGACTGGACTTTCACGCTGCTCTGCTCTCTGCCCCACATCCTCTTCCATTAGCTCCTCAGAAGTCTGGCTTCTTCACCTCCATCCTTCAGGTCTCAAGTCACCTGCTCTGAGACTGTCCTGATGCCCATCACCAGGAATCAGCCTCCTCCACTAACCCCCATCACATGACCTGTGCATGTCCTTACTAGCACTTACCACAGTCAGAGTATACACTGGCTTTGCATTTATCTATTAAAAGCTTGTCTCTCCCATTGGGACCACGTTAACTAATGTGACAGCTACTAACCTTGTGCGGTTATTTAAATTTAAAAATATTAAAATTCAATAGTTCAAAAAGTTCAGTATCTCAGTTACATTATCCATATTTTAAATGCTCAATAGCCACATGTACCTAGTGGCTACTACACTGGACAGCAAATCATTGTCTAATCTAATCTAGTCACATTGTAACATTTCCATCATCACTAAAAATTCTCTTGAATAGTATTGATAGAGAATTTAAGTCTCATAAGAGCAAGAGCTAACCCATCTTGATCGTTGTATTATTGTTCAAGACAGCACGTGGTATAATAGACGCGCAGAAAATATCTTTTGAACAAATTAATGAATGAATTAGAGCAAGGGTAACCCCAGGGTCTTATATCCCTCCTGGAGAAGAGTAAAATGTAAGTAATGTGGTTGATGGAAAGGACTTGCAGACTGAAACCACCCAGGAATTCTCAATATCTAATCTGCATGCAGCACATAAAAATTAATGTGTGACATGTGTGTTATATTGCATTTTCTGCTAATTAAGCTTCTTAACATCATATAACTTTGTGGCCAGTCCCATATTTCAGATATTCCCTAGAGATCTCTGAAAGGAAGGTGAAGGCAATAATATACTACTGGAAAATTTCCATGAAATGACTTACATAAGAAGCTGCATGAACCAATTCATGGATCTCATTGTTACACAAATGTGTGCTATTAATGGATGACAAAGAGTGAGAGAACAGCACTTACATTTCCTGTGAGGCTAGCCACATTCAGCTTGTTCATTTAATAAACATGTGAGCATAAGCTATGGAAAATGGTAATATGCTGATCCCTAAAATCCAAACTATGTCCTGCTGTGGCTGGGAAACCAAAGCTCAGCACTGCAGAGGTCCCCTCTCAAAATGCATTGGTCCACCAGTAAGTAGGAGGCAAACTTTGACAAACTGTTCTGCTGGGGGGGAAAGAATAATGGATATTGCATAGACATAAACAGGCAGAAAGAGAGGCTTGCATAGTCACAGCCCTTCTGCCCTGCAAAGGGAGAAAGTTGGTGACGAGGAGGAGCACCTGCATAGGCACAGTGGGCAGAAAGGCTGCCTTTGCTGTTCTGCTATTTGATATTACAGATCAACAATATGAAAATTCTTTTGAAGGGTTTTTTTTTGTTTGTTTGTTTGGTTGGTTGGTTGTAATGACACTACACTATTCTACCTAGGCCAGGGCTTTGTTCATTGTAGATGTCTAGATCTCTAATTAAGATAATAGAAGGTCTTCTGCTATGCACGCCAATTCACAGTAGAGAAAGGTTCATGGGATGGGTTAATAACAGAAATGAAGTTTCTGTTATTAAGCTACTCTGTGGAAGTTTGTCATGATAGCCCTAACTACTAGTCACCACAGGCCCAGAGACACTTTTTGAGTAACCTGCCATGTCTCTATCTGACCCTATAAACAGAATAACATTTTAGAGTCTACTATCTAATCTTCCCCTGATGTACAGGTCTGATTTGCAAATGCTGTTTCTTCCCAGGTGAGCAAGGTGGGTGTGTCCTGCTGTGGGCGGTGCCAGGCTGTTCCTCTGACTCCTCAGCTTGCTGCCGCCCCCTCCCAGAAAGAAAAAAAAGGGGCTGGCTCTACCTGTCAACCATTCACATTAGCTGTCTAGTCATGTTGCTAGAGAACATGAGGTACTGGAGTTGTTGCACACACTCAGGTGCTCCATGCCCCCAGAACGGCCTGATACAGCTCCCTAAGTTCACAATAAATTCATTCTCTCTAATTCTGCCTGATCAAGATCCAGGTTTGTAAGCATGACCATCGGATCTCACCTGCTGCCTATTCAAAATGCCTGGTCACTGATAGGAAGGAATGGATGAGAGTTACCCAAAACCCTCTCCCCCTTCACATAAGGTTGCTGTCCTTGTCCAACTGTTTGGTTCTATCTGAGGGTTTGTATAAAGGCATCATTGACAAGCATCATTGTACTAACTACTGAGGGAGGGGTAAATATTGAGCAGTGGCCTCTGAGAGATGTTCATTGTGGCCTGGCTGTGAATCAGAAATATGTTTTAATTATATTTGTCTTGCTGTGCATTTTATCAGTACCTCTAGCCCCAGCACAAATAGCTGGTATAGAACATTCATATGACAAATATTTCTGGAAGGAAGTAAAGGAAGGAGGAGGAAGCGAAGAAGAAAAGCAGTCAAGAGTGTTCCTTTCTCTGAGTGTCAGCTAAAAGAGTCTGTGTTTATTCAGTTCTAGGGGTAAATGCACCACACCTAACAATTCCAAGTATTTATAGCGCACTTTCTGCCACTAACTACAGTAGGCATTATGGAGAAATAAAAATACAAAGAAATAGAATCATTCAGCAGAATGCTTAGCACGCTGTATGTATTCCACAAATGTTGACAGACTGAGTACACAAGCAAGAGTTTGGACAAGGTTAAGAGTATGAGGAGAGAGGTAGAGAGGGAGGAAATGCAATGTACTTGGGGAAGTGAGGGAGAAAGGAGTGAAGGTAGCAATGAGACAATAACTATGCAAAGACAGAATGTAACGCTAATGCTAGAGATTGCAAAGATCAATGGTTTTGGACATAGGCAGTCCTGGACTACAATCTACTCTCACTGCATACTAGCTGTACAGCCTCTCCAAATCTCAACTTCCTCACACGTAAAATGAAAATGAAATGAGCATTTGCTTTTAGAGATACTGAGAAGATTAAATGAGGTAATGTACAAAATGCACAAGAGAGTGTACCCCTAAGAGTAAATGCTAGAGAAATGGATGATGACAAGACTGATCAAATGTGAGGCTCACCTAGATAGCTCACAATTGTCCTGTCAAAGCACTCCTCTGGAACAACTACTAAATGAAGTCCTGCAGGATGGATAAAAGTAGACAATCTCTCTTCACTGCATTGCAAAGAACAATACCAATATCTCTCTTTTTTTCTATTGCACTTTGCTTTATTGCATAGTACAGTTATGCTTTTTACAAATTGAAGGTTTTTTTTAATTTTGTATTATAATTTGGGGGGTTACATTTTTAGTCCTCCATATGTTAACAATGCTCATATCAGCAAATCATTATGTGCTTTCTAAGTGTTTCTTTGCGCTGGTTCCAAAGGCCCTGATTAAAGTGATGGAAATCAAGATCATCTCGAGGCATCTGAGAGCCGCCTTTTGGGTTTCCAACATCAGAACCCAAGCATGCCTCTTCCACTTATTTTCCATCACTCTTTTGCCTCAGTCTTAACTTCACTGAAAGTACATGACTTTCATCCAAGTTCCCCCATATGCCTGCATTTTCCTATAAAGAAGTCTTGGTTCACAGATTAAGGTTTCACTCATATGTGGAATATGAAGAAACAAGGCAAAGGAAACAAAATCAAAACAAACACTTGGAATCTAACTGCAGAACTGACACAACAGGGGGATGGGAGTAGGAGCAAAAGATGGAGGGATTCCAGTGGACTGTGGCAGAGGGTTATAGGGATTTTGTGGCAGGTGTGATGTGGTAATGTTGAAGAGGTGTGAACCTATAAACTTAAAACATACAATATTACAAACCAACACTATTACAATTTTTTAAAGAAAGTCTTCATTCATGTCATGTTACCCCAATATGTGGTTTGCCTCTTATCCTTAAGTCTATCAATTAAAGGTCAGTTCAAATTCACCTGTTTTCTGAAGTCCAGGGGATTTTTCTTTCCTTGGGCAGTAGCAGAAACCCCACTCATGCCCTCTTTTCAGCACTGTAAATCCTCACTTAACATCATCAATAGGTTCTTGGACTGGAACTTTAAGTGAAATGGCATGTAACAAAACCAGATCCTTGACTAATATCATTTCATTCAGCGCTGGCAGGGAGCTTTTCTTTTCATCAACTTCAAAATGAGCTGACATTGAACAAAATGACATTATTTAAGGACCTGCTGTACTAATAATTGCAGTTTATTGAAAGTCTACATGTGCCAGGTACATTATATATACATTTGGATTTATTTAATTCTCCTAAAAACTGTACAAGGTCTGGATGAGACTCAGAAAGCTCAAACAACTTGCTCAAGACTGCTCATATTGTCTCAAGTCAGCTTGTCTCCAAAGTGTATGCACTGTCCACTGTGCCAGGCTATAACTTAACATGCATGTTTCTTATCACTTGACTTAAACTGATTTTTTAATTTTTTTCCTAAACAAAGCAATTTATCAGTATGATATGATGTAGATAATTCTTAATCAATGTTCATTAAAGGATGTAATAGGCCCATAACAGCAGGAGTAGGACTGGAAAAAATTTTGATCAAAGCATCTATTCTCCATTCATTAAAAACTCAGGTCTTATTTCCATATGATACTCATACTTGTAAAATAATAATAATGCTATGTTTATATAGCTCTTGCTTTGGGCCAGGTACAGTTCTAAGCACTTTGTTTATGTAAATCCTTTTAATCATCCTAACAGCCCTATAGAAAACATTTATTATTATCCCCATTTCACCCAAAGTCAGAGTACGTAGCAGAGCCCAGGTCTGAAGAATCCAAAACATCTGGCTCTGGAGCTCTCGTCCCTAACTACTCTTCTGCACTAACTTTATATATGGAGGTCAAGACTGCTTTTACTCTCAAAGAAAAAGTGGCATTTGAGAAGAGAGCTGAATGATGATGAGAAGGGGCAAGTCGTGCCAAAATATGGAGGAAGAACATTTCAAGAAAAGAAGTTGTTAATGTCCATAAATGTCTAATACAGCATATGAGTGGTCAATATCTGTACCACACACAGGACTCATTATACTTCATGAGAAAAACCCACACACGCCAAATGTATAGAAGATATAAATAATATCCATAAGAGAAAATGTGAAAGTAGGAAAATATTCATGTTTCCTACTAATCACAGAATTTAGAATTAAGGCAACTTTGCAATACCCTTTATACCTAATAGATTAATAAAACTAAAATAAATTTTAAAATCATATGATACTGGTGCAGCAGACCTCTCCTGTCGCGCCCGCTGTTCCCCTCAGCAGTGTATTTCTGTCATCTTTCTGTTCTGCTCCCCACTCTGTCTCTGGTGAATCCTCTCACCCTCCCTCACATCTGACCTGAACCCCAGCTCTTGTATAAAAATAAATAAATCTTTAAAAAAATCATATGATACTATTAGGAAAATTCTAGTGAAATTGGTATGTACATATTTCTATTGTCATAAAAAGTTTGCACTGGCTATTTCAGAAAGCAACATAAAAATAATTATTGGAGCCATAAAGTTTTTCAGAGCTTTTGCCCTTAATTCCACTCTAGGACACTTATACTGGAGAAATCACTCTGCAACTAACAATATAAAAATGCCCATTGTTGCTGGACATTGATTATAAACTCTCATTTACAATCCCAAATATTTGAAATTGAAATGTCAAAAGTTAGACAACAAGAATGTGAATTATGATGCATCAATCAAGGAAAAATTATGTCTTAGTTACTCAGAAACTATGAAGCAATGAAGCAGCTTAGGAAAACGTTTATGAATACTATCTGAATAAAGCTAAATATAAATTCAAATACAATAATAATTACCATTATGGCTTAGCATGAATACTGACACCCACCGCCATAGATATCTCCCTTTCTTGAGTTTGATATAACTTTGAATTCCTCAGACCTAATAACTTTCATGTGGTTTTGTGAATGTGAAGGCCATGCATGTCTATGGATTTGTGTATCAGGGTAAGTGGGGTGGGTGTCAAAGGGAAGGAGGAAGCATATGAGTGGAAGCGATTTCATAACATGTGAACAAGTGCTTTCTTTCTTGGAACTCTGGTAGAACAATTTGTCTTTTTCATCAGAAGAACCATGGAAACAGGCTTACTGATCACCTACTGTTGAAACCTGGCAACTTGTTTTGAAAAGGTTGGAAATTTCTAGAGCTTTAAAATCATGCCCTGGATATAACCACAGCATAACAGCAATGACCTCCAGGTCACCAGTCAGGCATGGGATGAGGAGTAGAGAGGCTTCTCATGCCTTTCAGTCATATAGAAGCAAGAAATGACAGAGAGAACCCACAGCAGCAGCTTGCTAACAAATTCACAGCATGAAAATGCAGATGCTCATCTTGGCTTCCAAGTTGCCTCATTCACCCACAACCTGTTCCAGTCTTGGCATAGCAGACTTTGTGCACAATTGTGCACTGGGGTTTAGGCCTGCTCACATTTCACGCTTTGCTCATTGCTCTTACTGCTGTCACAGGTGCCAGAGAATGAGGTCAGCAGCTGTGCTGGAAGCTGCTTTGTCAGCATTCGAGCTCCTCCATCACTGGCTAAGGGGAAGAATTAGAAGTTCTCAGAAACAGATTTTGTAACAGTTTTGCTTTTACAAGAGCCAGTGCACAAGACAACCTGTCTACCAGGATTCTGTTGGTGTAGGAATGCCATGCAGTCTCATAGCAAGGTCCTTTCAGCTGGATGAATTGCACTGGACAATGGCATCCCCTCTCTGTGCTTCCACTAGTCTTAATGGAAAACAGGGATAAACCCCGCTTGACATGGGTACTGAAGCATTTCATTATCTTACCTTTTACCTAACAATAAACAAACAGATTCTTAAAATCCCATTTTCTAAGGAATATCTCCATTTTCTCAGCATGACCTCTCATGATCTGGGCCCTGTTTGCCTCTTTACATCCTTTTCTTTAAAAAGAAAAAAAAAAAGATTTATTTATTTTTATACAAGAACCAGGGTACAGGCCAGATGCTCAGGAGGGTGAGAGGATTCACCAGAGACAGAACAGGGAGCAGAACAGGCAGACTGAAGAAATATACTGCTGAGGGGAGCAGCGGGCGAGACAGGAGAGGTCTGCGCGCCATGTGGGATTCTCACTGGCCAGGATAGAACCCGTGCTGCAGAGGCTGTGGACAGCTTCACAGTGCAGCGCCCAACCGCCTGTGCCACCAGGGAGGCCCCTTTTCTTATCATTTCTTCACCCTCCAACTCTCTCCTGCAAGCATGATGCCTGCTCATGACTCAGCACTTAGATCACAAGAGAATGGCCTTTCCTACTCCTCTACTTATGTGTAGTTAGCTTCTGAGGAGTTTCTTCTCATTCTTCATGACTCAGCTCACTTGTCATCTCTTCCCTGGAGACTTGCTTGGACTCAGCCCATTTCCCACCTCAACATCCGAAGCAAGTCAATCACATCATGGAGTTCTCTATTAAAACCCTCTGCCGCCGCCATGCTGCAATACTATTGAGTGTATGTGTGTGTTGTGTGTGTCTTTCACGGAACCTATAGGGCAAGGACTGCCTTATCCATTCCTCTCTCCCCTTTCTGTTCCTTATAGTAGACTTCCAATAAATGACTGCTGAGAAAAAATAAAACATCATGTTCATGTGTATAGCTCTCCAGTCTCCTCTCAATGGCCTCTGTCTCTGTCCTCCACCCATACTGGTTACAAGCTATTTACTTTCTTTGTGCATAGATTACAAGTTTTTCAAGACTTTATCTTATTTTTGTACCTTCACTTTTGCAGTATGTTGCATATAATAAGGACTGAATAAAAATAACAATACCATGACTTCTATGTAATGTAACCTTCCACATCATGGAATTTTAGTTCTGGATGAAAACTTTGGAGAATGCAGACTATGCACAACCACAGATTGCCATAATGCACAGCATAAGAAGAATAATGAAGACGTTAAGCTCTGAAACCTGACTATAACTTCCTTTCATTACGCTTCCTTTATCGCCATGCACACTTGAGTTAAGACCTTTCTAAAACTCAGTTTTCTGTAAGACAGGATAATAATGTTAACTTCCATAGAATTCCTATAAAGATGAAATAAAATTATGGAGGAAAAGAGCTTATCATAGTGCTTGGCACATATCGTAGACTCAGCAAATGAAAGCTGTGATTATTTGTTGTTAATACTGTCATGAAATAAGCTGAAGTTACTGACATAATGATGACATGAACATTTTTAATTGGTTAGAGTTTTATAAATTTGGCTAAATATCATCAGCTATTTGTGTCATTTAATCATTAAGTCTATGAGACAGGTATTTAAAAAAAAAGAATAATCATTGCATTTTTCTCAGAAAAGTAAACAGAGTCAAGTGATTTGTCAAGGTCACCTAGCTTGAGCCCTGAAAGCTATATACTCCATCAGGATACCCACCCTATCTGTGGTCCAAGAATTTAGACTTTGAAGATGGACCAGAGGAAACTCCAAAATGATTCCATCACTTCTACTCTAAATGGGGATTTGCAAATTCGGTCCCATGTTGATTAAATCCTTCATAACCACACTTCAAAGACAAGGAACTCTGTTGTAGAAACTGGTTCCCTTTAACCTTTAAGGGATTCCTTTTCATGTCAGTGGCTTTCCAAGGCAAATATATTCTGCTTTCACTCTGATTTGGGTATTTAAGTAAACTGATAAAAAGTATATTGGTTCGGATCCTTTCAGCCAAGAGTAAATTACTGGGTAAGGACAACCCAAAAATCTACACTCCCTAAATTATAGAGGAAGGTCCAGATACCAAAGAGATAGGAGAATAGGGTAGCTAAATGGGGCAGATGACAGCATAGTTGGACTCAATTTTTCACCTACCTTTGACTCCAGACTGTCATGTGACACATTTTGGCCACTGGGACATTAGTACACATGATGTGAGCAGAGGCATGAAAATGACATACAGTGAGCTTGCTTTCACCCTTGCTCCTCTGCCTTTGCCATGAATACACCCAGAATAAATTGCAGGAGGATGAGACATATGAAATAGAATTGAGTTACCCCCAAATCATCCTGACATAAACAATCCTAGATCAGCCTAAATCTAGCCAATCCCCAGACATGCAAAGATTCAAAGAGAGCGAGCACAGAGGAGAGATGCAGGTCAACAGGTACACTCGCAGGTGACCACACCAAATGAGCTGAGTGATACCAGCTAACACTAGAATAACCACCAAGTCTACCTACAATCTCAAGCAAAATAAAGGCTAACTGCTTTCAGTCGCTGAGATATGAGGTGGTTTCTTATTCAGCATTATTGTGGAAATACATAACTGATACACCAGAGACCACATGGGAAGAACAGGGGAAAAAAACACATAAGATAGCAAATACATGTTATTTCTCAAGGGCTTTTGAAGGGGGAACTCACAAGTAGAAGCTCTTTCTGCACAACTCCCCAATGATTCCAATACCATGAAATAAATTATTGAAATGTTCTACTATTGTTAGTCTCATTGTGGAAGCCCTAAAGTGCATAATGTAATTACTTTTTTAAATGTTGTTACTTAGGAATAAAGCACATTATCACATATTTACTGAAAAGCTTCACAACAGCATGATCAAATGGAGCTCTGACTGTTTCACAGGAGAATTCAAGTGTTAATATTTTTAATGTCCTCCCAACTCTTGCTGGGCACACTAGTTTCTCTAGAGCAGAATCTTTCAATTTCTTGCTGAGATATTTAGAGTTCCGGGAGACATAAAGAGGATAGAGATTGTGGAGGTCTTGTGAATCAATGTGTAGATTTAAAAGTAACCCCCTATTTTGCATTCCAGCATTGCCTCCACTGGGCCTGTTGCTCTAAAACCCTGATTCAGTTATCTGAAGAAAACCCTTGCTGGTCCAGCAGAGTCAGGAAAGGGGCTACTTGGCTGCACAAGGTGGATGACTTATTGGGTAATCTGACTGTTCTATTCTTCAGTTATTTCCTCTTCTGATATACTCTGGAATCCAGAATCTCCAGTGTCCTTAGAACTTAGCAGGGTCACAGATTCAGCCTCTTCTTCCCATCTTTTCCCTCCATGTCGGTGAGCTTTCTCCTCCCTGCTAAGACAGTTATCATTCACTTTCTAACTTCCAAAATATCTTTGACATTTCTCATCTGGTGCCATCTTCTGGAGCACTCTCTTTGTCTGTACAGTTTTATCATATTTTATTTCTCTTTTGTCATTTTAGGAGTGTTTAACTGGGTTACGGAGAGGAAAAAAAAAACTATGTATTCAATCTCATGTCTTTGACTGAAAGACTTTCCTTTATTTTTTAGTATACATAGACTTCATCTAAAAATTCCTGGCATCTTCCCATATAGTCTTTCTCCCTTAGTGATCAGAAGGTCACAATTACATATGCTCTGACTATAAAAATCATTTTCAACCTTAAATGGCATAGAGAAGCTTTTTCACCTACTTTCTAAATAGACTCTAAGGGTCAGGAAAATCTCAACTTGAAAATAAGAATTGGATTCAACTATACCACAGTATTTTTCAGATAATCACACTCACTGCCTTCCTCTTCTTTTTCCAGTAAGCTCTGAGAGAATACTCCTAGGGTGTTGTTAGGATTTTCTGAGATGCTTAATAATATGATACCAATATTGATGAGTGACACTGTACCTTCAATTAAAACCTCAAAGTCTTCAAATCTGTAGAGAAATGGACATACCCTCCACACACACCCCCCCCGCCACATTTAGAGATACTTCACTTCTAGAATAGCATACTGTTTGACAGCTGACAACTCTCATTCATTCTGCTCCTGGGTAATTATATACTCCCTGCCTTTCAACCTATGCTACTGTCTCCTGTGTGAATTACATGATGACTTGGAAGTCTTTCTGCATATTTAAGTAGCAGTCATCACATTGTGGAAGGATGAAAAAGACTAACATTGAAATTCATCAGCTCAGGATACTGCTCTATCACTGAAGCAACTAGTCCAGTGGTTGGTGCTAGTCTCTGTGGTCTGATTGTTGTAAAAGTTTGAGGAGTTCTTTCCAGCTAAAGGCAGTGTACTGACAAGACCATGCCAGCAACATCGTTAACACTTTAGCAACTGAAACAGTACTGAGAACTCTGTGAGGCTTCAATAAACTTTTGGTAACCAATGAATACTCTCTAAGTAGCCCTAAGAAGAAATTCTTAGATATGATGCCATGCTTGTAAACATGTTTTTCTTTCTCCCTTGAAAGTTTTTCCTCCTTATTTTCCTATGAAACTTCCATGACTTTTAAAATTGAAATTGAGTTCCATCTACAAAGTTAATTCTAACTCTCCTAACTACTTAATTTATTCGTTATTGAACTTCCACAAGCTTACTGCTAAGACATCTGTTCCTGTGTCTGTCTACCCCAGACCATGAATCAGAGAACAGAGCATGGGAAGAAAGTGTTACAGAGAGGTACAAAGTATAGGACTCCGAATCACACCAGTCTTTAACCAAACTTTAGGTCTGTCACTTACCTGCTTAACTTGGAATTGCAGGACCTGCCTGGTGGCCTAAGTCTCTGTGATATCACCACTACAACCTGAGTTGTATCACTGGACAGGGAGCTAACCCAGAGAGGGTGCAGCAGACCTCTCCTGCCTTGCCCACTGCTTCCTTTAGCAGTGTATTTCAGTAAATCTGCGTGTTCTACTGCCCACTCCATCTCTGATGAATCCTCTCTTCTCAACCCCCGCACTGCTGGCCAACACTACAGTTCTATGCAAAAACAAACAAACAAAAAAACTTGGAAGTGAGCATCAATGATCTTATCTGGAAACAAGGGATAATAAGAGAACCTGAATCATAAAGAGCTGTCAGAAGTCAGTATTATAATACATAATAATGACTAGCACATTACCTGACATATTATAACCTAGAACCAGTAAGAACTGTCAACATTGTTAATATGTTCTTAAAAACAGGGCCTCCCTGGTGGTACAAGGGGTTAAGCACAGCACTGTGAAGTTGTCTGCAGCCTCAGCAGCACAAGTTCGATTCCCAGCCAGCCAGGGAGCCACCCACATAGTGCAGCAGACCTCTCCTGTCTCGCCCACTGCTCCCCTCAACAGTGTATTTCAGTCGGTCTGCCTGTTCTGTTCCCCACTCTGTCTCTGGTGAATCTTCTCACCCCCAGCACCTCGGTCCTGTAACTCAGTTCTTGGATGCATAAATAAATAAATCTTAAAAAAAAAAAAAACCAAGAACTACATGTTACTCATTTGTATATCTGAATGGAACACAGAAAACAGTAAATTTTAAGTGAATAAAGGGGTACATAAGTAACACTTTAAGAGTCAGAATTATTTTCATAACCCTGTAAATACAGCCTCATTCTTTTTAAGTGACTGAACTATCCAAGTGGGTTGTCATTATTATTCCAATAAATTGAATATCCTGCTCAGGCTATTTCTGTGAACATGGTAGATTTAGAGCTGAAGCAATAATAGCTTTGCTGGTAATTTTCAAAGCTATACATGAGAGACACCAATGCCATTCATGAAAATTTCAACTTCTCTTAACTTCAAATGCCCTAATATCTTAAAGAGAATGACTTTAAATTACACTTGCCCCTTTCTAGGGCTGGTGGAATGAACATATGATGTATATGTAAGTATTTTGCAAACTTGTGAGACCTATGCAAATACTTACATCTGTTTGTTTATTTGATTGATTGTTTATTTGTAGAAGCTTATTTCTTGGCACCACCTGAAAATTCCTATCCAACTTCACTAGTATCCACATTCCTTCAAATACATCTAACAGATTGATTCAAGGCCACCAACAAAATCTGTTGCTGTTTTGGTGCATAATAGAGCTTTGCCATTCTCTGTAACAAAACCCAAGAGGGCCAATAAAATGTTTTCATTGATTGCAGTGTCAGTTTTAGATGCAGCGATAGCTTGAACAAGAGTCGTCTTTTAGCACTCGGCTGTGGGTTTACTTTTTATGGTCCTGGGATCTAGTGGGTAAATACGACTTCTGCATTAACACTAACCTGAAGAGACAAACCTCTCAGGAGGACCATCTCATCTTTATGTTTTTCCAACTGGGGGCCCATAAATCCTATCAGCCTGCAGAAAGGAGACATCCTAAAGATTACTGTGACACAGAGGTGCTCTTTGAATGAACCAAGCTAATAAAAATTAAAGTTCAAAGTCACTGGGTAATCTAAGCCATTCATTACATCTGCACTGAGCCAGTCAGGGCTGATCAGCCAAATAGGCATCAGGCCAGTGAACAGTCAAGAAAAAATAAGTACTTCTAAGATTCAACTTGTCACTTCTCAGGGGTGTCAGAATTGTGGGATGCAAGTTATACCTCAAATGCATGTGCTCTGGAAAGCACTGGAGGTCTTAAAAAAACACCTCTGTGTCTCCAGCTGGTCTATAGGTGAGTGGGATATTTATAGTGCATTCATTGAAAAATTGGATAATGATTAAAAGGCATTATGGCAACCGGTCTGAACTAAGAACCATAGACACCAATGAATCAGGCAACAAGAAATCAGAGAAAGAGAGAGAGAGGCTACCGCAAAGACTTTCCCAGCTAAAAAACTCAAGAAGATGAGAACTCTTTTTACAATGGAATGGGATAGAATGATCCTGAAATACAATCTGGCAAAGCCTGCAGAAAGGTCTCCAGCTGTCAGGAGTAGCTGTGCATAGCAGGACACACACTGGAAGACAGACGACGGAGGGCTTTGATAGTCAGGCTGGCAAGTTTCAAGTCTGTCTGAGCACAGAGAAATGATAGAAGAAAATGGATGTTTCAGAACTTAGTCTGGCACCAGTACATACTACCTGCTTGGGGCAAAGGAAAAAGCATTCATCTTTCCCTTCCTGTCCCCATGCACACACTCAGATCACCAGGCTGTAAGTCTTCTGGCGCCAGGGGAAAATCGACCCTGGAAGAGAGGAGATATAGATTGATTCTGGAGCTATCCCTCCTTCCTCATCCTGGGCCTCTAAATAAGATTAATGAGGAGATTGTGTGTAATTGCCTGGTGAATTCACAACCACATACACACCTTCTCACGAATTATCAACTTGTCTGAGTGTCACATTAATGTGTGACTTTAATATTACCTCTGACAAAATACTCTGGCAGTGTTAACACAGGTTAAAATATGAGCAGAGCTTTTCATTCTTCATTTCTTCCTCCTGCAAATATTTATTGGGCACTGTGCTTGGTGCTTCAGGGATCAAGAGATAAAAAACCCCGTTCTACATTCAATTTTCTCACCTTCTAGGTAGGGAAAGAGAAAAGCCAACTAATTCTTATGTATAGTAGTACGATTCTGTTGACTGATGACTAATGTGTGTAAAACTATGTTTTTGTAGAGTTACTCTACCAATACTAAATAGGCACATTCCCTCTCACCCTGAAATCTCACTGCTTGAGATGTATCAAACTTTCAGAAGTTCTTTTAAAAAAAAAAATATTTATTTATACAAGCACTGGGTACAGTCAGAAGTGCAGGAGGGTGAGAGAATTCACCAGAGCCAGAGCGGGGAACAGAACAGGCAGACCGACGAAGTACAACTGCAGAGGGGAGCAGTGGGCGGCAGGAGAGGTCTGCGCGCCATGTGGGACCCTCCTCTAGTGGCCGGGGAGCAGCCGGGGATAGAACCGGCGCTGCAGAGGCTGAGGGCAGCTTCCCAACCCAGCGCTCAACTGCTGCGCCACCAGGGAAGGCCCACTTTCAGAAGTTCTTTAGGGATTTCTTCTCTGGTGTTTATTAAAACGGAAAGCTACAAACAATCAAAGTACTCATAATAGGAAGCCAGGGTAATTATAATTTATAAAATATCAATTAAATAATTATAAGGCAGCATTTTAAAAAAATGATGCAGGTCTACATGTGTCAATAAAAATATAAGCAAAATATAGTTAATAAAAAGCAAGATGAAAAAGACTGTCTAAAATGTTATCCTATGTGATTTTTTAAAATTCGTGTTTATATTTGTTAATTGTTCATGAGAATATGCAAAATTTCTGTTGTATGGAAATAAACACAAGGAACTATGAACAATAAAGCTATCAGAAAAGGTAACAGTTATAGAAAGAGCCACAATTATACTTGGAGGAGCAGGCAGAAAGGCACAAAGATATTCTAGATGTGTCTTTCAGGAGCGAATGAATGAACGTTCAACCAAAAAGAAGGGCTTAACTGGAAACAAGTAATATCCAAATTTCATAAATCATGAGAGCAAGTGCTTTCAGCTGCAGGTCACCAATGTTATGCAGCTTTAGGAACTACTAAAGACTTCTGTATGATGAAATACTGGTAAAGAACCCCCACCTTTGCCACAATTGCCACCATGCTTTTGTTTCCATAAATAAATTCAAAATGGATGATTTCACTGTCTTCCTTGAGACTCCTTAAAGTCCTCAAAATTTCTTAGAACCCCTAAACAATACTGCATATAGTCATACCACTTCATCATAATCAAACAATCAGATCATAATCAAATCATAAGCACTTGTGTCAAAAGCTGGCAGTATGATGTTACACTATGAGGATAGCAAAGCTTTTGATAATAAGCACAACTTACCTGTTTTGCTAGAATCTATTATTACTGAAGTTAAAGATTTTTTAAACATTTTTTAAAGCCTGTTTTCCAAAAATTCTGTCTTAAGATCACGTTTTCTCCAAACTATAAAAAATTAGGCCCCAGAGGCAGATAACAAGGACTGAATTTTCTCTTTCTCTCTCCCCTCCCCCACTCTTTTTTAAAATATTGACTCCAAACTGATTTTCTAAGTAGGTTAAAGTCTGGCTTAGAAGCACCCATAAAAATCTTCTTGTACTCATCTATAGTCAAGGAGTGAATAGAGGGAGAATTGAAATTAGGAGGCACGATTAGTTATAGGGTCCAATTTGATCTGTGACACAAGTGTTTCCATTTCAATTTTAATACTTTGAGTCACACACATTGAGTGGAATTTGATAAGCTAGATGGCAAAATATTTCAACTCACTGCAAACTAGTATGCTTGATAGAAAAGGCTATAAATATTTTTTTTCACTTTACAGTGTAGATAGATGTGTTTGTTCCTCTATCAGATAATTATTTTCTATTTTTCCCCCACCAGTTTCTGACATCCATCATCTCTGATCACATTGATATTCTATATTTACTGTTACTCTCTCAAAGTCAATTTATTTCATGGACTTTATTGTCACAGACACAGGCATTCATCTTAGAGAGAGTGTTTTGGAAGGGAAATATTCCATGCTAACTGATGGGGAAAAAATTGGCACATATTTGTACCATTTGCTCTCTTTCCCTAACAACTGCAAAACATCTTATAAAATATAATTGCCTTTATAGATGGTCTCACTTCTATGATGGAGAATGAAATTTTTTACCGTATGATTACAATAACCATATTAAAAACAAATTTTATTGAGTTTCTTATTATCAACTATTCATTCCCCTTCTGCTCTGGAAGTTCACAAAGTGCTTCCATAGGATGTGTTGTCAATGAATGCTTCCTGAAGAAAGGATTGTTTGCACACAAACACACATGTGAGCATTACCCATGACAGCACACAAAGAAATTTTTGGCAAGTTCTGTAAAAGTCTATTTGGTCACTGCTGTAACCATCCAATGCTTCATAGGTGGAACTTAGACAAGCACATTAACTTTCAGACTCCCCAGAAAATACTGGTTGGAATCTGGGATCCTATTTAGTTACATTGCAACAAATGTAGAAGATGGCACGGGAAAGCTGAGCTAGAGGATAGTACTGTCTCCTCTCGCCATTTCTCTATAAAGCATTCCATGGGAAGTGACTAACTTTGGAAGTGGGTGAGAAATGAAAGTCACAAAGAACTTATCACTAATGTGCAGAAGCAAATTACAGCATTAACCTAGGATTAGGAATCCCCAAACACAGCACTTTCATTTCTATGGCAGGAGGCCTTATGTACTACGCTACACAAGGACATAACTGTAAACCATTTGTGAAGCAGACCTACAACTTGAAGTCACAGGCACAACCACTACAGGATCTATCAGCATGTACAGCAGAGACTAAAGCACTATGCTGTAGGTAAAATAATGCATAGCTAGTTACTCATATCTTGTGTGGCATTTGAGAGCTAAATATATGATGAACTCACTGTTTTAAATTCTATTCATGATGTATTGAGGTAGAAACAAAGTCAATAACATAAAGAGTCAGGAAATACACAGATGTGCTGAGACTGTCAGTGGTGCATATCTTGAAGATACGGAATGCCAAAGAGGCTTTTGGTTACCTAAAAAAAAAAAAAAAAAAAAAAATTGGGAAATGGCAGTCATGCAAAACCCACAGAAGGAACTAAATGGACACAGGTTCAGAAATCAAAAAAGTCTCATGATCTAACAATCTGGGAAACATGGATTCTTTGCCCAAAGCAGACCTGGAAAAAAATGATAGAAAAGTTCTTCATCTCCACAGTGATAATGGTAGGTGGTGATCAGTTTTTCAGGTGAGACTTGTTACTACACTGACACATACTCCACACCACTGGTTCTCATAGTTAGAATACCAAAAAAGTCTTCAAAATATTCCAGAAATGAAGGTCCTTTCTTGTTTCCATGAGCAAATGAAACACTTTTCCAAATACTTTTATTTCTACATATAACTAAGATGACATACCAATAATTTTCTGTGGGAAATTATTAGGGATTAAAAAAATGTGGTTCCTCACTAAAAAAAAAAATTAAGTCACTTAGCATTTAGAAGCTGGGGGTTACAACTTACATGGCAAGTTACACAGCTCCTGTGTGCACATGTACCTAGAGAGAGTGGGGAATGTGCTGTCAGTGTGCCAAAAACACTTACTAAGTGATTTCTACATGCCAACCACAGTGCTAAGAATAGGTAGTACAATGGTAAATAAGAAAGATAGTCTCTGTCTTCATAGAGTTTACAATCTATCAGGACAATATATTAGTGTTATCTAAACTAGTCATATTAGCTGATGTCATTCTTCATTTTAATTAAAATAAATTACCACCTGTTAGTCATCTTTACTATCAACGTATGTTATTTAGAAATACAAAGTTTAATGAGATTGGACCTCATACTTCTATTTCTAATAAAAATCACTCATACTCCTGTTTCTAATGCATATTGTGCACTTAATTATCCAACCCACTCCATACTCAATGTGCCTGATAAAGTACAATACTTTGCTTTGACTAAGATCTTTTGCACTAGAAAGGGGCAGAGAGTGGAGCAGAACAACATGAAGAATTTTACCATGGAAATTTTACCATTTTACACAAAATGATTTATAATATTTGAAAGCCACCATTGTAGACAGGAAAAAGCAGGTTCTGATTGTAGGTGTAATAGTACTTAGTGTCCTTAATCATGAGTGGGACGTAATACTGAGATTCCTAAATCTTTGTATTCATCAGAATCCATAGGACACTTTTTAAATGTGCAATTCAGGTCAGGAACTCTATCCTAACCTATTAATTCCAAATATCTTGGCAGAGAAGCCTGGGAATATTCACATTTAACAAATTTTAGATTTTGAGAAGCACAGAAAGAAAAGTTTACCACAAAGAAGGTATTTGAGTAATTTTAACCTAACTGCATGTTTCCCTCCCTAGGTTGTCATCTTGCCTTATGGGTGCTGACACAAACTGCTCTGATAACTAAACTTAGTTCTCTGATCATGTTAAAATAGAACATGGTCTATTTTTGGTTTTGTTGTTTGTACTTTAAGTATCACATGCAAGAAATCATTGCCAAGACCAAAGTCATGTGGGTTTTCCCCTATATTTGCTTATGGGAGTTTCATGCCTTAATTCAAGTCTTCATTTAAGTTGATTTTTTTTTTTTTTAGAGTTGCGTGGTGATGAGAGGATTCACCAGAGACAGAGCGGGGAGCAGAACAGACAGAACAGGCAGAAAGCACTGCTGAGGGGAGCAGCGGGCGAGACAGGAGAGGTCTGCCTCACCATGTGGGATTCTCCCTGGCTGGCAGGGAATCGAACCGGCACTGTGGAGGCTGCAGACAGCTTCACAGCACTACGCTCAACCCACTGCACCACTGGGGAGGTCCTAAGTTGATTTTTGTGTATGGTATAACAACCCAATTTCATTCTCTTGCTTATATATACCCAATTTCCCCTATATTATTTGTTGAAGAAATTATATTTTCCTATCTGTGTATTCTTGGCATTCTTCTTGAAGATCAGCTGACTGTATACGCATAGGTTTCCTTCTGGTCTCTCTATTTTGTTTCACTGGGCTATTATGTCTGCTTTTACATCAGGCCATACTGTTTTAATTACTATAGCTTTGTAACATATTTTAATTTAGTAAGTTGGTGCTTCCAATATTGCCCTTGCTCAAAACCATTTTGGCTATTCAGGATCTTTTGTGATTCCACATGAACTTTAGGTTTGTTTCTTTTTCTATTTCTAAAAAAATACCATTGGGATTTTGATAGTGATTGCATTGAATTTGTGGATTGTTTTAGAGCACAATATTATTTAATAATATTGTGTTTTCCAATTCATGAAAATTAATGTCTTCCCATTTATTTGCTTTCAATAATGTTTTGTGGTCTGCAATATACTGTGCATCCTTGGTAGAGTTTATTACTAAGCATTTTATTTTTTTTTATATTGTAAATGATTCCTTAATTTCCTTTTTTGGATAGTTCAACATTAGTGTGTAGAAACACAATTCATCTTTGTATGAGTAGATTCTTATATCTTGCAACTTTACTGAATTCATTTATTAGTTTAGCAAGCTTTTTGGTGAATTCTTTAGAGCTTTCTACATATAGTACTATTGGTAGAACTCTAGATGTCCACAGGTGAAAGAATGAAATTGTACCTTACCTTTACACCATACACAAATACCAACTTAACTAAAGACTTCAAAGTAAGACCTGCAACTATAAAAGCCCTACAAGAAAATATAGGGGAAAAGCTTCATAAGTTTCATCTTGGCAAAGACTTCTTGCATATAACACTGACAACATGGTCAATAAAAGCAAAAATAAAAAAATGGGACAACATGCAACTAAAATCCTTCTGCATAGCAAACAATCAACATCATGAAATGGCAATACACAGGATGGAGGAAATATTTTTAAGCTAATATTTGATAAAGGATTAATAAGCAAATTGCATAAGTAACTATTGCAACTTAATAACAAAAAAATCATCTACTAACAAAATGGGCAAAGAACTTGAATAGACATTTCTCCAAAGAAGGCATGCAAATGGTCAATGGGTATATGAAAAGATGTTCAGCATCACTAATAATCAGACAAATGTAAATCAAAATTACAATGATACACCATGTCCTACCTATTAAGATCACTACTTAACTAAAAACAAAAGATAACTAGTGTTGGTGAGGATGTGGAGAAATTTGAATGCTTGTATGTTGTTAATGGGAATGTTAAATATTCTGTCACTATGTAAAACAGCATGGAGTTTCCTCAAAAAAAAAATAGAATTGTCTTATAATCCATAAATCCCACTCTGTATTATATCAATATATCCAAAAGAACTGAAATCAGGATCTCAAAGAGATATCTGCACTCCCATAGTCATTTCAGTATCATTCAGTAGTCAAGATATGGAAACAACCTAAGTGCCCATCAATTGTTAAATAAAGAAAATGTATGTACATACACACACACACGTGCACACACAACTGGAATATTATTCAGCATTCAAAAGAAGTAAAGCCTGCCATGTGTGACAACAGCACAGATGAACCTCTACAACATTAAGCTATGTGAAATAAACCAGCTGCACAATACCACATGACTCCACTCTGAAGCTATCCATAGCCACTGCCGCATGAGTTTGATACCCGGCCAGGGAGCTACCCACATGGTGCAGCAGACCTCTCCTATATCACCCGAAGTATATTTTAGTAGATCTACCTGTTCTGCTTCCCACTCTGTCTCTGGTGAATCCTTTCCCTCCCTACCCCCACATCTCTGGCTACAACCCAGCTCTTGTATGCATAATATATAAATCTTGAAAATTAAATAAAATAAAATAGTCAAACTCATAGAAATAGAAAATAGAATGGTGGTTACAAGGGGCTGGAGGTCCAGGAAGTGGGGAGTTGCAGTGTAATAGGTATAAAGTTTTAGTACAAAATAAGTAATTTCTAGAGATGTGTTAACCTGTAGTTAACAATACTGTATTGTATATGTAAAATTTTGTTGAAAGGGTAGATCTCATCTTAAGTGTTCTTACCAAAATAACTATAAGTAAACATCATTGAATAAAAATAAAATGAAATAAAAGTAGGACATGTAGTACTTTAACCAGAGAACTAGTAAGATACAGTTCTCTTTTTTTACAGTACTGTATCATCATGTTAGTCTTATAATTCAGCCTATTAAAGGGCAAAAAAAAAAAAGATTAATTGAGGGCCTCCCCGGTGGCACAGCAGTTGAACGCTAGGCTGTGAAGCTGCCCGCAGGCTCTGCATCGCCAGTTTGATCCCTGGCTGCTGGCGAGGGTCCCACATGGTGCGCAGCCCTCTCCTGCAATGCCCGCTGCTCCCCTCAGCATCCCTCAGCAGTGTACTTCGTCAGTCTGCCTGTTCTGCTCCCCGCTCTGGCTCTGGTGAATTTTCTCACCCTCCTGCGTTTCTGACTGTACCCAGCGCTTGTATAAATAAATAAATAAATAAATAATTTAAAAAAAAAAGATTAATTGAAGAGATCTCAATTACTGAGAATAGATATATTTTATTCACTTAGTTGGCAAATGCTATTGTGTTCTACACTAGAGCTCTGCTAGGCCTTGGATTTAAATTGTAAGCAAAATTAGATATAATCATTACTCTCACAGAGGAAAGTCAGCTATTGATCAAATATTCATAAGAATAAATGTATAATTACATACTAACTGAAGATCTAGCTATAAAAAGAATGCAATTTAAGGAGCATAATTCTCAGAGGCTATATATTAAAAGAACCTTTACTAGAGTGTGGGGTCAGGGAAGTCTCACCTAATTATGTTAGTCTTAAATTGAAACTGGAAGGATGAGTAGTAAGCAACTAGATAAAGGAGAAGAGAGATGGGGAAAACTTCAGATAGAGGATATTCTGAGTGCAAAGATTTAAGAATAGAACAGAGAATGATGCCTTTGATACACCAAAAGAAAATGAAATAGACCTGAAAGACTAGGCCAAAACTCCTGAGTAATATAAAATCAGTAATTTTAGGATCCATTATTCAGATGTAGCCTCTAAAAATACGAACCTTTGGCTAAAGGTCTATCAATAAGCCTGTTCATAAAGACTTCATTTTTGTTGCTTTCAACACCATCACTTTTGTCATTGACACAGAATATTTACAATAGATAAGGTAAGGGTATTGCTATTCCCACTTCATGTATGAAGCACAGTGAAGTGATTTGCCTGCATCTACCTAGTCAAGTAATGGAGCTAATATTTTAATAGGTCTACCTTGATGTATTCATTATATTATATTACACTGTTAGTATTTAGAAGTCTTAGTATATGTGATAGCTGTGCAAAAACACCTCACAAACCTCCAGCTTAGGCAGTGAAAATGACTATGAGCCTCAGCTGCTGCATTCTGAAATCCATCATTGTGTGCTACAGACTGACTGTCGACTCCAAAATACTTATTTTGAAACCTGTTCCCCAATGTTAATAGTTAGATGTGCAGCTTTCGGAAGTGCTTAATTATGAGAGTAAGCCCTTATAGATGGGATTAGAGCCTCACAGAAGAGAATCCAGAGAGCTCTCTCATGTTTTCCACCCTGTAAGGACACAGAGAAGACAGACATCTATATACAAGGAAAAGCCCTCACCAGAACACCAAATCTGACAATTCCTAGGAAATATGAAAGTTTTGTTACAATTGACTTTGGCTTGAGAACTCCCTTGTAAGTCTTGCAAAATCTAGGACACTTCTACCCACTCTTCCCTTCTCTTTCCTTCACTTGGGATCGTAATTTCATAGCGCTATAATGGTTCTCCCAGCCTTCTCCCCATTTTATCTCATGGGGATGTTTCCCTAAAGAAATTCTTGGCTATTTTATTCTGTTCTGCATCCATTTCTTGGAGGACCAAGACTAAGATAGTATTCAAAAAAAAAAAAAGTTTATATAATCAAAGCAGGCTGATAAAAAGAGAAAGGTCTCAAAGCTTGTTAGCACTCCTGTTGGCACGTTTCAATTGGTCCCTCTCCCCTTCTGCTATGTGGTAACACAGTAAATTAGTGTATAATACTAAGGTTACAGATTCTGATCACTTATTTCAATCTATTCCATACTATCAATCTCAGTTTCCTGGGAAAGCAGTTTGCAATGCTCTCCTGTCATAACAGACTTTCTTTTCCCTCTCAAAATTTCATTCAATGAAATGATGATGCTTTGGATTCATTTTAAATAACACTGGGGGTAATGGAAAGTGTATGGGACAGAATTGACCAAAGGATTGAAGGTGGTGAAGTTTGGCGATGGGTATACACAAGTTTAGGATACTGTTTTACATAGGTTCAAGAGGATGCATGCAAGACTCAGTGCAAACCCATGAGTTTGAAAGATTTAAAATACTTTTATGCCTTTTTTTGTTGTTGCTGCAGATTATAAAAACCCACCTCAGAATAGTTGAGGAAAACATAGAATTATTTTGATTATATAGTGGTAAGAAGAACAATAGTAGGTGATTTTAGAGTTGGCTGGATTCAGACTTAAATTCTACCATGAGGAGTTGGTTTTTTGGTCCCTCCCTCTTTTTTTCTATAATGGTAGAGATCTTTTCATGGTGGCAAAATGGATGTCAGTTTCTTCAAGTTTATGCCCCGAGTTCTCTCAGTATATATCTTTCTTAATTATTCTATAAAGTCCTAGTATTGACTCTGATTGGACCAACTTATATCACATGTCATCTTTAAGCCAGTCACAATTCCCAGAAGGATAGAATATGCCAATGAGTGAGCCTTGCACTGACTGACTGACTGTGGAAGCTGAGGACTGTTCCCATATAGACTAAGGGAAATGATTATTTTGCATCAGGCTGTGATTACCAGAAAAAAGTAATGGATGCTGGATAGGCAAATCTAGCACTAGGGTCTTCTCACTAGGGATCAATTGCTTAATCATCACGTAAGCAAGGAATTGGGCTTTTTGTCTTTATATGAGAAAACATTACTTTAAGTCTACCTAAAAAATCAGGGCCTCCCCTGGTGGCGCAGGCAGTTGAGCACCACGCTGTGAAGCTGTCCACAGCCTCTGCAGCGCCAATTCGATCCCGGCTGGCCGGCAAGTGTCCCACATGGCACGGCAGACCTCTCCTGTCACGCCTACTGCTCCCCCTCAGCAGTGTATTTTGTCAGTCTGCCTGTTCTGTTCCCCACTCTGTCTCTGGTGAATCCTCTCACCTTCCCATGCATCTGGCCTTGTACCCAGTTCTTGTATAAATAAATAAATCTTTAAAAGAAATCAGACTAATCAAAAAATTTACTTATGGAATTATCACGAGACTCCTTTTATAGGTGATATAACAACATAATATTTATATCACTCCTACTCTTTCCTTATCAGCAAAGATTTTGTTTTGATTTACCTGTATTTTCAAAAAAAAAAGAAATTTTACCTCATTAATTAGGTACAATATACAGTTAATTGTGCAGCAAGGACAGAGTTAAGAACAGAATAAAGGAAGGTTTTTCAATACATGTATTATTCTTTTTTCTTTTGAGAAGACATGCTTGAAACTGAATTTTAAACACTTCAGCACTGGTGAAACAAATTAATAATGGCTCAGACACAGAGGTGTTGCATATTATTCATGATCTTGAAATTATTAATGTAACACTGAGCCATTATTACCACATATTGCCATCAGAGTAATTAACACATCTTATCTAATAGAAAAGGGACGTCAAATCAAACTAAGAAGTAATTAAGTTACACAACTACACAGCTGAGGTAGAAAGATGCATGTCAAGTGAATTAAAAATCTGCAGCTCACCTAAGTGGTTTTAAACAGCCATGCAGTTATTTGTTATTTACTGCCTAGTTTACCATTGCTAAGTCTCATCACTGTATCATGCCTAAATTTCAATGTACTATGAGGAAATTAAAGAGATTACCAAACTCTAAGTTCCTAAGAATTAATTAGGAAACTTCTGAAAAATCTAGTCTTTTGTCTCCCGTGGATACAATAATTCTGATGAGTTAGAGTGAAGACCAGAAAGATAATTTTTTTTTTTTAACATCCCAGGTGATTTTTGAAGTTGGTGATCCATGGCCTACATTTTGAGGAATTCTACAAAACAGATTTTCACAGGTCCCTTCCATCTGTAATGGTTAATGATGAGATCACTGTTTTTCCTGATATGCTAGAGAGGTTTTATCTATTTACAGTCTGACCTTCTCTCCCCTAAAAAGGCACGGAAAAAGTGAAAAGCAAATGAAGAGAAAATAGCCATTTTCAACTTTTAAGAAACACCACTCAGCTTTGAAATTATTCCAATCCATAACACTCAAGTACAATCACAGGTAGCAAATGAGCTACACTAAAGTCAAAATGCGAGGAACAATTTATAATTTTAATGAAACTAAGAAAACTCTATAATGCATTTTTTTTCCCAAATGCCCTCTTCCTTTTAGACCTGTGATTTCAGGGTGGGGACAAGTCATAGAGAATGTACACAGTCACAAACTTAAAAAGATTTCAATTGCAGTAAATTGTCCAGTGGTAACCTGAGATTTCCCAAAGATCTGAGAATGTCTTTCAAGAATGTAACTGGCATTCATTTATCAGGTTGGAGACTTACTCAATATTTAGCCCATTCATACAGCCGTAGCTAATAGGTAATTCTGCCTGATATAGCACAAACACAGTATAAACATAAAGCAGAATGGGGAGGGAAGCTTTTAGTCTATTTAAATGCATATTTGTTTAGCAATGGGTGAAACACACAAATATCAATTTACACCATTTGTTAACTTATTCATATGTGCATATGTAAAATCATCAACAAATATAGAAGAATAATTCTGAAAAATTCTCTTCTTTCACTTTCCGTCTTCTTTATGTGCACTTTTGACATTTGTGTCTTGAAGACTATGAGAGCCACTTTTTTTAAAGACATTTATCTATACATACAAGAGCTGGGGTACAGGTCAGAGATGTGGGGGGTGAGAGGATTCACCAGAGGGACAAAGTAGGGAACAGAACAGGCAGATTGACCAAAGTACACTGCTGACGGGAGCAGCGGGTGAGTCAGGAGAGGTCTGCTGCACCATATGGGTTGCTCCCTGGCTGGCCAGGGATCGAACTCGTGCTGCAGTGGCTGCAGACAGCCCCATAGGCTGCATCTCAACCCCTTGCACCACCACGGAGGCCCCTCAGAGCCACTTTTTTGAACCAAGCAACATAGTTGTCTAAAGCAGAGTGTCATCACCATCATACAAGTTGTCTGAGATAATGTTAGGCAATTAGCACAGGGAAGATGATGCCTAAGGAAAAAAATCAATGGCCAACATACCGAGGACCCCAGGAAACATGTGCCAGAGCCCAGTGGGGGGAAGGTAGACCCCCCAACCTGCTGCAGGGCTGATAAAATTGCACCCTAGAAGCACAGTAAAAGGGGGGTGACTTAGAAACTGCTGCCTGGACAATAAACCAATACCCAGGAGCACCCGCTCAGTAAACTCCAGAAAAGGACAGAGGGAGCAGAACCCTATACCCAATTAAGTAAGGAGCCCGTGCCTTTCCTTGCAGTTGTTCTTCCCTGGACCCTGACTGCCTGAACTTCTTCGCAGGTGTGCTTTCATTATATCTCTAATAAACTTTACTTTGCCTAAATGTGCATTTGAATTCTTTCGTAACCATAGTCAAGGACGTGGGTATCTCTAAAACTGGAAATAATGATAGAGTACTGTTTGGGTCAGCATCTGATGAGGTCCCTGGAAATCTTGGCTTAAGTAATTACATGACATTCTCACGGACAGTGGAGCTGAGAAGAGATGGTAGAAGAAGAGACTAATAGTCATGCTTGTTGAGGGACTTGTAAGACTTCACAAAATGTATGCTGTGAACCAGGTGAGCTCATTCACTTAATACACAAACCGCATTCAGTTTTAACATGTTGAAATTGTTTTATCTCCTTAAGAACCCAAGTGGAACTGGAAATAAAAACCTCATTTTTACTTTCAATGTCTGTTATGTAGGGATGCACAGAAGTCTGCTTAGGGTCTGGTAACAGAGAATAGATCTACCACCACTAGGTCTAGCTATGTGACCCACTAAAATTGTTTTCTTTGCCTTAGCCATCTATAAACTGAAGATAAGATACAACTTATGAATCAGAATCAAATAGCAAATCATATGTAACACTTCCAGCCCAGCAACTGGACTCAAAACAGTATATAATAAATTTTAGTTATATTACCATTTTTATTATTCATGCATTCATTCCAATAAATACTGAGCACCTACCATGTGCCTGGAACTATACTATAGCACAGATTTCCATATATTGGAGGACCACCTAAATTACTTTAAACACTTCCTCAAATAACAATACTATTTTGTTATATTTTCCTTTAAATTTACTACAATACCCACTTTGGCCTCTCTCTAAACATCCAACCTGTGAAGTCACAGGATTTTAGGATAGTTTTATCTAACACATATTCCTATAACAATTCAAAATGCATGAATGTTTATCCACGAATTACCTAAAGTCATTGGTAGTGGACATATCTCGCTTTGGAGACTATAAAAACAATCTTTCTATCCTCAAAGAGCTTCTATTTCTTAACTGGGGAATTCTGCAAGTACACAGGGGCAGGTCTAGGATCTTGGTAAGAAGCACTTAGAGGGCCTCCCCAGTGGCGCAGCAGTTGAGCAATGGACTATGAAGATGCCCACAGCCCCTGCAGCACCAGTTCGATCCCCGGCTGCCAGCGAGGGTCCCACATGGCACACAGACCTCTCCTGCCACCCGCTACTCCCCTCAGCAGTGTATTTTGTCAGTCTGCCTGTTCTGTTCCCCACTCTGGCTCTGGTGAATCCTCTCATCCTCCTGTACTTCTGATTGTACCCAGTGCTTGTATAAATAAATAAATACATCTTTAAAAAAAAAAAAAGAAGAAGCCCTTAGAGTTCAGCTGTTCGGCCAGGTCAATGAGATGTGTGGCATGACTGAAAGGTGACCTCAGGTAAACAGTTCTGATGGTGAGCATGGAACTGATAGGGAAGTTCAGGATTCCCCTTAATAAACCTGAAACTCACAAGGTAATGTAATTCTTACACTACCTGTGTATCTGCTGTAGCACCCCAAGAATCACATTATGTACGCAGACCAGCATCTGCTGAGAATATATTCCTCCTAACGAAATAACTCATGTATCTCTTCAACATCACCCAGCTGTCATACAGAAATCCCCTTATTGTATTATAAGATAATGTCACTGGCAAAGTACCTGGATTAAGGTACCATTCACATCAACCAAGTGAGATCAAAGTCTCTGGTAATATATACATAAAATCCTCCTCTTAGTCCCTGGCTGCAAAGGGAAAATAATAACAAAAGCTTGAGCATGCAACTCGGGGTTGTGCCTTTGATCCGTCTTCTAAGACTAAAAAGAGATTTCCAAGGATGACCACTCTGAGAGGCCTCCTCCTTCAATCTCCCTTAGCCAGGGTTGAAAGGAAGCACAGCAGTTAGAAGAATGCATCACAGCCAGAGAACACTCATATTTCCCATTCTCAGCATGGTGAGAAATGAAGTGGAAGGCAGGTTTTCCCCAGATTATTTGTTCATTCATTCAGCAAATATTTTGTGGAGCATTATTATTTGCCAAGAATGATGATAAACTCTGGGGAAATACAGATGAATAAAACCACATCTCTGCCCTCCTGGATTTCACACTGTAGTAGGAGTGACACATAAGCAAAAAATGTAATTGCAAATCTGGATGATACGTGCTAAATAGAAATACAATGTAGTGTGGGTAGGGCAATGACAGCAGAGTAAAGCAACTCTCAGCTCTGTTTTAGGAGAGAAGATCAGCGAGAAGAGAGCACACACAGGAATGTAAAAGGATGTTCTTAGTTGGAAAGAGAAGTAAAAGGTGAGGGTGCACATTCCAAGAAAGTATGAAGGCAGAGGAACTGGCATGGTAGGTCCCAGTATGGCAAGTTCTATGGCTAAATGGACAGGCAGAAGCCAAATCATATGGATCCTTATAGGCCCAACTAATGCATTTGTGTCTTCTTTGGGTGAGGGGAAGTAAAGTACTTCTTAATGTTGGATTGATGCTTTTAATTTCTTCAGGTGTGTTTCAGTTTTCAGTGTTGCCCCAGTCCCAGGGAGAGTCTGTAGAATTTTTCCTTCCAGTGGCATTTACTATACTTCGTAATGTCATGTTTTGAAGACTTGGTTGCCAAGACTAACTGAAATTGCCAAGGCATTTGAATTATATAGGAAAGATGGAATAGTTGAAAAAGAAATGGGTGGGTAAGCATATACCCTTAGATGTATGGGGTTTGGAAAGAAACATATTCTGCTCTGTGAAGTACTTCCACATGCCTGCCTCTCAGCATGCTTGATAATTCCATTGCAATAAAGTTCTCTTAACTGAAACCGAGTTAACCAATGTATCGATGGGCTCCATTCCCCTCAGCAAAAAGTTCAGGCTGATGCCCAGGGCAGTGCAGAGTGCTTAGAGGTAATAAGCTCCAAGCACTTCTGGTCTCTACTGTGGTATTTACTTACCAAAAATCAGTGATTTTCAACCACCAACTACTTTAAACCAATTTATGCCAGTTGTAATGCCCTCATTTCTGTAAAATCATACAAGTCAGTTAAAACAAAAAAAAATAGAAGTTTCCATGAAAGCTAAATTAATTGTTTTAGGAATTGTTTTAGGAATACCTGATAAAAAAGAGTCTGAAGAATTTACCAATCACTATAAACAAAGTTACAACAACTGAAAATTACATTATGGTTTCCTTAAAAAAAGGCAAAATCCAATTTGTATAGCTATCATTAAAAAATAGACTCAGTGTTATATCAGTAATAAAAAATATATAAATGTACATTATAAGTTTAAATAAAGTAGAAGGTGTGCAATGATTTTTTTCTTAAACATTTTGAATAACATCCCCCAGTTCCTTTAACCTTTTATCACTCAGTTCCCTCATGTACTAAGCTGGGAGACAATAACACATACCCCACGGAACTACTATGACAATGAGAGTCGAACTTAATGTTATTAAGTTCATAGCACTTACTGTTATTTTGATTTTTATTATCATCATCATTGTATTAGGGATGAAGTTGCAAGGAACTTCCATTTCCACTTTATATATTCCTCTACTATTTAAATTTCTATAATAAGCACCATAAAAATCTATGTTTAGTCAAAATAAGATGTCAATATTTTGAAAATAAATAGGAAAAAAGATCTCTTTATCATAGATAAATAAAAATGATTGGCATATATTAGGAATTTGTTTTAAAAAGAAGAAAAAAACATAACAGATTTTCTGTTTTCACACAGTTAGATTTGTTCAGGTATGATGGTCCACAGTGTATTTACTGGAAGAAACATTCAGGAGAGGATGTTCAGATGAGAAACTATGTCCGGAAGTCAATCACATGATGTTAGAGGCCTCGTGCTGGTCTTCATAAAAGATGCACTTCATGGCACAGAAGTGCTTATTTCTTTTTTTTTTTTATAATAAATTTTATTTTTATATTCCCCATACAATTTCAACCCCTTTTTTCTTGAACTACTTTTGGATGTAACAAACCCAGAAAAACAGCCCAACATGCAGAACAATTACACTAATAAATGACAATAAATGGACCTTTCTATTATCCTCAAAGACCACCACAGTCTTTAAACACCCTTGTACACCATGTTCAAACTAGTTCTACAGTTCATCACAGATCTCTACTGAAGCTTTGCTTGGACAGAGTCAGCAGGCAAGTGCAATTGTGGAGTAAAGACAGGTAAAGAGGCATGCGTTGGCCCTTTTTTTTTTTTTTTAATCAACTCATCAGTTTTTCAGGATGAAGCTTCCGAGGTTTAAATACTCTGTCTATTTTTCAGTGTGTCTTTGTGTTTGTGCACAAGTGTTAATAACAGTTCAGCAGATAAATACCGCAAAACACTTTGCATGCTCAAATAAAACAATAGCTTCTCTATTTTTAGAAGTGCAACTAAATGAAAAACACAGCCAGATCTCTTTCCTATATAATCCTGTCTTCATCCAAACCTTCTGGCCTCGACTCCCTCACCTCCACAAAAAATCTCAAAGTACCTAACATGATTACTCAGATGATGAACAGAAATTGGAGCACCGATCTCTGAGTCTGACTCATTCTTTAACAAAAGCTTTGTTACGGGGCTACTTGACCAAACTCACAAAAGCCACAGTAGAATGCACACTTTTGTGTTCCTTTTTTTAAAAAAAAAAAAAAAGATTTACTGAGCCTCCCCTGGTGGCGCAGCTGTTGAGCGCTGGGCTGTGGAGCTGCCCACAGCCTCTGAGCCAGTTCTACCACCGGCCACCGGCAGGGGTCTCACATGGCGCGCAGACCTCTCCTGCCGCTCCTGCTGCTCCCCTCAGCAGTGTATTTCACTGGTCTGCCTGTTCTGTTCCCCGCACTGGCTCTGGTGAATTCTCTCGCCCTCCCGCACACTTCTGACTGTGCCTAGTGCTTGTGTAAATAAATGGATAAATCTTTAGCGAAAAAAAAAATTTACTTATTTATTTATATAAGAACTGGGGTACAGGCCAGATGTGTGGGAGGGTGAGAGGATTCACCAGAGACAGAGCAGGGAACAGAACAGGCAGACTAACGAAATACACTGCGGAGGGGAGCAGCGCGCAAGACAGGAGAGGTCTGCTGCGCCGTGTGGGACCCTCGCCGGCTGGCCAGGATCGAATTGGTACTGCAGAGGCTGCTGACAGCTTCACAGCGTGGTGCTCAATCGCCTGCACCACCAGGGGAGGCCCCACTTTTGTATTCTTCACCAAGCATATAGACTACAAAAATAGATGAAACAGTCTAAAATCTTATACAAGAAATTTCTTATGCCCCAGCTTTCGTTACTCCCAAGATAGATATGCTTTATCTCAATTTGCTATGGTTGAGCAGTTCCCAATGTTCCAAACAATTCATGTCTGCTAGTCACACATACACAAAAGATCAAGGTACTTTCTTTTACCACCCAGACTTTGGAGTCTGACTATGATATTTTATTTAATATCTACATTGATTAATAAACCTACTACTTACCAAATTTCTTTTGTTCTAAATGAAATGAAAGTGAGAGGGAGATGATTCAGACAATTCCAGTTTCTCATGTGATTTTTATCAATGGATATTTAACCACATAGTGCCTGATAGTAGCCTTTCTAAGTTAATATCCACTATTTAGTGATGTATGATCTTAAATAAATTAAGTGATTTCTTTAAAGCTCAGTTTCTCAGATGTAAAATAAATAAATAATACTAGCTTCTAGGAGTGGGTAAATCAGGCACAAGGGAACAATTGTATGGTGAAAACTTGACTTTCAATGGTGAGTTTAATGTGTTATATATAGTGATTAAGAAAATGATTCATAACTGAAACTTATGTTAGGATATAATGCACTTTGATAAAATAAATTTTTAAAAAATAATAGCATGTACCTCAATACACTACTGTGATGAGAAAAATGTTAATAATACATGCCATTGCAAATTCCAGAGCTCTTTTCATGTGAAACTAACAATGCCTGGCATATTATGGACTCCTAAATAGTGAGAGGGAATACCGTTTACAACACTGAACTACACCTGGGAGTCATTAAAGTAAAAGCATTCATCAAGTAGTTGCTTCTGTTATAGTTCTCAAAAAACTGTAGCTATACATTCTAATGTCTGATGTACTTTCTAATAACAAAACTTTAAGGTGGGCTTAGTATTTTCATGTCCAATCACAGGTGACAATCCAAGACTCATTCATGCAATGGAGGCCCCAAGACCAATGCTGTAAAATAGCTTATCTGTAGCTTACGATGCTGCAACAGGCTGCATTTGACAGACGAATTTTATTGGCAAAAGTCATAAGTTTATAAATGGTTGTGTCTAGCAACAGATGTATACTGCATGCATCTGACCCATTACCACTAATGTGCTTTTAATTTTAGTATATTTGATACTTAAGCCTTTGTTTTCCTCTTATCTCTCATGTCACCACAGCCATATAAAACAAAACCCCAATATTCCCACTTATTTCACCACCAATTGGAAATCATGTTTTGTCAGTTTTTCTCAGAATTCTAGAAATGCCCTGAATATAGACTATAATGGCACTGACATGTTTTTATGACTTTTTTTTTCTTTATTCCTCTTTCATTTGTCCAACCTTCTACTATCATCACCACACTTACCTCAGCTGCCTACACTTTCAACTCAAGGCAATTAGAGGAAGCATAGTTATTAAAATTTTTTAAAGACTGCTTAAAGAGACAAATATGACAGTTTTTCTAAGAATCAAAACAAGTTTCTTTCACTTTGTCACTTTCCATCACAGAGCGTTGTGATTGCATTTGCACAGTGAATTTCAACAGCATTCCAAATTCCCTGTGAGGTGCTACGGAAAGGGATAAGTGAGAATCATTATATTATCATTATTATCATTATCAATAGTATTCTTAATTACAGTCTCCCTTTGTGGGAGACACCTTCTCTTTTGAAGAACAAAATCAAAACAGAATTCTCTTTTTTTTCTTCTAGGTGATCATTCTAAATAATAAGACTACAAATTATTTTCAATTTTGAGGACATATCAATGCAGTGAACAAACTGAACTATACTTAAAATAGACTTGGCTTCCATCCATAGGGAAAGGCAGCTCCAGAATTTTTACGGACAGCAATCTGATTGGGAGGGGTGGTAGGAACTTATCTTGAAGCTGCATTGGAAGTCACTTTTATTTTTACTTTTATTGTGTATGTTTAATCAATGCAATGAGTGCTAAGGAAGAAGGTGGATAGACATTACTGATGGGGTAAGCATTTGTCCAGCAGCTGAAGAGTGCAATTGAAGAGTACCTTTGCTTTCCTCTTATTTCTCATGTGCACCTAAAGAGTGAAACGTGGAAGCAGAAGCCCAGTTACCACCCCTGTCAGGACAGACAGCCACATCAAATGCATATCCCTTTTCGAGTTGGGTTGATTCCATATACTCTAAACTCTGAGAAAGCTGACTGCATATGAGATTGTGAACCATCAACAAAGTGCCTGGCTTCTATGAAGCTCTTTATAAATATCTGCTAAATGAAGCTGAATCAGAGTCTCTGCAGAAATCTGTGGCAAATGGCTCCAACTATATATATATATATATATATGTATATATATATATATACATATATATATATACACACACACGCACACACACATATATTCAGAAGCTTTAAAAGTTATATAAGCAATGCATGTTCACAGTGGAATATAAGAAAAAGTTTGTTAATAGAAAAGGAGAAGACAGAAATACCTTCTAAGACTTCAAAGTTATTTTTCTCAGTTTTGTTAACATTATGAGAGTTAGATATGATACTATTTTCTTCTCTACTATCCATATTTTTCTACCTTAAAAAACACAGTTAATTACACATTGCTTGTAACATTTTAAAAGTCAATACTTATTTAAAACATCTTTCTGCTACTTTGGTGGCCACCTTGCCTAACTCAAGATAATTGCACTTATCTTGATCTACTGTTGGAAAACCTGTTATTTATAAGATAAAATATAACTAGACAGGGTGCCTCCCCTGGTGGCACAGTGGTTGAGCGCTGGGCTGTGAAGCTGTCCGCAGCCTCTGCAGTGCCGATTCGATCCCCAGCCCCCGGGCGAGGGTCCCACATGGTGCAACAGACCTCTCCTCCTGCGCCCGCTGCTCCCCTCAGCAGTGCATTTCGTCAGTCTGCCTGTTCTGTTCCCCACTCTGGCTCTAGAGAATCCTCTCACCCTCCCGCGCTTCTGACTGTACCCAGTGCTTGTATAAATAAATACATAAATCTTTAAAAATATATATATAATTAGATGGTTTCCATTTCATTAAAGACTATTATATATATTTTATTATATATATTTTAATGGCTTAAGAGTATTCCTTAGAGTTCAGACTTCATTATTCTTGTATAATTCTTGGAGAACTATAAATAATCCTGAAGTGAACATTCATTAGAAACTATAACTAATACTGAAATGAACATTCATCTATATATCTTTCCATGGATCTCTAATTTTGCTTTCAGCATAATTCCTAAATGGAGAAAGTCTGGATCAAAGGGGAAAATTTTATTTTATTTTATTTTTTAAAGATTTATTTATTTATGCATACAAGAACTGGGGTGCAGGCCAGAGGTATGGGGGGGTGAGAGGATTCACCAGAGACAGAGCGGGGAGCAGAACAGGCAGATGGACTGAAGTACACTGCTGAAAGGAGCAGAGGGGGAGTCAGGAGAGGTCTGTTGCACCATGTGGGTAGCTCCCTGACTGGGGATCAAACTCGTGCCGCAGTGGCTGTGCCACCAGGGAGGCCCAAAGGGGAAAATTTTAAAGGACAACAATTATCCTTTTACTGAGTGCTTACTATGTGCCAGGAATTTACTAAGTAATAATTCATTTAGTCTTTACAAAATTTGATGAGTTAGATACTATTATTGTCCCACTTTATAGATTTTGAGACTGAGTGTGAGACACTGGCATTCCAGGAGCCTCAGGCAAATTCAAACTAGCAAACTTACCTGGCCTGCTCACATATAAGTTAATCAATGGTCAGGAGATGCAATTGCTATGACTGGAGATCAGAAAGCTCAACCTCCAATAGACATTAGAAATTAATCAAACACACCCTTTGCTACTACTAAAAAGGCCAATATACTACTACTGCAGTCTTGAGAAGAAGAATGTGCTTTGGCACAGTGGGGAGGTAAGTTCTCACTCTCCGGAGTTGTGTAGTAGGAATGAGTACCAAGTAGAGAAAGGAGCAAACATAGGATCTTTCAGCTCATTAAAATTTTAGCCATGTTCACTTTTCATGGGCCAGTTCAGCATTAACCACTTGCAGTCATATAAAGTGAGGAGCAGAAAAAATAATACAGTCAACTGAAAGAACTGGGCTCTGGGTTTTCAAAATCCCTCTATCTACTGGAGAGGCCAGTTCTAGGAATCAGATTTTAATGCCCAGTTTTAATAATTAGAAAGACAATTATTTTTTTAAAAAAGAAAAAACCTTGAGAATCTCCTGATTTAAGAGAAAGCACATTTGGAAGGAAGAAAGAAAATTCATAAAAGATCAAAAAAGATTTCACAAATTATTTCTTAAATATACACAATGACATAATGCAAACTAAAAATAAACTGAACTGTACACAAATTTTCCCATCCTCCTCTGTCCTCCCACCCTTCTTCTGCTTCCATGTTCTTCAGTAAGTTACCAAGGAAATAAATTCTTCCAATAACTGTGTCTCCATCTTCCACTAGCCACACCCCAAAATGGTCTGTTTCACTTAAGACTTCCTCTGGAGTCTCTTGAACTCTGGGGCAATGTGTTGAGTTATTTAAGAAGCCACAATTTTTTTAATTGATTAAGCAGATGTGTAGATGTGTAGCCTTCAGAAAATGCCTCTGAGGTCTATTCTGCCATCTGTATCCAGACCTCCAGAGGATTGAGTACTAATATCTTGGCCCAAATCAGTAACAGAAGTTTGTCTGGTTTCAGGACTCTGTCATCAGGATTACAAATTGACCTGGCCCATTTCCCGATCTAACAAGCCTTGGAAGAGTCAAATATTAACAACCAATGAAGACTTTATTCAAAATATGCCAAGAATATGTCAACCACATCATACCTCCTGGGTTTTACAAGCAATTGGCTTGACTTTGAACCACTATTATCTTTTCTGCCTGAAAAAACACTCAGATGATATGTGAATGTGAATGCTATAGGTGTGCAGTCAAGAGGTTATTACTCTGAGTGGGTCTCTTCCCTCCTGCAGTTGTAGGAGTATTGATCAAGAGTTTCAAATTTAGGTATTCTGAGAGTACGTAAAGTGGTTTAGGCAGTTTGGCATAGAAATGTCCATTAACACAGCAATGAAAGAGAATATATTGATTCCTACTAACATTTCACCTCCTCTCACTACTAATTGGTTTGTTTCAGAGAAAAAGCTGTGTGAGATGTATTGAGAAATGTGACAGTTCATCATAGCAGACAGAGGTAGCATCAGATCAGATAAGCCTGTGTTAGATGCCAAGCCAGCATTTACAATCATGACTTACTCCAGCTCCTAGTCTTCTGTCAAAAAGGGACAATGAAACCTATCTCAAAGGACTAGAGTGAGGAGTCAATAAGAACCCATATGAAAACTGCCCACTGCTGAGCACTGTTCAATACAAGTTACTTCTCTTCCTTACTAAAGCACAAAAGGGGAGGGGTGAGAAAGTTGTCACATTTTGTGAGAGAGAGAGAGAGAGAGAGAGAGAGAGAGAGAGAGAGAGAGAGAGAGAGAGAATAGATATGTATACAGATATCAACATATAGAGAGCCACTTTCATGGATAATAGGGTCAGGGCACTGTCAGATGATGCAAAATGGGACCCACCAAGATACCAAATCCTCACCAAATGGAACTGGAGTTTCCTGTTGAGGTGATGTCAGTTTTTGAATATCTGGATGTGTTAACAATTCCAGCAGCCCAGTCACAAAAATCAACACCTGCCCACTAGCCTCAGGCAGGCTAAATTTTGCCTGTTTCAAATTAGAATCTGCCCACTGAGCTAACAGAAATAAAGCCAAAGGACAGCAAATTGCCTCAGAATATATGCTTACCTGACTGGTTGGCGGTAGCCATTTTCAGTGCTATGTGTGAAGCTGTTAACTAGGAACCATCTTGGGTGTGGAACCAGAATGTGAGCATATATTTTAAATGCAATGATGTAGGGGTAGGCTGTGATGATAGGAAGAAAAGGGTCAGTGTCCTGGGTAAGTGGAATAAAAGCAATTAAAATTTCAAAGAACAGAACCTACTCTTCTAGCTATTAAAAAGGTTGCCCTCATTCCCCATCTAAGTCTGTATCTTATGTTATTCTCTTCAGACTAATAGGTACACAGCAGTGAGCACACAAGATAGGAAGAGTCTGTTTAAGCGCCCGAGCCAGGCAGACCATCTGTCAGCATGATTAATGTGCTGGTTAACATTTGGCTGTTCTTTCCTTAGCATGGAAAATGCATCCAACATATCACCTTTGTTCAGCTACTGCATGGCTGAGCCAAGATCAGCAATGCACCTCAGTCTTTAATGACACTCTGGGGCTCTTAATCTTCCTGAGCCTCTATTAGGCAAACTTCTTGGCTTGGAATCATAGAAAAGCTGGTAGCGGGAAGCAGCAGCAGCGGCAGCAACAGCAGTCATAACTGAGCTCACCTTAACATAATCAAGTTCTTAAAATGGAAAGGCTTTTGCATTCAAATCAATTCTGCATGCACATATCAAGTGCTAAAAGGCATTATTAGTGTTGAGAAGTTTGAGAGAAATGGGTTCCAATTCTGTCTCCACCATTTACAAACAGTATAATCTTAAGGAAATTACTCAACCTTTCTAAGTCATATCAACTTAATTTTAAAACATTTGCCTACTGATTCAAGTAATGTATGTCGAGTACTTTGCACATAGCTTGGCACATAGTAAATGCTCAATAAATGATAATTATTATTCTAGAATTGCCCGATGGGATATTGGGGGAAGAGAGGGTAGAGAGGTCAGTGTAAAGAAGGAAAAGATGCTGACCCAGTTCTCAAAAAGTTTAGTGAAGGATGCTGAGGGCAACACTTTCAGCTATAATAATGCAGCTATGAGCAAAGCTTGGCTCTAACAGGATTATAAAGACAGTATGACGTAACTTACAGAGAAGGGATCCATTGCAAAACAGGAAATCTGAACAAGTTTCTATTGAGTAGATCATACTCCAGCTGGGACTTCAAAGATAAACAGAATTTAAAGAGATAGTGATGAAAGAAGAGGGTATTTTAGAAAGAGAAAACAGCACCAGCAAAGGTTTGGAAAGTAATGGTAAGGCAACAGATTTGTAAGGTTGGCATCGATTATGGGTAGGGTCAGAAGGATGGGCAGGAAACCGATTAGAAACTCCTGGATACCACACTGAGGAATGGGACTTTATTCTACAAGTAATGGAAAGTCATCAGCATTTCAGGGTAAAGGAATTACCAGTCTAGATGAGATTAGGAGACATATTTCTTTTTTTTTTTCTTTTTTCTTTTGTGGTTCTGGTATGTATTAAGAATACCTATTAATTGAATGGGTTTGCCTGCAACACAGCAAGGAAGTTCCCAGAAGGAAGAAACTCTGACCCCCCATAGCCAACAGATAAAGTCCCCAATCCTGGGTGGGGGGGGGCTTACAAAGGTTTGTTAACAAATACGTGAAATCCTGAGTTGTTTCATTAATGCTAACAGCTGACCCTCCACCACTGGGCAACCCCAAGGCAGATCCCAAAGCCCAAGTCAAGCAGAGAATTGAGGGTAGGATGTGAGACTTCAGAGGAGGGAAAGTCACTTAATTCTTAGAGTTTATAGATGCTGAGGAGTTTGAAAAGGCCACTGCATGGAAAAGCCAGTCCCAGTAGCAATCACTGGTATAAGGTAGGTTGTGAACTTATTCCATCCTGATCCACAAGTGGTAGTCAAGGCAGGGCAGCAAAGAAGGATAAACCTAGCAGTTGGCTAGGCTGTTAGATGGGAGCAGTGGGGGTACTTCTGGGAGTCTCTCTTACCACAGCAGCTAGGATTACAAAGTGCAAACTGCTATGTTTCCCCCCTTCCCTAACGTTTCTGTCCCAACCAAATGCAAACTAGAGAAAATTCAGAATGACTTTAGTATGAAGCTGAGCTGTTGGATTCTTTGTCTCAGTCCTAGAAAAGTACAATACTTGGATCTAATTCTAAATTCCTAGCAAGGGGAGCGGGGAGCAGAGACTATAGCTACATAAGTCTCTGTATAATGATCATCTATTCTAGATGGTATAGGTAATGATAACAGTTATAGTGATGACAGATTTCTTGGGTTATTCACTCAACTCTCAATAAACTCTATTTCTCCAGAAACAACACTGACCACTTGTACTAATTTGCTAGGGTTGCAATAGCCAAATACAACAGATTAGGTGGTTAAAACACATATTTGTTTTCTCATAGTGCTAGAGGCTGGAAGTCCAATATTAAGGTGTGAATCAGCAGGTGTGATTTCTTTTAAGGCCCTTCTCCTGGGCTTTCAGTTGGCCACCTCCTCACTGTGTCCTCACATTGTCTCCCCTTGGTGCACGCTGGCCCCTGCTTTCTCTCTGTGTGTACAAATTTCCACTTCTTGCAAGGACATATCAGTCAGATCAGATTAAGGCCCACTTGAGCAACCTCACTGTACCATAATTACCTCTCTGAAGGCCCTATCTTCATATATAGTCATACTGAGAAGTACTGGATAGAAATTAGGGCGTGAGCATAGGAATTTGGGGGGTGGACATTACTCATCCCCCTAACACCACCTATTCTAGCAGATACTCCTACCACGTAACTCCCACCCTACCCTGAAGTAGAGTTTATGCGATGAAGGTGAACACTTGCCCAACTGTGACATAACAGAGTCGCTCTCCTGGGAACTGGGGTTTGGAATTAAGAGACAGCCAGTCACTTTGAGCTTGTGTTCTAAGGCGGTACAAAATGAACTTTTTCACACATCAGGTGAACCAGACAGAGCACAAACCAGGAGATAAAAATGAGGACTACCAACCAGAAAAACAGAGCTTAGAAAAAAGATTTTTATATTCTCAGCGATGTTGAGGTTTGTATTTCCAGGACAGTAAGGGAATCTTTGTTCTTAAGAGACAACCACAAGGTGTGGTAGGGACGACGATGGTGATGTCAATCAAGACATCCCCAGACTTGGATTCTGACCAGTCTTTCTTTACCCACAGGATAACCAGAGTAACTGCTTGCCTTATCGCAATAACTCTCAATAGATACTACTGGCATTTTAGAACCCAGCTATGCAAGATAGTATCCTCCCTATACCCAATCACATCTCCATTGCTTTTATTTAGGCTCACTTATTCTAAATGTCTTCACTCACTGAAAGAAAGGAAACTGCTTTGTATTATCAACATGAAAGGACATTCTGTCCTTGAAGAGCAATTAACCCAAATTCTTCCCCTCTCTTCTCCAGGATGATCAAATTAGATTCTGTTAGCCTTTCCTCAAAAGAAATATTTTTCCATTCTTTTAAGCTCTGGCTGTTTCTCAGACTTCTCTATTCTCTTCAAGGGTCACTGACCATACGTGGACTCCACTAAAGGGTAAGACCAAAGCTGAAATAATGTAAAAATGACTTACTGGTGCTGTGTGACTTATTTTTCATGCTGCATTAAGGATTATGTTCCCCTTTTTCTTTCCCCACAAAAGTAAAATGCACACTTGGGGTCTCCCTGGTGGCACAAGGGGTTAAGCCTCAGCACTATGAAGCTATCTGCAGCCACTGCAGCATGATTTGGATCCCCGGTCAGGGAGCTGATCCAAATGGTGCAGCAGACCTCTCCTGTCTTGTCCGCTGCAATCCTCAGCAGTGGATTTCAGTCAATCTGCCTCTTCTGTTGTTCTCACCCTCCGCACCTCTGGCCTGTACTGCAGTTATTGTATGCATAAATAAATAAATCTTAAAAAAATATATACACACTAGCTATTCACATTCAACTTACATTTAACTATGACACCCTGATATTTTTTGTCCTGCCTAAACTAAGTCAGCTTTTATCCTCACATAATTTGCTTAGTTCTGGGGGTTTTGTCATTGTTGTTGTTGTTTGTTTCTTTTTTATTACAAGGCATTTCATTTAGGTCTTTTATTTCCTCTTTTATTTTTCTTTTGTAGAACCAAAAAATGAAAAATGGGGGGTAGATTACCTAGCTCAGGAGTAGTACACTGACTGCTATGGATCAAATATCACTTATAGATGCAGTTTCTATGATAGGATATTTTTAAGTGTGTTTGAAGTTGAGTTTTTAAGTGTATTTAAACCTTTAGGCCAGGTTTACATGCACTGTCCAATTGTCACAGATATTATCTCTACTTTTGTTTTAGGTTTTTTTCAGACTTCTACTGGCAAGTTTGAACTCCCAAATTCAATCAACTCACATAAAACAAAAGATGGAAGCTGGAGAGACAAGACTTTGCCAGGTCACAGAGCTACCCAAACCCCATCTTTGGAGCTCCTAATAAACCACTCCAGACTCAGCATGTTTATTGGCTAATTGTAATGGTCAGGGAGGAAAAGAGTCAAGTAATGAAGCGTTTTAGGTATTTCAACTGATATTTTTGATGATGACCAAACAAGTGAAGATCACTCTAAGATAATAAGCACAAAAGTCCAATCATGTTTGAAACTTTGATTTTGACAAAAGGCTGAACCCAAGGTCATTACCACTGTCATTGCCACACACAGGCTCAGAGTTTCATTTCCATCTCTGAAGAACCTCTCCCCACCCAGAGGTCTTAAGAGAATCATGAAAGTGCTGAGTTTTAAACAAATACAATAAATTTAACATACACTTCATGAACTGTAAAACAATACTTTACTACCGCTCTACAGGAAGACTCACTTCCAAGGTTTAGGTAATTAACAGTCAGTTGAAGTTTAGAGGACTTGCATCTGAACTATAATTTTCAATGACATTTGTAGGGGAACAAATTGATTAACTAGAGAAAGCCAGCTTCCCTGCTGTGGAGAGAAAGTTTACTTGCATTCTCAGGTCTGTTCTCTTTGACATATCTATCAAGATTGCTAATGACCAACAAACCACATGCCTTGTGAAAGGAGGTACAGATGCTCTAATGATGCCAATTATAAACCAAATACTGTACTAAACAAAACAAGAGAGGAGAAACTGGATGAAAGATCAATAGAGGTAATTAGAGTTCTCCTCTACAATATAGAAATGATTTCCATACTTCTCTTATTTCACAGTGCTCACTCTATAGATTGCTTTTCTTTTCAGCTCATTATAGCCAACCCAAAGGGATAAAAATTAAAAAGGACAACGGAGAAGAGGTCAAGAGGCTTCTTAATCATTATTCTGTCTGCATCAAATCATAAAAAAAAATTCTACCCATCACATAACTGTGGCATAGTCTCTCATGTTATTTGGAAATATATTTTGTACACCAGAGCAATTGGCTTTACTGAATATGAGAACCTCAGGCCCAGAATCAGAAAAACAGACTTTTTTATAGTTATTTTTCCTCAATACTATATTTGAAGTACAATAATAAGTACTTATGAAGCTGGAATCATTTGTGTTGATTCTAACTAGAAACCAAAACCAGTGGGTGAAAGATTTATGAACTTGCCAACAAGTCCAGACACAGCCTGGGGTTAAGTGAAGCTATGAACCACCAAAACGTTAATACTGCAAATACAGTTCCTCTACTCCAAGGAATCCAAAGCCATGGTTGAGGGCCCACTTTTACTCCATGCCTTGAGCCCCACCCCTTTGCTTCTGTTTTTCCCATTTCATTTCATTCAAAAGTTTTTAGTACACACTTACTAGGGCAGTGCTTGTTCCTGTTTTGAACTCATTTCTCTGCCTTTCGTTTATTCTTTGTCATCTTTTTCTTCTCCCAGAAGTCTAGCCAGAGTCCCTCAAAACCCATAATGTCACCATCATGATGGTTTTGTTACAGGGCAGGGAGAGGGGCTGGGGACCACCCTGTTACAGTATTAGGGCCCAAGCACTTGACTATAGGCTCTGCCAACTCTGCAGAGACTTTTGAGACTAACCTGCTCCCATCTCCATGAATCTTAAAAGTATCTACAACTACAAAAGACAGGGGTTTTTTGATGGGGAAACATTTGAGTACCTGGCTGCCAAGAAAAGCTTTGAAATACAATGGTGAGTCATAAGGCAGTAATTTCCATGTTGTTAAAAATGGCAGAATTTTACAAAGGCACCCTGTTCAGGACTACTCTGTACAAATAAATTTTAGTTTTGACTAATTCCTAACCTCTTCATAAGCAAGTATTTTCCAGATAGAATTATACTATAGACAAAGAAAGACACAAGAAAAACAGAATATATGCTTCATCTGCTTCAAGTTTTCTGAGGATTCAGGACACACCTTCTTGTCTAGTTTAATAATTCACCATCTTTCCTCCTACCTACTTAATAATCTACAACTGATCCTCCCTCTGATCTTACTTCCTTTTAGTTCAATATCCATGGGCTCTGATGAAATCATTTTCCTGCCTGAAATTCTTTCTTCAGAAAAATTCTACCTCCTCTAGAACTGCTTTCAAGGTCCTTCACAATCTGATTTTACCTTCCTTATTCATATCACTCCATCATCAGTACAATGTACCATAGTTAAACTCCCCACTTCTCCCTAAAGAGAGTAAGGTTTGCCCCTTGCTAGATACTTGCTAGATATCTACTTGCTAGATACTCCACTTGCATGTCTTTCTCCTCTTACCCTAGCAAATTTCTGCTTAGTATTTAAGATGGTGTGTCTGAGAGTGTGCAATCCTTTGGGAGAATTCTCCTGCTTCACCCACACACACGACTTATTAATCACCAGCTAGAGAGCTGTATCCTTTACCAGAGTAGTAGGTCTTCACAACTAAGAGGTACCTCCTTCATCTCATATCTTCTACAGTTACCATTATTTTTGTCGTGGGTGAAATTTTCAATAATTATTTGTTGCATGACTGAATGCAGAAAGTTAATTATAACTTATACAGTATTTATGTAAAACAAATTACATTATAAAGTGACTTATGGATTACAGGATGTTTTCTGTTGCATTCTCAGTGCAACCTCACAAAGGAATGTGTGCCCTATTAAGCCAACTAGTAAATTATACCAAGTGGGTGTTCAAAATTAGCACCAGCATTCAGGGAAGAATGCAAAGATTTGGGGAAAGGGATATACAATGAAAATTTGAAAAGTGATAGTGAAGCAGAGATGTTTCATGATGCCAGATATTAAAAAAAATCTAAATCTGCTTTGACATGGCTATATTAGGAATTCAAAAGACTTACTTTCCAAGTGAATCTATATTTTCTTTGACTCAATGTTTTCCCATCTGAAAGGCTGAAAACTGTTCTGGTAAAAATAGCATATGTTCAGGTCATATTTGAATGTGGCTGAACAGTTCCATTAAAGTCAAACAAAACCACTAGTCTTGACTGGCTTAGAAGCACCGTAGTTTTATTGATCATGATGCAATCTGTGTCATAAATGATCACTGATCAGTTTTCCCAGGCTATCATCCTTTCATTTCTCCATGCACAACGAAACTTAAATTTGTGCTGGCAATTCCAACATAGTAGGTTTCTTTTTTTTTCTTATGAGAGAGATGAATACATGTCATAATATTGTGTTTTTGCTGTTGCCAAAAAAGAAATTGTAGTTTTTGTATCATAATTAGTTGTAAATACCTTTCCTTCCCATTTAATGTTCTGTTCCTAAATCCTCTCTATTTTCTAATCCCTAGTATATGCACACTACCCAAAATAGTAGGCCAAGAGACATGACTAGAAAAATCAAAAGTTCACTGTTTGTTAGTATTTGTCAGTTTGAGGAAAAAAGGACAGTATTTTTCAGTAAAGGATTATAGTGAATTACTTGATAAATTTGTTGGAAAAAAATTCATATTTGATTACAAATTTTCCAATGTTACTCTCCATAAAGATGTTGATACACCCTAATAACATGCTAGACAGACTATATAATGTAGTGGTTAGGATCAGCAATGTGACTTTAAACAATTACATTAACTTTTGAAAACTCTTAATAAGATGAAAATGTCAGAATGTCAATGTTAAAGGCTTATATAAGCATTGCATTATATAATTTATGTGAAATATTTAGTATCAAATGTTTGCTGTTATTTTTAATCGCCTATCCCTTAACTCAAAATAAAACAAAACCAGCCTCTTTCATTCTATCATGTACAGAGAACTGTCCTATTCCTTTTCTGAAAAAGTCCTTTCAAGTAGGCATAGTCTTATATGAATAAAAATCCAAAACACCTCCTGTTTGCCGAGGAAGCCTTTTTCCCACGTTATCCCTATACCCTCTGTCTCCTGTACTCTGGTGTCATTGGTCTCATGACTAATATCAAGAGAATATCACTACATCTCTCCTCCAGGCCGGCTTCCTGCTAAACCAAACACAAAACATGGGAAGATCCTTCTACCTTGTTCTAAAGGTAGCAAATGACAGCATCTTCCCTCCACAAGTCCACTCTTGTCCCATGAACCAACATGCAGCCCCAAACGCCTTCAAAAGAGCCAGTGTAGACTCACTCAGGTACAAACCTCTCTGTTTAACATCTAATTGTTTTAAAACAGTAAAAGATGTAAGTGAAGAAATATTCACAAGGAAAAAAAAGTAATGTAATGTACCAGACATAAAAGGATCTGGCTCTTGTACCCTGCCTATAGTTTCATCAACTGGAATAACCCTCAAAGGCATAATCAGCAATATTGTCCCCAAAGTTCAGGGTACTAGTTGACTTGCTTCTGCAATGAAGTGTCTATAGGGGCACTTTCCTTCAGACAATATACAAAACATAAGGTGATAAAACTAATGGTGGATGTAACTAATTCTCCGTTCAAACCTAGAGGGCAAGATGGTACTGTTAGGCAGGTGGCAAAAGAAAAATGAAATCCAAATGGAGTGTACATTTACATTCACAACATTAAAATAGAACAAACTTTTGAAAGCAAAGATGAATCCAGGTCTGCATGGTCACTATCACCCATGGGCAGAAAAAAATAAGACTACTGTGAAAAAGAAAATAGGAGTATGGGAGGGGCGGAGCAACATGGCGGCGAGGAGACGCTGCGAGTAAAATCTCCCATTAAAAAAAGTTAATAGGGGGCCTCCCCGGTGGCGCAGCGGTTGAGCGCTGGGTTGCGAGGCTGCCCGCAGCCTCTGCAGCGCCGGTTCGATCCCCGGCTGTTACCCGGCCACCGGAGGAGGGTCCCACATGGCGCGCAGACCTCTCCTGCCGCCCGCTGCTCCCCTCAGCAGTGTACTTCGGTCCTTCTGCCTGCTCTGCTCCCTGCTCTGGCTCTGGTGAGTTCTCTCACCCTCCCGCGCTTCTGACTGTACCCAGTGCTTGTATGAATAAATAAATAAATAAATCTTTAAAAAAAAAAAAAAGATTAAATTTAAAAAAAAAAAAAAAAAGTTAATAGGGAGGAAAAGCGGCAGGTCCCAGTGAGAACTGGGACACGGAAGATAAACAGACGACTCCAGCAAACTGCCCAAAGAAGAAAGTTGCCATAAAAGAGGACGAGAAGGGAGGGAAGCGCAGAACCCTGCTCCCCTCCCCCGCCCACAGAGGCGGCACTCTCCGACTGGCAGAGAGGAGGGAAACAACAAACCAAAACGGCCAACAAGAACAAAGGAAGCAGCAAGCAGGACTGTGAGTGAAAAGGAACTATTGCAGCCACCACACCCCGTGAACGGGAGCTGTGGAGAACCCTGCAGGATCCGCCGCGGAGGTGAGCTCCAGGCGCCATTAAAGAGAGCCCCGCCCCCCAGGAGGAGACCAGCACCAGCACACAGCCCCGGCCCCCGGTAAGCTTGCACGGAAAGCGGCGCGCTGAAAAAGCAGACGCGGATCCGGATCGGATCGCAGCTGCCCAGGTCCCCGCGCCTGCGACCTAGGCTTGCGGGGAGACGCGTGGAGGCCCTCCCTGAGTGAGCAGGAACAAGGCGCCCAGGCAGGGGAGCGGGATTCAAAAGGCGCCATTCCCGCGCCACTGATCTGGGCTACAGCCCGCGTCCTGGAACTGAGGGCTTTGGAACTGAGACCCGGGGCACGAAATTAGGGGCGTGGGTTCCCCACGACGGTGGGGCACAAGGAAGACACAGCACCCCAAAGCCGTTGAGGTGTACCCTACCATCCCCGCTCTGCTCCCTGTCCCACGGGGTGGAAAATCAGCTCCCCAAGGGCTCTAGGAGAGATCTCTGGCGCCACCTAGCGACTTGAAGCCAGCAGAGGCTCCTGAAGGAGCTAGTGGCCAGCTGGGGAGTTAGCCCACACCGGGCCCCTTCCGAACAAGTAGTCTGAGCCCACAGGGAGAGCGAGCACCCACAGCCGGGGCAGACCAGGCGCGCAGAAGAGTGTGCCTGAGACCAGACGCGCAGGGAGTGTGTCCCACATCACCATTTTAGAACAGGGACATTTCTTCAGTAAAGACTACCTGCAGAAGGCTTCCTCAGGAGCCAGAGGTGAGCGGGGGAAGTTCGCTCACGCCAGACCCCCTTTGGCCTGCAGTCCAAGCCCAGAGGGGGAGCAGGAACCCACCGCCGGGGCAGACCAGGCGCACAGGGGAGTGTGTCCCCACATCGGCATTTTAGAACAGGGACCTTTCTCCAGTAAAGACTGCTTGAAACTGACAAATGACTCCTGGAGGCCCAGAGGGGAACAGAGAAGCCCACCCAAAATGCCGGCCAGTCCCAACAACACAGTGTCCCAACGCATACGGCAAATTAGAAAACAGACAGTAGGGAGGAGAAGAACCACACGCAACCTAGCAACTCTCCAGAGAAAAAGCACACCACAAAAAGAAAACCAGCCCTCAGATTGCAACGACAATAACTTGGAAGAATTTCTGAGCCTTCCAGAAAGAGAATTTAAAATTGCCGTCATTAAAAAACTGACAGAAGTCATAAAGGAAAACAATGATAAGGGAAAAATAATCAATGATCAAAAGAATGCAATTGAGTCCCTAGAGAGGGAAAACAATGGACAGAAGAAAGAAATTGAGTCCCTAAAGAGGGAAGTAAAAGAAATGCAGGAGATCAAAGAATTAATGGAAGAACTAAAGAATTCTGGGAAAAGCAATGAAAGCAGAATAGATGAAATGGAAGAACGAATAAGTAATCTTGAAGACACAGAAATAAAAAGAACCAAAACAGAAAAGGAAAGAGAAGTACGAAGGAAAAAGAACGAAGAAAGACTTCGGGAACTATCTGACTCCATGAGGAAAGGAAATATAAGAGTTATAGGAATACCAGAAGGAGAGGAGAGAGATGTAGGAACAGAGAAAATATTCAAAGAGATAATTGAAGAGAACTTCCCAAATGTGAAGAAGGAGCTGAAAATTGATATACAAGAAGCAAGAAGAACACCAAACTTCCACGACGAAAGGAAAAATAAAGCAAGACACATAATAGTAAAGCTCCCAAGAATCCAAGACAAGGAAAAAATAATGAAGCTGGCAAGAGGGAAGAAACAGATAACATTCAAAGGAAAACCAATCAGGCTGACATCAGACTTCTCCAAAGAAACACTACGGGCAAGGAGAGAGTGGAGGGACATAGTCAACAGACTCCAAGAAAACAGATGCCAACCAAGAATACTCTATCCCGCAAAGCTCTCCTTCCTCTTTGAAGAAAGAATATGGACCTTCCCAGACAAACAGAAACTCCGGAATTTCATTGCAACTAAACCCCCACTCCAAAAAATACTACAAGGAGTCCTAAAGCCAGAACCTCAGAGGGATGAATAACAATGAAAGAAGGCCAAAAAAAAAAAAAGTTATTAAAAGAATAAATAAATAAAATCAAAGGAAAGACAAACACAATGGCAAATACAGATGTTAACATATCAATATTAACTCTAAATGTAAATGGACTAAACTCTTCAATAAAAAGACACAGAGTTGCAGCCTGGATTAAGAAACAAAACCCAACCTTTTGCTGTCTCCAGGAAACACATTTAGCTACAAAAGATAAAAATAGGCTCAAAGTTAAAGGATGGAAAACAATCCTACAAGCAAATGGACCAAAAAAGAAAGCAGGAACAGCTATACTTATATCAGATAAAACAGATTTCAAACTCAAAAAGATAAAAAGAGACCCCAATGGTCACTACATTATGATCAAGGGGACAATACTTCAAGAAGAAATAACACTCATTAACATATACTCACCAAACGAAGGAGCACCAAAATATATCAGACAACTGTTGTCCTCTCTGAAAACAGACATCAGAGAAAACACATACGTAGTGGGAGACTTTAACACACCACTATCAACAATGGATAGATCAACAAGACAAAAAATAAGTAAAGAAACCAAAGCTCTAAATAAGGACCTAGAGCAATTAGGCTTAACAGACATCTATAGAACACTAAACCCCAAAAAAACGGAGTACACATTTTTCTCAAGCGCACACGGATCATTCTCCAGGATTGATCACATACTGGGGCACAAGACAAACATCAACAGATACACCAAGATTGAAATCATACCAACCATCTTTTCTGACCATGAAGGCATCAAACTAGAAATAAACCATAAAAAGAAGGCAAGGAACTTTCCTACCTCATGGAGATTAAAAACCACACTACTGGAAGACCATTGGACTAATGAGGAGATCAAAGAAGAAATTAAAAAATTTTTTGAATTGAACGACAAGGAGGACACCAATATCCTAAATGTATGGGATGCAGCAAAAGCAGTAATAAGAGGAAAATATATAGCAATAGAAGCTCACATCAAGAAACAAGAAAGAACGCAAAGAAACAACCTAATCTCGAAGCTCAAAGATCTAGAAAAAGAACAACAAAAAAACCCCAAAACCAGTAGAAGAAAAGAAATAATAAAAACCAAAGCAGAAATAAATGAAATTGAAACTAAAAAAACAATCCAAAAGATCAATGAAACCAAGAGCTGGTTCTTTGAAAAAATCAATAAAATAGACAAACCCCTAGCCAGGCTCACAAAGGAAAAAAGGGAGAAAGCACAAATAAACAGGATCATCAATGAAAGAGGAGAAATCACAACGGACACAGCAGAAATCAAAAGAATACTTAATAACTACTATGAACAGTTATATGGAAACAAGTTTAACAATCTAGAGGAGATGGACAAATTCCTACAACTCTACAATCACCCAAAGCTAGATAAAGAAGAAATAGAACACCTAAACAGACCAATTACAATGAGCGAAATTGAAATGGTAATCAAAAACCTCCCCAAAAACAAAAGCCCAGGACCTGATGGATTTACAAATGAATTCTACCAAACATTCAGAGACGAATTAGTGCCTATCCTTCACAAACTCTTCCAAAAATTGAGAAGGAAGGGACAATACCAAATACGTTTTATGAAGCCAACATTACACTAATACCAAAACCGAACAAGGACAACACAAAAAAGGAAAACTACAGGCCAATCTCCCTAATGAACACTGATGCAAAAATCCTCAATAAAATTTTAGCTATCAGAATCCAACAATGTATCCATAAGATAATTCACCACAACCAAGTAGGATTCATTACAGGGACACAAGGATGGTTTAACATCCGAAAATCAATCAACGTTATTCAACACATCAACAAAAAGAAATATAAAAACCATATAATAATATCAATAGATGCTGAGAAAGCTTTCGACAAAGTGCAACACCCAATCATGATAAAAGCCCTTGAAATTCTTGGGATACAAGGAACATACCTCAACATCATAAAGGCCATCTATGACAAGCCAATAGCCAGTATCATTCTCAATGGTGAAAAGCTGACAGCAATTCCATTAAGATCTGGAACAAGACAAGGATGTCCACTCTCACCATTGCTTTTCAATATAATACTGGAAGTCCTAGCCAGGGCAATAAGACAAGAGAAAGACATCCAAGGAATCCAAATAGGAAAAGAAGAAGTCAAACTATCACTATTTGCAGACGATATGATATTATACATAGAGAACCCCAAAAACTCCACAGAAAAGCTAATTCAACTCATCAATCAGTTCAGTAAAGTGGCAGGATACAAAATCAACATGCAAAAGTCAGTAGCCTTCCTATACACAAACAATAAATCTGAAGAAGAAGAAATCAAAAAAAAATCCCTTTTGTTATTGAAACAAAAAAAATCAAATATTTGGGAATAAATCTAACAAAAGAGGTAAAGGACCTATACAAAGAAAACTATAAAACACTGTTAAAAGAAATAGAAGAAGACACAAAGAAATGGAGAGACATCCCCTGCTCATGGATTGGAAGAATAAACATTATTAAAATGGCCATCATTCCAAAAGCAATATACAGATTCAATGCTATTCCAATCAAAATTTCAATGTCATTCTTCAAAGAAATAGAACAATTATTGATGAAATTCATATGGAATCACAAAAAACCCCGAATAGCCAAAGCTCTCCTGAAAAAAAAAGAAGGGAATGGAGGCATCACACTCCCAGACTTCAAACTATACTACAAAGCCATAATCATCAAAACTGCATGGTATTGGAACAAGAACAGACATACAGACCAATGGAATCGAATAGAAAATCCAGAAATAAACCCACAGATTTATGGTCAACTAATCTTTGACAAAGGAGCAAAGAATATGCATTGGAGCAAAGAAAGTTTGTTCAATAAATGGTGCTGGGAAAACTGGGTCGCTACATGCAAAAGAATGAAGCTTGACCACTACCTCACACCATACACAAAAATCAACTCAAAATGGATTAAAGAACTAGACATAAGACCTGAAACCATAAAATATATAGAAGGAAATATAGGCGAAACACTACGTGATTTGCACATCAAAGACATCTTTACAGACACATCACCCAAAGCAGTGATAGTGAAGGCAAAGATAAACAGCTGGGACTACATCAAATTAAAGAGCTTTTGCACAGCAAAAGAGACAATAACAAAAACAAAGAGAAACCCCACCGACTGGGAGAACATTTTTGCACCCAACACTAATGATAAAGGACTGATCACAAAAATCTGCAAAGAGCTGATGAGACTCAACAACAACAAAGAAAATAATCCAGTCAAAAAATGGGCAGAAGAGCTAAAAAGAAACTTCTCTGAAGAGGAAATGCAAATGGCCAACAGACATATGAAAAAATGTTCAACATCACTTGTCATCAGGGAAATGCAAATCAAAACTACCATGAGATACCATCTTACACCAGTGAGAATGGCACATATTAAAAAAACTAGCAACAACAAATGTTGGCGAGGGTGTGGAGAAAAAGGAACTCTTCTGCACTGTTGGTGGGAGTGCAAACTGGTCCAACCACTGTGGAAAGCTGTGTGGAGATTTCTGGACCTACTAAACATAGAGCTTCCATATGATCCAGCAATTCCACTCCTAGGTATTTACCCAAAGGACACAGAAACATCAATTCCAAAGAGCACCTGCACCCCTATGTTTATAGCAGCACTGTTTACAATAGCTAAGCTTTGGAAACAACCCAAATGCCCAAAAATAGATGACTGGATCAAGAAGATGTGGTACATATATACCATGGAATATTACTCAGCATTCAAAAAAGATAAACACATGCAATTTGCAGCAACATGGATGGCGCTGGAAGGGATCATGCTCAGCGAAATAAGCCAAAAAGAAAAAGAAAAATACCGGATGGTCTCACTCATAGCAGGAATCTAGAGAACTTAAATAAGGGACCAGGAAAATGAATAACTATAAGAAAGTGAAAATCAAAATCAACAAAAAACTATGAACCAGAGACACTTTTAGGGGGGCGGGGGCGGGAGGGGAGGGATTGGGGTCAGAATGGGGGGCTGCAATTGTATGGGGAATATAACAATAAAATTCATTAAATAAATAAATAAATAAATAAAAATGTCACTCAAAAAAAAAAAAAAAAAAGAATCCTAAAAGGGTAGATAGACTTCTGAGTTTAAAACTGGGTATACTAGTTCTGAGCAAGTTCAAATAAAGGCTTGAACAAGGGAATTGTAGAGAATTTCATTGGGGAATTCATTTTTGAAGTTCAGGAAAACAAAAATTGAAGAGGTTTTGAAATTGGCTGGATTGTCTTTACAGCTATTTAAGTCATCTTACCTGACAGCAGGTGATAGATGGGAAGTAACACAAGTCAGTGTTCAAAATTTTCATTTAAGGCAGGAAAGATATTAATAATTACATAGTAAGGATATTTACTGATACAAGCAAAATTGTGTCTGTCTCCAGGAAGTAGGGTTAGTTTCAAGAAAATAGAGTAGTGAACTGATAATTTCAGTGGGAGAAAGAGAACACCAACTCCCCACACTGATGTATGTTAGATACTGGAAAATAGCCATCTTCATCCTGAGGATATTATAGGGAAAGAAAAATCCAGAGGGATGAATTTAATTGTAGTTAAGGTTTGAAGTTGAAAAGAACATTCACAGAGAAATTGAGGGCATAGATGATGATTATAATTATGACACACAAGTAAAAAGGAAAGTCTATGATTTGGGAGACAAAAAAGCTGTTAGAAAAGATGAGAAGCTTGAAGTAGATCGGGGATAAAAGTCACAAAGGTGATTTGGAAGAGGGGTCAGTAATAAATTAAGAGAAGAAAAAAAAAAAAAAGAAAATAGGAGTATGTATAAGATCAGTGGAATCTCTTCCTTCCCTGAAGCTTGCCAGACTATTTTTAAGTAGGTCACAAGGTGCTGTGCTAACAGAGCAGGGCTGATAGTAAAGTGGAGGTGGATCCTGATGCTGAATGGTACAGTGGTCTTGCTTCCATTCTTGGTCTTCCCAGGAGAATGCACTGCAAAATGTTGAAAGTTTTTGCCAGTATTAGTGGTCCATTGTCTAGGATCTCTAGGCAACACTGAATATCTCAGTAACAGAGGAAAAGAAAAAAAAAATCATCACTCCATTTCATTTACTCATAAAATTGTGTTTTATCCCTTTCCTCTCAAGAGAATTCTGTATTAGTCTGCTCCATTCCTGAGACTCCACTGTACTGATCAGGATAGTAGGTGAAATCAAAAACTGAAAGATTAGAGAGTCCCAACTGGTCTGCATAATAAAGAATTGCATCTAGAAAGATCAGAAAAAAGGACTGAGACCTGGAGCAGAGTTGGAGAGATACCCCAGTACAATGGGACAACAGATATAACAATGAGGAGAAATTAGAGAGGTGAAGATGAACTAATGAAGGAAAAAAATAAGTAATTTTTTTGACACAATGGCCCTGTGTCTACCTACTGCAAGAGACCCATTACATAATTAATTTTTTTAGAATGTTTGTATATTAGACTGATATTGCAGTTGAATATTAAAAATACTAACACAATAGAAGATTCTCTCCCAAGAAATTAAGTCCCAGAAGGCATCTTTAGACTGGGTATACTTATAGGAACCATATCAAGCACTTGCCAAAATAATCTCATTTCATTATCAGAACAATAGGGTTTCTATACCCAGGGTTGTGCATCTAATAGCCATTACCATCCCTTCACCTTTTAAACCCTTCCTGGTAGAGCTGGTCTCCCACTATACAGGTTGAAAATAGTTATGACAAACATTCAGTTCCCAAATCTTGCTTGAATTTTAGACATGGCATGTGATCTAATGCTGACAAATATGATCCAAGAGAATTAAGCTGGGACAAAATGGGGACATCTTGAAGTGGCTTTATTCCATATTAATGGAGACTCGCTTGGATAAAACTCTTTTTTCACAATACATGTTTTAACTTTAGCTGTCAACTTGGGCCATAGTCAAAGTCATCTCTGACATGGTTAGCAGAACTATGGAAAAAACATGGGTCCTCCATTGTATAACTAAACCAATCTGCCTGTACTGTGTCCCAGCTTCTTAGAGGTAAAAAAAAAAAAAAAAAAAAAACTACTTATTGGGCCTCCCCAGTGGCCCCGCGGTTGAGCGCTGGGTTGTGAAGCTGCCCGCAGCCTCTGCAGCGCCGGTTCAATCCCTGGCCACTGGGTGAGGGTCCCACATGGCGCACAGACCTCTCCTGCCACCCGCTGCTCCCCTCAGCAGTGTACTTCAGTCCTTCCGCCTGCTCTGCTCCCCGCTCTGGCTCTGGTTAATTCTCTCACCCTCCCGCACTTCTGACTGTACCCAGTGCTTGTATAAATAAATAATTTAAAAAAAAATACTTATTATTTATGTTTTTTTTGGTTGCATTTTCTCTTACTTCCAGCCAAAAATATTCTTATTGATACAGCATTTAAATCCAAATGGGGTACACTCATCATGTATAGTTCTAGTCTTCATGCAGCAATAAAAGTATAACTAAAAAATGTAGTGGGGGAGAAAAAGGAAAATAAGTCACTCAAAAGTGATAAAAGGTGAAGTTAGAGTGAAAGAAAATATTGGACACTGTTACCAGTATCTACCAAGCTGGCTCCCATAATCGCACCTTCATTCTTATTAGATTTAAAGATCCTTGGATTAAGTGATCTAGAACCATATAAAGTTAAAGAAACCATCTCCTACCTCTCAGGACAATAGCAAATTCATTTTGACTGTTTGATAAACCAATCAGTTGCCTTTCTTTGACTCTTGAATAGATAAATGTCGAATCAATCATCAACATATATAGATATCATGCTAATTTATAAATAAGAAGAAATACAATTCATTTTGGATTGCTCTAACCAGGCACAAAAAAAAAAGAAGAAGAAGAAGAAAGAGAAAGAAGAAAAATAATAAAGAAGAATGGAAACTGATCCTTTAGCTTATTTTTCTTGAGTTTGACTTCTCAAAACATTTGCTTCCAAAGGCTACTCCTTTCTCTTTCTAGATAGTTTTGTTTTGTTTTTCCGCTAGCAAGCCAAATGCTCAGGAGGATGATGAATTCTCCAGCTGGTTAGTTACAACAGTTTACAACCCAGGTACTTAAAATGCAACAAAAATTCTCCAAAGAATTATTGAATTTTCTGGAGGATTTCTGCAGCAGAGACATGGCTTTAAAGTTTGCTTGTTTTTATTATGTCAGTAGAATACTTTTACTTTTCTAATTCACTAGTCCCTTGGAGAAACTGAAATCAAGGGGGAAGCACTAAAAATACCAAATTCTCTGTTTCCATTGCAACTATCAAAATGCAAACCTGTGATGAGAAGTCATTTCTTCCTACCTGCCCCAGTAATTTCCATAATTTTGTTTGTTCATTCATTTATGCATTCAGCTAATATATATCAAGAAATGCAGCAAACATAACTGGTGGCTCCCCAGACTGTGCTCTCTTTTACCATTTTCAAGTTCTTTCTACTTTGGCATACTTCTCTTCAATTTCTATACCTGCAGCTGTTCTTCAGAGAATTTCTCACAGGCTACTGGAGTGGCCTTGTACACAGAGTAGAGAGAACAGCATGGGACACCTAGGAATTGTATCTCTGTGTTAGTTTTCTATTGTTCCCACACAAATGATCACAAATATAATAGCATAAAACAACACAAATTTATTACCTTTTAGCTCTGCAGGTCAGAAGTTAAACACAGTTCTCACTGGATGTTGCCTGGCTGTATTTTTCTTCTAGAGGCTTTAGGAAAGAATGCATTTTCTTGCCCTTTTCAGCTTCTCACAGCCCATTTCCTGTTTCCTGGATCTCTGATCCTTTTTCTGTCAGCAAACATATTTCTGACCTTAGCTGTGAAATGCTCTTCACCTTTAAGGACTCTGATGACCAAAATGGACCCTTCTGGATAATCCAGAATAATCTCCCTACCTGAAAGTTCTTCAGGGAGAATTTTCTTAATTATTTGCATATAAATTCTTACCTTGAAGTTTGCTTCTGGAAAACTCACTTAAGAGCCTATAATGTGCCAGGAAGTATGCTAGGCACCAGAACAAAACAAAAGTGACTGTTTGGAAGACTTATAAATTAACAATAATAATAATATAAACATATATATACCATTTATTAAACTTTCACTATATGTCTGAAACTTTGGTTAGCATTTTCCTACCTAATATAAGTCAATTTGCATAAATTTATATGACAGATACAATTACTGTCCTTCATTTACATGAGAAGTCTATCAAGTCAAAGACCATGTCTATCCCTGGCTGTTTTACATGTCGTCCATATAGTAAATGCTCAACAAGTGGTAATTGAATGAGAGATTTAAAGTACAGATAAAGAAACTGAGGTGTGAAGAGATTAAACTAGCATATGCATCTCATAGGTAGTGAAGAAGTGATCAGAACCCAGTTCTTCAAACTTCAAAGTGCATGCTCTGTCCAGTGCTAGTTTGCATCTAAATTTACTTGCTCAAAAAATTAGAAGTTCAAAAGATACACAGAATTTAAGACTCCACATAGACGGTATGAGAAAGGTGTCCTTCGTTCTCTCCAAATCCCTACTCAGAAGTGAATGTAATTCCACAGCTAATGGACCTTAAAACGTAGATCAAAAAAACCAAGAATATTTAGCAGTAATTCTATGAATTGGAGATAGACTTGCAAAATCTGAGTCAGATAATCTAATAATATAGTAAGCAGAGAAAACTATCCCCATTTAAAAAAAAAAAGTTGAAGTGCAAACATGCTCACACATGTACAGGGAGTTAGGAATCTGGGAATGTGAGTGTCATTAAGCATCTCTGTATATCTTAGAAAAGTATACTTTAAACATCTAGTTAAAAAATACACCAGGCATCTCCATGAGAGAAACAATTGGTAAGTTAATCTTCATTAAAATTAAAAACTTCCACTCTGATAAAAACAATGTCAACAGAATGAGAAGACAATCCAAAGACTGGGAGGAAAAAAATTTGCAAAAGACCCATCTGATAAATGGCTGTTATCCAAAATATGGCAAGAGCTCTTAAAACTCAATGATAAGAAAATGAACAATCTGATTAGAAAATAAGCTGAAGATCTTAACAGACACTTCACAAGACATACAGATGGCAAATAAGCATATGAACTATCATGTATATCATATATATACCACATCATAGATACTCATCAGAGAAATGCAAATAAAAAACAATGAGATACCAGCCACACCTATTAGAATGGCCAAAATCCAGAACAAGGATGCTGACAAAGATGTGGAAAAACAGGAACTCTCATTCAATGCTGGTAAGAATGTAACATGGCTCAGATACTTTGGAAGACAGTTTGGTTACCATATATTCCAGCTCATGATATATGGCATTTATCCAAAGAAGTTAAAAACATATGACCTTACAAAATCCTGCACACAAATGTTAATAGAAGCTTTATTCATAATTACCAAATCTTGGAAGCAAAGATGTCCTTCCATTGGTAAATGTATAAACTGGGTTCATCCAAACAATGAAATATTACTATTCAGCACTACAAATAAATGAAATATCAAGCCACAACAAGACATAGAGGAGTCCTAAATGTAAGATAAAAGTTAAAGAAGTCAAATATATAAGAAACCAATCTAAAAAGGTTATGTACAATATGATTCCACCTACACATCACTCTGGAAATGCAAATTTACAGATACAGTTAAAAAACTGAGTTCCCAGGGGTCATGAGTAGGAAGGGATGAAAGTAAAATACAGAGGATGTAGGGCAGTGAAAATAATCTGTATGGTTCCATAATGATGGATACATGTAATTAAACATTTATCCAAGTCATAAAATGTATGCCACCTTGCACGAACTCTGATGTAAACTAGGGACTTTTGGTGATTATGATGTAGATTTATCATAACAACTGTAACAAATGTGCCCACGGTGAAATGCTGACAATAGGAAGATTACGTATGTGTGGGGGCAGAACATACCTGGAAATATCTGTAATGCCTACTTAATATTGTCATGAACCTTTAACTACAGAAAAAAAAATTAGTCTTAAAAAAAGCAATTTGCACCGAATTATATAGTTATCAGCATATATTTTATGGATGTCAATTGAACTTAGTCAACAGCTATTTAAAAATTCATGATAGTCTGTTTTAGGTTATTCTATCATTTTAATTTTAGGGTCAGCAAAAGCAAAATAAGATATGACATACTGGTATTCATTCAAAAAACACCAAAGGGGCCTCCCCGGTGGCACAGCGAGGGTCCCACATGGCGCGCAGACCTCTCCTGCCGCCCGCGGCTCCCCTCAGCAGTGTACTTCAGTCCTTCTGCCTGCTCTGCTCCCAGCTCTGGCTCTGGTGAATTCTCTCACCCTCCCACGCTTCTGACTGTAGCCAGTGCTTGTATAAATAAATAAATAAATAAATAAATAAATAAATAAATAAATAAATAAATATCTTTAAAAAAAAAAAAAAACACCAAAGTCTTAATTTAGGGGGATGCAGGTTTTATATTCTAGTTAAATTACTAAATAATTGTCTAAAAAAAAACCACTCAGCATTATATACAAAATGTAATTAGCTTCTTTTTTAATTACATAAAAACTAATTAATGAAATGAAACGGATATTTTGTTTTATTAAGCTATGCTTTTATAGTTAGCTTATCATTGAAATTGACATAGATCTAAGGGGAATGGGTATTCCAGATGCAGTCCACTAAATAGGTTACCATCTTTCCTGCTTAAGATAAATGCTTTGGAAGTTCTCTACAGATGGATCAAGTTTCACTTAAAATTATAATTTAAAATCAAATTTCAGCAATGGATGTGGTCAGAGACAGTAATGGCTGTAAGAATAGAGCATCAGACCATCTTCATAAGAGAAAATTTTTATAAACAAAGATTTAAATTTCTAAAAACAACACAATCAAAAAAGTTATAGAAACAATAAAGATAGACCATTAAATGATTAGGGAAATATTAAAACACAGACATCTGTTTGGTTCCTTAAATATTCATGAAAGGAACAAATTAGGGGAATATGTAATTGGGGAGGCTTGAGGCTTCACATATTAGAGTACAACATTTTTAAAAGCTTGAAAGAACTAATTTGAGACTAGAAAATTCGAAAATCTGGAAAAGAGCCACAAACTAATAGAGGAAACTCTTAGAAAGAAGAGAATGTAATGAAAGACAAAAAGAACATGAGTGATTAGATTAGCCAGAATATAGGCTTAATTGAAACAAGTACAGGATTTGGATGCTGTGAGAGCTGAGGGCAGTGAGGCCAGTAAACATCAAAAGCCACCCTCCTAATTAATTAGGCAACAAGGTCCCACAACTTTGCCTTCAATGTCACCAAGCTTCTGTACAAAAGGCAAAAGAATTTTATGTCTTAGTCTCACAATTTGAGCCCAACCTGGATGCTTGGTCAATGCTGAACACTGGCTCTTCCCGTGCAACACAGTTATCTCCTAAAATATGTGTAACCCAGGAGCCCAGCTCACCCTTTGGATCCTGACTCTACACAGGGTAAAGGTTGAGCAGAGATCACTGTCTGCTCCTGAGAGATAGAAACTGACAAGTCTGTTGACTGTCAACAGTCAACTCCCTAACTCTCAGCCTCCTCTCTTGTTCTACTCCTTTCATTGACAAACTTCTCTGTTCTTTTGATTTCACCTCTTTTCTCTGTGCTGACAATTTTTACAGCCTACCCTCACATTAAAACACCAAAGCAGTATCTAACCTACAATTGTTTTAATGTTAACTCAAACACAGTATAATCAAACTCAAACTCTTTGTTCTTTTTCACCTAAATCAACATTTCTGGGGTTCCATCTCCAGCTATTTCAACTCTCATACACTCCAGTTCATACCTTCATCTTAAATTCCACCTTTGACTATGTCACCTCATCTCAGACCTGGGCTACAAGAAATTTCTGAATAAGTTCTATACTCCATCCTGCCCTACACAGAAAAAACAGATCCATTTCCCTAAACAAATGAGGTACCAAAACAATCAATGTTCAATAATTCACTGGATTACCCCAGCACTCAATGTTAAATTCATTACCACAATAAGGACATTCTCTCACCATGTTCCACAATATCACTCTCCCAATATCCTTCAGAGACTCTGGCCTCATTGAGCTTTCAGGGCAAATGCCCTTAACCATTTTTATGACAAATACCCTTTCAGCAATGTGATGAAGAGTCTGCGAACCTTTTCTCACAATAAGGTTTTTAAATGAATAAAATAGAATTAAAATGATCACAAAGGAAACCAATTATAGTGAAAACCTTTTAAAATACTCCTTTAAATATATAGAGAATTATATGAGCTCCTTTATTAATGTATTAAATAGCAAGATATGATAAGAGTCTAATAATTACCCTAACCTTGAAGAAGCAATCTTAAACAAAACCTCAAGAATTTGAAATAAATGATATGATGCAACAATATTTGTAATTTTTACTGAAACCAAAGTCAGAGTCACTGCTAATATTGCACTGCTAATATTGCACAGTCATTCATAACTAAAGTAAGTGTTAAAGTCAAAATGATGGTTAATGAAAATATAGATGAAATTTTTCCCAACAAAGTTCCCAGACTCCACAGAGTTTTATATCTTTTAATAGTCCCTAGATTAATGATTTTTATGTACAATTGACTTAAGACTACTATGGTCATTCAACCCTTAATGACATTTTGGTTAATGACAAACTGATTTCACGACAGTGGTCACAATAGGTTGTGGCACATTCCTAGGTTTGTAGTAGGCTATAGTAAGTAAGTTAGGGCAATTACAGTCTATGATGTTCACGTAAGGACAAAATGACCTAACAACACATTTCTCAAAATGTATCCCTATGCCTAAGCAATGCATGACAGCAAACAAAACTTTCCTCTCAAAAAAGTATATCTTATTTTCAAACAGGACATGCATTATGCAATTCAACTAAAATGCTCAGCAAGCAACTACTTACCTTACTTAAGGCATGATACTGAAGCTGCCTTTAAAGGTTACACAGTTACTGGGGGTAACATCTTTAAACAAATCACAGAATAATATGCTGTGTGTCATATTAGTAATATGTGCTGTGTTCTGAGAAAGTTAGAGAGGCAAGAACCATAAACTTTGTGTGGGAAAGCCAAGGAAGATGCCAAAAGAGACAAATAATTTCAAAGTTGGATCAAAGTATGTTCAGTCATGGAGGTCGATGATTGGCATGGCCTGATTGTAGGGGGCTTGAAGGAATGACGGGAGAGAGGTGAAATTTTGATTTCTCTCAGATACTTAAAAATGCCAACCCAGGAGTTAACAGTGGATCTTAGGCAGACCATTTAATCCCATTTCTTTGTTTATTATGTTCCCTCATCATGGAGCACTATTCCTCTTCTCCTTGGCTGATGTGTCTTCAGTTACCCTGCAGTTTTAGAAATGGCACCTTTCTTCTCTAGTCCCCATTAACCAACCCCAATTCTTGTATTCCTGAATTAAAGTCCTACACTTTATATCCTTGTAATCTACATTAAATGCCTTTGAATCAACACAGTTATAAAAAAATCAATAAAATCTCTTTAAAATCCTGTGGGTCTGTCCAAATATAAAGATAATTGCTTAGCATGAGTTCGAGGGGAACTATGTGCAATGATTCAAATACTTCAAGGATGATTTACAGGAACCTTAGTTGAAATGACGGAAACTATAGACTACCATTCTTTTTTTTTTCCCCTCTCTTTTTTTTTCTCTTTTTTAAAAATAAATTTTATTTTTATATTCCCCATACAATTGCAACCCCCTTATTTTTACCCCAATCCCTCCACTCCTCGCCCCCCACTCCCCATAGAGTGTCTCTGGTTCACAGTTTTTTGTTGATTTTGATTTTCACTTTCTTATAGTTATTCATTTTCCTGGTCCCTTATTTAAGTTTTCTAAATCCTGCTATGAGTGAGACCATCCGGCATTTTTCTTTTTCTTTCTGGCTTATTTCGCTGAGCATGATCCCTTCCAGCGCCATCCATGTTGCTGCAAATTGCATGTGGTTATCTTTTTTGAATGCTGAGTAATAGTCCATGGTATATATGTACCACATCTTCTTGATCCAGTCATCTATTTTTGGGCATTTGGGTTGTTTCCAAAGCTTAGCTATTGTAAACAGTGCTGCTATAAACATAGGGGTGCAGGTGCTCTTTGGAATTGATATTTCTGTGTCCTTTGGGTAAATACCTAGGAGTGGAATTCCTGGATCATATGGAAGCTCTATGTTTAGTAGGTCCAGAAATCTCCACACAGCTCTCCATAGTGGTTGGACCAGTTTGCACTCCCACCAACAGTGTAGGAGAGTTCCTTTTTCTCCACATCCTCGCCAACATTTGTTGTTGCTAGTTTTTTTAATATGTGTGCCATTCTCACTGGTGTAAGATGGTACCTCATTGTAGTTTTGATTTGCATTTCCCTGATTACCAGTGATGTTGAACATTTTTTCATATGCCTGTTGGCCATTTGCATTTCCTCTTCAGAGAAGTTTCTTATTAGCTCTTCTGCCCATTTTTTGACAGGATTATTTTCTTTGTTGTTGTTGAGTCTCATCAGCTCTTTGTAGATTTTTGTGATCAGTCCTTTATCATTAGTGTTGTGTGCAAAAATGTTCTCCCAGTCGGTGGGGTTTCTCTTTGTTTTTGTTATTGTCTCTTTGGCTGTGCAGAAGCTCTTTAATTTGATGTATAGACTACCATTCTTAACAGCTATTAAAAGAAAATAAAAATGGAACTTTTTTGGAAGCAAAAATCTTGGTAAAGTTGTATTGCAAAAAGAATTTTGATATCTGGTTGAAGGGAAGATCTTATTGATATAGAAGAGCAAGTGATCTTTGATAAAAATTTATAAAAATTTTTTCTCCCTGGACATATTTTTTTAATTTTAGAGAGGCATTCAGGCACACTAACTCAATCATAAACATATTTAAAATGAATACAGGGAAAAATACTTATGATTACAAATGGAAAATTCCAGTATAAAAAATAATAAGCTTAAGGGATATACATAGTATCTCATCAGTTTAGTTCATACAGAAAATTTTTCCAAAAAGAGTATTTATGATAGAAGTTTTTAATATTTGGTTTTAAATGACTAATAAATGCTCATTAAAAGTTTCCATTTAAATTCTCTTTATATTTTATTTAATTTTAATAGCTCTCTTAATTTTATGATATAAATGCATTTGCAAAAAAAATAAAGATTTAACATACAATATTTTACTTACTGGAACTAGATTTCAGTATTAAAGACAGTTTACGGGGTAACCATAATCTGGTAATGATTTAGTTCTCAAGAAGGGGGTTGCCCCTATCTCACCTGATCCTCACTGAAACAGGACATGTATTTTTTACCCTCAAGTTGCAGATAAAGAGACTGAGTCTCAAGATAAAGAGACTTAGTCTCAAGCTAAGTGACAATTTCCCCTCCTAACATTGGTGGCTTAAGAATATAACGTCAGAGGAGAAAGGCACCAGGATAGACTCAGGAGTGGGAACACATGTGGCATTGCCCAGTCTTGGACACACAATGTTTCCTCAACAGACAGTAGAAAGACAATGTGAGACCAATGATAAGCTATCTCTACAGAGAGGTAAAAGTATTAATGGTAGGCACCTCAGCTTTTAACCTCAGTCCTCATAAACCATTAGGAGACAGATACTTTAGCTGATCCCTGAGATAGGCTGTCATGGAATGTAGAACATTAGCTCACCCCAGGTGAGCTGAAATGCAATGCAGGTTCTGACACATTCTAGTTTCCAAGGAAGCCGGAAGAAGGTACAAGCAATAAATGAAAATTTTCTTCATCTTCCACAGCACCCTGAAGCACCCTGATTTACTAGCACTGTTAATGTTTTAAAAGAACCGGTAGTAATACTGTAGGGTCAGGAATGGTCACAGTGCAGGTTTTCTAAGATCCAGCAGACCGGGTAAAGGAGGAGTCACAGTCCTCAGTGGTTTTCTGCAGGTCTTTTATTGGGGTTCACCAGGCATATGGCAGGCAGGGGTGCTGGGGGGCCAGGAGGATGGCAGGCCTCCCAGCCCCCAGCAGGTCTTCACTCTGTGGGCTCTCCGGCCTTCTCTCAGCTTCTGCTTCTCTTGCTTCTCGCTCGGCTTCTGCTCGGCTTCTTCTGGTGTCCCCATGACGCCGCCCTTAAAAGCCCAGTCTTAGCCCAGGTGAATCCTATCTACATCTGCCCACACCCTATTCCAGGTGTCCACCATCAGGCATGCATTCAGGACCGCAAGGATCCATCATCTATCCTAATGGCGGGAGGGCAGAAAAGCCTGACATTTTTCCTTACCCTACAAATACTATGAATAAAAGGAGAGGAAAAGCACCAATGAAATAAATACCTTTTCAAGGATTCCATTTTCAAGCCACCCACATAACCAGAACTCTAAAGACATAATGTGACTTAGTACAGACTACAGAAGAAATTATTTCATTTACTGACTACTTTTAAAGACATGTCTTTTTTTCTTCACTCAGATTCAAGGCCAGATATCAAGTATGCTCAAATCTGAAGTATATAACATACCCACAAATACCCAGGGCCCTCCAACCATCTGGTGACACAATCAGAGACTGATAATAGTGCTGAGGCACTGCTGAGTGCAGGCATCATCACAGCGGGCATTATACAACGCTCCTCAGATTACCAGGCAAAGCTTTCACATTTAGTCCGATGGGAACTCACAACAACCTAGAGAGTCCTCTTTAGTTGATTGTTGTTGTTATTATCATCTCCATTTACAAATTTGTAAACCAGGTTTAACAAATTTAAGCCACTTGTCCAAGGTTTTACAAACAGAAATTGGAACAATCAGAATTTAAGTTACTCTTCTCTATCCCCAGACTCAGTAATTTTCTCTACAACAGTGTTTGTAAATGTCTTATTCAAAGACCATTTGCAAAGGATCACTAAAGGCCCTCAATAATGTAAATTTTGAAGCCCTAAGCAGGAGTTGCTGAGCCAGAATCTGTAGGTGAAGGTAGCTCTTTCTGCCCGCTTGTGTCTGCGCAAGCATCTTCTCCTTTTCTTTTCTTAATAAACCTGTCCTTTTAAAATGTTAAAAAAAAAAAATCTGTAGTATGAAAGGCTATTCATCCACATTTTTAATAGGTCCCTAGAGTGATTTTATGCAGCATTTAAGAATTACCACTCTAAATTGTCATATGGTACTTCATAGTTTATAAATCATTTTTAATAGTATCAAGGACTATTAAAGTATCACCTTGAGAGTAGATCTAGTGATTAAAAGCATGGAATCTGACATCAGACTGCATGGATTGGAATTCTGACTGTCACTTTGAAATTGTTAACCTTGGACAAATTACTTAATCTGCCCCCTTGGTTTTCTCATCTGTAAAATGGAGTTAAAAGGTATTGCAGCCATGACAATGAGTCTGCGTATCTCCCACTGGCCACCAGTGAGTATAACTGAACAATGGACCAAGGGATTTGAAATCCACAGCAGCATTTGTACTAATGCACCACCCCATACAGGCTTCTCCAGAAAGGCTATCAAGGCAGACCCATTTCTAAAGGACAGGAGGATCCTTTAATGGCTAATTTTGGCACTATAACTCCCTACCCACCTTGTTTGGTCTTCCTCAGACTGATGATAATCTAGGAACATTCTTACCTCTTTTATTTGACTTGAAACTATTTTTTAAAACTCGACTTGAAACTTAAATACTTTCCAGCCTCTCCCATCTCCCTCCTTACTTTTCTCATGGACATTTCCCCTAAAAATCAATGCATGTTTAATCCTGCCTTGGTATTAGCTTCTGAGAGAATACACACTAAAATGTAAGGTAAATCATAAAATGTATTTAGTATCATACCTGGCAGAGTGAGCGCTCAATATGTATGTGACATATTTTCATTACTCTTATTGTTACTACCATTACTGCCATTATCACAATTATTACACAAAGCAGACTTTTCTTCACCAACAATGCTAAGTTACCATGATATTTTAATCCAATTAAGGCAGATCAATACATGTATCAAAGAACTTGCAGATAGTCTTAAAATTAAGAATAGAAACAAGCATAATTCCTCCTCATAAAACTGTGCTTTAGAGTTGATTAACTGACAAATTCTAAAGCACAATAAAAATGTCCATTAGTTGTAACATCTGTTTCGCTACCCTCAACCCCAATCCTTAGGGAAAATTTCTTATTCATCTTCTCAGTTCCAACATCTTTCACAGTGGGTGTTCATAACTATATGTTGAATTGAATTGTCAAATAATAGTGTAGCAAAATTTAAAGTTTGCAGTATAAGAGATAGAAAAACACATACTCTGTTAGGTTATTTATTTTCTATCACAAATTTAGAGCCCTTTGAAACTGGACATACTCTTTTATGAGTTAAGTACAATGGTTAACTCCCAAAAAATGATAGTGAAATCACAATATTGCCTGGGCTTGCGAATATATAGTCCCATTCAGACCTATGTATGTATAGACCTACAACTTATTAAACTGTGAAGAAAATATAAATATATTTTTATTTTTCAGAAAGGAGGGATCTTCACTCATACACTTGTACATCATGTTTGATTATTATCTCAAATAAAGTAGACAAAGACACAAAGCAAAAATCTCGAAACTTCTAGGTGTCATACAAAATTGACGGAGCAACTGATGATTCAAAACAAAATAAAAAATGTTCCTGTCAAAAACATCAAATGATGAAATCAATAATTTAAATCTTTTATCAGAAAAAAAAATGCCATTTATCATCACCATTAGCAGAAGACATAAAGGGGAGAAAAAGATTAGTATGACATTCACTATAATCACATGTTCCCCATCCAAGCTTGTGGTTGAAATACAAAAGTCTGCACATCTGAGCAATGCTCCTATCTGGTGTCCTGAATTTTGAAGAAATGGCAAAAACTTATGAAGAATTGATCTTTCAGTAGATTTTCTGTCACATCAGATCATCAGAATACCAACCACAAAAAACCATCTTTCAAAACAACTATCCTACATTTGCAAAAGAGCAATGCAGAATGTAATTTCTGGATTAAAATAGAAACACTTGTTTCATGATTGAGTGGTTTTATATTTGTGAGATGAAATAACACAGGAAACATTCACATCATGAAAGTGTTTTGGGTAGATCCCAAGGAAACACCCATGATATATTTGTGCAATGTTCATAAAGACAAAAATACTCTAAGTTATCAAGTTCCAAAGTAGATATCTGGAGTCTACAAATCATCCTAAGGCCTCTTGACTCTAAAAAAGCCAGAGATGGTGCTACAATAGGAGGGATTAACAAAGAAGATGGGAAAGGTAGCAGACTAGATGAAAGGAAACAACATTATAAAAGTAAGAAAACATTTCATTTGAAAATGTTTTCAGACAGTTAAAGATAACCATGCCAACCAACTACTCTACATGTCAAACTCTGAATACAATGTTAAAGCATTACATTATTTTTCTCTTTCATCTTGTTCCAGAGATTTTTGAGGACTAATTTTAGGCTCTCAGATTTTTTTCAAGCACTCAACAGTCACCCTAGCATTTCCAGCAGGCTAGGAGACTTGCCTAAATTTCTGCTGCCTTTTTTTGGTTTCCAAGAATTTTTTTTTCCTTTTTTGATGCTGCTGCTGCAGTAATCACACTGACTGACTCCTTGCCAAGACCTCCTTCATATCATCCCACAAACAAACTCCTCTGATGGGTAGAGATTCAATTTTTTGTGAAGCAATTTTGTCTCCAAGCTTCTCACCTCAGTGCTACCATTGGCAGCTGTACAGTGTGGTTTACGTGAGGTGCCTCTGGGATGGTATATTTCAGATGATCACTTAGAGATTCTGGCTATGACATTATACCCCAAATCCTGAGTAAACCAGCTTATAGTGAGAGTGATGAAAGAACAAAGATGAGCATCCATAACTTGATATATGCCTACCCACTTTTCCTTCCAAATTCCTTAATTCTCAGTGATTTTTTCCCTTAGCTATAAAGATTTTGACATAAAAAGTACATCTGATATATACTTTTTAACTTGAAAAGCAACCTTTTCAACTTGAAATCTGTTCCTATTTTTTTAGTAAGTAACAAAATATAGCAGGTAGTAATTAGCAGAAAAAAAGAAGAGGCATGGTTGTCTTTTGTATACTACTCATTATAACTGAAGAATGGCTTTTACTATACATGTCAATGTTAAAATCAGTGACTACAAAAACTCACTATAGTCACTTACTCCCCTAGACTCAAAAGAATTGTTACTGTTAGAATTTTAGAAAATTAGTCTTTAAGCTTTCCTCCTCCCACAAAATAAACTTCTAAGCCATACTGTGAAGTAGGAATGGTTTCTTTTCAAAGCTTTCCATCCTTCTTTCAACACTGCCTACATAGTGACTAGCTCCTATTTTTGCCTTTCCAGAACCAATACCTTCTTCTCATGTTCACAGGACCTCAAATTTCCTGGGGTATTTGTTCTTTCCTCACTTGTATTCCACACCATATAAAAGGCTGAGCATAATTACTGGGTCCAGGCAATCAGAATAATAGTCATTAGTGAAGAGATGGGAATATAGCCCAATATAGGTCAATCAATATGAACCTTCAACTTGCAATTACAGTTTTGGGAAAGATGCTCTATTTGCTGGAATTACTTTGAGGAAAGATTATAAATGTGGAATTACCAGTGACATTGTCATATCATAGGGAGAATTTGCCCCAAAATAAAGCCAACAGAAAGCTGTATAAGCCATGAAAAGAAGTAATAGATTCCTGGCTGCATATTTTGGGTAACTGGATCCAGTTATTTCTCAGGTTCTATTACTCCTAGATTTGAAAATATATATTTTAGCTTGTCTAATTTTGTTAGATTTCTCAAAAGAGCACATACTGATACAACCAAATAAGTATTGATTTGTATACCCCAGGTAATCAAGGTTCTCACTGGTTTTTCATTTATTCTGAGACATATAATTTCAGGCCCTACCAAGACATGGTCTTCAAAAAAGCAGTCTCTAGGATTCCTTTCCTATTTCCATAAAGGAATTTCAGTTGAATATTTTTGTTTTGTTATCTCTGTGTTCTGAGCTATGCTAATGTTTATCTATCAAGCTGATTAAAATTCAGACATAATTGGCTGAAAACAGCTAGGTGTTGTACCATTCTAAATTACAAGTGTCACAAGTAGTATGTAGAAGGAAGACTTTATGCATAACAGAATTAGTTTATAAGGTATTTCTGACCAGAGGGATAGACACTAGGGGGAAAGTATTCTGAATTGTCCAACTAAAATAATAGGAAGACAAAAACCTGGCATATGAGGTGATGATTCCAGCTAAAATGGAATAAGCTCACACCATACTACCTCTTCCACTGATTACAATTAAAAATGCTAAACACCATACATAAAACAGCTCTTATTACACTATTATGCTAAAAGTAAATAATGAAAGTAGGAGAATGACCAGTATGGTAGAAACATTCCTTTTTTTTCCCTCCCATTTTTCTCAGCTTTAACATCACAAAATCCTAAATCCCAAGATTGTGCAGCAAGTATAATCAGAAAACATTCCAAGAAAATTTCTCTTCTTTCTTTTTAGAGACAGAGTACCAGAGAGGGAACCCCCTGTGGGATGTGTAGTATGGGGGAAGTGCTGGATTAGTATAATATCTTTTTATTACCCTGGGTTGGCCCCAGGCAAACCTCATCAAAAGCAGATTGTACTTCTTTTTTTGAAAAAAAAAGTTTATTTTTGCCTTCACTATCACTGCTTTGGGTGATGTGTCTGTAAAGATATCTTTGAGGTGCATGTCATGTAGTGTTTTGCCTATATTTCCTTCTATATATTTTATGGTTTCAGGTCTTATGTCTAGTTCATTAATCCACTTTGATTTGGTTTTTGTGCATGATGTGTGGTAGCAGTCAAGCTTCATTCTTTTGCATGTAGTGACCCAGTTTTCCCAGCACCATTTACTGAACTAACATTCTTTGCTCCAGTGCATATTCTGTGCTCCTTTGTCAAAAATTAGTTGACCATAAATCTGTGGGTCTATTTCATGGTTTTCTATTTGGTTCCATTCGTCCATGTGTCTGTTCTTGTTCCAATACCATGCAGTTTTGATTATTATGGCTTTGTAGTATAGTTTGAAATCTGGGCGAGTGATGCCTCCATTCACTTCTTTTTTTTCAGGAGGGTTTTGACTATTTGGGATTTTTGGTGGCTCCATATGAATTTTATCAACAGCTGAGACTACATCAAATTAGAGAGCTTCTGCACAGTAAAAGAGACAATAACCAAAACAAAGAGAAACTCCACTGACTGGGAGAAAATTTTTGCACACAACACTAATGATAAAGGACTGATCACAAAAATCTACAAAGAGCTGATGAGACTCAACAAAAACAAACAATCGAGTCAAAAAATGGGCAGAAGAGCTAAAAAGAAACTTCTCCAAAGAGGAAATGCAAATGGCCAACAGGCATATGAAAAAATGTTCAACATCACTTGTAATCAGGGAAATGCAAATCAAAACTACCATGAGATACCATCTTACACCAGTGAGAATGGCACATATTAAATAAACTAGCAACAACAAATGTTGGCCAGGACGTGGAGAAAAAGGAACTCTCCTGCACTGCTGGTGGGAGTGCAAACTGGCCCAACCACTATGGAAAGCTGTATGGAGATTCCTCAACCTACTAAAGATAGAGCTTCCATATGATCCAGCAATTCCACTCCTAGGTATTTACCCAAAGGACACAGAAACATCAATTCCAAAGGGCACCTGCATCCCTATATTTACAGCAGCACTATTTACAAAGCTAAGCTTTGGAAACAACCCAAATGCCTAAAAATAGATGACTGGATTAAGAAGATGTGGTGCATATACACAATGGAATATTACTCAGCAATCAAAAAAATAAACTCATGCAATTTGCAGCAACATGGATGAAGCTGGAAGGGATCATGCTCAACAAAATAAACCAGAAAGAAAAAGAAAAATGCCAGATGGTCTCACTCATAGCAGGAATCAAGAAAACCTAAATAAGGGACCAGGAAAAAAGAATAACTATAAGAAAGAAAAAATCAAAATCAACAAGCAACTATAAACCAGAGACACACATTTGGGGGGAGGAAAGGAGTGTTTGGGGCCAAAATAAGGGGGGTGCAATTGTATGAGGAATATAAAATTAAAAAAATAAAAATAAAGATTTATTTATTTATACAAGAACTGGGGTACAGGTCGGAGGCACGAGAGGGTGAGAGACTTCACCAGAGAGCAGGGAGCAGAATAGGCAGATGGACCAAAGACACTGCTGAGGGGAGCAGCGGGAGAGGCAGGAGAGGTCTGCCATGCCATGTGGGTTTTTCCCTGTGTGGCCAGGAATTGAATTGAACCCATGCTGCAGAGGCTGCGGACAGCTTCACAGCACGGTGCTCAACCTACTGCACCACCAGGGAGGCCCACAGATTGTACTTCTATGTAGACTTTTAGATAGTCTAAGATGATATATTTTTTATGACCAGCAGAACTAGAAGGAGAGTTCTATAGTCTAGATAGTCATTCTTCCATCTTTTATGATGCTCTGGTCTGGTCACCAAATCAGTCACAGGAGTAGCAACATAAATACAGAAGAAAGTAGACTTCAGAACAACAACAACAAGAAATTACCAGAAATAAACAGGGACATTACAAAAAGATATTAAGTGTCAATTTCTTTGTATTACAGATGCATAAAATGCATGAAGTAAAATTGAATGCAATTAAAAAGAGAAATAGGCAAATCCATAATTATACCTGGACACAGCAACACTCATCTCTCAGTAATCAAATGATCAAGCAGAAAGAAAATCAACAAGAAGTCTTGGATAACTCTACCAATCTGACCTAATTAACACTGAAATATGGCACTCATAATAGTACAATGCATATTCTTTTCAAATGTACATGAAATGTTCAATGAGATAGACCATATGTCAGCCACAAGAACAAACTTTAATATTTTAACAAAATAATTAAGGTATTTTTATCTGATCAACAAAATTGAACCAGAAGTCAATATCAGGAAGATAACCTAGAAAATTACCAAGTATTTTAAAGTAAAACATCATGCCTCTAAATAAAATATGAGTCAAAGAAATGGCATGCAAGAAAGGTAGAAAATATTCTGAATTGAATAAAAATGAACATAGAACATATCAAAAATTATGATCTGCATTGAAAGAAGTTCTTAGAAATTTTATAGGGTTTAATGTTTATATTAGAAATGAAAAACATTCTCAAATAGATATCAAGGTTTCTGACCTAAGAAACTAGGGAAAAAAGAACACATGGAACTTAAAACAAGTAGAAGAAAGTAGAAAACAAAAAACAAAATAGAAAATTTTAAAAAAATCAATGAACCAAGAACAGTTTCTTTGGAAAGATCAACAAAATTAATGGACTTCTATTTACACTAACGAAAAAAAAAAAAGACAATGCAAGTTACCAATATGAGACTATATCACTACAGATTTCAGACATTACAAAAATCATAGGGGTATGTTGAGATAACTTTATGACCATAAATTGAACCATTTGGTCAATCAAAAGTCACACTACAAAAACTCACCCCAAAATTAATAGATAACTTGAATAATTCTATACCTATTAAAAAACTGTAATTCATAATTTAAAAACTCCAACAAAGAAAACTCCAATCCCAAATGGTTTCACTGGTGAATTTTACAAATTACCTAAGAAATAATAATAATAGCAACAACAGTATTTAAGAGGGAATACCACTCAGATCACTTTATGATACCCACATTATTTTAATAACAATGTCAGACAAGAGTAGTACAAGACATGAAAACTACTAACATAATATCCTTCATGAATGTAAACACAAAAGTCTTCACAAATTTTAAAAGTCAAATCCAGCAATATATATAAAGAAGCATAGCCAAAGACAAAGTAGGGTTTATCCCATGAATAAAAAGTTGGTTCATTATAAGAAAATAAGTCAAGGCAATCAATTATATTAACAGACTAAGAAGAAAATCATATCAATATGTCAACAGATAAATGAAAAATATTTGACAAAATTCAATAGCCATTCATGATGGATAACTCTTCGCAAACCAGAACTAGAAGGTATCTTCCTTAATCAATTAAGACTCTCCATAAAAACATGCAGCTAACATCATAATTAATGATTCCATCCCTCTGAGATGGAATCTAAGGTATCTACTTTCACTACTTCCATTGAATATCATACTAGAGCTCTAGTCACTACAATAAGGCAAAAATAAATAAAATACATATAGATTGCAAAAGAAGAAATAAAAGTCTACTTACATACAACATCACCATCTACATGGAAAATTTCTAGTCATCTACAAAAATCTCCTAGACCTAATAAATAAATTCAACATGTTTCCAGCCTATAAGTTCATACACAAAAATCAACCATAATTCTTTACAGTAAGCAATGAACAACTGAAAACCCATTTTTTAAAGGCTCAAAAAAATGAAGTGCTTAGAGACAAATCTAACAAAATATATGCTAAATCTGTTGCTAGAAACTTCAAAACACTTATAAAAGAATGTAAAGGCGAAAGCAAATAGATATACCGTGGGTATGAATTGAGAAGTTTGGTATTTTAATTTTCCTCGAATCTCACCCAAATTGATCTCTAGACATAACTTAATTGCAATCAATTTCTTAGCTGGATTTTTTTTTTGAAATATTGACTAACTGGTTCTAGATTTTAACAAAAATGCAAAGGCACTAAAGTAGCCAAAGCAATTTTGAAAATGAAAAATTAGAAGACTCACTCTTTTAACAATTATTATAAAAGCACAGTAAACCAGAAAATGTGTTATCAATGAAAGGATAACTATATAAATCAGTGAAACAATAGAAACTTCAGAAGTAAACAAACTCAAAGTGTTTTTTGACAACAATGCAAAAACAAATCAACAGAAAAGCATAGCTTTTTCAGTGAATGGTAATGGATCCTACTAAACTACTAAACTTTTAGAAGACAGGTAGAGGAGAACCGTGAAACTTTGGGTTAGGTAAAGAATTCTTAAATAGATGATCAAAACATTACCTATTAAATTAAAAAATTAATAAATTTGTATCAAAATTCAAAACTTTTGCTCTGTGAAAAACAGCAAATGAACCCATTAACTACATATTGAGAAGAAAAGCCACCAAGTATTTGTATCCAACTGAAAGGTAACAAGTAACCAAATTAAAAACTAGGGAACAGTTTTTAAAAGATACTTCTCCAAAGAAATAAAAAATGCAAAGATATATAAAATGCAAAGAAACATGAAAAGAAGCTCAACAAACCACAATGAGCTAGCACTACAAATATAGCTAAAATCTAAACTCTAACAACTTACTAAATACGAACAAGCAAATGCTGGTAAAGAGGTAGACACAAGAGCTCTTACCATGGCAGGATCACAAAATGGCACAAACATGCTGATAAACAGTTTGGCAGTTTCTTACAAAGGTAAATATACACTTACTATATGACCTAGCAATCCCACTTCAATTTATTTACCCTAGAGAAATACAATATTATGTTCATACAAAAACATGTACATAGATATTTATAGCAAAGTTATTCATAAGCACCAAAAGTTAGAAACTTTTGCCCTTCAATTGTCTTTCAGTAGGCTAGTGGATAACCAAATGACAATGAGAAATACAAAGAAGTGAACTTCTAACACACTCAACAACATGAAAAAAAATTTTTTTTTGTTACAGATAGAGTTGGACTGTTATTAGTCAAGAAAAAGGATTTTTTTAAGATTTATTTTTTTATATTCCCCATACAATTGCACCCCACTTATTTTGACCCCAATCTCTCCTCTACCCCCGCCCCATAGTGTGTCTCTGGTTTATAGTTGCTTGTTGATTTTGATTTTTTCTTTCTTATAGTTATTCTTTTTTCCTGGTCCATTATTTAGGTTTTCTAGATTCCTGCTATGAGTGAGACCATCCGGCATTTTTCTTTTTCTTTCTGGCTTATTTTGCTGAGCATGATCCCTTCCAGCTCCATCCATGTTACTGCAAATTGCATGAGTTTATCTTTTTTTTGATTGCTGAGTAATATTCCATTGTGTATATGCACCACAACTTCTTGATCCAGTCATCTATTTTTGGGCATTTGGGTTGTTTCCAAAGCTTAGCTTTGTAAATAGTGCTGCTATAAACATAGGGGTGCAGGTGCTCTTTGGAATTGATGTTTCTGTGTCATTTGGGTAAATACCTAGGAGTGGAATTGCTGGATCATATGGAAGCTCTATCTTTAGTAGGTTGAGGAATCTCCATACAGCTTTCCATAGTGGTTGGACCAGTTTGCTCTCCCACCAGCAGTGCAGGAGAATTCCTTTTTCTCCACATCCTCGCCAACATTTGTTGTTGCTAGTTTTTTTTTAATATGTGCCATTCTCACTGGTGTATATAGAAGGAAATATAGGCAAAACACTACATGACATGCACCTCAAAGACATCTTTACAGACACATCACCCAAAGCAGTAATAGTGAAGGCAAAGATCAACGGCTGGGACTACATCAAATTAAAGAGCTTCTGCACAGCAAAAGAGACAATAACCAAAACAAAGAGAAACCCCACTGACTGGGAGAAAATTTTGCACACAATACTAATGATAAACAACTGAGCACAAAAATCTACAAAGAGCTAATGAGACAAAGAAAATAATCGAGTCAAAAAATGGGCAGAAGAGCTAAAAAGAAACTTCTCCAAAGAGGAAATGCAAATGGCCAAAAGGCATATGAAAAAATGTTCAACATCACTTGTAATTAGGGAAATGCAAATCAAAACTACAACAACATGGATAATTTTTTTAATTTTATTTTTATATTCCCAATACAATTACAACCCCCTTATTTTGACCCCAATCTCTCCTTACCCCATCCCCTAGCCCCCAGAGAGTGTCTCTGGTTCATAGTTGTCTGTTGATTTTGATATTTTCTTTCTTATAGTTATTCTTTTTCCTGGTCCCTTATTTAAGTTTTCTAGATTCCTGCTATGAGTGAGACCATCCAGTATTTTTCTTTTTCTTTCTGGCTTATTTTGCTGAGCATGATCCCTTCCAGCTCCATAACATGGATAATTTTTAAATGCATTATACAAATGAAAATAGACTTAAAAGATTAAAATCCGTATGTTTTCATTTATACAAAAATCATAGAAATAGCTTTTTTTTTTTATTTATTTATACAAGCACTGGGTACAGTCAGAAGCGCGGGAGGGTGAGAGAATTCACCAGACCCAGAGCGGGGAGCAGAGCAGGGAGAAGGACCGAAGTACACTGTTGAGAGGAGCAGTGGGCGGCAGGAGAGGTCTGCGCGCCATGTGGGACCTTCCTCCGGTGGCCAGGGAGTGAACCGGTGCTGCAGAGGCTGCGGGAAGCTTTGCAACCCAGCGCTCAACCGCTGCACCACCGGGGAGGCCCAGAAATAGCATTTCTTTTTTTTTTTTTTTTATTTTTGGGTGTGGGACAAAGCGTGACAGTATAAAAAGGAAATTGTAAAGGAAGTCAGAGAATCTGGTTTCAGATTAAGGTTCTACTATTAAGTTCACAACACTGCCTTATACATGTCATTTAATATCTTTGGACCTTAAGTTTTCTCATCTGGAAAATAAGGATCAGGGTAAAGTTAGACTTGAGCAGCTACCTGTAAGGTCTGTACCAGCACAAAATATCAGTGACATGATGAGTGAATCAAAGAAGATTGTGGAATGGGACATATCTTTTTTTTTTTTTTTAACATAACATAGTGTATTTATTTATTTATTTATTTATTTTAAAGTATTATCAATTTTATTTTCTATTTCAGAGGTCAATAGTTGCCAGAGGTTAGGGACAGAGGTAGGATTTGACTACAAGCAGCAGGAAATTTTTTGAAGTGATGGAACAGTTTTGTACCCTCATTGTGTTGATGAATTTGTCAAAATTCACAGAGCTATATGGCAAAAGGGGGGAAATGAATTTTATTCTGAGAAAAATTTTAATAATCTGGTCCTTCCACTCCTTTGGACAGGAAATATCACCTCCGTGAGATCCAAGTGTCTTAAATGAATATAAGAGTGTTACTCTAAGTTCTTTCCTATGTTTAGTAGTATGTGATTAAATTATACCATGAGCATGCCCATCTAGTCTTCAAATTGCATACACTCAACAAAAAGAAGTCATTCAGTAGTTCATGATGCTTATTCCCTCAAAGAGGATTTCAATTAACCAAATGAATCATTGTCATCACCATCATCAACTTTGAGTTATCTGCACTCCTTGAACTCACCAGATAATTCAATATTTCCGGACTATGAAGCCCACCAAAGAACACAAAGAACTATACAATTGTGAATAATTACTTCTCTTTGGAAAGAGAAATAAGACAGGGGACAAATAAATAGTGAGCTTTTCAGCCTCAGGGAAGAATATAAAACTTACGGATATGCAAAAACACTAAATAAATGATATTAGTTCCATCACTCAGAACTCTGTTTCACATAGCGTCATTTGCAGTGTGGGTAAAGCAGGATATGAATGTCATTGTGATGCAATTTCTTGTAATGTTATTTTTTAATTACACAGATTCTGGAATAGACTTTCAAAAGGGAACCAGATCACTCTTTCCAGCAAACCATAACCTAATATAGTCCACAAGGTCTCTTCTGTCAGATATAGAGGGCTAAGTGAAAGAAGTGGATTTCTTGAAAAATTAGGATCATAGTAGTTCCATTTCTATTTAATATAAACAAACTGCAGCACCATTTATAATAATAAAAAGTATAATTTAAATGTCTACCACTAAAGGACTGGCTAAATAAACTGACATAATCGTGTGATATAATGATAAAAGCAAATAGATGAATTAAAGCTAATCATATCAAAATTGACAATCTCCTAAGATATATTGCCACTAAAATCATATTGTAGAATGATGACATACATTGTTCTAAAAAGATACATACAATGATTATGCATCTCATTTATAGATCTCAGGTGAAATGTTTTGAAAAGTACATACTGAATTCACAATAAAGGTTTTCACCCTGGGGAGAAGCAGAGGATACTGGGTTTAAGACAAAAGAGATTTTTTTTAATCTGGTTTAAAATTCATGTACTATTTGCATAATTATAAACTACTTTTTTCAATAGAGAATCCAATGAAATCTATCAAAAAGACTATTTCATCAGGAAATGTTCCCAGAGCTACTTAGACAGGTAGTGAGGATATGTCACCTAGAACAACAATGTCAGAGGATGCAACATTCAGTCGTGCCAAGGGAGGCTTTCCTCAAGGTGTATTCTACTTTAGAGTATTAATCTGTGAGCCACATGTTAAGGATTAGGAGTCCATTCTACCCTTTCTTAAGAAACCACACAGTCCTGAAATGCTCTCTAACATTAAATTTTCCAGTCTTCTGAGCAGATCACTATTTAATTTCACTCCCACCAGCCCCCCTTATAGCCATATTCTCACAGCCCCAAATCATAGAACGACACATATTTGTTTTTAAATTTAGAGTGAATTAAAATTAATTTTGTTTGAAAATCCTGTGACACCTTTTGGAATAATTAGAAGGACTCTGTAGTGTCACAAATGCAGACTTGGGAAAGGATGAGCTTGTATCGTTGCCATGGGGACCTGCCTTCTATAATAATCCAGTTCTAGGGAGAACAGGAGAAAGGGGAGAAATCTCAGAAGGGCTTCAAATAAGGAAGGCAGAGTTGCAAAGTAAATAATATCAGTGGGTCAGAAGCTTTCCCTCTCCCTGTCTATCCAGGCAATATGACCTGAGAGAAAGACAGAAAGAATCTACACTGGTTTGCAGGTTGCCTTACTCATTCCTCCTTCATCCGTACCTAATTCTACAAAATGGATCTGAGCAGAACCGACTCATTGCAACCTGAGCCTGTTTTCTCTGCAGCTGTCCAGACCTGGTCACTGACCTCCTATGTAGGAGTGATTACAATGCAGGAAGCCTGGATCACTGCTTTCCTTTCTGTTGTTAAGAGCATCAGCCCCTTCGTGGAGGTGTATTATGTTTCCCAACTTTAATTTTAGCATCTACACTTTGGCAATTTGCATTTAAATGTGTCAGAGAACTTCCAGAAATCTTTAATAGGAAGACCGATTTGCATTTTAATATGCTGTTAAAGAATTTCAAAATATCTTTTTTTTTTCAGTGTGAATACATATTACCAGAGGAATGGCCACTGTTAAAGAAATTATAATTACCTGGGTACAATTTAAACAGTTAGCTTTCAGAAGCACCTAAGCTTTGTTGGACTTTGTTATAAGTTCCTTGTAAAACAAAAACTCTGAAAGAAAAATGGAAATCTTCTGATCTGAGAGGGTTTAAAGGTAGAATTGATATTTTCTTTTTTTTTTTTTAAATAGAGGCATGTTTTATTTATTTATTTGTTTGTTTGTTTGTTTGTTTTGTTTATATATGCACTGGGTATAGTCAGAAGCGCGGGAGGGTGAGAGAATTCACCAGAGCCAGAGTGGGGAGCAGAGCAGGCAGAAGGACCGAAGTACACTGCTGGGGGGAGCAGCGGGTGGCAGGAGAGGTCTGCGCACCATGTGGGACCCTCCTCCCGTGGCTGGGGAGCAGCGGGGATCGAACCGGCGCTGCGGAGGCTGCGGGCAGCTTCGCAACCCAGCGCTCAACCGCTGCGCCACCGGGGAGGCCCAGAATTGATATTTTCAATAGAGAAATCCAAGTTGAAAAATAAGTATACAAGAGTGGGGTAGGTTAGTTATGAGAAAGGTAGACCAGGAAGATCATCACTGGAAGGAGAAAAAAGGAAGGTAGAATTCTCTGTTGTTCCTTACCAGCGCCTCACCTCACCCTTTCATTTTTTCCCCTTTTGTGAAGTTCTAAGGCTGAATTCAGAGACAGTAAAAGTCCTGACATGTAGGGTGTTATTGCCAGCTTTCTAATTTACTATTTTCACGAGTGTAATTATGATCTAAAAATGGGATATTTTTGTTTTTTGTAGGTTCTGGAGGAATAATAATTAGGTCAAGACCTCATATTTAGAAAAAAAATATTTATACATCTCATTCTCTCTCCTCGGCGTTAGTGATTCTGAGCTACCGTACCTTAGCATGGCATTCTTGAATCTATCACCTACTTGCTTTTCAAGAAGGAGGAAAAAGTGGGGAGAGAGGAGGAGGAGGAGATAGAGTAAAAAGAGAAAAAGGAGAAAAAAAATGAGATGACTCACAGGAAAATAAAAAGGAGGAGAAAATTTTCAGAAATTCTTTTTTTAAAAATCTTTTAACCTTTCTCCTTAAAATGTCCCCTGACTGGGCCTCCCAGGTGGCGCAGCGGTTCAGCGCTGGGTTGCGAGGCTGCCCGCAGCCTCTGCGGCGCCGGTTCGATCCCCGGCTGCTCCCCGGCCACCAGAGGAGGGTCCCACATGGCGCGCAGACCTCTCCTGCCGCCCGCTGCTCCCCTCAGCAGTGTACTTCGGTCCTTCTGCCTGCTCTGCTCCCCGCTCTGGCTCTGGTGAATTCTCTCGCCCTCCCGCGCTTCTGACTGTACCCAGTGCTTGTATAAATAAATAAATAAATCTTAAAAAATTTTTAAAAAATTTTAAAAAAAATGTCCCCTGGCTTTAAACAACTAATGTCTCATTTTATTGAAGGAAATTCACTTGAGAAGTTTCTTGATAAGTTTATTTTGCAAATGATACTTTTCAGGATCACATTAAAACAATAAACAATAAATCCCTATGCAAATGGTATTTTTGTATTGTTACAACATAAGATAATAGTCCCAAAATGAAAGCAATTAAAGCTAAGCCCCACCTCTCCAATGGAGATTTAATTGCAGTTTCTCTTCTCCCAGAAATGGAGTTTTAGCCCAGTCATTCAGAATCCTCGGATTAGCACTGGACAGGTAAACTACCTGACAGACCTCTGCCAACCCCTAGAGGAAGTAACCTCGCAATAACCAGCCAGCTTTTGGGCTTAGTATTAACATACTTCTTTACATTACTTCTGGTCATAAAGCCTTTAATTTTGTCATCTCCTTGGAGCCCCCTTTTTATCTGCTAGATTGGTCACTGCCTGGTTCAAATGGATTTTTTTTAATTTTATTTTTATATTCCCCATACAATTGCAACCCCCTGATTTTGACCCCAAGCCCTCCTTTCCCCGCCTCCTACCCCCCCATAGAGTGTCTCTGGTTCATAGTTGTTTGTTGATTTTGATTTTTTCTTTCTTATAGTTATTCTTTTTCCTGGTCTCTCATTTAGGTTTTCTAGCTTATTTCGCTGAGCATGATCCCTTCCAGCACCACCCATGTTGCTGCAAATTGCATGTGTTTATCTTTTTTGAATGCTGAGTAATATTCCATGGTATATATGTACCACATCTTCTTGATCCAGTCATCTATTTTGGGGCATTTGGGTTGTGCAAGGGGGAAGAAACAGATAACTTATAAGGGAAAGCCAATCAGGTTAACTTCTGACTTCGAAGAAACATTACGGGCAAAAAGAGAATGGAGTAACATATTAAGCAAACTTCAAGACAGCGGATGCCAACCAAGAATACTTTACCCTGCAAAGCACTCCTTCCTCTATGAAGAAAAAATATGGACCTTCTCAGACAAACAAAAACTCCAGAAATTCATTACAACTAAACTCCCACTCCAAAAACTTCTACAAGAAGTCCTAAAGCCAAAACCAACAGAAGAATGAACAAGAAGAACAGAATAAAGCAAGGAATAAAATCACAAAAAAGAAAGAAAGAAAGAAAGAATCAAATGGATTTTTTGCTCAAATAAACCCTTAATTTTTTTTTTTTTTAAATGCCTTAGTTGGACCTCCCGGTGGCACAGCGGTTGAGCACTGGGTTGCGAAGCTGCCCACAGCCTCTGCAGCACCGGTTCGTTCCCCGGCTGCTCCCCGGCCACCAGAGGAGGGTCCCACATGGTGCGCAGACCTCTCCTGCCGCCCGCTGCTCCCCTCAGCAGTGTACTTCGGTCCTTCTGCCTGCTCTGCTCCCCGCTCTGGCTCTGGTGAATTCTCTCGCCCTCCCGCGCTTCTGACTGTACCCAGTGCTTGTATAAATAAATAAATAATCTTTAAAAAAAAAAAACCTCTCCAAGTTTAAAATGAAATAAAATGCCTCAGTTTATCTTTTAACAGTTCAGAGAGAGATCTGTTCACAGAAAAGTCATGTCAGCTCAAATTGATCACTGTAAGTTTGTCACTCAAAGGAAAGAATGACATCTAATGTAACAAACTGCCTGTTTTAGGTCCTGCGCTGCTCTCACGCATCCTCTGCCGGAAACATGCATGGAGAACCGAGGCTACCGACCCATCAAATACAACCTACAGTGACGGAAAACAGAATGAAAAACAGAAACAGACACCAGGGCATCGAGATAGTAACTCCAGGCAGCACCAATTCATTTATTCAATTAATACTGCAATATGCCTTCTGCATGTCCTTAGAAAAGGCTCACATTGCAAGTCTGTTAAGGCAGGATAATCGAGAGCAGCTATCATTTAAAAATGCTCCCTCTGTGCAAGCCTTGCCTTAAATGCCTTCAACTTACTAACTTAATCCTCAAAGTAACCTTCTTAGGAACAATTATTATCCATATTTAACAAGCCAGGAAGCTAAGAAACAGGCAGTTAAAATAATGGGCTTGATGTCATTCGCAGTGTAGATTCACACCAGGCCACCTGGTCCAGAATTCACATTATTGCCACTAAGTCACTCCTAACCCTACCCTTTTCTCCAAGGACCCATAATCTTCGGCAAATACTTAGACTCTGTCCTTAGAGTAATGATGAAGTTTCATGAACGATGTATATTTTCTTGCTTATTTCACCCTAGATCAGAGAAATAGGTTTTACGATTAACGCATGCAAATACGTGTGTCGAGAAACATAAATCAGTGAATTAAAATGCTATGTTGGAAATTCATACTTAACAAGGAGCAGAAGGACCAAAACACCATTGTTATAGGACAGGGACAATAAATCAGCAGAGGTTAAATAAAGAATTGATCAAATGACTTCTTCCAGAGACAAGCACAGGGTCCAACTGCTGGCTATTAAAGAAAAACAACTAGAAATCTTGAGTGCTTAACTTGGTTCATGTACTTTGTACACACTGCCTGTTAAGCATGACACCGAAGCTGAAATTTTACACATTAGGTGGGCAATTACAACCAGTTAGTTTGTGTGTTGCAGATTTTTTTTTCCAAGAAGGAAAGCACATACTAAGTTTGGAAAAGGGTGTCCAGTCAAAATGTTGATGTTCTATTAGGAATTTTTTTTAAGCCCATTAGATTCTCAGGCTATTCAGATGATTATGCAGTTCTCGATAAAACATTACCCAGTGAATTATTTATAAAGCTGCAGGAAACTGCAAACTCTGGAAAACAAATCTTTTTGATGTCCTCATCCCCTGGAGGATGTTTTGGTTCCACCCACCACTCCCTTCTGCAGATGTCCCGGGCTCTCTTTGACTATGGCCACCTATTCTCATCAAAAGGTGGTCTAGTTGCCACAGAGAAGCAAAGGATGGGTAGGTGGTATCAAGTCCAGGTACCCCTCTGAGCCCCTCAGCGCTCCCAGCTGCAGCACTCCCAGCGTCCCAGCTGCAGAACGGTGAAGAGAGGATAGGCAGTGATAAAAGATTGTGGAAAATGGACTGATACACATGTGCAAGGACACACGTGCTGTTGTTTTTTAAACAACAGAATCAAAAAGTGTTAATAATAGCCTGTCACTCACTAGACTCTTCCCAAACCTTTATAGGTAACCCGTTGGGAGAAATCTGTTCCACAATCCCAGAAACACAGATGGATTTTTCTTAAGTAACATTATTATCATCGGATCACGCAAAAAAAATCTGAATCTGCCTATGGAATTTGCTTTTTCATATAATGTCCGGGTATTCTTTAATAGAGTTGAAACTTAAGTCTCTGCACTTTGTATGGCTAAACAATGCTGGAAGACACAAAATAGATAAGGGAAACAGCATTGCCATGGGAACCTGGCCATGGATCCACATGACCAATAGGGGGCATAGAGAAACAGGGCAAACAGAACCAGGCAGACAGAAACCTCATTGACACAACAAATAATAACTGGCAGAGACCAACTCCTCCATCAGGAAAGATGGCGCAAACAGGTTATGAAAGGGAGTCCCAAATCCTTCTTCCTGCACACACATTTCTTGTCTCACCTCTTGCTCCCTTGCAAGGAGCAAGAGACCATCAAAAAAAAAAATCATAAATCCCCCTTTCCTGCTCTCCATTCTGTCTCTGGTGAATTCTTTTACCCCAGCATCTCCAGCCTCACCCTGATATTACACCACCAAATAAGAATCCCTTTCTGAGGTCATAGAATTGTTTTCTGTTCCACTGGAAATAAAACCAAAGTAACAGCAACAGATATGTGAAGCTTTAAGTTCTAGTCCCATCACTGTGCACTTGCTTAACATGTTTGAGTCTGTTTCCTCAATGAGCTCATAGAATTAGTTGATGTAAGAACTAGAATTAGTATAATAAATCCCAGCACCTAGTTTACCTTGGTAGTTAATAAATAGTACTATTATGATAATGGCCCATTCACTTAACAACATTAAAGAGTTTTCTAAGAACCAAAGACTGTTTCAGGCTCAGAGTACACACAGACAACTTGATGGATTCTGACTCTACCTGGAGATCACAGTCTTTAAAATGGTTAGTATTTAAGTTGAGTAGAGTTAGAGGGAATGAACTGGGGTTTGTTTCAAGATTTTGGATAGTCCCCTTAGCCTCACTATATTTCCCTGCCATCCTCTAGAGGAAAATTATTTTTTCTTTGGTCACTCCCTTTTGACTATAAAAGTTCTTTGTTTTCTACAGTTCCCTAGAGCTCCTTTCTAAGTACTAAAATAGATGCTGTCAATTCAAATTTATTTTTACTCAAATAAACATTTAAAAATGTTAACACGTTTCCATTTGTCTTTTAATGAAGGTAAATTTACTAAGCTGAGAAGTATATATATGTGGCAAGGAAGAAAACCAAGTGTTTAAATGTACAATTTCAAAAAGGAAGTTTCACCACCCATTTTTGTTGCACTTATTATAACTGATTGAAAGTATATAAGATTTTATTCACCAAATTATTTGATTAATGTGGCACTAAATATTACACGTATAAAAATCTTGAGTAAATTGAACTTTTAGGTACACAAGGGAAGGTTTGATACTTAGTCATTCTATTTTTGCATTTAATAAAACCATAACCTTTTGTTTCTTTTATGTAAATACAGATCTCCATATTTGTTAACATTCTGAAATCCAAAATTATATTTCTAAAACTATAAATTAATTTAAAAAAAGGAATAACATGTATTGAAAGTGTTGTACATGAATTGAGGTATGTTTTTTTTAATTTTCATTTTTATGCCATTATGTACTTTCCAGGATCACATTAAAACAATAAACATGCATAACCTTATGATGAGAAAAAGACTGTAAAAATAAATAAAAGTAATATATGATATTTATTTTCCTAAATTACTTCAATTTAAGTTAATTTCATGTGAGTATTTTCAAGTAAATAGGGATCCTGAGGGCAGGTTCAGAAACTAAACTGGGAATCACTGATCTGAACTAGTTTCCCAAACATCAGTGTACATTAACCTAATGGTTTTTGCCAAAATCTCTGTATGACTTTTATCATATATACTTTAAGACTTACATTTTTTACTTTAAAAGAAAATTGAAATAAACTTTATATCCCCAATCCTACAGAGAACATAATTATCTATAAAGAAAAGCATAAAAATATTTACTTTTATAAATTCCATCAAATACTAATTCCAATAAAAGGTTCTTATCCTGAGATTTATTCTCTTTTCATTTTTAAGACATATCAAGATTGCGGGCCTCCCTGGTGGTGCAAGGGGTTAAGCACCGCACTATGAAGCAATCCACAGCCTCTGCAGCACGAGTTCGATCCCCAGCTGGCCAGGGAGAAACCACATGTCGCAGCAGACCTCTCCTGTCTCACCCGCTGCTCCCCTCAGCAGTGTATTTCAGTCTCCCTGTTCTGTTCCCCACTCGGTCTCTGGTGAATCCTCTCATCACCCACATCTCTGACCTACACCCCAGCTCTTGTATGCATAAATAAATCTTTAAATAAATAAAATAAAAAATATCAAAATTAGCAGGGGCTTGAGGAGCCTTAAAGTTAATCTATCACCCAACTGAGAGTTTCATTTTCTAACAATTAGGAAAAGGAAAATAGAATTAAAAAGGGAATTATATTAATAGGGTGACTATTATTTAATCTTGATGATGCTCTTGCCACATATAAACATTTCCTATATTTTATGTCTCCCATCACTGAGAACCACTGAGCTGAACCAACTTGGGGAAACGGAATATTAGTGCCTTCTCAAAGACCTCCAGGAATTGGAGAGTTAACAATTTCCCCTATAATTCATTACAATGATTATCAAGGTGATCATATATCCCAGTTCAATAAATTCAGTCCAACTTTACACCACTGTGCCAGCACAATCATTAATACCATTCCCTTTTACATTCAATTATGTGTCTTGATTTGGGGCAACCATCCTAAAGCCACAAGGCTGATCATTCATCTGTCCTGATTTTTTGAGCACCTACTCTGAACATGGCTCTGTAGTAATGACTGGAAATAAAAAGGTAAGATAGTTTCCAGTCCTCAAACTGTCCATGAGTGAATGATCAGAATAAAGGAACACAATACAATACAAAGTGATACCCAAATCTGTGCAATGTGCTGGTGGGTACAAAGGAAAAGAATTCAGATGAGGGCCTCTCTGCTGGTGCAAGTGGTTAAGCACAGCAATGTGAAACTATCCACAGACTCTGCAGCAGGAGTTCGATCCTGGCCAGCCAGGGAGCTACCCACATGGTACAGCAGACCTCTCCTGTCTCATCTGCTGCTCCCCTCAGCAGTGTATTTCAGTCGGTCTGCCTGTTCTGCTCCCTACTCTGTCTCTGGTGAATCCTCTCATACACACACCCCCTGTACCACTGGCCTGTACCCCAGTTCTTGCATGCATAAATAAATCTTTAAAAAAAAAAAAGGACAAATGAATCAGAAGAACCCTGCAGGTTCTTCAGTGAAAAGTGCAAGAACTGATGAATCAGTTCCACACAGGCAGCAGGTCTTTCTCTATTATACTAACGTATTTCTGTGTCTTTGTAAGTATGCAGGAAACTAGTGTGGTAAGGATTAAAGTGGGCAGTACACATGCAAAATCCTACTCATATTTTTTCAATTGTTATATGGCATCAGAAAATCTGCCCTGCCTGTTGAACCTTGTTATTAGAGATGGATAAAAATGTTTGCAAAGTAAGGATATACTCCACAATTTATTAATTATTAAATGTAAATCAAATCATGATATTCCTTACTTAAAGCCCTTCACATGGTTATCAGAGTTCCTAGAGTTGAGTCCACATGCCCTCCAAGACTCATAAGCTGGGACCTCCTCTGCAGGCACACCTGCTAATTGCAATCTAGCTTCCCTAAGCAGAGGTCAACTTATGCCAATTCTTTCCCACTTGAGCTCTTGTCTTTGCCTTTGTTGCTCCCTCTACCTCGAGCACCATTCTTCCAAAGCTTTTAAAGTATGACTTATCCCCATGCTAGAAGTCTCAGTTCAAATGTCACCTGCTTAAAGCTGAGCCATCCATTCCTGCTGACGTCCCCCAGCTCACCATGTGTGTTTTCTTCATAGCACTCATCCCCTCAATAGATCCCTTCCTTGTTTATTGTCTTTCAAATGAAGGGAGGAGCATTGAGGTAGTGTTCCCTGTTTCTAGCATGGTGAATGGAACACCAAAGAGTTCAATAAATAGGGCCTCCCCGGTGGCGCAGCGGTTGAGCGCTGGGTTGCGAAGCTGCCTGCAGCCTCTGCAGCCGGTTCGATCCCCGGCTGCTCCCCGGCCACCGGAGGAGGGTCCCACATGGCGAGCAGACCTCTCCTGCCGCCCGCTGCTCCCCTCAGCAGTGTACTTCGGTCCTTCTGCCTGCTCTGCTCCCCGCTCTGGCTCTGGTGAATTCTCTCACCCTCCCGCACTTCTGACTGTACCCAGTGCTTGTATAAACCAAACAAACAAACAAATAATAAATAAATAAATAAATAAGACATGCCTCTAGAAAATTAAAAAAAAAAAAAAAAAAAAAAAGAGTTCAATAAATAAAAAAATTGTTGACTGGATTGAATTGTGAGGGAGTGTAGGGAATATGGACAAGTATTATTTAATCAAATTTAAAAACAGGCAAGGTGTGTCCTTTCTCAGCTTTTGAGACAGATAAGAAGAGAAGGAGTGAAGTCTTCACTCCCAGGCATGTGGTTGCTTGGTGAGGTTGGGAGAAGGTCAATCAGTAGGAGACTTGCTTTAACAATTAAAGACTATTTGTCCCTCCAGTGGTCCTTGCCAAGGTTGCAGTGCGCATGGATCTGCAGTGATGCTGCAAGGTATTTTTACACTTTGAATATCCATTTCCATATTACACAAAGGACTTCTCAGGTGACCTTGAGTAAGCCATTTAGGGAGGTTTCTGTGTTGCTTAAATGAACCATCTCTATGGAGAGAAGTGATGAGGCTTGTTAATTTACATTTGTAAAAATACTTTGAAATCTCTGTATGAAAGATTTTCTTCAGAAAGGTACAAAGGGTGAGATAATATGGAAAGTCAAATCCTACCCATTTATAGAAGCAGAGAGGAAGTAGGCAGGCATGAAGACACTTAAGGAGAGCCTCTGGCACATTATTTTTTCAAATTAATCTTCTAAGAAAACTCCCTACTTTTGGTATATAAAATGTTATAATCACATGTATAAGCTATTGCTCTAGTAATTATTTTCCTTTAAAATCTCTCCCCAAAACTCCCAGCTTTGTATAAAGGGAATCTTTAGGGGGATTTGCCTGTGAGATTTTCCCTCCATAGCACTGCCTTTAGTTTGTGCATTTTCCCTAACTTAGAGATGCTGAGTTCCTAAGCATGACAGCCTTTGTTGATGAATTGATTGGGACACAAAGGGGGTCATTTCATCAATTCTAGACAGAAATTTACAAGATACAGTCAGAGATTAGAATAAGCTCAGGAAGAAAAAAATGAGCAAATTTCAAAGAAAACTGCTAGTCTATGAGTTAATTATATCCATTTATAAAAATGGTATTAAGAATTATTTAAGAAATAATATCAACAGAACATTTAAGAGAATGATCAGCAAGATAAATACAGATGCAAAGATAAGACATTAATTATAAAACTGTCAAGGCAAAAGCCAAGCTTAAAAAAAAGTAGCTAACACCTTTTTTTAATAGTCTATACCAATTACACACTTGTGATTATGCCCACATGACTATATGGTTTTCTTTATGTTTTTCTTGACCTTATAATTTTTTCTTTGGGAAGGACACAGGCAATTTTATTACTTGCTCTCAGAAGGAGTAGAAGGATGTATTTGCCTTATTGTATCTTGCTCTTCCTGAAAGAGTTCTGAGCTTCTTGACTCTTTCGATGGGTCTAGACAAGATTCTGAAGGAGATTCTGCTCTTTCAGAAAACCGCATTTCTTGATGTTCTTTTTCTGTTCATGGTATCTCTTTAGGATTTTCCTTGATTGATTTATGACTGAAATTTCTTCTTCATCAAGAGATAGCTGAGCACCATCACACAGGACTGGGTTCTTTCCTGTTCAGGTTCTACACACTGCCAATGAGCACACATCAGCTCATTATGGGGTGAATTCTAGACCATATCCAGGATTCCAGTTAAGTGAATGCTGCACATGGAGCCACAGGAGAGGTTGCCCACATCCAACCTTCATGCTCAGGATTTGCACGTGCTATGTGAATAGAGTGAGGCCAATCTACTCATTGAACACAAGTTACCCTAGCTTATATTTCCTTGGTTTGTGCCAAAGTTTTCTAGATTTTGAACTAGTTGTTTCAAGAGGTGCCTGTCACTTTATGCTGGCTGAAAAGTTAGAATGCAAAGTCCCTAGGGACTGATTTGTTTTTGTTTTTGTTTTTTGTTTGTTTTTTTAAAGATTTATTTTTATTTATTTATTTATTTATTTATACAAGCACTGGACACAGTCAGAAGCGCGGGAGGGTGAGAGAACCCACCAGAGCCAGAGCGGGGAGCAGAGCAAGCAAGAGGACCGAAGTACACTGCTGGGGGGAGCAGCGGGCGGCAGGGGAGGTCTGCGCACCATGTGGAGCCCTCCGGAGGCCGGGGAGCAGCGGGGATCGAACCGGCGCTGCAGAGGCTGCGGGCAGCTTCGCAACCCAGCGCTCAACTGCTGCGCCACCGGGGAGGCCCTCTAGGGCTGATTTGTAAACTCTTTTCCCACCCTAGGAGTCATCACCTTGACAATATAGTCACAAAATTCCTGTGTGCAAGGCATCCTAAAAAGAGACTAAGGTACTGTAAAATATATATATATATTTGGCAGAGGAACTGAGAGAAGTAAACCAAAATAAACCCTAGAAATAAGACTATAGAACTGAGACTACCAGGAGCAGACAAAGGAGGGAGAGGGCACAATGTCCTTGGTTAAGGACTATGGGTGCTTGGATGGTGGGGATTGGGTGATAACAAATATCTGAGGAGGTATGAACCTTTTCCCCTAAATTAAATCAAGGGTTATAAACCAATGTTAGTGCAATAAAGGAAAAAATAAAGAAAGTGGTATTTCAAAGTAAATGGTTTTTTGATGACAGAGGGTTTTAGTCTAGTGTGTGTGTGTTTTCCTAATTTTGAACATCTATTGTTCTGTTTGATCGGCAAAGAGTAAATGGTTTTGACTTGAAAGAATGGATCTCAGGGTATCATCACCATCACCTACCTAGTCAATAGCAAATATTTATTGAGTATAAATACTATACATGCTAAGAAAAACATATCTTTCTCTGCAAAGTGAGACACTCTTTAAAGGACAAATTCAAACCAAGGGAAATACCAAGTTTTTAGTCACTTAATTGATCAAAATGCAAACAGAAAGGTTTGGGGTGTATGGATGGGGTTAATTAAAAAGTTTTGAAATGGGCCTCCCTGGTGGTACAGCGGTTGAGCGCTGGGTTGCGAAGCTGCCTGCAGCCTCTGCAGCGCCAGTTCGATCCCCACCGGGCGAGGGTCCCACATGGCGTGCAGACCTCTCCTGCTGCCCACTGCTCCCCTCAGCAGTGTACCTCGGTCCTTCTGCTTGCTCTGCTCCCTGCTCTGGCTCTGGTGAATTCTCTCACCCTCCCATGCTTCTGACTGTACCCAGTGCTTGTATGAACAAATAAATATATCTTTAAAAAAAAAAAAAGAAAGAAAATGCAAAATAAAACATTAAAAAAAAAAAGTTTTGAAATGGACATATCTTTGAACCCAGTTACTGATTCTGTAGATTGTCTCAGAATCCCCTATATATAAAAATGGCATCAAAATCCTTCAGGAACTATAGAAAAGAAAAATGGGATATACCATTTGTTTAAAAGAACATGATAATGTGATCCTGATCAAGTAGCATTTATCAATACAGTTACTTCTAACCCACTAACTTAATGGCTATTCTCATAAGAATACACTTAGTACCTTCTCCTATAGCTCACCAAAAGTTTTCTGTAGGAGTGCAGAGTGTAAAAGAGCAGAGCTTGGAAACAGACAGATTTGGATTTTAGTCCAGCTTTATCACTTAGAGTCATCTCACTGTGGGTAAATGACTAAATTTTACTTCCATTCCTCTAAAGTAATGGCTTTGAATTCATTGAGTTGTGTAGAGGAAATGAGAGCAATACTTTCAGTAGTATGTATTCAAGCAACATGAGTTACTTATTTCTCTCTCTGAATTAAAGCATGTCAAGGAATGAAGGCTCAAGCAGTTTTAACAATTGTGCTCTATCTCTTTTATGAACATGTGCATATTGCACATAGCCTCTACTTTAATACCATTACAACTGTACATAATCATGTATTATCTCTTGTGTTATTAAATGTTGTAATCATGCTACACATTACTATTGGCTGTATATAAGGCCCTCAAGCACAAGGCCTATTACACATGCATTTTTAAAGTACATTTAAAGTGTCTGATTGTATTTTTAATGACTTTAATTTTAATGTATTTAATGATTTAATTTAATGATTTAATTTTTTAATGTATTTTAATTAAATAGGTATTTATTTAATGATAAATACCTATGACCAAAACCATTACACCTATCCACTCACAAGTTTTTTGAGGCCAGAAACCACTGTGTATAAGTTCCTGGCTGAGGAGCTAATATATGTAAGACACAGTCTTCACCCAGAAGTTCTCCCCATCTCATTGGTCACTGGGTCTTGCTCTTACCCACTTAGCATTTCTAGGATGCAGCTTGGTGTTTCTTGCACATAAAAAATATTCTATATATATTTGATACATAAAAGAATAAATAGCCTTAAATAGTCTAAATGTTGATGGAATTGAAACATTGACATGCAGGACTATGGACAGATAGATGTACATTTGGTCAAGGGTAAGATGTGGTAACAGATACCTATACAGTTTAAGGCAATATAGGTCTTACAGATACCTTACAGTTTAGGCAATATAGATCCTCCTCCAGTTAGTGAAATTGTTAAATGGTGCTGTGTCATCCCAGGTGAAGTCGGTCCCAATCATTGCAGCACTCCTAAGAAGCTGATTCCTGAGAGTCTAACAAAAAAACATGTATAAACCTTTGTTGATTACTCCATCCCTTGAAAAGAGAAATGGCTATGTGGAATTATTTTAGGGTTTGTGAGTTTAAAAAAAAAATGCTTATTTTAGTGGTTCACTACTGTAAGGACAGGAATAGGACATTAAGCAGGTTTTCTAGGATCCAGCAAACCGGGTAAAGGAGAAGTCAGAGTCCTCGGTGGTTTTGCAGGTTTTTATTGGGATTACCAGGTACACGGCAGGCAGGGGCGCTGGGGGGCTGGTAGGCTTACAGGCCTCCCAGCCCCCAGCAGGTCTTCACTCTGGGCTCTCCAGCCTTCTCTCAGCTTCTGCTTCTCTTGCTTCTCTCTCGGCTTCTCTTTCGGCTTCTCTTTTGGCTTCTGCTGGCGTCCCCGTGACTCCGCCCTTAAAAGCCCAGTCTCAGCCCAGGTGAATCCCATCTACATATGCCCACACCCTACTCCAGGTGCCGCCATCAGGCATGCATTCAGGACCACAAGGATCCATCATCTATCTTGATGGTGGGAGGGCAGAAAAGCCTGACATTTTTCCTTACCCTACAACTACCTATAGGAGTCTTCAGTTGGATTGCTCCTATAATGCAGATAAAAAGCAATTAGTCTTGCGATTTATACACATTTAGAAAAAGTTTTATTTTTTTTTTAACAATTCCATAATATCAAGGATCTTCTGTTATGGTAGTGACAGAAATGTTTTAAATAAAAATAATAAAAATATTTCCTTGTAACTGATTGTTCAATAAGGTACTTCAGAGGCTATCCAGATAAGTAATGCCCCCTAAGAACTTATACTCTAGTAAGAGTGCAGATATATGTATGATTCACTCAAATGTACAGTAAAATGATAATTAGTACTACACAAAAAAAATCTTGGTCATTATGAACTACATATTACTTTACAAAAGGCACAATTTATTGACACATTGCTCACCTGTATATTCTGATTTCTTTCTGCTCCCCATTAAAAACAACTGTTAATAGTTTAGAGATTTTAAGATACCACTAAACACCTTTTCAAGTTCTGTATGGAAAATATGACCATTCCTATTATCTGAGTCTCTAATTTAGCAAATATATAATCACACTAATGACTCTTGTCACACACAATAATATTAAAATCATAAAGTTTCTAGTAAACAATGATTTTCCTCTAGAGATATGATGAAAGGTCCTAAAACTTCCCATTTTTTGGTCACTCAACCTTCCAGGACTTCTTGTTGCTTTTGTAATGTTGTTCAGAAGACACTCCTTTTCATCTAGCCCCAGGGGAAGTGAGGCAGACTGTCACTATTAAAAGAATCCTTGGGGATTTTCTGGAGGTTTCAACGGCTAGTCTTTCCTGAGACTGTTCTTCCGAATACAGCACAGGAAATAATGAACCTTATGAATGTAAATGTATTCACTCTTCCTAAAAGCTAACCTATGTGTGATTCTGTTTGCAGAACCCCAAGCAGTTTAACCCCAGACAATGTTTTGACAATCTACTCTCAACATCATACCGTGCAAATTCCCTTTATCATTTTTTTTATGGGAAAAAAAATGGTTCACAGAAGTCAATTGTTCTGGCTGAGGTCACAGTGTATAGAGTAATTGAAGAGTTTCATTAAGACTCCAAATAGGGGCCTCTCTGGTGGTGCAAAGGGTTAAGACACAACCTATGACGCTTCCGCAGCCACTACAGCACAAGTTCGATCCCCCAGCCAGCCAGGGTGAAACCCACATGGCACAGCAGACCTCTCCTGCCTCGCCCACTGCTCCCCTCAGCAGTGTATTTCAGTCAGTCTGCCTGTTCTGTTCCCTACTCTGTCTCTGGTGACTCCTCTCACTCACCCCCCCCCATCTCTGGCCTGTACCCCGGCTCTTGCATGCATAAATAAATAAATATTTTTTTTTAAAAAAAGACTCCAAATAATGGGAATAGGATGTAGAATGTGATGTTTGCATACATGCAAAGAACCATCATTGTACTTTATTGTTGTCATTCCAAATGGTCCTGTGAGTGTTCCCATAGGCCATGTCTGGTGAATGAAGAACAGAGTGGAACATAAGACTATAGGCACCTGAAACAGAACTATCTGGACTCAAACCCATATAACAGCAAAATAATGGTCAAAATCTTATTTTATCCAACACAGGCTTGAAAGCATCCCAGTATAATTTGTGGGAGCAAAATAATGGAAACTATTTGGTTGGCATTTATAATCTCAGTATCTCCCTGGGTGATTGTATATGAGCCAAGAACCTGCTTCTAGAGGTCTACTTCTGCCAATATGTATCTGAATGACTTCAGCCAAGTGACTGAATTTCTCCAAATCTCTATTTTGTCATCTGTAGAAGAGTCAAGTTGTTACTTGCTCAAAATCCTATAATTGTTTTTAGGTTTCCTCTTTGCTACATGTTGATGGTTTTTTGTGCCCCATGATTATTTTAAGTGAAATGAAATGATTTTAGAATTGAATTTACTTTGAATTCCAGGAATGAAATTTTTTTCCAAATAACAGGTGATCTGGCCTCTTTGACTCAGTATCAAAAATTAGTTGAGGCAAGAGTCCGACATTCAAAATGAAAAGGTCTGCAGCTGGGATGGTCAGTTTATGCTCAGCCTGAAGGAAAGTGCTTTCCAGATAATACAGTGAGTTTTAGGATATGCATTTGCCAACAAGATTGGTTTTCTCCAGAGACCTACCCAGGCCTTAGCTACACAGGACAGCAGACAAAGAGTTGTTACCCTAGAGACGCCCATACTCGACGGCCTGCTTCTTTCTCAAGTCCCATGTGGGAATCAGTGTGATGATGACTTGGTTTAAACACTGCAGACAACAACTTTTTTTCATTGAAGTGACACTGCAGTATAAGTTTCAAGTGTATATCACTAAAATCAACATGTGTATAAACTACATTGGTTCACAATTTAAGGTCTAATTCTATCCTTTACCACCAACCCTTTCTTAATCCCTGAAAAAAAATAAAAAAGGAACTTTTATATATGAAAAACCTGGGTTTTTTTTTTAAGTTCTAAGTATAAAACATATTTTCAGATTTCATTAAACTTAATTTGCTCTTAGTGTATGCATTTTTTCCCCTTTTACAGGTATTTATTCCCTCAGGGTCAAGTACCTTCAAACAGCCACAATCTCAACTTATAATAAAAGATACATTTTCAGCAGAGGGGAAAAGCTTGTTATAATGTCCTCTCCACTCTATAAGTATAACATCTTTAGAAAACTACAGAAAGATACCCAAATATTCCTCTTTAAAAAAAAAATGGCACTGTTATTTCTATAGCCATAAGTCTCTGCAACGAGTTCATTTTTGAACCAAAAAAAGGGAAGAATTCCAAGTTATAGAGTTATATAAAATTGTTCCCCATTTTTGAAGAGGGAAATAAATTCAATAAACAGGCAATCCACCTGATAAGCAAATTCGTATAAAGTACCTGTTTTGTGCTAATCACAACTCGGAGCTCATGAATATATAAGAACACATGAAGTTATCATAGTCCCTGAGAAGTACATGGGGTTTATTATACTATTCTATTTCTATGGATGTTTGAAGATTATCATAATACAAAACATTGAGTGATATGCAGATTTCAATACTATATGACTAGAAAAAGAGTAGTAGTGGGGTATCTAATATATTCCATTATATATTACACAAAAATATAATAGTTGTAATATATATAATAGTATATATATAACACAGGTAAATATGGGTCTACTTTTAAGTGGTGGGGTAGGACAAAAAACATGTTGGCTTGGGGATAAAAATGACCATGAAAAGGAGGTTCAATAGGTGTCATAACTAGACTTGCAAGCACAAAATATCTTGGATATAGCTAGTGTTCTCTTCCCAAACAGATATATCAAAATCATAATATTCTTAACTCTATCCCCTTTATTATTAACAGAATTGAAAATGGCTCCACATAAGTCTGGCTTTAAACACAGGTCAAAGAAACAACCAGTTGAACTCTGTTGACCAAATGTGTCCCTATATTAAAGACATCAACTCACAGAAAAGAAAGGAAATGGAGTGGAGGACAGGGGAACCAAGACAAAACAAGATGAGAAAAAAGAACCTGCCATAGGCTGTGAAAGGCACTCTAATCCACTGAGTTAAAGTCCCTTAGAGATGGATGAAACTTCCCTGACACTCAGTCTCTGCCCCAAGACTTGCCTAATGTAGCATGATCTAGTTGCACATTATTTTCAGCCAAATGTACCATTAAGATTTTCTGACATGAGCCTCATTATCTCCCTGAAATAGAAAGAATACAGTGATTCTTTGTGATCTGGTTGAACGCTACTGAGAGAAAATTTCAACTGAGAAACTGTAGGTGCCAATTGTCACCCTAGCCTTTACAAATCAAAGGTGAACATTTTTGGCTCATTGATTTTTTTCCTAAGGAAGTGACATTTCTATTTAGTATTCAGCTACTTACAGTTTTCAAAAAAGCATGAAGTCCACCTAGCCAATAGTTACACCTAAATAAAACTGACACAATAAAAATTAATAATGGCAGATTAAAATATTTGTATATTTTCTGAGAGAAAAGAAAAACAAGATTAACCCTGATTTGAATTTAGGCAGCCCTGACTAGAGTGCTGTTTAATAGATACTATTTATGCAGGTTTTTGCCCACCCAAATAAGTGAATATTCAGATTTAGAAAGATGACAAATAGGGTGGTTATCTCTTTTACATGTTAAAAATAAATTATGGCTTTTTTTTTTAAAGAAAGATTTTTCTTTTTGTGCTTTGCGCGTGAACAAATACATACCCAACTTTTCAGAAACAGAATTACTCCATATCTATATTGACATATCACAAAATACAAGCTGCCAATGACATGTCTGTATATGTAAATTGCACCTACACATGCTACTTTGCATAGAAATCTTAGTTATTACCCCCAATCAGAAGATGACTGCATAAATGGTCAGGAAACTCTTTCAGAAAAACCAAATCTTTAGGAATTGGAGAAGACATTTAAAATGACACGTTTTATGACATCTTACTCAAAATTAATCATGTCCATTTGAATTATAAAATAACACCGAAAGGTTGTCTGTTGTTTCTACAACTTGCAAATCAACTATTCAGTCCTATTTAAATAACAATAATAACAGTAACAACAGCTACCACTTATTTAGTGTATTTGCCAGGTTCTCATGATGAATATATCTCATAATATTCAATAAGCCTATGATTACAATTGAGGAAATGAAAATACAGAGAAATTGTGTGATTTGCCAACAGTTATAAAACAGTTAAGTGTAGAGTTGGAGATGGATGCATGCTGACTCCAGAACTTCCTTTTAAACAGCACAATGGGCCTCCCCGGTGGCGCAGCTGTTGAGCACTGGGCTGCGAAGCTGCCCACAGCCTCTGCAGCGCTGGTTCGATCCCCGGGCACCAGGGAAGGTCCCACATGGTGCGCAGACCTCTCCTGCCACGCCTGCTGCTCCCCTCAGCAGTGTACTTCAGTCCTTCTGCCTGCTCTGCTCCCTGCTCTGGCTCTGGTGAATTCTCTCACCCTCCTGCGCTTCTGACTGTACCCAGTGCTTGCATAAATAAATAAATCCAAAATAAATAAATAAATAAACAGCACACTACCCTCATTTCCTGCTCAGATCTGTTGATTTAAACAAAGATTCCTCAGTTCCTCATTCAAAACTCTTCAAGCTTTTCCTTGATCCTTCCAAATTTATCTCACATTTCAAAACTTCTCCATGCTGATCTCAGGCTCCTGCAAAACTGGGACTGTCCACCTCCCCATAGATTTTGAATTTTCTCTCTTTCACAACTTTACTAATGGTATTTCCTCAATGTAAAATGCTTATTAAGAGCAGAGGGGGAGGGCCTCCCCGGTGGCGCAGTGGTTGAGTGCTGGGTTGCGAAGCTGCTCGCAGCCTCTGCAGCGCGGTTTGATTCCTGGCTGCTCCCTGGCCAGTGGAGGAGGGTCCCACATGGCACACAGACCTCTCCTGCCTCCCGCTGCTCCCCTCAGCAGTGTACTTTGGTCCTTCTGCCTGCTCTGCTCCCAGCTCTGGCTCTGGTGAATTCTCTCACCCTCCCGCGCTTCTGACTGTACCCAGTGCTTGTATAAATAAATAAATAAATCTTTAAAAAAAAAAAGAGCAGAAGGGGAATTAAAACATTTAAAAATATATGCAGATATGTGTTACAAAGGCTAGCATTTATTGATCAACTATCATGTGCAAAGAACTATGCTAATCCATTTACACAAATATACCAAGAATGTAATTATGCATGGTAATACAAATGGTTTTTGCTACCATTTCTGACCACAATGTATGTGGAAATAAAGACAAAGAATTCCAGAGTAAAATGTTAATTTCATGACTTGTGGGCTACAAAATCCCTGGGAAGAGCACTCCTTTCCTGACTCCTTGAAACACTACCTAGGTTAAAATGTGCATTATTTTTGCCCATAGGTATACTGACACAGAAGCAGTCTGTGAACATATTGTAAAATGCTTTGGGGACCTCCTGCTTGCTTTTTATCACCACTGATGACCAGAGTCAGATAAATAAAACAAATTAAACAGAGTACCCTACCTTCGTATCTCTGCAGTGCATTCTTTAGAAAGGAAGAGATTAATCCTGCATTGCCTTCTTATAGCATTGGTATATCCTTATGTCAGGACAGCTTAGAAGTTCATTCTATAAAGAATAATTGCACTCTTAATGTTTTAATGACACATTACTCCTACCTATATAAACTAAATTCAAACCTGTGCTTACTGGAACAGCTCTGGTAGTATAAAATCTGTTGAGTTGCTTCCCAGGTTCCAATCCTCACTTTGATTATCCAATAAACTCCTGGTCTATCCTTGAGATTTTATTTCCAGTTAGCAAGACGACTGCAAAAAGAGCCAGCACACAAACTCTGCCCCAAATATCTCCAGGTGGACAAGGCACCCACCCCTCACTTGCTGTCAATGCTGTGGGAAGTGTTGTGATTTGTGGATGTATTGGAACCAACCATTAATTCAGGCTTCCTGGCAATTATAAAGCCCTCAAAGACCACGAAATTAGGTAAAAACATTTAAAATGAACACCTTCCCTGGGAGATTTTTTTATATTTCCAGTTACAGTGCCAGTAGTCAGTCCAAGAAATACATACATAATTTTAAAAAAGTTATTTAAATATTCCAGAGCCAGAAGATATTAATAAATCTGATTTTGAATCTAAAAATGGGAAAAGACTTGAGTCAGCAAAATTTGAGACCACTTCTAATTTTATCTGACCCATTTGGTTACATGCTGCTTCTTCTGACAATGTCAGCATATGTGGTATCAGGGAGAACAAACAAGGTGTACAAAAGAATGTAGGACTCAAAGTCAAGAAGCATGGATTCAAGGTCAATTCGAAGTTCCCAACATCCAGCATAGTGCCAGATCTATATAAGACATTCAGTAATTATTTGATGAATAAGTAAATGGGTGAATAAATGTTCTTATAAATAAATGGGCAAGAAAAATACAATTCAAGCTTTTGAAGGTCTCAATTAGTTTTCAATAATAATTATCATTATCTTCCCATACCAAGAGCTTTCTAATCTTATCATTAGTGCCATTGTTTACAAAATGATTACATTAACAATACACAAAGTTAAGGCTAAAATTCTAAACACACCAACTCTCCTGGCAGATCTGAAAAGGGAAAGTAAACAAATGAAAATTGGATCAACTTCTGAAGACTCAATGAAAAATATTTTGAAAAATAGAGATATGCATCTAACCCCAAGCAAAAACACAGACTTAATTTATTGAAGGGGCTTTTTGTTAAAACCGAGATAGACTGTGTCACCAGAGAGTTGACATTGAAGTGTAAAAATGGAAAATAAGCTAAATCAGTCCAATTCTATGACTTAGACATCAACCCTCACCTTTTCCTTTATGTATCCATTTTGTGCTTATTCTTTATATTGTATATGCATCAACTTCACAAAGATCTACCTAGTCTCTATTTCTCAATTTAGCACTTCATTACCCAAGTGGTTTTTGGTGTTTCCTACATACTTTCACTTTCACAAGCGAGAGAAGAAAAGGTAAAAAATATATCTAAGAGAATTCAGTTCCATACTTAACCTAACTACCTCCTTTTTACAGAAATCATTAAGCACTGGACAATTTCAGAAGAGAACACTAAGCTGAGCAGAGATTTTGAGAGCAGCAGACCTCTCCTACCTTGCCCGCTGCTCCCCTCAGTAGTATATTTCAGTAGATCTGCCTGTTCTACTCCCCACTCTCTCTGGTGAATCCTCTCAACCCCCACACCTCTGGTTTACACCCCAGTTCTTGTATGCATAAATTTTTTAAAAAAGAGTATTGAGTCAAAAGACAAAAATTGGAGCCCTAAGTCCACCAAAGAGGAGGAAAGACCTGGAAACTCATCATCCTTTGGTTTCGTATCCCAAAAGAACGTGATACCATAAATAAATCAACCTTTACAATGGCAGAACACCTGCTTCAAATCATCTCAATCCTTGAATTTGAGTTAAGGTAGAGCAAAATTAAATGCTCTCGGGAGTAAGACATATTAAAATTTACTTTATCCTAACATTTTCTCAAAACACAGTGTCTGGAATTCAATAAAAATCAACCAAGCACTGGGCTGCAAAGTTGCCCACAGCCTGTGCAGCACTGGTTCGATCCCCAGCCACAGGCGAGGGTCCCACATGGCGCGCAGACCTCTCCTGTCTCGCCTGCTGCTCCCCTCAGCAGTGTATTTTGTCAGTCTGCCTGTTCTGTTCCCTGCTCTGGCTCTGGTGAACAAGGCCTGTGCTTCTGACTGTACCCAGTGCTTGTATAAATAAATAAATAAATCTTTAAAAAAAAAAAATCAACCAAGCAAAAGAAGAAATAAGACAAAGGAATCAGAAACCAAAAGAAAAAAAAAAAAAAAGCTCAAAGAATCCAAATAATGAAATCATGATGAGACACAGGCTATGTTTAATATGTAATATGTTCAAAGAGATTATTGACATAAGTTAGAACTTTCACAGGGAACTGGAAACTATTGAAAAGAACCAAATGAAAAATATATAATGAGAAAAAATAATAACCAAAATTAAGAACCCAAAGAGTGTAGTTGTACAAAAAACTTAGTTGAAGAGAGAATTAATGAATTAGAACATATATCAAAAGAAAATGGAAGGAAAAAAGAATTTTAAAAAATAGAAAAGAACTCAAAGAATCTGATCATATTGCAAACATATGAAATAAATTCACTGAAAAAGTACTAACCCACGTAACTTTAGTTGTGTCCCATAGGTATGGATCACAATACTGAATTTACTATATACATGCATAATGGAATTGAGTGATTAAGTAAATGGATGCAGATAGTGGCAAAAGGTTGCTCCTTGGAGAGAGAATTTTACAGATAAGCAAGGGATAAAGCATGACAATCCATGTGTTCACAGATTAATCAGAATCACCAGTATGAATTGCTATTTTGATTAATATAAATACAGATAATTACATTATCTGCATAATACTTACACATACTTTATAATGTTTATAGATACGTCCATGTACATAGGTTTATACACACACATATATATTTTTGCCCAGTCAGATGAGAGGGACCAGAAGTAATGCCAAGCCCCCAGATCTTTATTTCTAATACCATTATGCAATAAACCAGTGCTCCTTAGAGACAGAGTTGCTCCTATCACTGGGGTAGGACTACTCAAAGTAACTCTAGAGGATCTCAGAACACCAGAAAATAATAAGTGATCCAAGAAGTCAAGTATGGTGATATGTCAAAGAAATACAGAGGTCAAATGCGTTTCAACAGCCAAAGCTGTAACAGCTTAAACCATAAAGTTACAATGCAAAATTGTAATTCAAAGTATAAAATAAATATCTACAACATAAATGACTAAATAAAAAAAAAAACGGGTAAAAATACAAAGAAAAATCTCAAACAATTTACGTAGCTATGTTGCCCTCGAGCAGGAAAGTAACTCTCCACTCTTTAAACGGGGGTTGAGCATAGTGACTTCTTTCCAAAGGTAAAGCGTGGAAAGGGGGGAAAAAAGAGTAATTTTAAAGTGGGGAAACCTACAGCCACTACCTCAGCCAAACGATCAAAGCCAACAACAAGTAATAAACCCGCTCATCAAGGCCATGTACCTCACGGAGTTCAGTGTCCGGTGCAGGAGACGGTGGCATCTAGGGGAGAGTCCCAAACAGAATGCGAGGCCACGTCTTTGAGGAGTCCCAGGGGAACAGTACCCCATATTTGCCATGGTCTACCCGTCAAGTTCCGAGGCTTAGACCCCCAAGTGGAGCTCTATACGCGGCAGCCAGGCCTTCGCCCAGAGCTTGCTAGACTGTGGGGACGTGCGAGGGCAGAAGCCTGACGCAAGGCGGTCAACCCTGGACAACTTCAGGGATGCCGGGGAGGAGGCGCTTCTGGCCAGAGGCTCCCCGCCTGCCCCGCCCTCTGCGAGCCCAGCCTCAGAAGCATGTTCAGGACCCTCCCAGGATGCCCCCAGGAGCTTGCCGGCCGCTCCAGGCCATTGCTCAGCATGAACACTAGCTACCATTTCTTTGGCTCTTTATTTCAATATTTCTGAGGTAGCAGAAATATCCTCACAGGACAAATTTGGCCGTGGCTTGAGGGAGAGGCCAAGGCTAGAGGATAGGACACCAGCGAGAAATGCAAATGTCCAAAAAATATATTTTAACACGTTGATGTTTAAAATAAAAAAATAAGTATGTCAATAGTGTTCGCCATGATGTGATGTAAAAATGGCACTTTGTATCTGTGGTATTCCTCTCAAAAGTCCACAAACCTGGTCTAACCATGACAAAAATAATAGTCAAGAAATGCCTAAGGACATAAGACAAATAAATGTAACATGGTATCCTGACAGAAAAGGGACACCTGGTAAAAACTGAGGGAATTTGAATATATTATTTTAGTAAATAATTTGTCACTAGTGGTACATTCATTAATAAATACTGACTGTATAAGACTATTATAATGTGTGGTGAAATTTTAAATATATGTAGAATTAAAATCTGTGACAACAGCATCTTGGGAAGTTGACATATATAGTTATCAACTATAAACCATTTAATTATCTATGACTTACATTATTTGAACAGAATGGGAACCTTAAATTCTCAACTGCAACATGATTGCTATATCATACCACAGACTTGGTGCCAATTAAATGAACCAAAACATTGAAATGAGATTCATTTCACATTTCATAATAGAAAGGGATTTGTATTTTTTTCCTGGGGGGTAAAGATTGCATGTAATATTTCAATCATCCCTGAAAGAACATGAGTTAATATTTCATAGCTACTTAATCCATTCATTCAAACGGTAATGCAAATGTTCAAATATTTATGCTTCGTAGGCAAAACATGGCACCCTGAATTATTGTATTGTGCACTCTTATGCCACTGACTTAGCATTCATTTCAGATCAGGTAACCAGAAAATCGCTGTATTCAACAGGGGAGCACCAGCTAGAAAGTCTTTATACTCACAATCCTTTTATTTTTATTCACCCACAAACTTTATTTGCCAGCTTGAATAAATTTAAAATATCCACCATAATTAGTGATTAAGGAAGGACTTCGTGTAAACAATACTGTGCCTTTAATTGATCTGATTGAAATTCCCAGTCTATATTTTTGTAATATTCAAAAGATCTTCTGAGAAGGGTGATTTTACTGTAAAATGCTGCACCCCCCCCCCTGCAGTGACCCTCAGGGCTAATGGCTGTTGCCATGGTCCCTGTGGTCCGGCGTGGGCAAGGAACCATGCGCGCAGGGGGAGAACAGCAAACTCCCTAAGATGCAGAGAAGCCGAATGCCTGCCAAGAGATAACGACCACCAGAAGCTGCCACAAAGATGATTAAAAGAAATGCTGACCACCCTGCGCAATCTCTCAACCCTGAGACGGCCTCATCGTCCATCGCTGTGCTGGTCCGCGGCAGGTGGCGCCCGAAGGTGGGGCCTGACCTTCATTTCATTGTTCTCACCCAAAGGAGAGGTAAGTAACGAAGAGGTTGCGTTGGGTAAGCTATCTCCTTCTTGTGTGAGTGTGTGAGTGAATTTCTCCTAAAATACCCTTCTTTTTTAGACAGTCAGGGATAGAATCCTCACTGGGGCGTCCGGAGCTCGCTGATAAAGGGTGATCAGTTTGAGACAGTGAGAAGTTTTTCTAAACTTGAAAACATACTCGTGGTGCTGAGTGTGTGTGAGAGTGCATGATTACGGCTCCACAGCCTTAGGGCTACGGAGTCTGAGTGGGCTGCACCCGCGGTTCCCGTGGAGGACGTCATAAGGCATAACGGTCATCTGCTCCTTGGAGCAGCCTGGTCCGGGGTTTATACGGACAGACCTTAGCTAAGACGCCTCCGCAAGTTCCCGTGAGGGACACGGGCCGGACAGCACAGTTGAAATAAAGATCTTGTGTGAGTGAACAAAGCACCATGAGGTCATGGGTCAACAACAGACCAAAAACAGAGATCTTTTTCTTTCTATACTGAAAAATATGATTGAAACACGTGGTATTAAAGTAAATAAAAAAGCTTTGTTGCAACTTTATGAATTTATAATATGGGTATGCCCATGGTTTCCAGAAGAAGACAGTTTATCACTAGAAACCTAGAAAAAAGTAGGAAAAGAAGTACAAGAATTCTATGCCCTTCATGGCCCATTACTAATTCCTCATCTACTTTAATTGGTTTAGGCATGGCAGACAATGTAGCTCAAAGCTCTTAGCTTTTACATTGGCAAATGAATGAGCATTCTGGTTTCTTTCAGCCATATGTGATTCCTTCCTTACCCTTTTCGTTATGGGGCCGTGATGTGATGGAATCTATGGGGTTAACTCTCACCACTCCTGATTTAATTGATGAACAGGCTTTTTCTTAGGGGCCATTGCGGAAAATTTATTTGCTGATAAAATTGCTTGGAAAAACAATGATCCTGTCTGGATACCTCAATGGCCCCTTACATCTGACAAAATCCAGGCTATACATGACATTGTCTCTGACCAATTACAAAAAGGGCATTTAGAGCCCTCTAACAGTCCGTGGAACACGCCTGTCTTTGTAATAAAAAGTCAGGAAAATGGAGACTTCTTCAAGATCTCCGCTCAATTAATGACACTATGCATGACATGGGAGCGCTTCAACCTGGACTCCCCTCCCCTGTAGCTGTTCCAAAACAAAATCATATTATAATTATTGATCTGCAGGATTGTTTTTTCACTATTAAACTTCACCCTGATGATTCTCCTCGGTTTGCCTTTAGTGTTCCATCCGCTAATTTTAGCCAACCCTGGCAACGCTTTCAATGGAAAGTCCTGCCTCAAGGCATGAAAAATTCTCCTACTTTATGTCAAAAATTTGTTGATCAGGCTTTACAAGCTACCAGACATAAATTTCCTGATGCATATATCATTCATTACATGGATGACATTCTCCTGAGCCACTCCTCTAAGGAAGGTGTGGAGACACTTTTACAATGTTTAATTACTGACCTAACCTCCTTTGGTCTTGTCATTGCTCCTGACAAAATTCAACGTGAGCGACCACTTAACTATCTGGGAAAAACCATTCATGATGATTTCATCATGACTCAAAATCTTCAAATCCGCCTTGATAAACTTTCCACATTAAATGATTTTCAAAAGTTACTTGGAAACATTAATTGGATTCGTCCTTATCTTAAAATTACTACAGGTGATTTACACCCTCTTTTCCAGATTTCACAAGGAGATCCTAACCCTAAATCACCTCGGTCCTTGACGCCCGAGGCCATTTCAAAACTGCATTTGGTTGAACAAAAACTTTCTGAAGCTAGAGTTTCTCAAATTGATTATTCATCACCATGGGAATTACTTATTTGGCACACAATCAAACAAAAACGGTCACATCTTATACATCTATGTGTGCATCTCTCATAATGAAAGGGCTGACACGTTCTAAAGAATTGTTTGCCAGGCTTCCTGTCACTATTACTGTCCCATATACTAGAACACAGTTTGAATTTCTGCTTCAAAATGATGATGACTGGGGCATAGCCTTGCTCAATTTTCCTGGTCAGGTCAAATTCCACCTGCCACAGCACCCTATTTTAAAATTTGCGATGGAAACTGCTTTTACTTTTCCAAAAATTGTTTCCTCGCAGCCTCTGCCCAGAGCTGCCGTTGTTTTTACTGACGGTTCCTCCTCTGGAATTTCGGCAGTATATCATCCTGATCAGCCTCCTATACAGCGTTTCTCTAAAGGAATTTCTGCTCTCCCGCCCAGCCACCACTCTTTTTCCAGTCGTTACTAAACCTACAACTGCATCACATAAAAATCTTGTTCATGAAAGTTCCCTTAAATGCTTCCCCCGCGGCACTAGATCAAGGGTCTAAATTAAAAATAAATAAATAAATAAAAAACTCAAAAACTTATGGCTGTCTGTATCCCTAAATAACATCAAAGAGGACTCAGCTGACAGCCCCATATTAATAAAACAATTGTCTGAACAAATAGGTCGTTTTTGCCTGGCTGGAGGCAAAAATAAAACATGCAAAACAAAAGGTAAAAGAAAAAATAGCCTGCAGTATTAAAAAAAAAAAAAAGTGATCAGGATTATTGGGATAGTGAAACTGTTTTTCAAAAGCCAAAAGTTAATTCTAGAGCCAATACTGACCTCTTTGCAGAGGCATCGGCTCCCAATTATGAGACCATTCCAAAATCCAGCCCAAATTTCCAGCTCAAACTTGGCTAAAATTGTTGAAATAAAAATAAAAACTCAAAAACAAATAAGAAATAATGTGTCATAATCTTAAATAAAACAAACAAACAAACAAACAAACAAAAAATGCTCCAATCTTTTCCTGTTAATTATTTGGGGAGGAGGCTAGGTTCCCCCTGGTGGAGTTTTGCCATTTGTTTCTTTAAAAATAAATAAATAGAGGGCCTCCCCAGTGGCGCAGTGGTTGAGCGCTGGGTTGCGAAGCTGCCCGCGGCCTCTGCGGCGCGGGTTCGATCCCCGGCTGCTCCCCGGCCACCAGAGGAGGGTCCCACATGGCGCGCAGACCTCTCCTGCCGCCCGCTGCTCCCCTCAGCAGTGTACTTCGGTCCTTCTGCCTGCTCTGCTCCCCGCTGTGGCTCTGGTGAATTCTCTCGCCCTCCCGCGCTTCTGACTGTACCCAGTGCATGTATAAACAAACAAACAAATAAATAAAATTAAAAAAATAAATAAATAAATAGATAAATAAGGCATTTATAAATTCAAAGTTCATTCACAATTGTTATGATAAAACATGGTTAAATATGAGTGTATGAGACTATATGACTATAATATGAATAAAAAGTTTTTATTAAAATAGTATAAACCCACTGCAGTGGGCTGGTGGGGTCTGCCCTTGATCTCAACAAGCAGCTGCCTGGACTTTTTCTCCAGTGTTGAGATCACTGACAGGTCTCTACTACCTTCCTGCTGTGGGGAACTAAACTTTTCTATTATCCACCTTAAATAACTATTTTGGTTCATTCTACCAAAAAGTTCCATTTCCCTGTGTTTCTCTGATTTTAAAATCTACATTGTCTTAGGCAAAAACTGCTGAGTTACTTTTGACCTGCTAACAAGTTATACAGAATGCTTATTGGTTGAATAAAAGCTTTTAATTTTACTAATGGGACCTGTAAAACATTAAGTTTCTTGTTAAAACAAACTAACCTGGTAAAACATAAAGTGATAATACAAACATTTTTGAGCTAAATTCTAAACCTCAAATTTTACAGGCAGACTGTAAAAATTTACCTCTTCTGTTCTCAAAATTAGTGTTCTTTTATGTTTTAATATATGGCCGTTCCCAGTGACATAATGTGTTAACAACCTAAAGCCAAAAAATCATTTCTTAAAAATGTAAACTCCAAAAATATTTTCTTATCAAAAAAGTTAGTAAAAACTGCCATGACTACTGTGGTCTCGAGCCCAAGGTCTTTGGTAATAATTAAGATTAGACACTTATTCTGTGTACAGATTTTAGCTGTTAACTCATTAAAAACCTCAGTATCTTCACACATATTGATAAAATAACCATGTTTCAAAATATATGCACATGGCCAAAATTTTAAATGTATATCAAGAGATCTCTGTTTCTGTTTGTCTTTCTTTGTGTTTGTTTTGTTTTTACCTCCGGAGGACTAATTATAGATGGCGCCTTTATAAATTATCATAAAACAAATCTTGAGATCTTGATCAAACAATTTTTTAATAAACAAAAACTAGTTTAAATTTTATAATATAATTCAAAGCATATATGCCTTAAAGTTATGTTAAGTATTAATACTTTGTTTAAATGTGTTTATTTCAAAAGAAATTTCTGGTATAAAAGGTACTTTTGTCTTTCCTACTGAGTCACATGTATGTGAAAAATGTACATAGTATCTATATGATGCTCTGATTTCTTTTTGTTTTTATTGATTTGCCTAATTGCTTCTTTATTAGCCAGCCTAGAAAAACCTAGGTATGTGCCATTATGTTATTAACAGCCATGCAAAATGGAATTCCAGTCATAACAGAAACTAAAGCTACAACTAAACTTTCAGGTTTACTTTTTGCAACTATTTATAAAAGCTAAAAATTCTAATGTCATATTACCTTGTGTGTTCACATTTAAGTCATCTAGTTCAAAGAGATGACAGTATTATAATATATTATAATGCCTTACTGCTAATGAAATATGTAACAATCCTAAATCAATGTAATGTGAAATGTGTGTTTAAAAAAAAAAACATGTATTAAAAATAGATATTTTAATGGTCTTAAAAGTAAAGTGATAAGTGTTAAAACAAATATTAAAAGGTCTAAAACAATTAAAAGTAACAAAGCTAAGTAAAGTGTTGAACATCTGAAAAAGGAATTTTAGGAAAACAAATTTTGTATACTCAAATGATTTATATTATTTTAGTGTTTTGGGAACACATTAGCTAAAATAATTTTTGTTAATAGTAACTGAGTTATAATCTAATGGATTGTTTCAAAACATGTACTTATACACTACCATTGGGTATAATCTTGGCCCTTGTCTAGGTTAATAATGTTGGGTACATAATGTCTTTTAGTGTCTGAAGAACTAAGGTTTTTGAGATGACAATTAAAGGTTATGATTTAATTGTCAATATTATCACTTAGGGCTAAAATTTTTATAGAGATTAAATATGGTTGTTTTTGCTGTTTTCTAGTATTTATGACACAGCTTCCCAAACATTTAATTAAAGTAAAATTTGGTAGCCTGTCATTTAATCAATTAAAGGAAATTTTGTGGAACCTCAGCAAAGCTTTAGAGACACTCCACAAACTTTCTCCCTTTCCTCCTGGGAAGGACATTAGATAAATTTATCCTATCTGGTTTACCTGGTAAAGTTACACTACAAGGAAAGCACTGTCACTTGGGAAAATGGAAAAACTCTAATATGTACAAAAATGTTAACATTGGTTTTCTTAAACAAAATCTTTCAATACCTGATATGTATGTAAATTGTCAATGATTATTGTTGCCTTGCAATATTATATACTTCAATGGTTTAATGTCTGCAGGACTTGTTTCTACACACACACACACACACACATACACACACAAAAGGCCTCAATTGATTCAAAATGATAAACTTTTGAGAGTAAAAATCTTTCTACAAAGGACTGTATAGACTGTTGGAAATACACCTGATTTTTACTGTTTTGTTTGGCATAACATTGAAAATGTTTTTTTACATTTTGCCTTGATTCAACAAAGTTTTCTTGTTTTGACTGACCAGACTCTACAACAATGTTATAGATATATATATTTTTTTCTTTTTCTAGCAGAGCTAACCTTCTGTGTGGCTTTGAGTACAATTCTTCCAGGAAGTTGACATAGAGCTAAACTAAAATGTGGAGAAACTGCTGCTTTGTTCGTAGGGTTCCAGAAATCTCTGAAAATGATGACAAAGCTTGCCTCCATTGACAGGACTGAATAACCCGGTTCCCTGGACAGAAAGCTCTGTCATAAATCCTGAACTTTTTCGTCTTTTCACTGCCATTAATGATGTACACTTCAAACAACCTGGACAGGACACCGATAAGATCCCAGTGCGTGCCTACGTTGGATACCCCTTCGTTATACTTCTGGGGAATGCCTCAGCTACACGCATTCAATTGCGTGGGACTTCTTACTCCATTCATTGTTCTGGCTGCATTGTTACTAATTGTATTACCCCCTCTCTTGCTCGTATATATCCTGTGGTGGTCTTACTTAAAAGACCCCCCTATGTTATGTTACCTGTTGATTTACATGATATGCCTTGGTATGATAATACTGCCATGCAAGTTTTAGATGAAGTACATGCTCTTCTTCGTCCTAAACGTTTTATTGCCACCCTTATTCTAGGAATTGCTGCTCTAATTTCCCTGGTTACCTCCTTAGCTACTTCCTCTGTTGCTTTGATTCAGGAAGCTAAGACAGCTTCTTTTGTAAATGACCTTACCAAAAATGTGACCATGGCACTCTCTGTGCAGCGGGACATTGACTACAAGTTAGAAAGAAAGATAAATGCCCTGGAAGAAATTGTTATTGCCATTGGAGATGAAGTTCAGCTGCTTAAGCAGCAATTATCCACTCGCTGCCACGTTCACTTTCGTTTCATTTGTGTTACACCTTTGCGTTATAATTCCTCTCTACATTGGAATCTTACTAAACATCACCTATTGGGCATCTGGCATGACAATGACCTCTCTCATGACCTTGCATCTCTTCAGTCTGAAATCTCTGCTGTCAGTAAATCTCACCTAGATACTTCAGTCTCTTCCTTTGCCCATTCTCTGGCTTCCACTCTCCAATCTTTAATTCCTACTCACTGGTATCATCTTGTTCTCTCCTTCCTTGTTCTTTCCCTACTTGTCCTGCTTCTCTGTTTGTTTATTCCCTTCTGTGTCCGCTCACTTCACAGGTCCATCTACCGCATCCAGTGTGACATGTATGCTTACCAACTTCGTTCTAAAAAGAAAGGGGGACCTGCTGCACCCCCCCCTGCAGTGACCCTCAGGGCTAATGGCTGTTGCCATGGTCCCTGAGGTCCGGCGTGGGCAAGGAACCATGCGCGCAGGGGGAGAACAGCAAACTCCCTAAGATGCAGAGAAGCCGAATGCCTGCCAAGAGATAACGACCACCAGAAGCTGCCACAAAGATGATTAAAAGAAATGCTGACCACCCTGCGCAATCTCTCAACCCTGAGACGGCCTCATCGTCCATCGCTGTGCTGGTCCGCGGCAGTAAAATGCTGTTATTTCTACACATGATGAGTGCCTTCAATACAAACTTTACACCTCAACCATAAGATAGACCATACATAGAACAATCCAACCTCATCCTTCAATGTTCCTGAAAAGTGTTTTGAGAACATCGGTAGTGCTTTTTTTCTCATTTAGTGCCCTTCTTCCCACTACCATTATTCCCAGGCTAGCAAAGCAGAAAATCAGGTTCAGACAAAAACTCAAAACACTTCAGAGTAAATTTCAGAGTTAAGTCTTCCTCAGGCATCATGTGTAACTTGATAGAAGGATCTATCTTTTCTGCACTGTGACTTTGAAGTGTGGCGCGCTCATCCTCTCCCATTTCGAATCTCTCTTCCCAAGTCAACTTTTGTTCTCTCTAGAGATATTTTCCTCTTTGTTCCCGCATAAGCCTGAACAATCTAGATGTGCTGAGGGGTATTTTAAAGCCACATATTGTCATTGGGCCTCCCTGGTGGCACAAGGGGTTAAGCACCGCACTAGGAAGCAATCCGCAGCCTCTGCAGCACGAGTTCATCCCCATCCCCTGCCAGCCAGGGAGCAACCCACATGGCACACAGACCTCTCCTGTCTCGCCCTCTACTCCCCTCAGCAGTGTATTTCAGTCAGTCTGCCTGTTCTGTTCCCCGCTGTGTCTCTGGTGAATCCTCTCACCCTCCTGTACATCTGGCCTGTATCCCAGTTCTTGTATAAATAAATAAATCTTTTAAAAATAATAATAATAAAATAAAGCCACATATTGTCATTAAGTATTCCTTGATTGAACTACTAAGAATATATCACCTCTCTGGTATCCATCCCAATAATTCATAATCTCAATCTAATCATAAGAAAGCATCAAACAAACCCAAACTGTGAGACAATAAGACTAAATAACTGACCACAAGCTGTCAAGGTCCTAAAAAACTGGCAATGAGCAAGTATACTACAGTGTATACTTGATGAAATGTAGAATCCTGTACTGGAACTTCTAACAGAAAATGGATGTTAGTGCAAAGAACTGGTGAAATCCAAGTAGGTTCTGTACTTTAGCTAATCATATTGTACTAAGGTCAATGGCTTAGTTTCAAATGTTTAATGTTATATAAAATGTTAACATATGGTGAGGCTGAATGAAGGTTTGATGGGTGTTTTGTAGTATTTTTTCCAACTCTTCTTTACCATATATTGTGGTAAAGGACGGAAAGAGGTTTCTATTTTAAAGAGATACTTAGGAAGTTACAAAATTGCTAATTTCTTAGTTGATGTGAGTTATTCATTTGAAACCCTTTTCATGCATATAGAATCAGATGGTGGTTAATAATGTGGACTTTAGGATCAGACATATTTGACTTTAAAACCTGCTTTTGCCACTTATTAACTTTGTGTCTAAGGACACACTACTTAATCTCTCTAAACTTCAATTTTCTCATGTGTCAAATGGGAATGTGAATAGTACCAACTTCATAGGATGGTTATGAGAATTAAATGGGGCAACACAAGTAAAGCTCTCAGCACATTTCTGACATATAGAAAGCATTTAATAAATGAAAACCATTAATATTATCCTCCACACACTGTCATTATTCACTCTATTCATTTCCACAATTTATGCCTTTCTTTTCACTTAGCAAGTTTAATAATTACCTCATTCCATTCACTCTTATTCAAATTGTACTATCTTCCAAATGCCTCTGGAATATCAATATTTTCATAAACCTAATGCAGGTTCTTTAACCTCAGTTTTGTATGTGACTTGTAGTTATTTGTATGTGCAGTTATATTGGTTAATCATGTTTCATCAATTGGACTAAAAGGTCCTTGATGGTAAAGGCCATCTTGTTTCTTCATATATTTTCCCAGACATCAATATTGAGCATGTAGTAGGCATTTCAGAAAAGCTGGTCATTTATTATTATTCTGTTTATTAATGTTTTTAGGGGAATCTGGTAACAACATGGATTTAATCATTGGGAATTTAGAGACTTGTCAAAATAGAACTTGAAGAGGCAAACATACTCAAAAGCCCTTTGAAAAAGGAATAAAAGTCTTTCAGAGTCCTCTACACACCAAAAGCAGACTAAATTAGATTCTGCACTGCTGTCTCTGGGGCCTATGTCATGTGTTTTGTCTTGTAAAGAGGACACTTTAACATAAACTCTCTCGGGGACTACCATAAACACATTCTTTGACTGAAATCCACTCTCAGGAAATTTACACAAAATTCTTAATAACTTCCACATTCTGACAAATATCCATGACTATACACAATACCAAAAAGAACACATCACTTCTTTTAACAATTCCCTTACATAGTATTACGGTTTTTTAAATGCTTTTAAGTAGACTATTTTAATTAGTTCTCATAAAAACTCTGAGAGGCTGTCTGGAAAGTATTATTCCCATTCTGTAGATAAGACAACTGAGGCCTAGATAGACATGCCAAAAATCACACAATTAGTAAGCTGCAATTTAGAACTCATGTTTCACTCAGCAAACATTTGAGTGTCTCCTGTAGGCTTCCCCTGCCCTGTGTGTGTCCTCACTCCCAATTCCTTACTCCTGTCATAGCATTGTGCTTATTACAAAGAATTGCAATCATCTGCCTACTTGTCTGAATCCTCCATGGACTGGCAGCTTCTGGCAGGCAGGTATCTGTCTTGCCCTAGCTGTGTATATACCTAGTACCTAACACTAAGAAGGCATACAATAAGTAATTTTGGACTAGATGAATAGGGCAAATGCAATGAAAATTACATCAACTTTTCCCTAGATCTTAGTGTCTTATAACCCAATTCCTCTCAACAGAAAATATAATTATGGAAGAGATTTCTACACTGCACACTGGACAGTATTTTTATCCTCAGTTTGCCAATAAAACAACTGAGACCCAGACTTTCCAAAACTCCTTCCTGGGGAAGGATTAAGTCCAATCACAGATGAATCAACAGACCAGGTAATCATGGAGAAGCTTGAGGTGAAGCCTGGTTACTGTCACACTGTGCAAATAAAGCCCTTTATCAACCCTGACTTTGTCATATTCCCTAGGCAACTCTCATTTTCTCCAAAGAAAAGGATATGCAATAACCTTTGACTTACATTTACCAAACTAAAAGAAACCAGTGCTCCTAAATGAAAGTAAGATTACTCATTGATTCTAGGTGTGGTAAAATCCTGAAATAGATCCCTAAGAGACATTAGACTTCAACCTCTGAACATCTTCAAGAAAACTATAGGAATCTATCTGAAATCTCTTTCTTCCTGTTTGTTTCAGAGCTATAATATCCCCTGGCCCACTTCTCTTGTTATCAACATTCTAAATTAACATTATTATTCCCACCTCCTTCACTACAACTTCTCCTTCATTCGATCTATAGCTATCTGGTTATACAAGCCCCACCTTCAAAATCAGAACCATGAAATGTTTGCAGAACTGGTGATTTTTCAGTATGTTGGCAAAGGATTAGTTCTCCATGGTGATGGCATCAATATCCCCACGTGGGAAAAATGCCAGTTGCTAGTAAGAGTATCTGATGCTAAGCAACCAGAGTGGTTCCAGGAGCTGTGTGATATCTGAAAAGAACACCAAACAGGAATTTGAAGATACAGTTCTGGCCTTGACTCTTCTGCACACTTCAATGGGACCTTACATAAGTCACTCAGCTTCTCTAGTGCTGTGTTTTTTTTTTTGTTTTCTCATCTCTAAAGTGAGCATGTATATTTCATATTCTGTGTGTTAAATCATGCTATCCTATGACAAATTTCACTTGCTGAGGGTTGGAGGGTGTGATTAGGAATTTTCTTTCTTCCAGATTCATTAACAGTGAACTGTTTTTTATTCCTATTCTAGAAAAACTGGAAAACAAATAGAATAATTTCAGGGTAGACAATCTGAGTCACAATGGGGAAAAATATGTAGTAATTAAAATCAAAGACTTTACCACAAAAGAAAAAAAAGAGAAACTATTTGTAATCACTAGAAAAAGAAAGTCTTAAAGAAAAGTTGATGCAAAGTCATTATGTTTAACCTGCTCATAAAAATAGCCAACAGACAAGTTCACTATTTGGACCATCTGTATCTGACAAGCATAAGTTTAAACCATGGCACCATCTGTTCAACTGGAATTTAATACTGTATCAATATGCCACACCACAATTCTGATAGCAAGGACAGCAACCTCATGTGTATGAACGAAATAGTTACCATTCTTTAATGGGATGAGAAGCCAGAGCCAAACCAACTTGGTTAGAAATTATTTTAATGAATGTTCATTATTTTAATGAATGTTCATCCTGATTAAGACCAAAAATAAAGGTAGGTAATTGGCAGTCATAAGAAAGCAGACATTTAGAGTAGTAGAGACATCCTGTGTAGCAGCAGCTCAGAACACCCAAGAAGGTAAAGAATTAAAGCTCAGATTTAATAGTATTTCCTTCCATACATGGATAGTTACTGCTATTTAACTACCTAATCTGTCATATATTGCTTATGGAGCATTTTTTCAGTGGGGAGCAAGCAAGTCATTAAAAAATAGTCCAGTACTTAAAGTCATTGTCAATATGATAAATTCTTGGATTTCGACAATTGTAAGACTTTGTACATAAAAACAAGATTATCACCCATCCAAAATAATTCCCGCTGAAAGCATAAACTGAAAACATTTTATTCCATTATCTAGGTGTACATACATGCTTTCATGAGGTAGACACTTTGCTCAGCTTTAGTGAGGTTAGTGTATATATTTCCTGGGAATAATTTCTTTGTTGATTATTGGACAGCTTTCAGCTTTCAACCAATGTATTTCTTTTCATTAGAAGAGGAAAAGACTGAGCTTTCAGCTTTCAACCAATGTATTTCTTTTCATTAGAAGAGGAAAAGACTGAGGTCATTTTAGGGAGATAATGGTTTCTGGTCCATTTTATTAACTCACTTTCTATCATAACACCTTTTGTCTGTGGAAAAAAGGAGGTATGGTGATGTGTATGGTTTATATATGTGTTAACAACTTCTTTGTAGAATACCATATAGTTTGCCAAGTGTTTCCCTGTGTACATCACATATTTGAGCCGTACAGAAAGCTGGTGACATGAGTGGATTTAGACCCATTTTTTTGCAGGAAAGCCTGAGATTTAGTCTGTCCAGTGGCTTGCCCCAATTTATAAAGCTTCACAACTAGGCTTTGAAAGTCTACCTTTTTTGATTACAAGCCCAGAGTCTTACACTAAACAGCCACTAAGTTCACTTGCCTTTGTGATTGGAGTGAATTTGCTTATAAATTATCTCATTGTTTTGGCATTTCTGATGTTACCTAAATTACTTGTGATGACTAGGAGTGCAAACACTTCTTTCTGTACAAAAGCAAAATACAAATATTGAAGATCATATTCTTTATAATAGATCATCTACTTCTACTGGTAGTTGTTTTTGTTTTGTTTTTTTTTTTTTTAGCTTACTTTGTACCTTCGCAGAAAATTATATTTTAATCCTTTGAAATCTTTGTCTAATAAATACCATGGTTTCCTAGGCTCAAAGCAGACACCAAAGAAATTAGAGTACTAATTGGTGGGGTTTTTTGTTTGTTTGTTTGTTTTGTGGGACCCTCTCCAGCGGCCAGGGAACGACGAACCAGGCGCTGCAGAAGCAGCGCTCAACCACTGTGCCACCAGGGGAGGCCCACTAATTAGTGTTTTTTAATTCTTCCATCCCTCCCTCCTTTCTCCTACCTTTGATTGCCAGGACAGGAGAGGATTTATCCAACCAGATGAAACCAGTCAGCACAATTCAAACACCTGGAAGTTTTGTCTTGTTTTCCTATGTAAGCTGAATTTTTTAATGTTCTTTATCTACCCTGTTTGTGGAAGACCTAAAGGGTGTAGAACAAGAAATATCCAATGGTAACAATGGATTCTATTTGAAGTGCAAATAATATAATAGCACAGTCTTTTGGGAATTTTGATGAACAGAACCTATATTCAATAGTCTATGATGAATAGAACCTATAGTCATTATCACTAAGCTTTATGGCTTTTATAATAAAATAAAATAAAAAGTGGATAGGATGGGCAAAAGGAAAAACTGTGAGAAGAGCTGGCACGCAAACTTCTGACATTTGTGTTTTTCTTTTACTCAGACTTAGAAGAAAGCACCCATAGGTAAGACTTCCTGCTGGTTGTAAAATTCAGATGGAAACAGAGACCACCTTGATGCCATCAGGCTCTCACAATGCATATTTTAACATAATAATATAATGAATTTTAAGTTATGCAATTATAATTTCTCCTGGAATTGAAGAAAAATGACAAAGATCACACCCTTCTCTCCACCTGTGCCTACAAGAACTACAACAAAATTCCCCATTAACTTTCACAATTGAAATCCTTTCTTTTGACGTTGATAAGTCTTGCTTTTTGAGACTGGGAACCCATTCAAGCTAGAAATATGGCAAGTACCTGCAAATCACTATCAAAATCTAGAAGAAACGATTCTATAATGATTGAAAAATAATTTCTCTGCCTGAAACAAATGCTCAAATGTTTCTAACCTTGCATCAAAAAAAAACAACTACAAAATCTCAGGGTCTACTGATGAATCTGTATATGAAGTTAATGAGTAACTTCAGGTTCCATAAAATGGGACCCTCTCAAGCTTTATTTTTCCAAAACAGTAGCTATTAGCCACAAGTGGCTATTTGAACATCTAAAGTATGGCAAGGGTCACTCAAAATACCCCATTTTAAAACTTAAAATTAAAAACTGAGCCAGTGAAAAATATTTAGATATATTATCAAAATGATGTTTTTGTTATGTTGGGTTAGATAATTCCTTTTTCAATGTGGCTAGTAGAAAACTTAAAATCATATACATGACTTGCTTCTTGTTCCTATTCAACAGTTTTGCTCTCAATACTACAGAATCTCCTTTGGGACAGAAATAACCTTAGACCTAAGAGAGGAATCTATTTTGCCTTCCATCAAAATGGCACTTATTGCCAGAAAGAAAAAAGACTGTTTGGTAACTTTGCCTTCTAGCAGCATGGTTCATGCTGCATAGAGGTTGAGAACCTGGGTTCTCAACCCAGGCTCGGGTCTGAACCCCGGCCCTGATTTTTATTAGCTGTGTACCTGATGCAAATTGCTTCTCCACTTTGCTCCTGCTACTTGAGTGTTCAGATAGTGGATAATATTTTTAGCATGTAAGTACTAAAAATATATCAGCTATTACTATTGTTGCTGTTATTAACAGGTTGGTTATTTTACATTATTAGGAAGGAAATGACCTGAAATTTCAAACAAAAATTTAAGGAAAATTGTGATTATATGGACCATATATATGGATTTGAAAGGAATACTCTATCCTTTAGCAAACCATCAAGTAGTAAGCACATACAAGTCTTAGACATAGTTCCCTCTTCTAAATGAAGAATAAATGATATCAGAAACTTTTGTCCCTTCTTTGTGTGGTATATCCATTTCTGGAACACTCTTAAGATCAGTAGGGAACAAAGGTATAGCAGAAAAGATTTGCAGGGGAGATTGGCCAACCTCATATTTTAGCTTAATGCAAATCCTTTAAGAGTATCTATAGATACTCATTTTAGCTTAAGCTGTTTTGGCTCCTTTAACCTACATAGCAAAAATAAGTACTATGGACTCTGTCACTAGATTAAAGCCTAGTTAGAAAAATGAGAGACAGGATACAGACAATATTAATATGAAATAACAATTTATAATAACATATAATTTGTATATGAATTTGTCCCCCACTAGAATGTAAGCTTCGTGAGAGCAGAAATTTTGTTCACCCTGACTCCCTAATACTTAGAACTATCTGGTAGAGAGTAGGTGCTCAATAAATATTTATCAAGTGAATGAAAAGACTCAGTAAGTCATATAGCCAGAAGAAATAAATAAATGAGAATGGACCCGGAAAAGTATATCCCAAATCACATAGTTCTACATCACAATATGTTTCATAAGCATCAAAACACAGTGATGTGAATTTTACTAACAGCAAGTTAGCACGGAAACAGAAGGAAGACATTGATAAGAATATTCTGTAATTCCTAGGGACCTACAATTCTCCCCATCTAGGATAAAGTCCTGTAGCTCAGCATGTCCTGTAAGGCCCTTCACCATCAGCTCTCTTCCACTAGCTCTCTGGACAGAGCCTTTTTGTGTCCTTTGCCCTTATGTTCCAACCTTGAGGCTTAGAAAACAAACCCTGCTCAACCACATCTCCAGTGCCTCAGCATGTGCTGTCCTTCTGCCTGTAATGCTATTCCTTGTAATGTCTGACTGATACACTCCTCGTTCTTTATGACTTTGCTTAAGAATTGCCACCACAGAGAAGAGATCCTTGATCATTCCACACAGAATTAAGTATTTTCTCCTCTTTTATCCCCAAGTCTGTATAATTTCTATTTTATAAAGGTATTCCATATAGTCATATGTAATCATGTCTTAGGTCATCTATAAAGATCTGGTTGCATAAATCAAACTATTGTATAAATATATATAATGTGATATATGTTTCTTCTCACCAATATCAGCACTTTCACCTTCTCTACTTATTTTTATGAACTATAAGGGAAAGATACAATAAAATATTCAGATAACTATTTATCTGAAAACTTTCATCCTGACAAATATGATAATGCAGCTGAAGCTGAATTCTCAACTACAATTCCATATAGAACCTTTCATCCTTATGGCCCTGGAACATGGAACAGTAAAACGCATTGGTGTTTAATAGGTACTTAATGGATCTCTGGTGGTGAATGAAAAATTTTGTAAGGAAATAACACAAAGCATTTGAAAATGCTACCTCTTTTAACCAGTCATGGAAAAGAGTCATTGAAACATCAAATACTTAAGCCATTATGCATGGTGGGAAAGAGGTGAGTCTTAACAAACCAGATTCAAATGGCAGTGCTGATACCTCTTAGCTTAGAAGCTTGTTTGTGAACTTTGAGCCTCAATTTTTCTTTCTAAAGTTGTCTGAAATTGGAATAACTTAATTCTTAGTGCTTTCAATCCAAGCACTGATGATTTTTGGTATTATGTGCTTTTTTTTTTAATTTTAAATTTTGGGTTTACAGTTTTGCTCTTCCATCTTTTGAATATTCCCAACTCCTCTCTTCCAAAAATCTCATCTCCACTCTCCTTTAACCATCCACTTTCATGGTGGCAACTTGAACTGTGTATCATTATTAATTGCTTGGCCTTCTGTTACCTGTTAAACATCCCACCAACTCCTTGCAACTTTGCAGCACATTTTCTCCAATGCTGGATTTCGGTAATCCTTTTACTCTGCAGTGAGTCACTGATCCCATACCTTTTTATTATCTTTCATTCTTCATAGCCTCACTGCAGTTGTTTTTTTTTTTTTTCCTAATCTAAGTTTACTAGTCGATCATTTTAATAACCCCTTTACATAATTTCAATGTTTCACCCCTGCTTTGCCAAACCTTCTGCCTGCTTCTTGGGATGAAGTCTGGACCTGTTCGGCGCCTGCAACCATGCAGCTGGACATGACTGCAGAAAAATGTACAACCATGCAAAATGATTTCACTTGCTTCACATGGGTCCTTAATGCTGTCAGTAAAGGATACATTTCCCTAGTTCATTCATACTCCTACAGTCCTTGATAACTATTTTGTACCATCTTTTCTCTCTTCAAACCTCAAATGCTTTCTTCCCCATCCTCAGCCTTTCAGCTTATTTTACTGAAACAATCCAAAGGAAACAACAGCCTCTCACCAAAGCCTACCAACCAACCATGTCTGTTCTCATATGTTATATTACTGTGTGCTTATACTCTTTCCTACTACTGTAGCCACACTTTCTATTACTATGGGAGAACTTAGAAGACTCATTTTACAAAGACTGAGCTCCTTATGCACTCAATTCTCATTCCTTCTTACTTATCCAAGGCTATCACTTCAGCTGTCTCTTTTCTCCTCTCCTGTATGTCAGTTTTACCCTAACATCTGGATATATCCTATCAGTATACAAACATACAGTTCTTTTAAAATCCTGTTTTAATCTCTCTGTTCTACCATGTAACTTTCAGTGTTTCACTTTATAAAACGGATCTTACTCTATGGACAAGACAATGTAATTTTGTGATTGAAAAAACATTTACAGTCTTGGGAGTAAGAGAGACTTGACTGAATCTTGATTTTATTATTTACTGGCTGTGAATTTGGATAGGAATATCCCTATGGCTTAGTTTGTAAAATGATGAAAATAATCCTCACTTCCTAAACTTGTTTTAAAGAGAAAACATTGTAATATTTACAAAGTGCATATTGTAGAATCTCCCTTGAGATTTGCATTCAGTAAATGACAACAATTCATTTTAGAGAAAAGTGACCATTTAAATGGCGAAAAAAAAAAATGATAAGAAATGGAGAAAGCAAGGGTCCTTAATGCTGTCCCCATCTCTAAGGTTTTATGATTTTCATCAAGATTCAGAAGAGCGAGGAGCTGAATAGGTCAACTGGTTTTAAAACCCAGAGTCAATTTGTCTTCTCAGTTTTTCTTGTAAACTTGCAGTCATAAAAGGCCAGGTTTCTAAGGAGATGGAAAGCTGTTCTTAACATGAAATACTTGTACCAAAATTATAATCTGAAGTAACTCTCCCCAAATTCAAAACTTGCCAAGCTGCTAAGAGTTCATTTTCAGTATATTTTATGATTTAAACAGAGTTTTAGGTTAGTCATAGGTTCACGTTTAAGTGTGCTTTTGCTTAGGGATCCAACAATGCTTGTCAGAACATCTGGATTAATATTGTTTAACACTGCCTGACTCATCTCAATTTTACAATTGACTCTTCAGTCAGACACTGCTAACATGTCTTTGCATTTTTATTTTGGAAAACCATATGTGTTAGGTATTTGGTGCAATGAAAGAAGACAAGGATAAATCCTTCCTATTCCATTTCAAATAGTTTTTGACATCTTGCACTTGTGCCTTTTCATATCTATGGTACCTAGGAAATCAGAGTCTTAAAAATAATGTTGTGTGGGAGTCTCTGGGAGAAGAGATTGTATCCAGAAATGCTGTGTGGGTAACTGAGGACAGATTTACAGATTACAGACCAATCTGGTTTAATTTTTTAAAGCTGTATCGTGGGAAAATCGTGTTTTAAGGCTTAAAATTTGAAGGGAAAATAGAAAGCAAAATCAACCCTGTCCAGCACCTTCTGCCTTTCCACCCCCTGCTGGAAGCTTTATGTGAGCTTCTCACTTAATCTTGGAAGGTGATTACCTTAAAGAACTGCTTTTGGTAGTTTGAAAAAATAGGACTTCCATATGGTATTTCTGTGGTATGGCACAACAATTAAGGGTGCCAAAATTGGGATCAGCACAATTGGGGTTTGAATACTACTTGTACCAATTATTAGATCAATTGCAGTATCTTACTTCTGTGAAGTAGTAAGGGTTATTTTAAAGTTCAGCCCCATCATATCTACCTTTGATCTCCATTGGTCTGCCCTTGCCCTCATTCTTGGTAGGAACAAATTTTCTCAAACTGAACATGTAGGGTAAGGAAAATATCAGGCTTTTCTGCCCTTCCGCCATCAGGATAGATGATGGATCCTTGTCCTGAATGCATGCCTGATGGCGGGCACCTGGAATAAGGTGTGGGCATAGGTAGATGGGATTCAGCTGAGCTAAGACTGTGCTTTTAAGGGCGGTGTCACAGGGACACCAGCAGCAGCAGTAGAAGCCAAGAAGCCGAAACAGAAGCCGAAAGAGAAGCCGAGAAGAAGCAGAGAACGCTAGAGAGCCCAGATAGAGTGAAGACTTGCTGGGAGGCTGGCAGGCCTCCCAGCCCCCCAGCCAGCACCCCTGCCTGCAATATGCCTGGTGAACCCCAAATAAAAAACCTGCAAAACTACTGAGGACTCTGACTCCTCCTTTACCTGGTCTGCATGGGATCAGAAAACCTGCACTGTGTCCTGTTCCTGCCTTTACAGAACAGTAGTAGGCTTTTCCTATACAGAAATTCTAAAGTTGTCACTGAGAGTGACCTTGAGCAGGTGAAACCTCTCTGAGCCTGTTTCTCATCAGAGAGGTTTCATGAGGATTAAATGAGAAACACTTGACATGACACCTGATAGAGAGTTCAATAAAGGAAGATATGATTATTGTTAGCACCTCAGAATTTAAATATATGCCACTACAAATCTATATTTTATTCTGCCTGCTCAGGAGGACTTCAGCAGCAAATTAAGATAGCAATTATTTGATTACATTGCATCTGGTTGTTTGAAAGAAAATTTGTTTTCCCATAAAAGGAAGCAAATTACCAAGGCAAATCACAGACTATAAACAATATGAAAATATAGCTATGATAAAAAGAAAGTGTTCCTGCTGTTTTCATACAGAAGAATATGGCTGATATGAGGGATTATTTGCAAACAACCCCAAAATAGATTTTTTGTTTACAATAAATTCTTCATATCAGGATATAAAGCACCATTTTAACCAGAGATTTTTCTACATTCCCTTAAGTCTTTTGGAAGAAATATACATTTTATTGATGTAACAGAATAATATACTAACCTTAGGCTTTATTCACAATCTAGAAAACAATTCCAACGAACTATTAGGTTGGAAGCATATAAAATCAATTGTAAAGATTATTTTCCATGCTTTCTTTCAATAGCAAGAACTATCATTGCTTGTGTTGTTACCAAAAAAAATAAATAAATAAACTTGATAAGTACCTTTCTGTAAAGCAACCAACCCATTCTGAGCAGGTTTATGAACGGTTCTAGCAGCCACATGCTCTTCGCTGTGGTTTGTAGTCGCTCCAACACTCCTCCGTACACTCCACTCCTCCACCCTTAACACCGCACTACCACCACACCGCACTCTGCTGCACCACCCTTATATTATCAGTCTTTTAGCGCAGGTGTACCCACTTCAGGTGCCCGCCATCAGGCATGCACCCAGGATCACAGGGCTCTCTCATCTATCCTGATGGCGGAAGGGCAGAAAAGCCTGATACCTTTTACCTTACCCTACAGTCCACCCCCTCAGGGTTTTCTGCCATATAGTCTACGTATGTACAATTTTTTTTTTTAAGCAAACAAACAGTGCAGCTCTGGACCACAAAAGCAAATACATCACAAAATGATTAAACTTAATTTTCCTAGGGGCGGAAGGACAGAGAAGTTACCGGTACCAGCAATGGGAGATCCCTCCCATCGGGCAATATACATGCCAATTTGGCATCCGAAGACAATATTGTTGCTGGCATCAGTGGCCTTCCAGGGCGTGAATACCACACTCGCTTTGCCAGTGAAGAGGCATCAGTGGGTTCTACATGCAGCAGGAGTGGAGAGCTCATAATGGGCCACAGAGTTATTACAAATGTCCCCTTGAGGATTGCCCGCTGATCTGTCACTCCAGGGTGGGTAACACGCACCCGTGGCGGCCACTGCGCACTCACCCATGGTTTTATCTGTAAATTGGCCTCCAGGCCACGACCCCAAGGGGCTATCAGAGCCACCCACCGCATGTGGGGAGCCTTCACTGTCCAGGGCCATTCCCAGTCCACAGTCTGCCCTGGGTCTACTCCAGTTGGGGCTGGCAATAGGATGTTGCCCTGCTGTCCAAGTCCCGGTTTTAATAAGATGTCTGACGTCTTTATTTGTAATTGAATGGGAGCAGCGGCACGATGTAGCAATGCCTCCACTGGAGCCAGGCCGCCTCTCCTGCTCCTCTCATTCAATGTCTGCAACACCTCCCAGAGACGTCGGCTCCACCCGGCCAGCGTCTGAGTGGGGGCAGTGGCTCTTAGTCCTTGCTTCAGTAGGCCATTATACCTCTCTATAATCCCTGCAGCTTTGGGATTATAGGGAGTGTGAAACTTCCATTCAACACCCATGTTCTTGGCCCACTGCTGCACCCGGGCTCCTGTAAAATGAGTCCCTTGATCGCTCTCCACTACCAGCGGACGTCCATATGCAGCACATAGGCGTGCCAGTGCTGCCAAAACTGCCTTTTGGTCCGCATGTGGAGCAGGGTAAGCTGCCAATAACCCGGTAGCAGTGTCCACACAGGTGACAGCATATTGTTGTCCATCGGAGCGAGGTAGTGGTCCAATGATGTCAATCTGCCAGCGTGTCAGGGGTACCTGCCCCCGCAACACCTGGCCTGTAGATGCAAAAGGTCTCCGGGGATAAGTCCTAGAACATACCACACATGTTTCACATGCAGTCTGGATTTCTTTTAAAGTTACAGGTAGACCCCAGGCACATACAGTGGCCCACATTGTCTTCTGCCCTGCGTGGAGCAAGCGTCTGTGTAGCCACTGCGCAACATCCCGCCCTGGAGCAGTTTCAAGCCATCGAACCCGGGCTAGGGTATCTGCCTCATCGTTGCCTGGTGAGGCTAATGGGGCATGTCCTGTGACATGATAAACAGTCACCTGCTTCTGATGCCCCAGATCCCATAGATCTTTCCATAGGGCCTGGCCCCACAATGGCCGATGCATAACTGTCCAGTCATTTAAATTCCATGTGGAAATCCACAGTGTCAGACCCCTGTACACAGCCCAACTGTCAGTACAGATTACTAGAGGGGAAGGCTCATGGGCCACCACCATCCATACTGCTCGCAGTTCAGCCCATTGGCTGCTCTGTCCCGTCCCGGTTTCGAACCAGATAGTGTCTGTTTCTGGGTGTACAGCCACCGCTGTCCAAGAGGCTGGCTGGCCCCGGCTGGAGCCATCTGTATACCAGGCCTCTGCTGGAATTGGTGCTCGACCCTCCTTGTAGGGACTAGCTTCAGGTTCGGCTTCTATACAGGCTTCTGAATTTGGTTCCATACTAGTATATGTCACAGGACCAAGAACCTCCTGCAACTCCACCCTTAAGGGGCTAGTTGACAGGGTGCAGCGCTGTTCTAAGTATGCCCCCCACTTCGCCAAAGTGGGCGTTTGAGCAGTGCCACTATGGGGCTTTGTTGTCCAGTCCCGTACCCATCCAGCTATTGGGTAAGTGGTTCTCACTGAGACAGGGGCTGTGGCAGTTATACTTTCTGTGGCTAGTAAGGCTGCATATACCGCCGCTAACTGTTTCTCAATTAAAGAATACCTAACCTCAGCCCCCTTCCAGAGTTGGGACCAGAACCCAATAGGCTGTCGTAGCCTCTCTGATTTCTGCCAGAGTCCCCACCCGAACCCTTCCTGAGTAACATGTACATCGAGCTCACAGGGTCGGGCTGGGTCAAAAACCTGCAAGGCCTGAGCAGTCTTTATAGTTCGTTTGGCCGTGGCAAATGCTGTGTCTGCCTCAGCTGACCAATCCCACCTGGCTCCCTTACGTATTAACATATACAAGGGTCGTAAGAGCTGGGCCATGTGAGGTATAAATGCCCTCCAGTAACCCAGCAGACCCAGAAAGGCTTGCAGCTGCTTCACTGTGGTTGGAGTGGGGTAAGCTTGAACTTTATCTATCACAGCTTCAGGGATAACCTTTGTCTTACCCGACCAAACAACTCCCAGGAACTTAACTGACAGTCCAGGCCCCTGCAGTTTGCTTTCGTTGATTGCCCAGCCGCATGTTTTCAGGTGTGTTAATAAGAGAGGTACTGCCTTTTCCAGATCTGTAAGAGAGTCACTTGTCAATAAAATATCATCAATATAATGGTATAAACGCACTGAAGATGGCCTTTCCCACCGGGCCAAATCTGCTGCCACCAGCCCGTGACACAGAGTCGGGCTGTGCAGGTATCCCTGTGGCAGCACAGTGAATGTCCACTGCCGGCCTTCCCAGGTGAAGGCGAACTGGTCTTGACTTCCTGGGGCTATATCTATGGAAAAAAAAGCATTTGCCAGATCGGCTACAAAATGGTACATTCCCAGCTCGTGGCTCAGACGATCCATCAAATCTGCCACTGAAGGCACTGCAGCATGCAAGGGGGGAACTACCTTATTCAATTCACGATAATCTACTGTCATGCGCCAAGAGCCATCGGGCTTCTTCACCGGCCACACTGGCGAATTGTAGGGGCTGTGGGCAGTACGCACAATGCCCACTTTCTCCAGCTCTGATATTGTGCCTGTAATTTCTTTGTAGCCTCCGGGCAACCGATATTGCTTGGTATTAGTCACTCGCCTAGGGACTGGCAGTTGTAGGGGCGGATGCTTAGCATGTCCTCTCACCACTGCCTTTACCACTCGCACTCTAAGGCGAAACTCTCCGACTGTGGTTTCTAGCCATAAGCCACGTAGTACATCCACCCCCAGGATGTACTCCGGGATGGGTGATACATACACTTTATACTCTTTAGGGGGTAATCGCCCAATCCCCAGAGATAGTTTTACTGCTGTCACCTTGACACTCTGGCCTCCATAGCCATCAATATAACAAGTAGACCCATGAAATCTTTCCGGATTTCCATAGAGCAGAGTACATTCTGCTCCTGTGTCTACTAGCGCTAAAACCCTTTGTACGTTAGTCGGGGACCAGTGGATGGCAAGCTCCACATGTGGCCTCCGGTCCCCGCCCGTCCCCTGTGGACGGGTTCCTTGGCCCTCACCCTATTCAAAGGATATCAGGCCATCACCCGAGGACGGGGCTGGCAGCAAGTGGTCTTCCAGCCGCAGGGCGCGCGCCTGAGGCCTGGGGCTTCCAGGCTCCCCTTGAGCAGCAGTCCTTCTCATGGGTGTGAACCTCTGGTCTTCTCGCAGCTGCTGCCATAATTCCAACAAATATGCATTGGGCTGTGCGTCTATTTTAGTGCTATCTACGCCTGCTCTTATTAAATCCATCCACATTTGTTTACGGGTGACTTTTATAGGTTCTGTGATGCCAAGAGGCCTCCTTGCCCTCCTTGGCATTCCTTTTGACCTTTCTGAAACTACCCGTATTCCTTTCTGAGAGCGCCGGCTCTCAACTTCTCCCAAGCTGGCTATCATTGTGGTGACGTCATGTATCTGACGTCCCACATAGGGTGCTAGTACTGCCATGAGGGATCCAAAGGTAGATGAGGGGGCATCCTTTAATACCAAGTCTCTCATTCCTGCTGTGAAACGCTCGTCGTCAGGACCACGCGTATTCACATTAAACATGGCCTGCCGCATCCCCAATTCCCGAAGTACCTGCACCAGCTCGGCGTACGTCTGCCATCCGCTTACTGTCTCCGGCACGTCTCCCGCATCAGCCCATACTGTCCGTATGGCAGCCATTATCCACTCCAGCAGGGTGTGGTCGCCCTGGCCATACCGCCGGCTGTTCTGCAGCCTCTGTCGCAAGGATGGGTGTGAAGTCACGGAGGCCAGTCTCTCCATCTCTTGAGCCGTGCAAATAATCCCATCCACCCCCAGGTCCCATAAACGTAGCAGCCAGGCTGCCAAGGGTTCCCCTGGTTTCTGGCGGAACTGTTTGCCCAAGTCCACCAGTTCCGCCTGGGTGTAAGGTCGGTAGGTAGTAAATTCCGTCATCTGTGGTGGTCCCGCAGCCAGACCCCCTGGGGCCATGGGTCGCTGCCGCTTCATTTTCTGAGTCACCACCGGGCGGGCCCGGAGCATGGGCCCAGCCTCCTCCTCCTCTCCAGAGGAGTCCGGCATCTCCGGGGTGGCGGGTTGGTTTACCACTGCCGGTTGGGACTCAGGCAAAGGTTCAGCCTCCCTCTCCTCCTGTCCTGAGCAGGGGTCTGGCATCTCTGGAGTCGCAGGCTGGTTTGCCACCACCGGCTGTGATTTGCGCAAAGGGCCAGCCTCCCTCTCCTTCCTTCCTGAGACGGAGTCTGGCATCTCCGGAGGGGTGGGTCGGTTTCTCCGAACTTCTTCCTCCAGAATCCTCAAATGTTGTTGCTGTATCCGCATCTCTTCTCGTATCTCTTCTCGCATCTCATCCAGTACTTGCTGGATCCTAGATTGCTCTTTCTGCCTGGACTCTCGCAGAGCCGTGAGAAACACCCATCCCACGGCTCCTGCCGCCTCTCGGGCACTGCATCCACTCAGGGTTTCTTCTATTTCATACAGGGCCTGTTCCAACTGCCCCGGGGATCCATCTACCTCTGGCCATTGCTGGGGAGGTGCCCACTGGGTGAGGAGGTCGGCCACCGGGTACCATCTGCTCGTGGCCGGCCATCCAGGGATCCCTCTCCAGATTTCAAAGGGTTTCGTCTGCGTAGAGCCGTCCTGCCTCGAACCGTCCTGCCGACTACGCCAGTTGTAAAGCAACCAACCCATTCTGAGCAGGTTTATGAACGGTTCTAGCAGCCACATGCTCTTCGCTGTGGTTTGTAGTCGCTCCAACACTCCTCCGTACACTCCACTCCTCCACCCTTAACACCGCACTACCACCACACCGCACTCTGCTGCACCACCCTTATATTATCAGTCTTTTAGCGCAGGTGTACCCACTTCAGGTGCCCGCCATCAAGCATGCACCCAGGATCACAGGGCTCTCTCATCTATCCTGATGGCGGAAGGGCAGAAAAGCCTGATACCTTTTACCTTACCCTACACTTTCTTTGCAATACAGCAAAGATAGAAGCAAAATTAATGTTTTGTTCTTTACTTTTTCTAATAATTACCCTCTTCCACCTCACCCTTCATTTATATTTGTTCTGAGAAATAAACATAAGCAAAATAAGGGAAATTATGTTTATCAAAAAACTAACCAAAAGAAATAGAAAGAAATATATGGCTAAGGACCTAACTAAAAATGCAAAACAACAGTTTTTCAAATGAGGAAAATTCACTGTTTATTTAGAATGGCAGGATTAGGGTTTTTCAATAGTTACATGAGTCCTACATTTCCTGAATTGCCCCAAGGACCACCAGGAAACAGGGAGAAAGAGTAAATAGGGAAAAACTTATATCCAATTCCCACTTCAACCAAAAATAGTGTCACTGTAAGCATTCTGGATGTGGGCTTAAGATTTAGACTTAGGAGTTTATTTAAAACCTGGAGAATCAAAGAAAAGACACTGAATCAGGAGAGCATGACATTTTTTCCACCTCCAAGGTACTCTGCTTTTATAAACATTGTTGGCACTCTACCTAGCATAATATATACACTTCAGACTCCTATTCAGCATTACAAATTGTGGGGCCTCATAAGAGATCTTTTTATATACACTAGGCCAGGGCCTGCAAATAGAAGAAATCTTTGATTGTATGCTACTGGTCTTTTATGATAATAGTGCTGGTGCTACAATACCATTAAAGTCTCTTTGCTTACTCTGTCCATTAGTACCTAAATAATTTAACAGCTTTCTTAGCATATTTAATCTCTCCCTTCTTGGGTGTCATTAACTTTCCTTAACACATATTCCTTAGATGTTCACTCAAACTAAGGTATAAAATCTGCCTTTTACTTTTCACATTTTATTTCTTTAAAATGTGGTGTTCTGAATGTATCATTCATTCATTCAACAAATGTTTATTGGGACCTCCTCTTGTGTGTTGAACAATCTTGTAGTTACTGAAAATGAGCTGCATGAAATTGACAAGGTAAATGAGTAATTCTTAAAGTCAAAATAGTGACACCACTTTGAGAGTCACTATAAAAGGAGATCTTTATAGGTAAACTTATAAAGTCTCTTTTTAAAATAAACTACCAGTCATCTAAGACAGAATACTCACCTGGCTTCTATTTGCACTAATGCTTTCACAGACAGATGTTTGAATGGAGACGAGAACTGTAAAATTTTAAAGGGGAGATATTGGCTCCTGGAGTAACTAAAATCATTCATATAGCTATCATTGGAAAGATCCAATTAAATGAGAAATGAAATGATTTCTGATGATCTTTAGGTTCTCTTGAGCCATCCTAGGATATAACTTTAATGACTCCATTAGCTACCAGGTATCTTAAAGTCAACAAATGCAATAAAGATTTAAACATGTTCTCCTCTCCAAGCTTTACTATAAAATCTGGTTTAGTTTTCCAACACCTCAAATTCAGGTTAGGAGCTCACTCTCCATCCTCCTATCAGTGTCCACTTACCTATAACACCACATTGAAATTACCCATTACTAATCTAATCTCTCTCTAAACCAAGTGCCCCATAAGAACATGATTATAGATGATTCTTGTTCAAGATGAATCCCTGGACTGCATGCAGTCTCAAGTGCATAGTAGATGTTCAATAAATATTTCTAGGGATATGAACAAAGATGTTATAAGCGGTAGGTATCTAACACACATAAAAGCAAAAGTCACAGTCCCTGGCATTTACTCATATGGCCAGAGGGTAGTCAAGAGAATTCTGGACAAGTAAGTGAGGCTAAATCTAACTTTCCACATTAAAGGATATCATTCTGATGAAGAGATGTAAAGATCTGTTAGAAATTGAGATTTTATATATATATATATATGTAAAAGTATGTAAAAGTTTTTGGTATGTGTAAAAATGTGCAGATAGAGTAAGTTTTGAAGAGCCTGCAATTTCCTATCAATGAGGTCTGGGCACACAGCAAATCACTTTCCCGACTCATTGTGGATAAATGCTGCAAAATCATTAGCACAAGTAATTTGTGAGTCAGGATCTCAAACCTTTGTGTACAATAATGATATTTTTTACCCACCTCAATTGGACATTCCTACCACTCACAAAAAAATTACTTTATATAGAACAGATCCTCACTAAGTGTGAAACAATCATATTTTTTCAAGCAAATAATATTTTACATTACTGAACATCAAATAATACTTTAAATTTGGCTTTAAAACATTGAAAGTATCATGCATCACATTATTGTCAGTCATTACTACTCCAGACCATATGAGCATCTCCACAAACAAAAGCAGAATGGCTCATTTCTAACTGCTCATAATAAATCTCTACCTAATTCATTGCAGCTTGACATGTTTTATAGCTGTAGACAGGTATAGTTCTGTTTAAAGAAAAAAAGACGCTTTGCCTAGTTGGCTGGAATGTAAATTAATGAAACCTGATTCCTATTTTCCATTTGCATTGCAATGTAATTTGCAGACATATACCCATAAGAAAATTTCTTCAACTGAAGTTATTGTCTATCAAGTGGTAAGAAAATGAACCATGATGTCATTGTCAGCCAGCTCTTTTTCTGTTTGGAGTATTTCCAGAATTGATATTTTTTCATGTCTAAAATATTCCTTTGGCTTTGTTTATTATTGTATTTTTTTTTAATTTACGTAACATAGGTTTACAACACTGTACATGATTTAGGAGTATAGGTTCACATCTCCTCACGTGTATGTCACCACACCACTCCCACCATCAAAGGACCCATAATTTTCCATCATAGTCCACTGATCTTCCTCCCCTTTTTGCTATCTTTCCCCTCTGATAGCCTCAATTCTACAATCAAATATCTAGAGTTTGTTTGGGTTTGGTTTTGCCCAGTCCTTTGTTGTGTTTCTTTATAGTCTCCATATGAGTGAAATCATCTGTTATTTGTCTTTCTTGTTCTTATTTCACCTAGCATAATCCAGTTACATCCAATATGTCACAAATGGACAGATTTCATTTTTTTGTGTGCCTGAGAGATATTCCATCATGCATATGTACCACTCGTCTGTCGTTTGGCACTTAGGCTGTTTTGATAACTTGGGTATTGTAAATTTTGCTTCAGTGAACATGAAAGTAGATTATATCCCTTCCAATTAGTGTTTTTGTATTCACATAGAGACTAAGGAATGGAAATTCTGGATCACGTGGCAGGTCTATTTTTAGTATTTTGAGATATCTCTATTGTTTTGTACTTGGGTTGGACCAGTCTTCATTCCCACCAAGAGCGTACACCCTCTCCAACTCTTGTTGCTACTAATCTTTTTTTTTTATGGTGGCCATTATTATATGTGTGAAGTGGTATTTAGTTTTTATTTACATTTTCCTCATGATAATCATGATGATCATTTTTTCATGTGCCTGTTGCATTTTTTCATCTGTATGTCTGTACTGGAGAAGTGTCTAGTTAGCTCTTCTGCCCATTTTTTGATTAAGTTATTTGTTGTTGTTGTTGTTGTTGTTGAGTTCTTTGTAGAACTTGGATATTAGCCCCTTGTCAGATGTGTAATATGCAAATATTTTCTCCCATTCAGTAGGGTGACTTTTCATGTTAGTGATAGTTTTTTCTGCTGTACAGGTGCTGTTTTAACTTGATGTAGTCCCTTTCATTTATTTTGTTTTTATTTCCCTTGCTGTTGTAGTTGAAGTTCCAAAACATCACTGAAGCCAATGTTGTGGGATGTTTTGCCTCTTTTCTTCCATTTGTTTTGCAGTTTCAAGTCTTAGACTGAAGTCTTTAATCCAGTTTGAGTTAATTGAATTATTAGTCCAATTTCATTATTTTACATATGACTGTCCAGTTTTCCCACTACCATTTGTTGAAGAGACTTTCATTTCTCCATCGCATACTGTTGGGCTCCTTCTTCTTAAATTAATTGACCAAATAAATTTGGGTTTATTTCTGGGTTCTCAATTGTATTCCATCAGTCTGTATGTTATTATTTCAATGTCATACAATTTTGATTACAACAGCTTTGTAGTAGTTGAAGTCTAGGAGACCACCGTTCTATGACACAACCATTCTATTGTTTTGTCAGAATTGATTGGTTGTGTAGAGTCTTTTGTGGTTCCATATAAATTTCAGTGATGTTTGCTCTATTGCTTTGACAGCTACCATTGAAACTTTGATAGGGGTTGAATTGAATCTATATATTACTTTTGGTAAGATGGACTTTTTAACAATGTTCATTCTTACAATCCATGAGTACAGAATACCTTTCCATTTCTTTGTGTCTTCTTCCGTTTTTTGTTTTTTTTTTAATAATGTCTCATTGTTTTCATTGTATGAGTCTTTTACCTCTTCGGCTAAGTTTTTTCCTACATACTTGATTCTTGTCGATGAAATTATGAATGAAATTACTTTCTTGTTTTTTTCCTCCTAGTTTGTTATTTGCATATATATTGATATTTAGCCCACCATTTCACTGTGCTAATTTCTTACTTGTAATGGTTTTTTAGTCCAGTCTTTAGAGTTTTCTGTGTATATTATCAAATCATCTGCAAAGAGTCATAGTTTTACTTTTTTTGCCAATTTGGATCTCTTTTATATCTTTCTCTTACCTAAATGTTCTAACTAGAACTGCTAGTTCTAGTGAAATGGTAGAGGTAAGTGTGGACATCCTGATCTTAGAGAAAACACTGTCAGTTTTTCACCATTTTGTATGATGCTAGCAGTAGGTTTGGCATATATGGTTTTTATTATGTTGAGATATGTTCCTTATATTCCCATTTTATTGAGAATTTTATCATAAATAAATTCTGAATTTTGTCAGATGCCTACTCTGCATTTATTGATATTATCATATGATTTTTCTCTTTCTTTTTTGTTAATGTGGTAAATTACTGATTGATTCGCATATGTTAAACCATCCTTGCATCCCTAAGGTAAATCCCATTTGGCCATGAAGTATGATCATTTTAGTGTATTGTCCTTGATATTAATTATATGCCTCTGCTATGCTCCATATGTCCTGTTTCCTTTTTCCCAGTGACTATAATTTCTCTGCTGTTGCTCCATTCTCCTTTGTAGAAAAGTTGCCTTTGCCAGAGTTTTTCTCTTCTTTTCACTATTTAGTTGCATTGCGGTGTTGATCTGCACAGTCTGCAATTATTGTCTAAACAAAATTTACAGCAGCCTGAAACTCTCTAAAGTATGCTAACAATTATGTATAATGGGTTGCCTCCTATTTTCATCAGTGTAACTAATTCACAGTCACAATGTATTAGATATACTCAGACTAAAAGGTCTCTATACATTGTGGTTGAGAAATTGTTATAACTTTCTTCTTTGGAAGGGTACTGATGAATGAAAACAGAAAAGTATGAATTTCTTCACATGGGGTAGCTTTTGAATGGGTCACAGTAATAGCCCCCCATTAGCACTCTTATTTCCTTTGAATGGCACACAGAACAGCAACTCACAGTATGAAGCAAAATGTCTTGTTTTCATTTCTGGACCAATTTAAATGATCTTATTGTCAGTGGTGTACTAAATAACCATTTTCTGTCACCAAGAATCAGAATACTCTCCAGGCTGAGATATATAAAATTTATTCTAAACCTGCAGCAACTGAATATGTAATTTAAATTCTATTCTTAATTTTCAGTTCTACCACATATTATCCTAGGTTCTGAAAAGTTACAAGTTGAAAGCAATATGGGAGGAAAGCCACTATTAATGACTTCCATTATGAAATAGCCAGAAGGGAAGAAAAGAGTAACTAGAATGTGAACACTTTTGAGCAGTTTACTTTTATTTTTATTCAGATTCAGTCAAAACCAATCACTAGAATTTCCTCTTAAAAAGTCACTTCTACATGTTTTTATTTTGTTTTGTCTTGTTTTTAACATGTAGAGAAGAAACAAATCGGGGGTAGCTTTAGAATCAGGTAGGTTATTTAAAGGTGAACTGATGAACTCATTCATGCCAGTGTTTTCATAATTATTTATAACACTTCCATAGCATTGACTGGGTGCCAGACACTGTTCTAAGTACTTTATATATACAACCATTTGATTCTTATAACAATAAATATTATCATTTTTTTCTGTTTTACAGAGGAAAGCTAAGTCATAGAAGTAAAGTAACTTGCTGATTATTAAATAAGAGCAATTCAACTTCCAACAATCTGGAATCCAAAATCCAGGCTCTTATCTACCAGGTTATGCTGCCTCTGGCATTAAGGAGTGATCATTAGCATTTAAGGGAAGGAAGAGGAAAAGGAAGTGAAAAACTTTCAGCAATAAGAAATCAAGAAGTCTCTCTGGTTACTCTCACAGCACACTTGACATTCTAGTTGGATTCTTTTCCTGTTGGGGCTATCTTCTGAATTTTGCCACACTTTTCTGAATCCAGAGTCCTCCTGGGTTTTTCCTTAACTCTGATCCCACCCAGCTTCTACTTGCTCCTGCTTGGGTGAACCAATGAAAAGAAGACCACAAGCGACTTTGTTGCTGTTAAGTGTTTTTCTCAGTTCCCTTGAGCTACAATCATTGGTGAAGGTGGTAAGAGTAGAGCATCTTTCAGTGAGAATTACAATATATGTAAATACTCAGCCTAGTGCCTGAACCAATCAGTGCAAATGAAGAAATACTATTATTATTATTTAGTAGCATTATTATCAATGTTATTATTATTATTTAAAGAACCATCACACAATCACTGCTCTCCAGTTCTTCTATTGAGGAATAATATAATGATATATTCATGGCAGTGGCATCTGGGGTCATAATAGAACTCTGAAATGGGCTTTTAATTTTCATTATTTTGAGAAATATTTATGGGGTACCTACATTTTTACCAGGTACTAAGCTAAGTATTATAATTAATGTGACAGACACAGCTCCTGTCTTAACACAGAATTTATAGTCTAATGTTAGAGAGAGAGTTAAACAAGAAAGTATAATACAGTATTATTTGTGCTATGGTAAGGAAAAATAAGGTCCTGTAGGGCAAAGATAAGAAGTGTTTCATCCAGACATGGTAGGCTTGGAAGACTTACTTCTAGATTGGAACCTGAAGTACTTAGTTAATCAAAGAAGGTTGAGGGCAGAGTTCCAGGCTGAGCTAACGTAAGCATAAAACTGAAGAAGCAAGTGTGTAACAGCATTCAGAAAGTGAGAAAATCTAGCACAGCTGAAGTTAAAAGTGCAAGGCACAGATGGCAACAAAAGAGGCTGGGATGGGAAGCAGAGGTCATTTCATGAAGGACTGTGATTCATTTTATTAAAGAGTTTGTATTTAATTTTAAGTACAGTTTTAAGGTAATGAAGATCTTTAAGCAGAGGAGTTGAACAGATTCACATTTTAGAAATATTACCATGTTTGAGGCAGGGAGAGTAGATGCAGAGAAACAACACCAGGCACGAGATGGAGAGGACAATTGAAGTTTCCTTGCAATAGCCCAGAAAAATAATGCTAGTGGCTTGAGCCAGAGTAGCATCAATGGAAATGAAAAGCAATGGAAAGGCTTGAGAGCGATGTGGGACAAGTACCAATAAATAGGACTTGTAAATTGGAGAAAGTACTTAGGGAGAAGGAAGATTTGGGGATGCCACTCAGGTTTCATTCTTCCTTGAGGAGTAACACAGGGAGAGAAGAGATTTAGGAAATGCAGTAAGTTCAGTGGAGCTTCAGCACAATGAAAGTATCCAAGAATATTCAACTGTAAAATTAGAGTAGCCTGGAGACAAACTGCCCCACTGGAAATAATTCCTCCTCACAGGCAACAGGACCCAGTGCACATCTTGGTAGGCTCAACCCTGAGCCTGAGGGGTAACCCAGTCTAATGATGAGAACAGCAGAGGAATACTAGGGAGTTCTTGAATGACTAGAAAGAAAAATAGGAGCCTCTTTTATTGCCTGCTGATTCATCCAAATCAGCTTGGACAATGGAGAGGATAGATCCCAACTGCTATTAATTCATATGATGAATGTAAATAGATAACCATAAAAAGATTCCCTGTCTTTGCCTCCATAAAATATAGCCTTTCAATCTGCCAAAACAAATTAAAAATGGATTTGCCATCACCTGTGAAGATTGCTTGCCAGAAATACTGAACTTGAACTTGATCAAATCTCTAGACTCCAGAGTGTAGATTGATGAAAAGCATAGGGAATGGTGGAAAATTGATGTATTAATGACATCACAGAGATCATAGACATTAATAATCAAATCTAGATTGTGAAAAAGTTGACATCAAAATTTGGTTTCTTCAAACAAATATTTTGAGGAGAGAGAGAAGGATAAGGATCCTGATTTGGATCCTGATTCATACAAATCAATTTTAAAAAAGCATTGTGAGAAAATCAGGAAAGTTTGAAAACTGACTAGACATTGGATAATATTTAAAGAATTGCTCATTTTGTCATTTATAATGATATTGTGTTTTGTTCTTATACGTTGCTGTATTTTAGAACTCTATAGTATAGAATAGTACAGTAGATGAATGAAGCAACTGATATCTGAAATTTGCTTCACAATAAGTCAGTGCAGACAGGAAGTAAAGAAGGAATATAGAGGAAACAAGATTGGTCTTACAATAATACTTGTAATGATTGAAGCTGGGTGTCTCTTTGAATGCAGCTGAAAAATTCTATGATACATTTTTTTAACTGGACTTGCCAAGAAATGTAGTATTTGAAGAAAGCAATAGCAAAGACCAAAGAAAAAAGAGCAACTATCAGTTGTGCTGTAGAAACTGAGCATTCATCTGTCAGTTTCCGCAGAACCTTTCTATGCATTGGGCTGGCACTCTCTCCTGTAAAGCACTCCTCCCCATAATTTGTGTTTGGCGGTATTCCAAATGGAGTTTTGTAGCACATTTTCAGCTATTCCATTTCTAATTTTTTTATAAGATCTAAGCCTCATTAGTCCATTAGACACATTTGTTCTATCCTTTCCAGTCATATATATTTTTAACACATCAAGGCATTTGGGGGCAATCTTTGAGAGCTCTTCTTTCTGCTCAGAAACTGACACTTCTCCTATAGCCAAATTCATTCAGTGATAGCATAGACCTAAAAACTGTTTTAATCACCTCACAAAGGTTTGGGCTTAGGTATGAGATCTTGTTTCTCATGAAAGTAAAAACAGTATAAAAATATTTGGTAACGTGCTTACACCACTGTCATATTGAGCCCAACATCTAGAGCACAGCATCTTAAAGAGTTAAGAAAAAAATTACATAGACCACCCTTACCCCTAATCATCACCTGTAGCATCCAATATCTGCACAAACAGGGTCTAAATGGATTTCACAATGAAGCCTTATACTTAAATTGTGATTTTTAAAAATTTACTAATTAAGAAATCTCTTGTCTTAAGAACACCCACTTTGGGTACAAAGTCACCTGATGCACAACTGCTAAAAGGTTTCTTATGTACGAATACCCTTGAGAAAAGTATACCATAAGTTGAAAATATTCAACATATACTCTGACAATAACTCTTGATTATGGCATAGAGACAAAGAACCTGAAAGTAGAAATGATTAAGACAGTGGAAAAGAAAGTATCTGAGGTGGAAAAGACAGAAAAAGTCACAGAAAGAGAAGTGGGCGGTGATAAGGACATATGTGCCAATGTCATTTCTCTATGGGCAATAAAAATCAAAGCTATTATTGTTCTTTTTTTTTGAGTAATCAGGGAAAAAGAGCTAGAGTTATTTCATGATAGTTACATTTCCACCTGTTTTCCTATAAAAAAAACACCTCCTCTTTTTGAAGACTTTAACATCAATGCTTGGTAAGTTATTCACAGTGGCCAGAACCACATATCCTTTACAATACAAGTTCATGCAACTGAATTCTAACTGAGAAGTCATTTTTGACCTACTTTTCTCCAACATCCCATCTCAACAGCCTTGGTGATATATACTTTACACAAAATAATCTAGAGTCTTTTGTGAAAACAAACATTTAAATTTAAGAAAATGAAGAGAGGAGGCAAAGGAAGAAAGGAAAATTTAAAATGCACCTACATGCAGCAATTTGTTGAAAAGGTGATAAATTGGTGTCTTTCTCTAAAGCTCACAAAAATCTGAAGAGCACAGAGTATATGTTTTTGAAGTAAGCATCTGATGAATTCAGCTCCCTATTTGTGGAGATGTTATCATGGCTTATTTGAGGCAAATGCCTGTAAATCTGAGTGCTTTCAGACATTTGTCTGAAGTAACTCACTTATGAGTAGGCTTAAGGAAATGTGCATAATTCTCTCTAACCAAGAACAATCTTCCCACTCTCTCGGGCATTGGAAAATGGCTCGGAATAAGAGGTTCATTTATTTCTATGCACAGTGATTTTGTTCCTAAGTGGTGTGGATGGTTATTGAATATCTGGTTCAGGATTGGGACTTCTCTTTTCCAAATTACTTAGTTCCCATTTCATTTAGTGGTGAATCAAGTAGGCATTGTCTGCTGTTTATGATACTGCCTTTGATGAAATACTTAAAGAGAAAAGAGAAGTAATTATTTAGCTAGTTGGGTGGGAAAGGAGAAAAGCTATCTTCTTATAGTTTTAAAATTAAAATAAAGAACATATCTAAAATATTTTGTGAAGCAATCTTATGACACATTTATTTTTTTTTCCTGTGTGTCTATATCTGTTACATTTTATTGATTGCAGATATTGTACAACCAATAACATACTGTGTTGTGGTATGTGAGTGATATGGGCAAACACATTTCCTACCTACATCTTGAGCATATACCAACACCTGTTGACTTTTTAGTTATTCATAACGCTACATTAACAAAAAATTCAAAATAATCAGATATTGGCCATCACTGTAGGTCTATATGAAGATTAAATAAGGCAAGAGTTAATAATTAAAAAAATAACAGTTAATAATTGACAGAGGGATTTTGGTATCCCAACTGCCCTTAAAAAACTGAAAGACAGATAAGCAAATGGAGTTTCTCTATGACTGTCAATCACTGTATGCAATATATTAACTTCTCTTTCATTATTTTTGTACTGTGATATGGATCCAGGCAGTGACTTTGCATTATCCCCAGGTTACTAGAAGATCCTGGTTGCTTCAAGTTAGTTCCTTAGATCTAAGCAATTAGATTCTTCTAATATAGCTCTTCTAATATAAATTCTAAATATAATAACATAGATATATGTATAGATATTGGGTTCCTATGCAATGAGCATCTTGCATACAGTCAACTCCCTGCTTTAAAGTACCTCCCATGGTTTCGGCCCATTAACCCAAGCACAACAGCTTGATGAATTAATGCTTATATAGGCACAGTTGGCAGCTTCTAATTAAATAATTATGGTTAAGCAGCTGCATGGAAGCTGTTATGCACCCTAGAAAGCCAGCTGTCAGTTTTATTGGCCCTAAGACAGAGGAAGAGTTAATACTTAGCTCAGAATGTTAGGTACAAAGAGGAAGAATATCATATGCATTATATATATGCTGTGCAATATGAGGTTCCTGTGTGTTTGTGTTGCCTTTCTGTGGAGTGATGGAAGCACACTGCTCCTCAGCAACTCTAGCATTCCAACAAAGAAGGAAGCAACTCTATGTTCAGGAGAATAGAGCCTGTCCAGAGCAATCTAAAGAGAACACAGTGTTAGATGGATGAAGCTTTGATAACCACAGAAATGCCATTGAGCTCGTAAGCAATTATATTAAATTCTGAGTCTCATTTAGATGAGTAAGTGTTTAGAAAAATCTAGTGTGGTCTTTGTTGGAGAATATGACTGGTATGATTTCATTTATTTGATTAAAGCTTCTTAAGGTGCTTTTTTCAAATAGTAGAAATTTGAAAAAAAAGGAAAATATCACAAAATCTACATTTGAAATCTTTCTAAGACATCTTTTTCAATACATTTGGAGAATATATTTCTTCTACAGAGTCACAGGTAATGTCATATTCCTTTATGGAAAACTAAAAGGCTAGAGTCTTATCTCTACACTGGTGGGAATTCACCAACCAAAAGGAAGCAATGTCTGGCAACCAAGCTCTAGCACAGAGAAAGATACAAATCATAGATAAAGGCCAGAGATAACATTATCAGACCAAATAATGCATGTTACTGCATACCAATATACTCCTGAATTAATAGCTGATTTCACTTTTCTCCATGGGTGGTTTTTCCCATGCAATCCAAGTGTTTCCCTTCTGAAAACCAAATGTGTGATAATCCACTTATTAAATTCATTTGTACCTTTATCTTTAAAGAAATTTAGACATTTTAGGCCTCCAAATTTGGGGATTTGCTCTAAAATAAAAACAGAAGAGATCCAAATGTTAACTATTTTTATGGAATTCATTAACCCAACTCCCAGGCCAGGCCTGGGAAAACTCAGCAGTTAAATCAAGGATTAAACTTTACATGCTAATTTATTGTTCTCCCTTCAGAGATCAGTAGCTTATAGCTTATTTAGAATATTTCATGAAACAGGGCAATCTGTACATAAGCTGTTATTTAAGCAGATGGATTGACCTCTAAAAAAACCCTTACTTTGAAAGCTTCAGTATAATTTTTGTCTTATCTCTTTCCCCTCTGGTTTCCTCTTATGTCAGTAATTCTATCACCTAAGCTATCTGAAGATGTTTTCGTGTGACTGACAGTTCTCAAGGATCTAGTTCCTTTAAGATATATCTTAAATGAAGTTCAGCTTAATTAAGTCTGCAGTGCAACTCAAGTCTTGGTACAAAATGCTAAAGAATCAAACAACAGATTTATTAAGCCCATAAAAGTAAATTTCAGACAGGAAAGGGGGCAGGGTAGAGAGGGGGCCTTTCATCAGTCTATACTGCCATCTAGCCAAGACCACGTCATTCCATGCAGCATCCATTTGTGTTTTCAAAGCCCCTGATGAAAACAAGTCTTCAGCAACCAACTTAATAGACCCCAAAGTTCAGATGAAAGAACAGACAGAGCATTTCATCTATGCTGAGTCTACCAGCCTCCGATAGGCCAACATCTAAGTTCAATCATCAACCAGCTCTTCACAATGTAATATCCAGCAAGCAGACATACACGTCTGTTTTCATCCCACATATTACCTATACCAGCATCGGTTGCATCTTGTGATTTTTGAGTTGATTAAATAGTCTTTGACCTCATTGAAAAAATAGATAACAATTGCCTTAGGTAAGACGTGAGAGCTGAATTATAGCCTCTAATGCTCTAGCTATAACTTGAGGGTGAAAAAAATCTCAAAATAGTATTCCTTAGACATTAACTGAGCATGCAGACTACAGACATCTGTTAAGAGAATCAATACATAGGAAAAGTAAAAAGAACCCTTTTTACTTACGGTAGAAGACATATTCAGTGTAGCTTGACCAGATCTTGTCATCTGTATATTGGTTGACGAAAGATGCTGTCACTGAGGAGTTACAGGCCACCATGTGGAATCCACACTCTGACAACATATCAAAAGCCCTTTCCAGATGCTTAAATTTGAGATAAAATCGGGAGGTGTATCTTTCAGGGGCTCGATCAGGGTCTCTACTCTCATTCAAAGTATCGCCAAAGACTTCTTTTGCCAAGGAAATCCTTCCACAAACCAAAATCCGGGGAACTCTCCGAAATTTGGCATCTGCCTGCCCTTCTCTGCCCATGGTGCAGGACCCCCTATAACCAACAGTAATGAAACCCCACTTGCGGTCTGCAGGGAGCAGTGAGGAAGGGGGGCAGATTCTTGTGTCGCTTCCTTGGGAGGCATCTTCAAAGTCACTGTGGCAGAATTCTTCTGGGCTTTGTTTGATTTCATCGGGGGTCAGGAGTTTGACCAAGTCTGGGAGCTGGAAGTACTCAGCTTCCCTTTTCAGCCTTCCCCTTTCTGGAAAGTGATCAGGCAGGACCACCTGCCTGTCCCTGAGGTAGTCCAGAATATAACGGAACAAGAATCCATCTCTGTCAATGAAAAACCTTCCTTTGGAGTCCTTGGCTATATCGTTAGCAGTGTCTCTCTTTGGGGAGAACATTTTCCACAGGAGGGAATGAGGGATGCTTATTAATGTGGAATGGCGAGTGAAATAAACTTGACCCCCGACATTCAGCTCCACAACCTCGGGGAAGGAGTTGGGAACGGCGGCCCCTTGTTCTCGAGGATAATAACGACTACAATTTCCACTCAGAGCCATTGTCCCTTTCTTCTTCTTCTCCTATTTTGATTTAAAGGTGCAATCCAGTGGAGTCACAGCCTTATCATTTGCATCAACTTGGAGGAAGAAGGATGCTAACTTGTTAAGAACAAGCTCCTCTCCCCAGTTTTTCCCCCCAAAAAAGCAAAATTTAGGAGAGTCCACAGGTGAAGTGATGCTGCAAATGAAGTTGAAACCCTGGCTGATGGTGACCTATTATTTCATGGAATGTAACCAACTCATCTCCATCCAATCTTCCTCCAGCTCAGTAGACAAGGCAGGCCAAGTCTCCAGTTACTCAGAGGTCTGTCTGAAGGAAAAGAAAGAAAATTATTTCCTCAAGCCCAGCATGAGTGGAGAGAGGAGAAGGAGAGGGAGGGAGGGATAAGGAGGGAGGAAGGGAGAGATTATTTTACATAAGCAGCCCTGAAACTACTGGTTTCAGCCTTTCTTCAGATAAATTGTTGCTTCTCTCATGCTATTTTGTGTCTACATGTTTATCCACATGCATCTGTCCCCATCAGTATTAAGCACGTTTCTATTTTGAATTCTGCATTAAAAGGGAATATGCCATTTTCAACTTCTAAGATGAGTTTTTGTTTTTTGCAGCTGAACAGGTAAGCAGTACACCTTGGAGCTTACCTTAATAAGTGCTGGAGACCCAGTTCTTGTGAAGAAATAACCCATTTGCAAAACAGTCAAAATCCACAGCCACACGGAGTCTGGAGCTTGTCAAATCCCGAAGAGGTAAAGGACAGAGGTATCAATGAAAAGTGCCAGAGAGATGTGCTCTTTGAAGATAATGATTTTTATATATTAAATATTCATACAAATGTATATTTGTCAGTCTGTGTGTATTTATACATTCACTCCAATCTCAAGTTAAAAACAAGTGACAAAAAAGTTAAGCTGGGATGAGAAGTGGTTGGTTTGAAAGAAGCAGAGCTGAGAAAAATGCTCACCGAAAGCTTCTCCAGAAAAAAAAAATAATAATAATAATAACCAAACCTTTAGAAAGAATCCTTAAAACAGAAGAGAGTTGCAAGAGGTGCCCGGTGGGACTTAGAAGCTCTTCAGAAAGCCCAGAAGCAGAAAGATAGAGGTGCCCCGCTGGGGTCCCAGGTAGCCACCCCACCTGCCGGCAAGGGCAGACGGGCCCCCATGTTCCCGGCCAGGTGGGAGCCGGTGGGAGCCGGCGGCCGCCGCAGCGCAGAGATGCCGGCCTGGGGCTCGGGGCTCCGGCTTCACTGGCGGCGGAGCTGGGTGGTTCCACAGTTCCCAGTGCAGTTCGGATGCTGTTGTTTCAGCAGTGCAGGCAAGAAACCATCCAGGGAAATGACTATTACATCATCTTAAAGGAATATGGCTTGGAGAAAGCGGAGGCAGCTCCGAGTCACGTCCTCCACGGTGACAGGTCGCCAGGACCGCACGGGGACGCCACCCTCGCGCCGGGCACCGACTCCGGGCGCGCGGGACTCGGGGCGGGGACGCAGCCGCGCTCGCAGCCACTTCCCGCCCTGTCCTGTCCCGGAGTTGGAGTTGGCCAGGACCTTTCCTTTGCCCTTCTAGTCCTGGCCTCCACCACCACCACCATTCCTCAGAAATAATCCCCACCCCCGTGGTGAGATAAACACAAATGATTTTTCATTTGAGAAATCCACAAACCGTTTGCACATGTATTGAATTTCTGTTGAAAGGCAGATTTCTCCTTCTAAAGCTTATTTCTAAAAAAGCACGCTGAATGACCCCAGTGTTGAAGCTACAAAGGGGCTTTTTTAGTTTTTTCAATCAAAAAGCATTAAACCAAATTCTCTCCAATGCCCTCCTCTTCCAGCATCCTAGTCACTCTCCTCCCAGCAAATACATGCATAATAAATAAATATATTCTCTCTGGAATTAATGATGCACTTTCAAAATGATTACAGGATGCACTGGTACCTTCAGAAAGCCCACAGTTTATATTGCTAAGTCATTACCTGTAAGAAATTTTTACCTGTCACCTATTTCTGGGGCCGGTTCCTTACTGAGCATCTCTTTGGATATGCCCCCCCAACCCCCTCCCAACTCATCCCAGAGGACTTTGGTGGAAGACACGCCTGCTAAGAGACGTTTTACTCCTGTCTCAAAGGGCTCCCTTAAGTGCATCATTAGAGCTTCAGGAAGGCATTTCCAGGGCAACCTAATCCACTAACAAAGTGCTTCCAGTTGAATCTGCCAGTCAATAATGGCCCAGCCAACGCTTACAGTAAGTGGGTCATTTCCCTTTAAAAATGCCAGTGTCTTAGGACACATTCTTAGTGAGAATATGGTAGTCTGTCTATGAATAATGTATGTGAGGCACACTCCATCCCAAACAATTGCTATTAAAAAAAAAGAAAAAGAAAACCTAAAGGGAAGATGAAAGCATGAATTAGATACATTTTATAGAATACATGTGTTTATTACTAACTCTTACCCCAACAATTAGCTTAAAGAAGGACTCAGCCATAGGATCAATTAATTTCTAATTTAACCCATTTTTTTTCTTTCAGTGAATATCTGGTTATTGAACACGTTCAGAGTATTAGCTAACTATCCAACACCTGATTATATTTGACATTATTATTATTATTATTATTATTATTATTATTATTAACTAATGTATTAACCTGCTCTGGCCTCAATCTTTGGCATTCTAATGCAGGACCAAGCAAGTTAATTTGTTATTTGATGCACTTATATCGCCATCTAGTGTAGCAGTGCAGCATTATCTGGCAATTTAACTGCATAAAAAAAGTTAGATTTTTTTTCTTTAGTTTTTATTGTGACTCAAGTATTACCTAACATGCACTGTTCACCATAATGACAAAATAAACATTTAGTTCCATCAAGTCAAGGGAAAAAATAAGTTTGAATCTATGCCTTTAAATAGTAGGGTTGGTTGTAGTTGAAAGTATATAAACATTTTATTTCTAACAGAGTAGGCATGGCAATAGCTTTGGGCATTGGATATTAAATATTTCAGGGACAGTTTGACAGGAAGTGGAGATCAGAAAAAAGGAAAAAATAATCTTTCAAAGCTAAAAATAACTTGAGAAATAGGAATCAACCATCTCATCTTAAAAATTCAGAAACTGAGGACCAGAGAGGAAAACCACTTCTAAAAAGTCACACAGCTATAGAGTAGCAGAGGAGGGCTTAGACCACTGCCTACTCAATCTGATCAATGCCCTATTTTTAACCTGAAATATTGTAGAATATGGATGAAAAAGAAGCAAATGAAGAAAATAAGCATTTCAAGATTAAAACACATTTGGGAAAAAACAGCCAGTTTTAGAGAGTATACAGTATTAAATTTAATTTCAAGACTAAAATATGTTACAACAAAGGAAGAGAATTCTGTATTTCAATAATGAAAGCTTTATTCATTGGTCTGAGTTTTATAGTCTGGACCATTTTTGAGGCATAGTTCTTAACTTTTTTTTTTTTTTTTTGGAAAATGTACTACTTGGAGAATCTAGTAAAACCCAGGAAACAAATACAGGATTAAAGTTTGCATACAATCCTCTTCTGTTTTGAGATTGCATATACACTTACAAAGACACACTTGAAGTCTGAAAAAACAAAACATACCAGCCAGCCCTCACTGTCCTCACTGTGTGACCCATGGTTGGAGCACAGCTCCTGAAATGCACTATGTATCATTATTTAATAATCAATGTGACTATCCTATCTGTATAGTTGTATTGCAATACATTGTTTTATGCTAGAAGTGTTCATTTATTATAGTAAACAATTAAAAATAAACTACTGTTTTACTTTATTATAATTAGTCTTTTTCCTGGTCCCTTATTTAGGTTTTCTAAATTCCTGCTATGAGTGAGACCATCCGGTATAGAGATGAAAATGCATACATTGTGCAAAAATGAAAAATGTAAAAAATATACAAAATAAAATGTTTTAAAGGAAAATAAATAAACAAAAATAAAAAATAAACTACTGTTGTGCTAGCTTCTATGGGTACTTTTTAACCTACCTACAACCATAAGAAATTGTGAGAATCCAGACCTCTCATTTTTTGAGACATCAGGACTTCTTTAAGATTGGCCCAAAGCCTATTCATGCTGGGATCTGCAGACCCCAGGTTAACATCATCTGACCTGTACTGCTTTTTGTTCCTTTAGTCTCAAGGGTGCAAACAAATGAGGAGTGAGATTAAAGAGACAATATACTTGAAGGAAACAAAGCAATATATCTCATGGAAAGATTTAAATAGTGCCAAAGTAAGCCCATGAGTCCCAGGGAGGTTGTCAGTAAGCCTGACTGGTGCCTTAACGGAGGCAAGAAGCCAAATCTAGGCTGTAAGAGTATTCCTGTCCTTCCTGTCAGCAGATAACACTGCTAGTGGTATTAATCTCTCCTGGCAGCTCTCTACTGAAATATTGTGGGATGCCACACTCGGCCCGAAGGCTGAACACACAGCAATAGATTTGTCATAAGGGAAGTGAAAGGAAGAATGTTCCATCCTGTTCTTGGTAATAGTCAAGCCTATAGCACATCACACCATGGGTAAGTTGTGGAATTGATAAAATGTGTCTTAGCCTCTGTTTCCTGTTCCCCACTTTCACACACTCCCATAGCTGAACATGGAAGAGTATATTCTCAAAAGGACAATTTTAATTTTGGAATAATGTGATCACCTCCCACATCCTCACACCCTAACACATCTTTAAGTTCCCTATCCCCTTGAGCAGAGAGCTTTTCTGCTGACTGTATTTGTTATCAGGGAGGGAACTGATCTCATAAACTTACTCATACTAAGATGCTGTGCACTCATTGCGTTGCATGCCCCAAGGATGCTTCTGTTATCACCACCATCACTGTAATAGCTACTGCTTATGGGGCCCAGCCATCAAGTCCTCACAACAATCATTATCCCTCTTCCAGCTCTGCCTGTCTGGCTGTGTGACAACAAAAATGAGATTCAATGTCTCTGGGCCAGAATTAAAGGGAGATAAGAGACCTATCTCCCAGGTGTGTTGTGCAGATGAAATGCTATGATACCTGGCAGGTCTCACTCATAGCAGGGATCTAGAAAACTTAAATAAGGGACCAGGAAAATGAATAACTATAAGAAAGTGAAAATCAAAATCAACAAAAACTATGAACCAGAGACACTTTTTGGGGGGTGGGGGGCGGGAGGGGAGGGATTGGGGTCAGAATGGGGGGATTACAATTGTATGGGGAATATAAAAATAAAATTTATTAATTTAAAAAAAAAAAAAGAAATGCTATGATACCTGGAAGACCTGGAGCACATTCCCTGCCTCTAGGTGAGTGCTTTGTAAATGCCATTAGTATCTGTGATAGTGTTAGAAGTAGCTCTGTTTGCTGTTACCTCCATGTTGAATTATAAAAAAGTTATGAAAGATGCCAAAATATTTCTATTGTACTTTGAAAATCTTTGCTTTTTCCACTATGCAGTTTCAAGTAAAAATCATTGTTTGTTATAAATGTTTATTTTAATGGCAGGATTTCAGGCTTTGGTGGGGGAGAAGGGGTGACAGAATAGAAAACTATAGAATAACCACAATCACACTGATTATTGTGAAAATACCATATTTGACCAAACAAGACCTTTATATTCATTGCATATGTTACTTAAGATACAAAACTGAATTCATTGCAATCTTTGAACTCAAACACACACAATCATAAAAATAGGAAATAAAGTTGAAAAAGTTCTAGACTTTTGAACAATCTTATTTGCAGAAATATGCCTGCTGCTGTGTACAGCTTTTGGTTCTATATAATTCACATTTGATTTGGACAAATCACATAACCTAAGGTAGCCTCTGCTTCTGTTTCTGTAAAGTTTGTATCTCCCCTTACACAGATATGGTGACTGATGACAAAGATAAAATACAGCTGCCAAATCCTCAGAAACATATTAGGAAGTAATTTGCTATGTAAGAAACAAGGAAGGCAAAAAAGAATGTTCTATCTTACTGATTAACACAAAACCATGCAAGAAGGAATTTGAATTAGACATGTATAATGTTAAAGTTGGAAAAGGAAACCATTCAGGTTATCCACTCCAGCCTTAGGTCCAGCTAAAACTCTGAGGGAATAACAAACTTTCAGTGTAGTCATTTCTCTCATTGTCTCTCTAAAATACTCTTGAACTCTACTCTCATAAAATACAAATGATAGCTAAAGCTGTTCATGTCACCATGCTGCCTCTGAAACAGAGTGTGCACAAAAAGTTCTACCAAGTCAACTCTCATTTTGAGGCCTGAGCTTTTCTGTTGATCTGAAAAGAAGGTGCAGCTTTTTTTTTTTTTTTTTTTTTTTTTTTGTGGGACCCTCACCGGTGGCCAGGGATTGAACTGGCGCTTCAGAGGCTGCAGGCAGCCTCGCAAACCAGCTCTCAACCACCACGCCACCAAGGGAGGCCCGAACGTGCAGCTCTTTAGGTATGAAGATGATATTATTGACTGCATTACAATTTTTTATGTGTGGGAGGTATTTATGCAGCAGGGATGGCTGTATGGTCCCCTTTTCGGTTTCTCTTCAAAACGAGGACGCTTTTCTGGAACAAATGATCAAAGTTATGAGTGTACAATTTAGCCATGAAGTGAAGTAAACCAGCTTGGGCATATATGCTTAGAAACTGATCTCATCAGTATAAAACCTAACCAACAGAAATACAGACTCCATTTCCTAAAATAAATTGGCAAATGAGGGGAAAAGACAGAATATAGCTCCCCAACTATCAAAAATTGGTTACAACAGTGCTCATGAAATATTTAAGAAATAGCTACAAAATAGCTTCTTCCCACAGCCCTTCCCTCACAGCCTGCTTAGTCATGTTGTATTATTCACTGTACAATGCTTGTTACATATGTTGTATTGTAAATGTTGGTGTCATCTTTATCATGTTTGCACTACATCGTTTAATATATCTCTTGGAAAAGGAGTGATATCATTTGTACCTTTAATTAATAGAAGTGTGCACTATGTAGCATATACATGAAATGATGTGTCTATAATTATATTAGTCACTAAAATATTTTTATCTCTTAACTAGGAAACCCATTTTTCAAATGGCATCTTTGTTGTCATTCCAAAATATACAACAGATGAAAGTAGTATAATTTAGGTATTCAGTTCAAAAACATATATTTTTTTTTAAGATTTATTTTTTTATTTATGCAATAGCTGGGGTACAGGCCAGATGCGCCAGAGCATGAGAGGATTCACCAGAGACAGAGTTGGAGCAGAACAGGCAGACAGAATGAAAGTACTGCTGAGGGGAGCAGCAGGAAAGACAGGAGGGGTCTGCTGTGCCATGTGGGAATCTCCATGGCTGGCCGGGAATGGAACCCGTGATGCAGAGGTTGTGGACAGCTTCTCAGTGCTGTGCTCAGCCCTCTGCGCCATTGGGGAGGCCCATATTTAAAAATCAATCTGTCAGTAATCTGTATATATATATATATATATATATATATATATATATATAACTATATATATAGCTAGTATATATATGTAACTATTATATATATATATATATGGAATTTATTGAACCTCATGAAACAACTTTCAGGAAATCAAGTTTGAAAATACTGGTTAAAATGAAAGGGAACAGGTTTGGGAATCAGGTAGAGCAAGGCTTGAAAGAGATGCCTACCAGCTATATGATCATGAGAAACCACTACCTCTCTGAGGATGTTTTCCTCATGTGTATATTAGAAATTAAAATATCCACTTTGCAGAACTGATGTAAAGATTAGAGACAATGTTCTGAAAGCAGTTGGCAAATGTTCAGTAAGTAATGGGCACTGCCATTATATTTATGCTTAGTTCTATCACCCACACACCGCTCTTCCTCCACTTTCTGCCCATACCCGGTGGGTCTGTGTGAATGAGCGGACAGAAGGAGAGCACATTACTCATTCATGCTAGTGATGTGACTGATCCTTTTTCTGGAAGGTTGCTTCTCCCTGCTAAGATGGGAATAGGAAGAAGGAAAGGGATAACACATTTGTCCTTGGAAATGGATAAGCAGTTCATTTTAAAACAAGCTCTCCTGCCTTAGAAAGTAGCTATATGATTTGCAGAAACATGGATGGCACTGGAAGGGCTCATGCTCAGTTAAATAAGTCAGAAAGAAAAAGAAAAATAACGGATGGTCTCATTCATAGCAGGAATCTAGAAAACTTAAATAAGGGACCAGGAAAATGAATAACTATAAGAAAGTGAAAATCAAAATCAACAAACAACCATGAACCAGAGACACTCTATGGGGGGTAGGGGGCAGGGAGGGGAGAGAGTGGGGTCAAAATAAGGGGGTTGCAATTGTATGGGGAATATAAAAATAAAATTTATTATAAAAAATAAAACAAATAAAAACAAACAAACAAAAAAAGAAAGCTATATGTTTCAAAAGATAATGAAATGGAGGAAAGCAAATGAATAGACTGGCTCATTCAAAACATTTCACATCATTTTACAGTGACTTTGCAAGTCACTTTGCAAGTCACATATATATATATATGTATATATAACTATTCAGAAAAAATATTCAAATATTCACTATTCAAAAAAAAACCAGAAATGTACTCACTTTGGTAATTGTATAAGACATTTTTTCACAACATGTCATACTCATAAGTTGAAATGAATCTTACATAGCATCTGCAGATAGGGAATAGCAGGAAGAGAGAAGGACAAAGACCAAATAACAAATGGAACAATTTAGCTCAAGGAACAAAATCAAATTGTTTTATTATAAGATTTGAGAAGCCAAAGCTGGGAATTTCAGGTATGCCCTGAAATTCCACTTTAGTATCCAGAGCACTTCTTTTCCTTGCCTTTTGAAATACTTGTAAGAAATCCATGGGTCAGAGGTCATTTTTTATTCATCTTTTTATTCTCACAGCAGGTAGCACAGGGTCTGGCATTTGAAAAGAGCTCAGTAAATATTTGTTGAATTTAATTGTAGGAGCAAGAGTGTGTACTCAGAATAGAGCAAGAAAACACTGGGTTAAGGAACTCTCATGGTTACAATGGAAACAGTAGTTGGTTGGGAATAAGCTAGTTGATTTCAATTTATTCCTCAACACATTGAGTTCTCCAAACTATCAGGGACCTTTTCGTTTGGTTAGGTACAGAGAAATCAACTGGCTGCAAGTACCAGCTTTTCTTAACTCTTTTCTTAACCACTGCAAAGAGGCCATTCAAGTACCCAATGTGAAGTCAGCCTGAAATGGAAAAAAATAAGACAATTGAAAGTACTACACATGGAAGAGTAAGAGATGACAAAGTTTCCAATTTCAAAATTTCACTGACATGAGTTTCTTAAAATATCCATGCCTGTACCTGTAGCCAAGCACATTAACGAAATTAGTAAATAAAACTAACCCTGACAACCAGACAGTTTCACTTACATTCTATTTTCTAATTCCTACAACGATCCTGAACTAATAGTGCTATGGTTAAGTAGTTAGCAAGAGGACACACCCATCCTGTCTGATCCTAAATCTCCCTTTAAGCTATACCAAACATTCAGGCACATATTCCTCTTATGTACCCAACTTTTAGATTTGACTGCACTCAAAGTAGTTGCATTCCTGACATAGATCATTGTATTCTCAATCATGGTTGAGTTCTTGGCACAGAGAAGGCATTCCACAAGTATTTGTCAAACGACTTAGAATGAAAAAGTGAGTGGATACATAAATAAATGAATGAATAACAAACTACCAGTTGGGATGGTGGTATCCAAAAATTTGAGTTGGATATAACGAGTCTAATCTCATGCAGTATGTCTAATTTTCTTTATTTTTGAAATGTCTCTTAATTTCTGACATGGGAGAATGACTCAGGGGTTCCAAAAATAAAAATGCTATAATCAAAGCTTAAAAAAACTGTTGTTTCATGAATCCAAAAAGATAAGTGCTATAGATTTATATGTTTATGTTTCAGAATTTAGATGCTTTTAGAAATAAGAAGCTGCTTCTGGGATAAGACTTTCCCTCAGAACAATAAAATCCTGGTATTTTTGGTAAGTGTTTAGATGCTAAAAAGTAGAAAATTTACTTAAAATTAGATTTTGATACCAGGCAATTCTAATCCTGCCATTTTATATAACAGAGACCCTGCATCCTTTCCAAAAATGTGAGTGCAGTCAAACATGGCTTTGGAAGACATGCTAATGATTGATCTACACATAACTCACATACTGGATACAAGATGTAAGGGGCCAAACCACATAGTTCAAATGTAAGACAGGAAACAGCACCCTTTTGCAGCACGATGCATCATAAAGCTTGTGCCTAGGAAATTGTATGTTACCTTTACAGACAATGATTTGAACCACAAACACACCTCACAATACCCTGGGGTCTCTTGAAATGACAGGTTGGTTTGCAATGTGTGGTTCCAGTGGCTGCTAGAGGATATCAGGCAATCATTTGAAACTGAGCCAGTGTCAGGTATTTTGCTAATAAATCTCGTGGTCATTAATCAAGAGAAAGAATGCCAATAAATAATAGAGAGACATGAAAAAAGATTTATGTCTCTAATAGAAGCTGGATTCAATCTAGTATCTCTTGACCAGCCCTTTCAACTTGTCATGTATTTATATGAGATCTTAAGAGTAGTGACACACTTCTGTGTTGTTGAAATGCCAGCATACTAGACACAGAGGCTAAGATTACCCAGGGAAGGATATTGTGTAATGTTATAAATTAAGATTTTAAAAAATTAAAGAGTTAAGGATGGAGAAGAAATGGATTTATTATTTGCCTACAAACGAATCCACTCCTTTTATTTCCATTTAACCAAGGACATTTATGCCTATAAACGTAAAGAGGAAAAAAAAAATGACCAATGGAGAACATTGTTGCTTCACAACAGTAATCTCCTCTCCCCTCCCACCCAAACAAATCTCCAGCAGAGTAGCTGGCCAGTCAAAATCAACATACAAGTCTTTCTCCAGAAACCCAATTAGTATCAACAACTAAAGGTGTTAGAATCCACAAGAAGCTTTAAGCTTCTTTGTAGTCCCTCTTTTTTTTCATGTTTCTTATAATCATTAGTTTATTCACATACTTATATAACTATTTGTACAAAGGACTAAGTCAGAAAATTTTACAGGATGGAATGAGATAGACATAGCCTTACTCTCAGCAGGCTTAAAATCCAGTAAGGCTAAACAACAGAAAGTAGTGTTTACTCTGTGTCTGAGTTGTAGACAACTACTGATGTATAGAAGAAAATGATGATTACGTTAGGAAAACTGGAAAAAGCTCTATGAGAGAAGCATAGAGCGAACCAAAATGAAATCATTATTTGAAATTCTAAAGAACACCATGCCTAACATAAAGTGCTCATTAATAAATTATTGATGGATTCAAGAAAGTGCCACCCTGCACCATACCATTTACTGAGTATGAAGTCAGAGGCACTCATTTAGAATTCATTTAGAACTTTCCCAAACTAGACTGATTCATTAAAGTACTGATGTTCTCAGAAATATTTTATATTTGTATATAAATGCAAGCCCATTATAGCACCAGTCCGCACAGCTCATTTATATTTGGTTCTTAGCCAATGAGAACTAAGAATCATTTGAATGACCCTTCCCAATCCATTTGCTTACTCTACCAGGTCTCTCTTTCTGCCATCTCTTATGTTCCAGTGAACACTTTGGATGACAATGTGTCTATGCTAGTGCTGAGGATTCTATAAAGATCAAGAAGATGTGGGATAATAGCAAGCAGATTTCACTGCAAAAGCTCCAGATGCCTCCAGGGAGAATAGTCTAAGACACCCAGATCCACAAATGGTTGTAGAAATCCTTTGTGACTTTGAAGAGCAGCATAAGCTTCACTGTAGCTTGTAAAGACTGACCAACAACAGCATGAAGGATAGATAGAAAAAGGGAATGTGGCTAGAAGGTATACCACAGCTTCAGAATTCTTGAAGAGAAAGAAAGGCAATTACCAAAATATGGCATTAGTAGCATTTCCTCAGATATAACACTGCAGTAATCACAAAGAATACCAGTTTAGTTAATGTGATAATTTCCAGGATCAGACTCCCACAATAGAAGGAGCATTCACCTGTAGTATAAGGCTGGGGATGGAGGTGGAGCAGGATCCAAAACACTATTTCTATTTCAGATACCCCAAAAGCCCTATAATCAAGGATATATGGAGGGTTTGGGGAAGTTGACCTTCTCCAAGTAATAGCAGTTCCTTAAATAGTAGTTGTCTACAACTCAGACACAGAGTAAACACTACTTTCTGTTGTATAATAGAGAGTAGATCTAATAAAAGAACAAAAGTTACTTTCATTCAGTATAAAAGGACTGCCTATGAGCAATTTTGGTCAACTTTCATTACTGCAAATAAAGTTTGCTGGATTTATTAACTTAATATTCACAACTTTGGGATGGAAAGGGAAAGAAACCTCTAAAATACCTTAACAAAATGTAAGTTCTAAAAATGATTATTTCTTTCTTAGGGAAATAGTAAGGCATCTTGGTTAAAAGTGTAGGTTTCTATATACCTGATGGACAGATTCACGTAGATCTACTGGCACCTAAAATTCAAGTCTACAGAGGAAGCCCTGTAACTTAATTCCACATCCATCATTTACCAGCTGGCAATATTACATTATGTTTCTAGTCACATAATTCTCCTCTATAAAACAGGGGTAATAACTGCAGTTCCTTATAAAGATTTTGTAAGAATTAAATAAGAAAAAGTCTACTGAGTGTTTAGTTCATCCCTAAGCCCTTGGTTAACTTGAAAACAAATGTAGTATTTGTCTTTTTTATGCCCCAAATTTTTTTAGATTATTATATCCCCAGAACAGAAGATAGAGTCATATTATTAACGTTAGCTAGAACCTTACAGATTTGAAGGGAAGGAAGCAAAGAAGTAACACAAATCCCTTTTGAGGGTGCAGAATCTCCTACCGAGAGATGCTGTGGGCAGGTCACAAAGGGTACCATATGGCAGTGTGTGAAGTTCTTTGTCTGGATAACATACTGTCTACTTGCCAGATTGTCGGAGTCACCATCCCTGGCCCTGTGAAGCTCCAGCCTTTGCTCCTCATTTGTAAGATGTCACTTGTCCCAGCATGGTTTCTTCTACACAGGAATGTTTGGGAAAAAATGCTACATACTGCACCTTACTGGCAAGATTCACACTTCATGCACTATCATTTATACGCAAATGACTCCAAAATCTAAATTCTTGACCTTAATCCATTTCCAACATCTTCTATATACCTAGTGGGCATATTCACATAGATCTACCGGCACCTAAAACACAAGTCCAAAGAGACTTGAAAGGGCAACATGAACTTCAGACTTCTACAAAAGAAGGAGTATGCCACTACAATTCAGAGGGAATGATATTACTGGCCTTTCTCTCTGTGCAGATAAGAATCCATCATTTTACACTTCCTGTTCCATTGGCTCCTGACATCTAATAATTAATTAAATCTTTCCCTTTATCGGTACTGTATTTCTTTCTGGCATCTCTTCTCTTCCATTTTCATTGTGCTTATCCTTAAACTTTCATCCTAATTTGTTTTCTCAACAAATAATTACTGAGTATTTACCATGAAGCAAATACAGCATTAAGCTGTAAGCTCTTCATGTTGAGGACCCGGAAATGAACAAAGTAAACAGGGTCTACTTTGAACTTAGAACTTTTACTCATCTTAGAACTTTTACTCTAGACAGGGAACACAGATATGAATAAATAAATAAATTAGCAAGATCATTTAAGTAGTTATATTGGCTCTAAATAACATATAGTCAGGAAACATGAAGAGAATTTCTTTGTTTGGGAAAAAGGAGAATACCACAAGGTGTGACTCTTTGAAGAAGTGCTATTTCAACTCAAGCAAGAAGCCAGGCTTGTGAATTTCTGGGAATAACATGAACTAGGAAGGTGGAGTGGCAAAAGGAAAGGCTTAGATATCTGAGGGCCCGGTTTAGGGGGATAGCTTGGTTTAGGAACTAAGAAAGTTAATGAATTAGAGCCCGGTGAGCAGGATTGAAATTGTATGTTCTAAGAAGCAAAAAGTGTCAAACTACATTAGACTTTATGTACTATGAGTGCAGGTTTCATTCTAAGTGTGACAGAAGTTTTTGATATGTTTAAAGTTAAAAGCGGTATGTTCTATGTTACTTGCTTTTTAAAGTTGACTTTGGCTGCTGTGGTGATGCAATAAATTGTAGGACAGCAGTATTAGTTGTAGGATAATCAGTGAGGGAAATGTTGCAAGGATCCAGGAGACAGGTGATGATGACTCAGACTAGGCTGAAGGGAGGATAAAAAAGGAAAGCTAGTAAGGATTTTTTTTTTTAATAATAAATTTTATTGTTATATTCCCCATACAATTGCAGCCCCCCCATTCTGACCCCAATCCCTCCCCTCCTGCCCCCGCCCCCCTAAAAGTGTCTCTGGTTCATAGTTTTTTGTTGATTTTGATTTTCACTTTCTTATAGTTATTCATTTTCCTGGTCCCTTATTTAAGTTTTCTAGATTCCTGCTATGAGTGAGACCATCCGGTATTTTTCTTTTTCTTTTTGGCTTATTTCGCTGAGCATGATCCCTTCCAGCGCCATCCATGTTGCTGCAAATTGCATGTGTTTATCTTTTTTGAATGCTGAGTAATAGTGAAGGCAAAGATAAACAGCTGGGACTACATCAAATTAAAGAGCTTCTGCACAGCAAAAGAGACAATAACAAAAACAAAGAGAAACCCCACCAACTGGGAGAACATTTTTGCACCCAACACTAATGATAAAGGACTGATCACAACAATCTGCAAAGAGCTGATGAGACTCAACAACAAAGAAAATAATCCCGGTCAAAAAATGGGCAGAAGAGCTAAAAAGAAACTTCTCTGAAGAGGAAATGCAAATGGCCAACAGGCATATGAAAAAATGTTCAACATCACTTGCCATCAGGGAAATGCAAATCAAAACTACCATGAGATACCATCTTACACCAGTGAGAATGGCACATATTAAAAAAAACTAGCAACAACAAATGCTGGCGAGGGTGTGGAGAAAAAGGAACTCTTCTACACTGTTGGTGGGAGTGCAAACTGGTCCAACCACTGTGGAAAGCTGTGTGGAGATTTCTGGACCTACTAAACATAGAGCTTCCATATGATCCAGCAATTCCACTCCTAGGTATTTACCCAAAGGACACAGAAACATCAATTCCAAAGAACACCTGCACCCCTCTGTTTATAGCAGCACTATTTACAATAGCTAAGCTTTGGAAACAACCCAAATGCCCAAAAATAGATGACTGGATCAAGAAGCTAGTAAGGATTTTGGAAGCATTGTGGAGGCATTGATGGCAGTGTTACTATGCAGATTTGCTAATGTTCTCTCTCCTTTCAAGTTTTTTTTTTTGTCTCAGTTCACATAACACAAAGCTAGTAGTGTCTTCTTTCTAAAGATGCCTTTAGAAAGGTATTTTTAAAGATATCCTTTGCTGATATATCTGAATTGGTTACCCATTGCTTCTAGAATAAAGTCCACAGTCCTTGGTGTAAAGTCAAAGTCCTTTGCTATCTGGCCTCGCCTACTTTAAAGATACAATCAAAAGAAATAGTAAGGAAAGGAAAAGAGTTACAAAACTGTTTAGAAGTCCTTCAGTAAATCATTTCAAAGTAGTTTTATTCATAGAAAGTGGTTCTGGCTTTTGGTATGTGAAAAATTACTTTTCATAGCTAACTATGTTTACATTAGTATCCTAAAAGAAAGACACTAATTCTATCAACGAGTGTCTGTTTTCAGTCTATGGGAAGAAGTAGGAAAGTTCTAGGAATAGAAAAAATTAAGTAACTCCTTAGAACACAAGTTAATAAATAGATTCATTTTGTTATGATCTTGGGCTTTCTCCATTCCCCTAAAATATAAAATCCAATTACTATGCAATTGACCTAATACAGCACAACAAAATTTGATGGCTACATTTGCCAAAAAAAGAAGAACTTGATAGAATGAAGTCATGCCTCACATTGAACATATGGTCTCCTTTCCTCTCTGCCTTGGGCAAGTGATTTTTGGAAATTGAAAGTTCATGTCAGAATTAACAAACCAGATTGGCAGTCACTTGTGTTAACAATCTAGAATAACAGAAGGGGGCAGTGTTATCATAGTCTCTTGCATCAACTGGAGATCTTGGAAAGGAGAAACTGAAAGCCACCAGGAGTAATACTGCTCATTTACCCAGGATTCTGAGGTCTGGCAGTTTCAATTGCTTCTTGTTGTTGTTGTTGTTTTTTGGGGGGGTTCACTTGTAAGCCTCAAGCCCCCAGGGTCAGCAATAATATTCCCCTTTTGATTTACCACCTGGCATGTCCTACAAAACCTTGTGACTCTCTCCGTGGTTTCAAGAAATACAAAACCACCTCTATGTTTACATTAGTTACTGATACAAGGAAAATACTCAATATTTAATATCAAATAGACCCTAAAGATTTTTTTGTACTACTAGAAACATGCAACTATATACTTAGAGAATAACTCAAAAACATCCACTGACTGCCTGTTTATGTAGAAAAACAGAAAGGAAACAGTACTAGCCCTAGAGACAATTTTACAGATAAGGCTAGAGATAGCTGTGTGCAGGAAATGCCCTCCACGGAGAGCTATAAGTTCTTAAAGAAACCTGAGGAAGAACTCACCTATCTGTCTTCAGAGTTAAAGGTGGGAAATGGGGGAATAATTAAAGGTAGACAATATTGTATACATCCTAAGTAGACAATATTGTATAACTGCATCTTGAAGGGTAGCAGAATCTAGAAAACAGAAACTAAGGATCTGTGCAGAAGAAAAAATATTGCTTGAAAAACTCTGTGTGTGTGTGTGTGTGTGTGTGTGTTAGAAAACATGCAAGAATTGGGAAGAGAAACTTAAATGATTCAAGTTGGCTGGAGCAAAAGGTACCTGTGAAGGAACAGAATGGCAAAGTTCCCAAGTTTGTTCTTAAATTTGTAAACAATGAATAGTCATTGAGAATTTTTGAGCAGGAATGACTGAAGCCAGTTTTTCAACAAGATAATAGAGAGCTCAACCACCCTCTTCCCACTATCACCATTCTTATTTCTGAGAAGGGACCTACATTCAATAGATCCAGTGTAGAGTATAGCTTTGTGATTGGCATACTAATCATTCAGTTATTACAACACTTTGGGGAAATATTTTCCTTCCTGTTCTATCAGATTTGAATTTCAAAAATGCTAACTTGCACCAAATCAGAAAGATTTCTCTTACAGATCAAGCCACATAGATAACCACATCGTGAACTAGAGGGTGAGGGACATTACAGTAACATGCATCAATGTCAGTAAGAGGGGGGAAGATTATAAACCCCTTGGCAAGGTTTGGGAGACTGGGAACACAGAGCAGGTGGCTCTTGACCCAGATAGTTCCTGCCAGACTTCAGGCAGAGGAGGGTCACATCTAAGAGTGAGAGTCCCCATGAAGCTCACACCAAAACCTAGAGAAGGCTTCAGGACACATCTCAAATTGACTTACATACGGTTCCCTATATTTAAAACATTTTTTAGAGGCATATTATCAGGACCACCTGTTAATTGTAATTTATCTGTTTATGCCTTTCATATATCTGTTTTATCAGTGTTTTCATAAACAAATGGTTACATAACTTAAGTTGTTCAATCCTGTCAATCAGATGGGATCATTATAATATCAATACAAATGACACTTTTCCATCACAACCATGGAAGAAAAAGAAATAAAGGGAAAAAGTGCTCTTTGACCATTTGACAAAGTGAAGAAATTTATACATTTACTGCATAACATTGAGTGACAATCAGTGATGTTTACCTACTGCAGAGTAAGGATGCTTTGTGTGTGTGTGTGTGTGTGTGTGTATGTGTCCATTCATTCATTCACTCATTCATTTATTTTTTCAACAAAATTGTTGAGCATATTCAGGTATTGCTGTAGGCATTAGGGATACAGTAGTGAACTCTAAATAGTCCAAATCCCTTCCTTCATGGAGCTTAAATTCTAGACAACAAATAAATAAACATGTCAGATGATGATAAGTACACTGGTGAAAAATAAAGTAGGGTGAGGAGACTATCGCTTACCATATTGCAGAGGATGGGCAGTAAAGACAAGAAAGAGGTGAGGGAAAAGTATGTTTAGTATTTTAAGCTTTTCCTGGCATGTGAACTATACTAAGGAAAGCTATTTAAGAGTTAATAGTAATAATACTATTATTACTGACCTATTATTATATTTATAGTGACTGTCATCATGCCAAACATGATTTCATTTATTCTTCACAGTAAACCTTATTAGTGTGATATTTTTAGGTCCAAAGGAAATTGAGGCAACAAAGAAAAAAGTCTTTTGGGTTCCTGAAATGCAATTCCAATGGGGGAGAGGCTTCCCACACCAAGAAACAATGCTTTAGGCACCAGCTGGGTATCCTACAGTTTAATTCAATTCTGACCCAATCTACTTAGAAAGAATTTCAGATTCCACAGATTAAGGGCTCGATCCCACAAGACTACCTCCTTCAAACTCACCCCCACTTTTTATGCTAGCTGCAAACTCAGAGCCCAGATTATCACCTGTATTTCTTTGGACTTATTGTAAAACAGTCTCCTGCAACTTTTCCCTAGGGTTTAACTAATTTGCAAGAGTGGCTCACAGAGCTCAAAGAAAGATATACATACTAGTAATCAGTAATCTAGTAACAACCAGATGAAAAAGATGCTTAGTACAGGGTCGGTGGGAAGGGGAGAGGAAACTTGTGCCCTTTTGCAGTGTTACTGTTCTCACATCTCCAGGTGTTCACCAATCCAGAAGCTCCCTGAACCCCAACCTTTTGGGGTTTTATAGAGACTACATTACATAGCCATGATTGATTAATTCAAGGGCCATAGGCAATTGATTCAAACTTCAGTCCCTCTCCCCTTCCATGAGGCTGGGGATGGGGCTGAAAGTTTCAACTCAATGATTACATGGTTGGTTCCCCTGACAACAAACTCCCAGAGCTTTCCTAAAATCATATCAATAACATTAAAAAAAGACATCTGTATGGAAATTCCTCACCTTAGTTAATGCTATGCTAAAGAAATGGGGATGAAACCATATGTGTGTGTATATGTATATTATTATATATGTATGTATGTATGTATGTATATTGTTATAAATCACAATATCAAAGAAAAAAATCAGGTGAGGGGAGGGAGGGAGGAAGGAAAGAAGGAAAAAGAGAAAGAAAAAGAAAACCAAAGCTCACATAGATAGTCTGCACAAGTGATCCTACTTATATATATATAGATGATGGATTTAAACCAGACGGTCTGACGCCAAAGTCTGTACTCTTGCCCAGACATTGAGTTGGGATACAGAGATAAATAAGTCATGGGCTCTGTCTTGGAATTGCTCATAGCTTAGTAAGAGAGACAGACTCATAAACAAATAATTCTAGTGCAGTGAAAGGAGCTGTAACAGAGGTATAATAGAGTGAAGCAGCCACAGAGGAAATAGTGACTGGATGCCTGACTGTGGGTGGGGTGGGATGATCATTAAAATGCAGACATATTCATTTGTGTTTATGTAATTCATTGCTCTCTCTGAGCCTGGTTACCCACAATGTATTTGCAGTTCCTTTCAAAGCCTCTTTCCGGTGGATTTCCCCAGTCTGTCTTCACAGGTTGTGGTTTGTCAGACTCATCCTGCACGCAATAAGTAGTTCTGACACAGGGGCCACATATTCTTTAGAGTCACTTTCAAGAAGGAAGAAAATTGCCCTCAGAAGAAGGTGAGGAATGTGACCACCAGGTAAATTAAAATGAGATGACCTTGCCATGCTACAATGGAAGAGAAAGGGTACAGGATGCTGGTAACACACCTGAACAAATTCCAAGGCCATAGTGCAACAGGTGGCGGGAACACAGTCACTCAGACAGGAAAACTGAATAGCATGAAGGCCTTACTTCCTAGCATAATTTGCTTTAAACGTTGACTTCTTAATCTAGGTCCAGGTATGGACTTAACAAAATTCCCCTGAAGTTGTATATAAAACTCTGTGTACTTGTGCATTTTCTAGACATTCCCAAGAGTACATGCAAATTTCAAATTAGTACATATTGCTCAAGTAGGTTGAGAGCTATGCATTAAATATTTCCAGAACTATTACTCCAATAGGCTTAAGTATAATATAGAGCCTGGCATTATTTAGAAGGTTCAAAAACTGTAAGTGAATGCTTTGATAGCATCATTATTCATTATATTTACCAAAATTAGCGGTGTCCCCAAGTACATTGTTGACATTTTACCTTCTTTTCAGCACTTCTGTGCAGAAGGATTAGTTTGTTAAGACTGTAGCTCAGTATTGGTTCTCAGCTGTGTGTGTGTGTGTGTGTGAATGTTACCTATTCTATCTATTGTTTTCAAGCTAGACACTCTCTCCCATTCATGCCTTTTCCATCCCCTACTCCTATTTCAGTCCTTACTATTCATAACTCAAGTTATTTATTTGCTGATAGTTTACCTTCATGCTATTTTAATCACTTTATCTTTTAAAGTAAAAATAAGCTTTTTTTTTTTTAATGGATAATTCAGGTCCAAGCAAGTGGCAGGATACAATCAGTAATTGAGTTTAGTACAGTTTGCTTTTGCTGAGAACAAAGTATCAGGTGATGTATTTTAATTTTTTCCTGAAAATTTTTCACTAAATTTTATATTTTTGAATCACTTTAGATGTAATAACTTATGTTTATTTGTCTCCATTGGCTCTTTCCTAAACTTTTTTCTTTTGATCATTGAGGAATTTTGGAGAAAAGAGTTTCTTCCATTTTTTTAACTGATGCTGCCAAAGGAAAAATTTGCCAAATGTTGAAATGCCCTTCCCTACTAACCATTAGCCTAATCACTTTTGGTTAGGTATCCTTAAAGGGTTAAAAAAAAGAGTTTACAATTAGAAAGCCCACTTCCAGATCCATAACTCTAAACTTCAGCAAAAAGTGGGCTGTTTAACTATATTCTCAGGGAGTTTCTATTGAAAGGCATTAAAAAAATTGAGATGAGAATTTGACCTTCTTCACTCCCCACTGTGAGATAACAATAAGGCTGGGAGTGGTACAAGACAACAATTTATTAGTTTTTCTTTGGAGACACCAAAGGAAATTTTTCAGAGAAGCATTGTTATAGATACACTTCCATGAAGGACAGGAAATGTTTTCCGCACCTCCACTTAAATGCAGTTACCTTTGACTACAAATCCCAGGATGTCATATACAGAACTTCCAGAGTGGAGGAGATGCTACGACCTAGGGGTGAAGTTTAAAGTCAATGGGCGTCTCTTGCTTCTCCAGTTCTCACTTTTGCTTCTGTGGCCTAACTTGCACCCTGATACCGCTAGGAAGTAGTCTTGGAGGGGGCACATGGAGGACCGACATGTAGATACACTTAGAAGCAATACATGGGTGACAGAAATGTGGAGAGGCTGTTATTCCTTGGAGAGACAGTGGCAGCCATTGTCCTGACATCATGGTGGTTTATTTAGTACATTTTATTGTTGTTGTGTTTTTAATTTTTTTTAATTTTTTAAACAATATTCGCTTTCCCCCACCCCTTCAGGTTGAGTCTCCATAGAATTTCCTTCCCCAAGGTTAGTACATTTTGAATTGTGAATCCCTCCTTCATTCACAGCTTTTTTGCACCTCCTTAACCACTTTCTTGTGTTTCCCTTCCAGAAGGTAATGAATATGTGTGACAAGATCTTAGGCCTCAACAGCACTGCTTTGGGTGGAGCCTAATTGATTGGGCATTGTTTTTGGGCATTGCCCACAAGGTGATGGGTAATTTGGGTGGTTTTATTGAGAAACTGATATCCTTTCTTCTCTCTCTCTCTCTGTGCACATTAATTATATTGAAGATATTTCATAGACTGAGAGTCTACATCCTTATGTTTGTGCAGTGCAGGGCTGGACCCCTTTTAGAACATGTACCCCTTAACAGTTTGGGGACCCTCGGTGCCCGCTGGTTGTGCACAAATGGGACCATATCTACAGGAAATGCAGAAAAAAATCTTAAAACTTGGACAAGTTCATTATCAATCAAAACATCTGCCTAACCTTTTTTACATCAAAGCAGCTTTGCTGTTGTGACAAAGAGCAAGAATCCAATAATGGCTGCAGATTATCAGAGTCTCCTGCCTATTCTGGGGGGAAAAAAGCTCCAAATACATAATTTCTCAGTATAGCGGTATGCATAGGCCATACCCCAAGGGAAGAGTGCAGTCTACAGAGTCAACCAAATGTACTTCAAGTGAGGCTAGAAGTGTGGGTACTGAAGCAGTGACCTGTGCAAATGTCTTTTCATGAAATGACAGCCTAAGATAGAATGGTTGCTTGCAAAAGTATTTTAAACAGGGCTGCTGGTTGGCTTTTAATTAATAGCTCCTCCCCTTAGAGATATTTGGAACCCGTAGGATAGTTTTGTTTTTTTTTTTTTAAAGATTTATTTATTTATACAAGCACTGGGTACAGTCAGACGTGTGGGAGGGTGAGAGAATTCACCAGAGCCAGAGTGGGGAACAGAACAAGCAGACTGACGAAACACACCGCTGAGGGGAGCAGAGAGCGTGTAAGGAGAGCTCTGTGGCCATGTGGGACCCTCGTCCTGCGGCCAGGGATCCAACCCCGCTGCAGAGGCTTCGGGCAGCTTCACAGCCCAGCGCTCAACCGCTGCGCCACCAGGGGAGGTCCCCGTAGGATAGTTTTTAAAGGTAAACCTAAAACTGTTACAGGTTTGATTAACAACCTAACCTGAGGTAGATGAAGCACTCCAGAGATGAAGTGCCAAAGAAGAAATTTAATAAACAAATAAGCAATTAAGAAGCCTATCTCTCACTAGCCTCATTAATGATTCAGTAAAGACATCTCTATTCACATCTTTATTTTCTCTCAACAAAATTTAAGTCTGGAGGAAAAAGATATTGCCCTATAGGTATACAAATAAATACCATCTCTCGCTTCCTTTTTCTGTCTCTCTGAAGTTCTTACCCTTGAAACGATAAATTTGATTTGAAGAAAATATTGTCATTGCAACTGCCATTACAGACTTCAGGATAAAACCCTGTTGTTTTTCAATCTCTCTGTAAGGAGAAAAGAAAGCATTTATACTCAGGAAGTGAAAATGAAGACTAAACTGTTATCTGAAATTATGCAGTCAATATGCATAGTAACTATTATTACAACAATGAACCAGAATAATGCATTATGTCATTGACAGGTAGAAAATTGCCATAAGTGGTTTGTAATAAACATGGCTAACAGTCTAGAAAAAATGAATTTAAGTCTGACATAAAATGAGATTCTTCATGTCTCTCAAATTAGCACATAGATGATTTGTGTTCTGAACTATTTTTTCATCTTCATGTGTATATAGAATTTAAGAATTGATAAGTACTGAGGAGTTATTTGACAATTTAATGAGTGATTATTCGAATCAATATGTCTCCTCCATTTTTTGTAGATGGAGGAACGTCCAGGCAGCTTTCCATAGTGATTGGACCAGTTTGCATTCCCACCAGTAATGAAGGAGAGTTCCTTTTCACCACATCCTCGCCAACATTTGTTGTTGCTTGTTTTTTTGATATATGCCATTCTTACTGGTGTAAGGTTGTATCTCAATATGGTTTTGAATTGCATTTCCCTGATTTTAAAGAATGTTGAACATTTTTTTATATGCCTGTTGGCCATTTGCATTTCCTCTTTGGAGAAATGTCTTTTAAGTTCTTCTGCCCATTTCTTGACTGGATTGTTTACTTTGTTTTTGTTGAGTCTTGTGAGTTCTTTGTATATGTTTGTGATCAGTCCCTTATCAGTTGTATGGAGTGCTAATATTTTTTCCCAATCAGTAGGGTGTCTCTTTGTTTTGGTCAATGTCTCTTTTGCTGTACAGAAGCTTTTCAGTTTGATGTAATCCCAGGTGTTTATCTTTTCCTTGACTTTCTTTGCTTTGGGTGATGAGTCTTTAAAGATGTTTTTGAGATGTATGTCTTGTAGTGTTTTACCTATATTTTCTTCTATATATTTTATGGTTTCAGGTCTTATATCTAGTTCTTTCATCCATTTTGAGTTGATTTTTGTGCATGGTGAGAGGTATTGGTCTAGTTTCATTATTTTGCATGTGGTGGTCCAGTTTTCCCAGCACAATTTATTGAACAAACCACCTGTGTTCCATTTGCTCTTTTGTCAAAGATCAGCTGTCCATATAAGTGTGGCTTTATTTCTGGGTTTTCTATTTGGTTCCATTGGTCTGTGTGTCTATTTTTGTTCTAATACCATACTGTTTTAATTATTATAGCTTTGTAGTATAGCTTAAAGTTTGGAAGTGTGATACCTCCTTTCTCCTTTGTTTTCATCTATAGGGCTTTGGCTATTCATGGTTTTTTGTGGTTCCATATGAATTTCATCAGTATTTGTTCTATTTCTTTGAAGAATGTCATTGAGATTTTTATTGGAATAGCGTTGAATCTGTACATTGTGATTCCACTCCTAGGGATCTATCCAAAGGACACAAACACATTGATTCAAAAGAACACCTGTACACCTATGTTTATTGCAGCACTATTTATAATAAGTAAAACCTGGAAACAACCCAAATGCCCAAATTAGATGACTGGATCAAGAAGATGTGGTATATATACACAATGGAATATTATTCAGCAATCAAAAAATAAAGTCATGCCATTTGCAGCAACATGGATGGAGCTAAAAGGAATTATGTTCAGAAAAATAAGCCAGAAGGAAAAAGAAAAATACCTTGTGGTTTCACTTATAGCAGGAATATAGAAGTACCAAATAAGACATCAGTGTAAAAAAAATAATAACAGTACAAAGCACAAAAAATCAAAAACAGACAATTATAAATCAGAGACATACTGCAGGGAAGGAGGAGGGAGAGGAAACAGAGGGAGGGAAGGAGGAACACAGCAGACTGAGGTGATAGTGCACGGGTGCATTGGTGAAGGAAACTCTATGGGGACTACACCTGAGGGGGTGGGGGAAAGCAAATATTGTTTAAAAATGAACAATGGATGTAAAAAATTAAATAAATAATTAAAAAATCTGTCTCCTCCAGTGTATGTGCTGCAAGAGCAGAAATCACATCTTTTTTTGGTGATCACTATAGCCCATCCCCAGCATTTAGCACATAACAGGTGTCCAATAAATAGTCATTGAATGAATGGATGAATGGATATGTCTCCATTCCAGTTTTTGTTCTTTATTTTTCAATTGAGGCCAATAAAAGCTAAATGACTAACAACAGATCTAATGGTAAAAATGGTGTTAAACTCATATTATTCCTCCCCCAGCTAAATCTTAAAAACTTTCTTGTGATCCTCTATCGCCTACCAATTCTTTAATGAGAACCACCAAAGCATGCAATTTTTTCCACTACATTAAAGTATGACTATAGGAACAAAATATTTAAAAATCTCCTACCTTAGTCATTTTGATGGTACGACTAAAATTGTAATGTAGCTTTGGTGCTACCATATTGCTTTTGATGCTTTGTCTTTTTTTTTTTTTTTAAGATTTATTTATTTATTTATTTATACAAGCACTGGGTACAGTCAGAAGCGCGGGAGGGTGAGAGAATTCACCAGAGCCAGAGCTGGGAGCAGAGCAGGCAGAAGGACCGAAGTACACTGCTGAGGGGAGCAGCGGGAGGCAGGAGAGGTCTGCGCGCCATGTGGGACCCTCCTCTGGTGGCCTGGGAGCAGCCGGGGATCACACCCGCGCTGCAGAGGCTGCGGGCAGCTTCGCAACCCGGCGCTCAACTGCTGCGCCACCGGGGAGGCCCGATGCTTTGTCTTTTTATTGGGAGTGCCTTGCAAAGGAAATATGGTCACTTGGAGAGAGCTTGGTATAAAGCAAACTGGTTATAAGCTTTTGCTTTCTTTTAAGAGTTGGAAAAGTTTGCATTTAGGTTTTTTTAAAACTACAAAACAAGAATGTTACCAAAGTTCTTATGACTAAAATATTCAGTGCTTATGATAATGAGTAGTTCTGATGGATAGCACATATTTTTTTTTTTTAATTTTCAATCATATACCCTTAGACTCTGAACAGGAATCATTGGCCATTCTTTTTTATTTTGAAACCAGTGTCTATCACATGCTTGGTACAATATGTATTTATAATTATAAACCACTTACAAACTGGATCTTCCACCTACGTCCAGCTACTTCTGCACCTGATCAGTAAATTGGGGTGATAATAGCACTGGCCACGACAGAGTTGTTGTGAGGATAAATAGGCTCATGTGCATAAAGTAGAACAGTGGTTATAGTAAGCATTAAATTGATATCTATTTTTATTTTACTACTCAAGCCATCATAAGTAAATGCCTTATAAAAACAGTAATTTCACTTGTATACATGTTCCAAAAATAAGAGAAAAAGCCTTCCCCCCCTCAAAAAAAGTGAGTAATATGTGAGTTGGTGTCTAGTGATAACTGCATGGGGACCATCGCTCCCCAACCCTGAGTTTCTGTGGTTTAGGTGGTATTGATGTTATTCTTGCTCCAGATGTGAACATATGACTCACTTGGGAAGAATGATTGAGCAGTTTTTACTCCTTGCCAACATGGAGTCAAAGAGGCATGATGTAAGGATATTTGTTTAGACCAATCGGAGACAGAATATTGTTTGAGGTGCTGGGTTCAAACATATCTGTAGTTGACTTTACACATTGCGGCAACAAATTCCTTTTACAGCGCAACAATTTGCATTTAATTTTTTTATCTGAAATCCAAGACATATAAACATATAGTAGATTTGTCAAGAATGATATCACCAAAAAGTGATACAAAGAAAAGCGATACAAAAATTATCCTTTAAGTGCACGGACTTAACACTCTAGTGTTAACCACTCAGATACAAATCTATGCTCTGTTACCCACCAGCCACATGACTTTGTATAAAATACTTAATCTTCGTGCCTCCAAGTCATCCTTTGCAAACTGATGATGGTAATAGCATCTACCTTACAAAATCCTCAAAAGACAGATGTTTGGAGGATTAATAACTTAATCCATGTAAGCTACTTAGAACAATGCATGTCACATAACAGAAATGATGCAAGCTTTAGTTATTATTTTATTTATTATCCAGATCTTTAAAAAGTGGTGATATTGTATATCAAAGAAAAAACAGAGCAAATGGTTCTTAAGTTGCTAGTTGAGATTTTTCTCTACACAGAGGAAGCAACTAATTAATTTAAAATACCTTTTTATAACAACAGATTTGAATCAATATTTCTTTGAAGATACACAAATGTCCAGCAAATATACGAAAAGAGGCTCCACATCACTAATGAATATATTACCTCACACCCATTAGAATGACTACAATCAAAAGAAAAAAAAAAAAAACAGAAAATAGTAGTGTTGGCCAAGATGTGAAGAAATTAAAACACTTGTGCACTGTTAGTGGGAATGTAAAATGGAGGGGGGACTGTGAAAACAGTGTGAGAGTTTCCCAAAAATTTAAAAGTAGAATTACAACATGATCCAGCAAGTTCACTTCTGGGTATATATGCCCAGAAGATAAAAGAGCCTTGAACGGATACAGATGCCCTTATGTTCTTAGTGGTATTCAAAGTAGTAGAATAATAGAAACAACACAAGTGTTCATCAATGGACGAATGTGGTATGTATGCAATGGAATATTATTTAGCCTTAAAAGTGAAGAAAATTTAGACATTCTAAAATGCAGATAAATATTAAGAACATTACATTAAGTGAAATAAGACATCCACAAAAGAGACAAATACTGAATGATTCCACATGAGGAATCATATTCCATATGAGGCATCTACTCAGATGTATAGAAATAGAAAGTAGAAAGGTAGTGGCTAGGGCTGGGGGAAGAGGGCAATGTGGTCATTTGTCAATGAATACAGTTTCAGTTTGCAGATGAAAAAGTTCTGGGATTGGTTGCATAGCAATGTAAATCTACTTAACAATAATGAGCTTAAGAATGGTTAAAATAATAATTTTATGTTGTATGTCTTTTACTATAATTATATTTTTTTCAAAAATGTATTTATTTATGCATAGAAGAACTGGGGTACAGGCCAGAGGTGCGGGGGGTGAGAGGATTCACCAGAGACAGTGTGGAACAGAACAGGCAGATTGACCAAAGCACACTGCTGAGGGGAGCAGTGGGCGAGTCAGGAGAGTTCTGCGCCATGTGGGTAGTTCCCTAGCTGGGAATCAAACTAGTGCTGCAGTGGCTGCGGATAGCTTCATAGTTTGGCGTCTTAACCCCTTGCACCACCAGGGAGGCCCATATTATAATCTCTTCAAAAATTTTTATTGAAAGCAATGTTTGAAGAAGTATTTCTTTGGAGTTCTGCAGGTAGCATGTTACAGCTGATAATAACATTGTAATAAACTTAACAAAACAAGTGAAGGATGAGGTGGTTTAAGGAGTTGAAATATTTGTGGAGCAAAATTTGAAAGCTATAATGAGGATGATAAACTGCGTAGTATAGTGAAAAGCAAAAAATCTTTAGATACCCTTTCCAGTGTTGAGTCACTCATTTATCTGTTTGTCACATAGCAAATATTTACAGAGCACCTACCATTTGCCAAGCATTATTCTTGCTCACTAGTGAGCAAGACTTTCCTGCACTCCTGAGGCTTATTTCCAGTGGGATGGGAAAGGACAGTAATACACAATTTCTAATTCTAACTGGATTTGTAATATCAGACAAGTTCCACAAGTTTTCTGGCTGTTAATTTTCTTATCTGTAAGGTGACATGCAAATGACAGGGAGGAGCAAAGTGGTGCTTTTCGTCTTCAATTACGAAAGACTTGAGAATTAAATGTAGTATGGGATAAGAACATGAGAAGCCACTAGGGGGCAATATGGGAATAAACATTCTACTGTGAAATTCTAGAAACAAAAAAGCTTCCTTCATTCATCCGTTTTGCATCATAAACAAACATAAGCAAATAGCAAATGTTGTACATCATTTGCTAGGGAAAATGAAGGTAGGGAAAGAGCTCTACATTTGGAGAGCTCGTTATCCAAATGTGTTTTATACTACGAAAAAACATTTGACTTAGAGATCATAATTTTATGAGGAATATCACTGTGTAAGAAGCAAAATATTTCATTAGTAATTGAATGTCATCTTTAAATATGCGTAATAGTGAGACCGTGAGTATAGAAGAAGAAAACACTAACCAACAGATATAGTCTTCTTTAAAAAAAAGATTTATTTATTTATGCATACAAGAGCTGGGGTGCAGGCCAGAGATGGGGGCGGGGGTGTGGGGTGTGGGAGGGGTGGAGGTGGGTGTGTTGAGAGGATTCACAGAGACAGAGTGAGGAGCACAACAGGCCCTAATGAAATACACTGTTGGGGGGAGCCGCAGGTGAGACAGGAGAGGTCTGCTGCGCCATGTGTGTCACCTCCCTGGCCGCGGATCAAGCTAGTGCTGCAATAGCTGCGGATAGCTTCTTAGTGCTATGTCTTAACCTGCTGCGTCTCAACCCTCTGCGCCACCAGGACCGTCCCCCAACAAGACGGTCCGCCAACTCTTTTTTTTAATCTGTAATAAATTCTTTGTTTTGAAGTTTATTTTCTTACATTTATATAGTTTCCATGTGGTTGCTATTTACGTGATTTATTTTCCCACCCTTTACTTCCAATTTATCTGTATTTTTGAATCTGAAATGTGTCTTTAATGACATCAGATAATCAGATCATGTTTTATCTTCTCTAACAATCTCGGCCTTTGGATTATATTGCTTTATCTATTTCCATTTAATTTTTTTTTTATAGAGGCATGCTTATTTATTTGTTTGTTTGTTTGTTTGTTTTTGTTTATACAAGCACTGGGTACAGTCAGAAGCGCGGGAGGGTGAGAGAATTCACCAGAGCCAGAGCGGGGAGCAGAGCAAGCAGAAGGATCTAAGTACACTGCTGAGGGGAGCAGCAGGCGGCGGGAGAGGTCTATCATGCCATGTGGGACCCTCCTCCGGTGGCCGGGGAGCAGCCGGGGGATCAAACCGGCGCCGCAGAAGCTGCGGGCAGCTTCGCAACCCAGCGCTCAACCGCTGCGCCACCGGGGAGGCCCTATTTCCATTTAATATTGCTCTTGATATAGTTGGAGTTAACATCTGCCATTTTACTTTTTGTGTCTATATGACCTTTTTTTGTTCCTTGATTATTTTCCTTTGCATTTAGTAAATATTGCATATATAGCATTTTAATTTCTCTAATGATTTTCCCTATAATTTTTGAGACTTTTTGTTTTTTAAAATGATTTCTTTGGGATTTACTATATACAGCTCTTAAAGTAGCTCTTTAGTCACTTATTTAATTCACTGACACATTCAAAATAACAATGAGTTGATAATAAATATTTAATGTTTATTGACAGACAGTGCTAAGTGTTTTTTCTATATAATGCATAATATATAGGTCACTTGTGTATCTGTCAGGCTAACACAATAAAAGAATGACCCAGAGTAAGCTTCTTCATTCTCTCCTCAGATAATACGCATTCTCCAACATTTTAGCAAGCAATTAAAGAAACTAAGAATAATGAGTACAAAAAAGATACACTGCTGCACCCAGGTTAAGCTAGGGAACTTCCATATGATAGTGTCTGAGGTGAGACACTAAACATAAAGACATTAATGTAAAAATCAGATCAAAGCGGAAAATAAGAATGCTATGATTGGGTATGTGGATTCCAAAAGGGAAGCTATAAAGTTAACAGAAGAATATTTTAAATATAGATTTAAATTTAGCAATACTATTTAGCCCTGAAAATACTATTTTATTATAAAGTAGTGTTTATTATAACATTCTTTCTAATATCAAGGAATTAAACTATAATGATAAGCTATTATAGCTGAAAGTGCTTATAAGTGAGAGGATCATGAAGAATTTGAACGGAAAAATATAAAAAGTGAACTGCCTAATGTTATATTGTAGTAACTTCTACTCTACCCCTTTTTGAGTATAATAAACCTGATCCATCTATGATTTTAAGAAATATCAGATATTAAAATATTTTAATGACAATTGTTCCATGTTACTGGGACACTGCCACTTTTTTCTTTTCAAGTAAAAAACACAACATAATTCATCTTATGCAATGTCTTCCATGTGTTGGGGGAAGAGAAGAAAGAAAGGGAGAGAAAGCAGAAAGATGAATAAATTTTCTTTAGTTTTCAAAATACCATGAAAACACCGAGAAATCAAATATGGGTAGTATTGTTCACAAATTCAGGTACCAGTTGCTCTAATATATGAAGGCTTCTTAAACCAATAATATATGCTATCAAAAGATATTTGTAAGACTAAAATGCACATGCAGACAAGTCCAATTTAGAAAATTTGGGATGAAGATGAAGCATGCCTATTATAATGTCCTCCACTATAAGAAAAGATAATTTACACAATAATACAGAATCTGCAGGAAGTATCAGAGTGAATGTATGTAATTGATCTCAGAAATAGTTTATTCAAGCCCAATCATTATAGTATTTCAAAAGTCCATTTTCATTGCTGATGAAATCTTATTGCTTCTGTAGCTATATCGATTCAGCAATGATAATAACCGCCAAGACTGATAACTGCCTGTGCACTGAGAGGTACATGAATTATGTCATGTACTCCTCCGAGTAACTACAGGAGATAAATACTGTTATTATTTTACTTTTAAGGTGAGAAAAGTGAGGTGCAAGGAATTTATGTAACTTAGTGAAGATTTACAGCTGGTAAGTCACAGAGGATATAAATCTAGGCAATGTGGCTCCAGAGCATGGACCCTTAGACATTATGAATTATTAATTAAAATACATGACAAATAAAATGAACTCGAACATTAGGTGATTGTAATTTGACTGATGAGAAGATTATAAAATAAAATTTTAATAATTTGAATATATACACATTTGAAGATGGAGCTATAATTATCAACTCTCACTGAAATTTTAGAATATTTTATCTTCACACACTATATACAATTTGTATATACATAGTATGTAATTTGTATATACATAGTATGTCATTTTTATATGTAAATTATCTTTTTATAGTAGATAAAATGTACTATAAAATCATGTTAAGTAGATATTCATTAGAAAGAATACCTTTTGCCACATAACAATATAATCTAATGGTTTAGCATAAAGAGTCAGGAGACAGACTGTCTGGGTTCAGATCTCAAGTCTACTTTCCTCCGACCTCCTAGCCAAATGGCATTTGACAAGTCATTTAGCCACTCTGTTCCCAGTTTTCTTGTGTGTTGAAGACATATATCGACCTTAATTGGTTGTTAAAGGTCAATGGTTTAGAGCAGTAGCTGGCACTGGCTTAGTGTATATACAAGGTTTAGCCTCTACATTTTCCAAAAGCTTGCATCTTTGGCACAAGTAGCTCTGCATCATTAGAGCCCAGTTCAAGTCCTCTCATAATGTTTTTTACATTATCTTTTCTTTTAAGTTATTTGAAATTTAGAAATTCCAGCGCTGTCACTGAAATCTCATTCCAAACCACAGTATCCATTCATCTGATATTAGGAATGTTTTGTTATTTAAGGTGGCAATTGTGAACTCAACAATGAAAATAATATAGTATTGTTTTTAAAAATTATCTTTAAGATTTTTTTTAAGATTTATTATTTTTTTTTATATAAGAGGCCAGAGGCGCAGGCGGGTGAGAGGATTCGCCAGAGACAGAGCAGGGAGCAGAACAGGCAGACAGATCGAAAATACTGCTGAGGGGAGTAGCACGCAAGACAGGAGAGGTCTGCTGCACAATGTGGGAATCATCCTGGCTGGCCGGGAATCAAACCGGCACTACAGAGGCTGTGGCTAGCGTCATAGCGCTGCATTCACAGCGCTGTGCTCAACCCGCTGCACCAACGGGGAGGCCCTAAGATACTTTTTTAAACAATACATAAGGTACTTGGAATACTGAAGTCGAAGTCTCAAGAATAACCAGGGTGAAAGTTGCCTATTAAAGGCCAGTACTGTCCAAAAGCAGCCAAACAACCAATTTATTGTTCAAAGTAAGATAATTAAAATAACAGAAGCAGAATTTGAAAGAAAACTTTTCTAAGGGATAAAACACAATTTGGGAGAAATGCAATGGTCATATTTGGGATGTGGGTTACGCAACTCATATTAAGGGACAGTGAAAATAGATCTTTGGCACTTGCATTGGTTTTTACGTAATTGTCATGTTTCAGTGTGGAACCTGACAGGATGAATACATAGCAACCAAATCATACCACTCCTCAACCCCCAATTCAGTGCTTGTGGATATAGGTGAAAGTAAGGGAAAACTGTTCATGTTCAAAAAATTTTCTGACACAATTCCAGGTCACATATTTACTATGAAAAAGGGGAACAATGGCAACTCTAAAATATTTAAGTATAATTTCACTACCATCCTAAGAGACTGGAACTTTTTGTTTGTAAAATATGAGAGAAGGTTGTATGTACAAGATATTATTCATAAGGCTGTTCTTTCCCCTTTTTTTGTTATAAGTTTGGTAATCAACATACTAGATATCAGGGAAGGACTGGACAATTGTCATAAACCACTTCATGTTCAATCTCTTGATCTAGTTGAGTCTTTCTACTCCTAACAGAGCCAGCACAATGACTTTAACAGAAATAAGCACATTTACCAAATGTTCCAGTTTCCCTTGATATAAATTCCTGGAGTCTATCCTGGGATGAGTTGAGCAACATTAAAAGGAAAGTTCCCTCCCTCCCAAAAACAGCCCTCCCTAACTAGTCAAGAAATTGATGTTCTCAAAATCCCCCAAGGCTTCTGCGGGAGGTTTCAAAGTTTAAGTTTCAAAGCATAAGTTTCTACTTAAGTTTTAAAGTCGAACAAACCATATAGAAGATTTAATCATGTAACTCAATTTTCTTGCTTGGCTCTCAACTTGGGTAGAAGTTGAAGAGGAAAATCCAGTAAATAAGATAATTGATTTCACAGACAAAAACAGAATTTGAACAATATCTCTATCTAACCATTCATTCCCAAGCAGGTAATTTTTAATACTCATATTCTTGTACTTTATTTAAATTTGAGAGTGATATCTGTTTTGTGCAGATAGACGTGAAACCATCAAAAGAAATAAAAGGCTAGAATTCTTTGAACTGTAAGATCACTAAGTAGATAAAGAATGGATTACTGTATACTGTTAACTAGAAACTCAGCTTCAAGGATAAGCTACCTTAAAGAAAGCACAACCATATAACTTATTAAACAAGCTGGGAAAGTAGGCATAAAATGGGACAGTTGATTTGTTTTTAGGATATATGGTCATTCTACACAAAGTTGTATAGAGTGTATAAATTCTACAGTGACTGGAAAAAGATAGTAGATTAAACAGTTGGATGAGAAATTTCAGAAATTCTCTGATGGAGTAGAGAATCCTAACAGGTTGTTCCCTATTGGTCTCCAGAGTATACTCCTTGAGTTTTTGTGTTGTTTTAATTTTTGTTTTGTTGTTATGTCTGTAACAGGTTGGTCCCTTTCCCTCTCCCTGCCCTGTAACATGTCTTATTTGCTGTTGCTGTTTGGAAGTATGTTTTGTTTGCTTGCTTTATTTTTGTTTCATTGTGGTGTGTGAGTGTTGAGCGAAAACAGCAATCATCTGGCTTCTTTTGTGAGGGCCAGAGGGTTTTGATTCCAGCATGTATTACAAGGGCTCATGGTGTAAATTTTGGTATTATACACCCTGAAGACAGTGTTCTGGAGACTGTGAAAAGGAGGAGACTTTGAGAAGATGGCTTAACACAGCAGTTAGAGAAATCTTTTTTCAAAAATAATTAATCAAAATATGCCACTTATCAATTCATAACATTCAGCAATTTCCCCTTTCTTTTAGAACCAACACCCATTTTCCACAAAGCTCTATTTCTTTGTGCCTGCCTGTAACTTCAGCCTCAACTCCTGTGTTCCTCCAGTCACCCTAGCTTTATTTAGGCCAATGGTTTCTAAATTCTGATGTTGCCAAAGGACATTTAGCAATGTCCGGAGACATTTTTAGTTATCACAACTGGGGTGGGGGCTGCTGCTGACATCTAGTGGGTAGATTTCAGGGATGTTGCTACACATCCTAAAATGCATAGGGCAGTCCTCACCACAAAGAATAATGTGGCCCAAAATGTTAACAAACAGTACAAATGCTGAGAAACTCTCAGCTTCAAATAGTCATGCTCTTTTCCCCTCCTTTCCATTCCTCCCACTCCTCTCCCCCAAACTTTCTTTCACCCTTTTAATCATCACATTCTCATAGTGGCTTTCGCCTTTCTTCTCACATATTCCTTTTCAAAGAATTATGGAGCATTTATTAGTAACAACTTTAAAAGCATTTGTATGGTTGATTATCCCTTCCAACTCCAGGAGCTCAGCACCGTCAAACTCGCATTCATAATGTTAGGGGAAAAAGGATGACCTAAAGCTAATTCCATACAGGCTTGTGGACTCCACCCCCACCCCAGGCCAAAACCAAAGACACTGGGAACTCCAAATCCCATCCCCACCAAAGGGAATGTGGCTGGGACCTAAGGGTGGGGTTAAGCAGCCAGGTTGATATAAAAGGCAGACACGTGGGCTTTGGGGGATCCCCATTTTGGCTCTCCGCCAGCTCGCAGCTTCCAGCCAGCTCTGAGAGTGACTCTGGGTTTCCAGGTCATCGGATCAGGTAGGACACATTAAAGACTTTATTTCCCTATTTTCTCCCTGAGTTGTACATTTTCCTTATTTCCTTTTCCCTTGTAAATAAACCTTTTATTAACATTTTGTGTGTGTAGTGGAGTATTAATAAGTCCCTTTTAAGCGCGCTGGTGAGGACCCACAGCCAGGAACCCGTTCAATATCGGGGCTATCCTATAACAATAACAGCAACCCCAGAAGCTAGTGGTTGTCACGCAACGTTGTAATCAACGTTAATAAATGAACATTTAAAAGCCTCACCTATAAAAGGAAAGCAACCATTTCATCGGGTTGTAAGAATTAGATAATACATATAAACTCATTAGCACTGGGAGACTAGGCCTGACAATTCCGGTATCAGCACAAAGTTTGAATCGAAAGCAGTCCAGAAAAAATCGAGGTTCTGCAATTTGTAAACAAAAGAAGGGCTGGCGCTTCATTTTAGCGCTCTCAAGCGTCACATCTGGAGAATTCTCCCTCCCCAACTACTAGTAACAACTGTCGCGCCTGCGCCTCCGGGTCTCCTGCGCTAACGGTGCCGGGAATACTTCCCCTCTTCCCATTGGTTGGTCGGTATTACGCATGCTCCAAACCAGGTTCTCCGCCACCACCGCGGGTAAGCACCCGGAGACTCATTTTGGCCAACACGCATGCGCAAGCGGCCGTGCCCCGGAAGCAGTTCTTTGGCCCTGTGACACGTAGCAACCGGGGCAGTTCAGGATCTGGAACTGAATTTGGGGGTTATTTGGGGTTTCTGGAACTACTGTCGTCGCCGCCACCTCCAGCTCCGACTTTGGTGAGTGTCCCGGGCCCGTGGGCACTGCTCGGCTTTTCCCCACACCCGTGCGGTTCGGTTTGTTGCCGTCTTTCGGTGCCGCGCCCTGGGCCTTTCGCTCAGAACGTCGCGCCGGTGTAGACCCTTGCTTGGTGCTGGACCCCTGCTCCCGAGACGCGGCCTCCCAGAGTCTGCACTTCTCCTGGCAGGCTGCAGGCTTTATTTTGCAAGGTCACAGACTTGTTGTCATCTATAAGACCCTGACCAGAGGTGAAGAATCACCTTTGTTGTGGTTCATGTTGTAGAACCCCGTGGTGGAGCTGCTGCTCCCACGACCCTGCCCGTCACTCAAGGCTTAGCAGCTCCTAGAAGTGGAGATTTCTTCCAGAGCTTTGACTTAGAGACTGGACATTTTAACATCCCCCACCCCACCCCCTATGCTGTCCCCCAAATTTGAAGAAGAAATGTTTGTTGTTTTGTGGCGCTGTTTGCCTAAGCAGAGCATCAGGAACAAATTTTGTAGCACCTTGTGCATAGGCACTATTTGCTGTTTCTCTTCTTTTCAGATCATTTGCGATGTCAGGATTTGATAATTTAAATACGGATTTCTACCAGACAAGTTACAGCATTGATGACCAATCACAGCAATCCTACGATTATGGAGGAAGTGGAGGACCCTATAACAAGTAAATTTTCAACTCTGGCAGGTTTTGGTTTTGGTCAGATTGTAGTGAAAGTATGTGCTCCAAAAGTTGTTTCTGCCTGAAACTAAATGTGTGAACATGTCCTTATGAGAAATGTGATTTATCATAATTTCCTTTCTCAGGAGAGACTTTTGAAATTGAGTTGAGATTAAAGGAGTTGTCCTAATTGCAAAATCGTCAGGTGGACTAGGGGTAGAAACATAGCTTGTTAAGGAAAACACTTTGCTAGTAACAGTATTTCCACATCACTTAAAATATGGACAGGAGCTTCAGATTCCAGAAGATAGACTGTTTAATTCATTGAACCAGTTAAAAATTGAAATCTTTTGATGGTTTGTTTAATAGTTAAATCTTTCTACTTTCAGATTTTATCAAAGTTAATTGAAGGTGTTTAGTGACACTGTTTAACAGTATAACCTACCTATTATGAATTAGGAGATAATTTCCATATAGTACGGCTTTTATTACTTCTCATTCTAAAACCTTATGGTCAGTACATGCAAGTTGCCAGTTACAGATTGAAGAGGTGGACTGAAAGCCTTAGGTCCTGACCTGGTTTAAAAAAACAAAACAAAACTGACCTCTTATAAGCCTTGGTGTTTATGGCAAAAATTCATTATCTGGGGCCTCCCCTGGTGCACAGCGATTGAGCGCTGGGCTGCGAAGCTGCCCGCAGCCTCTGCAGTGCCGGTTCATGGTGCGACAGACCTCTTCTGCTGTGTCCGCTGCTCCCCGCAGCAGTGTAACTTAGGTCCTTCTGCCTGTTCTGCTTCCTGCTCTGACTCTGGTGAATTCTCTCACCCTCCCGCGCTTCTGACTGTACCCAGTGCTTGTATAAATAAATAAATAAATCTTTTTTAAAAAAAAATACATTATCTGAAGACTTTCTATGGATCTTCTCTTAGGGTCTTAGATATAATCTTGTCCGACTCTCCCATCCAGTGAAGGAGTTTCCTGTACATGGTTGCTTAACCCTGTTTGTTTTTTTTTTTTTAAATGGTTCAGGACCCCTTTGAAACTTATGAAAACTGTGGGCCTATTTCCAAGAAATATATTAATATACTTAAATACCTACATCAGGTGCTTATAACTTCAGTGACATCTGATATTAAAAATCTCATGAAACTATCCCAGGATGAAGTCAAGGAAAGGTTGTGTATCCATTTATTCTGAGAGAAACGCAGTACTAGAATGTGTTTGAATTATTAAATGTGAATGAAAGTGCCCAAAATATAAATAACAAAGGCAAAATCAAATTCAGCCCCGCAGTATGGTCTATTTTGAATGACTATACTTTTTACAACCTATAGACCCCTTGAATGTGCTTAATGTGATATATTCTAAAGTTTTTGCCCTAAACTTTTACAAATTAAACAGTTGGGAGGGAACATGTAAAAAATGCTCTCTGCTTATGAATCACTTTTTTTCCTTTCTGTTAAATTCTCAATTATATACCATTGAGGATCTCTTTCTTTTGATTAATTAATTGAACAGAATTGGAAAAATCATCTTGAGAAATTTCCATTTATTTATTTACCTAAGTATGTATTTTTGTGTTCTGAGTAAGAACAAGCAAAGTAATAATTTGAGATTGGCAGCAACAGAACTTTGGAAAACCTGTCTCTTTAAGCATCCTGTTTTTAGGCCAATATCTTGAGGTTCAACAGAACTGTTCCCCCTAGTTGGCAACCTCCTAAATTTATGTATTGCTGCCTTTCTTTCCTATCCTTTCCATGTTTGCATCAATTAAAGGTGTGACTTATCTTTTTATTCTATCAGTACTTATTTAAGTTTTCCACAGAGCAGTTGTTTAGGTATTCTGTTGCTAACTATTCTCACAGTTTAATTTCAACAGTCATTTATCAGTAAGCAGTTTCAATACTGATAAATTCACTTTATTTCAAATGCTTATTGATAATCATCACTACCAGTTAACAAATATGAATATATAAATGATGCTTAGGAAAACAAGAAACCTAATATATTAACAGTAATAAAGTTTGGGTTTTTGAGATTAATAAAGCAGTTCTTCTAGTTCTCCATGTACCTTCAGTTTAGTCTGCAACTTAGTGACATTTTAAATGTTCGTCTCAAATATTTTGCTTGTTTTGCTAACTTGATAAAGATCAACTGATAACTTTCAACTCACTACTGATAAAAATCTAGGTTTAAACAGCATATTACTTGGATTCCTTTTGTTTGAGTTGACTTATCATAGTTCATAGTTCTATATTTGCCCTGTGAAATCTTTTTAAACATTATGCAGTTTCTTCCATGGGTATTTCACAAGTACCAGTCATATATTCATACAACAAAAAAATCCCAAAGTTAAAAGTTTCTGATTTTATTCTGTTGAATTTTATGAATGTACTATTTAGACAGCTTCCTCATTGTATTCTAGATATGCCTAAAAAATATAAAGTAACATTTATTACATATTTTTCAAAGAATCACAGGTTTGTATTTATTCGACTTTTATTTAACTGATAATGTATCTGTGGAATGGCTAAGGATTTTCATGAACTTATAGACAACCAGTATGTTAAGAGGCCTGTCTTTGTTGTTGGTATTTAGTGCTCAAGAGTATTGTTTTTCTGTCTGCTACTTTTCTTGCTATAAAAGTATTGTTTTCATCCATAAAGATCACATCTCCTACAACTATGTTTTAGTTTAAAACGAAGAGGAGTGAGTCAAGAATTTTCCTGATCAGATCCTGCCAGACAAGGAAAATAGTAATATTCCATGATACTGTGTTTCTCACTTTGCCTCTTGAAGAAGGAATGATGGTGCCACCTTTGAAGCTGTCATTTGCTTGCAGTATTGCTCTCCCTGACATGAAATTTATGGATTTGCAGCAGCAGTTTTAAAATATGGAGCGCTTATCTCAGAGAGTGCATGAGACCTTTCAGGGAATATTTATGGCCAAAATTATTTTTCATCACAATACAAAGACATTATAAATCTTTTTAGTTGTGTTGACATTTGCAATGATGTTATAAAAGGAGTGACTGGTGAAATTGCTGGTATCCAAGTGTGAGTCATTGAGGTGGCAACAAATTGTTGCAGTGATCAGTGTATTATATCACCTAAAAAGAGGGGAACCCGTTTCTCGTAAGGATGTCTTTGATGAAGCAGTAGAGATTATTGTTTTATTAAATCTTGACCCTTGAGTATACACATTTAAAAAATATTCTGCGTGACAAAATGGGAAATAGTTATAAAGCTCTTCTTTATACTAAAGTATAATGATGAGTAGCTGGTTCACAAGCTGATTTAGGTGCTTTTTTATGGAAACCATTTTTATTGGAAATAAACAACTAACAAACTATGGTTGTTAAGAATTGAGTATTTGGCAAACATTTTCTCAAAACTGAATCTGTTACTTCAGTGGATATAATTGATATTATGTGACTAAATCAAGATTTTAGGCAAAAATGAGGATTTGGGAAAATTTGTATCCATCACAATAGCTTTACTAGCTTGCCTATAATTGTTTATTCTGATGAAATCAGTGGTGATGTTAACAAATGTGATTTTTAAAATATTTATACTTTTTTATAAATATGTCAATATTTATTAAATATGTCAATATTTGAAGGATCTACAGAATTCAAATACAGTATTTTTTAAATGTCCAGTACATGGTATTACAAAATCATGTATGAGTAAAGAAAAGATCCATTCCAAGTCCAAGACAGATCAGTATAAAAGTTTTATCGATATTGTTTCAATATCCACGTTCAGATTAAGTTTAAAACTATTTTTTCTGTAGGTTTTGATGTATTATAAAGAATATTCATGATCTCAAAAAAGTTATAAAAAATTTTCTAATTGCATGTCTGCAATACTAGGTTTTCTTTAGATACTACAAGTAAAGTAATTCATTACTTAATATTTAAAGTATTACTTAATATTTCGAATGTAGAAGCAAATACAGTAATTTTAACTGCCTTTTATTAAACCACACATAAATGAGATTTTTTTTTGTAGTAATTTTTTTTTTAAGATTTGATTTTATTTATACAAGCTCTTGGTACATTCAGAAGCACGGGAGGGTGAGAGAATTCACCAGAGGCAGAGCGGAGAGCAGGCAGACTGACGAAGTACACTGCTGAGGGGAGCCGCGGGCAGCAGGAGAGGTGTGCGCGCCATGTGGGACCCTCGCCTGGTGGCCGGGTATCGAACCAGCGTTGCAGAAGCTGCGGGCAGCTTCGCAACCCAGCTCTCAACCGCAGCGCCACTGGGGAGGCCCACATAAATGAGACTGTCAAAAATATAATTCAGAGCCACTTTTCATAAAACATTTATGATAACATGTAATAGATTTATTGTTATTTAAATTAGTATTTTAAACTTAAATATTGTTCAGTTTTAATTTCTAGTATGACTGTCAGTAGTTATGACCCACATAAACAAAACTTTATTTAAATAATAAATTTTAAGAGTATAAGGCAGTCCTAAATCCAAAGTGTTTGCATATCACTGGTATATACCTTTATTTTTTCCCCTATTGCATGCACTTTCATATTAATTTTCTTCTCTCTCATGGAGAGAGAAAATAAAATACAATCTGTTTATGCAGATTGTAGGAACCTCCATATGGAGCTTTTCTAACTGTTTGGTAAATTTGGAGGTAGATTTATAATACATTGTAGAAGAGATCGACACAATAGTATATTGTCGTAATTCAACTACTTTCCCCTGTGGGGTGTGTGTGTGTGTGTGTGTGTGTAAGTAAATAGAAATCAATATAATTTGTGTACCAGAATGACTGGGGAAATACATATTCAGACAGTAATAGTATACCTGTCTTTATTTAAATAGGGTCTAGGGATGATTTTTACTGAAATTATTTAAAGTTGGCTACTGGAGTCAAAAGTCTAGTTTTGAATTCTGGTACTACCATTAATAGATCAGCTTAACCCAAATAACAGTTTCTGTATCTTTATAATGAAAAAAATTATAAAATTAACCTTATAGAGTTGAAATGGAAATGAGAATGAGATCATTCACACTACACATTAATAATAGTGCTTTACATAGTAATATTAAAAGGATTAATACTAAATGCTTTTGGGAATTTTCAGTAGTTAAGTATACCTATATATTACATAATTTTAGTAAATAATAAATGTCTTATACATTTACTATATTTTTTTTAAAGATTTATTTATTTGTTTGTTTGTTTGTTTGTTTATTTATTTATTTATATAAGCATTGGGTACAGTCACAAGGGCGGAGGGTGAGAGAATTCACCAGAGCCAGAGCAGGGAGCAGAACAGGCAAAAGGACCGAAGTACACTGCTGAGGGGAACAGCGGGCGGCAGGAGAGGTCTGCGCGCCATGAGGGACCCTCCTCTGGTGGCTGGGGAGCAGCCGGGGATCGAACCGGCGCTGCAGAGGCTGCGGGCAGCTTCGCAACCCAGCGCTCAACCGCTGCGCCACCGGGGAGGCCCTACATTTATTATATTTTTAAGGTACAAAAGTTTATAATGTGAAATTAGGTCATCTGCCTCCCCGTAGTCCAGATCACTATACCTGCCTGTACAATTATATCATTATACCTATATAATTTTACATATGTATTTTTATGTATATAATACACACATACATAGATATATATTCTAAAAAGCAGCCATGATGGATGCATATAGTGTGTACTCTTGATCTTTGGTATTGCTGTCTTTTGCTATTAAAATAATGCTGCAATGAATTCCATATTATTATATAGCCCCAAAATAAATAGTATTTTTTCTAATCACTAGTATGCTTAGAAAATTAGATTGGACTGGTATAAGTCTTGTGATTCCCACTGGACTCTCCAAAGGGCTGTGTATAGTTGAAAATTTGCCATTGTTTTGATTTGCTTATAGTCAAGATGTTGTTAATTTATTTTTTTAAAGATTTATTTATCTATGATTACAAGAACTAGGATACAGGCCAGTGGTGTGGGAGATGAGAGGATCCGCCAGAGACAGAGCGGGGAACTGAACAAGCAGATAGCCCGAACGAAGTACACTGCTGAGGGGAGCAGCGGGCGAGTCAGGAGAGGTCTGCTGTACCATGTGGATAGCTCGCTGGCCGGGGATCGAAATCACATTGCGGAGGCTGTGGACAGTTTCACAGCACTGCGCTCAACCCCTTGCGCCACCAGGGAGGCCCGATGTTGTTAATTTAAAAGTGATTTTAATTTTAAAATCTCTAATAAATTAATAGTGTCTGTTAGATTATTTATTAAATGGGGACTGTGAAAGTTTAGATTAAGTGATTACTAAAGCCTTCTCAGTCTCACTTAAAAAAAATCTCCGTCATATTTTCCCAGAAACAGGTGCTTCAGTGTTCTGCTGTTTCCCTGTTGTTACTAGTACTAAAATAGCTATAGTTAGTACTCTCCCTTTAAATAAATAAATAAATAAAATGCAGAATTTGCTGTAATGCTTATTAAATGAAACAGTAGGTGGACAACTACTTTGAAAAAATTAAAAGCACCATTCAGAGGCAGGTATACTAATAATGTTATGTTGTGGTCAGAAAGCTTTCACAATGAACCAGCTTGATCTCGCCACTGATTTGAAATGGATAATTGTTCTCAAAGAGATCCATTCATTTACCAAAAAAAGCATCCTACAAAGAGTAAAAAAGAATGATGTTTTACTCAGTGGAAACCCATATTTCAATGAAAAATTACATAACATGGATGACAACTTATTCTGAGCTTTCATTCATAATTGTAAGCATATGATTATATTTCAGTTATCTGTATATTATATATACTCACTCAATAAGGAAAAAATAAGGTGTTTTAAGTAACCATTTGTTGACCCACTAGAGTTTAAAAGTTTTGCAGTTTGTAAAATGCTCAAGTACTATCAGAGTGAAGTTGGCATCATCAGGAAGATTCTTTATAAAATGCAGACTTTTTGTTGTAGATAATACAACGTTTATAAAAACCATTTATAAAAACTGGCAAAGCAGCTATCCAAGGAATTACATGTCTAAGATTCCATAATTGTCCAGGGATATCTGCTCTTGTGGGTTGAAATACTTCCAAGAAATGTGACTTCCTTTGATTTACAGACAGTATGCTGGCTATGACTACTCGCAGCAAGGTCGATTTGTCCCTCCAGACATGATGCAGCCACAACAACCATATACTGGGCAGATTTTCCAGCCATCTCAGACATATACTTCAGCTACATCTCAGCCATTCTATGGAAACAACTTTGAGGATGAGCCACCTCTATTAGAAGGTAGGATTGGTTGAAACACGATAATACTCTAAACTTGTCAATGAAAATAAATCTTAACTTGGATAGATTGTCTTTTTCTTTGTATGAATAATGTAGAAAAAACTTTTCTACTAAATTATCCATTATAAACAGTATAAATGAGACCACTTTAAGCCAGAGTGGACCAGATTTTCAATAAATCTTTATAAAGTGGTAGTAAAATATGTCAACATAGAAACTCTAACTTTTACTTCTGATTATTGATTAAATCTTGTCAGTGAAAGAACTGAAAGGAAATAACATAGTATTGACTATTCTACTTGGAAATAACATAACAGAACCATTGATTTCACTGAAAAGTATGTCTCAGGGGACATCAGAATTCTAGCATATCACTCGGATGTCCCCTCTCAGGGGACATTGCAATTTATTAGTGATTACGGGGAATTGAGTTATTTCAACGCAACTTTTTGAGACATGCATGTTTCCCTGAAGTTTTATCTTGAAATGGCACAAGAAATTAAATCAAAGTATCGTAAAATTACTAAGATATATACAAGAAATGTCAGCGGGTTTTGTGTCAGACGAGAACGTGAGATGTGTGCTCACGACGGTCGGTCCGAGCACTTTGCGACGCCACTTGAAAAGAGCGATAAGGGGAGTTTGTAGAAGAAAGGTCGGTTTTCCAACATAGCGCGCACTGTATAGTGAGATATATAATTACAAATAAACAAGTCTACATCTGGAGGAAAAGATTTTCAAAGCTGAGTCCATTTTGGTTTGAAGCTTCGAGCAGTGCACATAGATCTAACGAGAAAATCGGAAAAGTGATTCTTTTCTTAGTGAATAAATTGTTTGGTGAAATCTATTTTGGTAAATATCATCTTGTCAGTTAGTAATAACAATTAGAAATTTTCAACCCATGCATTTATTCATATTTTTTATTAGAACAATGGCAAAGCGTCCAACCACCAATGAGTCTCATGTCACAAGTAGTAGTGAAGATGAGCTCCAGATAGACCTCCATACAGACATGTCAAACATGCACTAATCAGCCTGCAATGCATATTGGGGAGTGTTACAAAACTTATCATACTGTAAAAAATTATAAACAATAAAATATTGTGTTTTTTTTGCAAATATACATTCCTCGATGTCACCCAATTCATATAAGTCCAATATCATTATAATACGTTACTTGGTTCCAAAATTATACTAAATAATACGAGGGTCTGTAAATGCACATTTCCGCCGCAAAGTAGCGTCGAGTACCTGGTAGCTAATGTCCAGAATGGTTCGGAGTGCAAAGGGTTAAATTGTATTTCAAAACCCCTTCAACGGATACCCTTTGAAAGTATAATGAAAGCTTTCAATATTCTTCAAAACTGTACACAAATGCAAACATTGTTTTGACTACAATTTCACCGCCATCTCTAATTCCTGAGGTCTTATAAAGAACCCCTTACTGTTAATCCTGTCTGTATGTTCTTGCTGTGCAGTCACAGCTAAGAGTGTCTGTTTCATCATTACCATACCCTTTTCCAACACCATATCTGAATTTGGGTATCTGTGGAATAAGTTCCACTATCAGTGGGGATTGGAATAAAGTGTGCACCAAAATAATGTCTGGTATTGTTATGTACTCTTTTGGCACTGGGAGCTTTTTGTTTTTCACTGTTTCAATGTAGATTCTGGTAAGTTTGAAGGTATGTGTAGGGGCAGGATGGCCACAGAGCAGGTGATCCGGCACACTGGGTAAAGGAGAGTCTTGGAGCTCTCGGTGGCTTTCTCAGGCTTTTATTGAGCTGTTGCATGTAAAGCAGCAACCAGGGTCACAGCAGGCAGGGGTGCCAGGGGCCAGCAGGCCTCCAGACCCCCAGCAAGTTTCACTCTGGGCTTCTCTGGCTTCTTTCTCCCCTTCTCTCTCCTGCCCCTTTCTTGCTTCTGCTTCTCTTGGTGACTCTCTCTCAATATTCCTCCCATGGCCCACAGAAGTAAATAAGACAGTTTGCAACAGTGTAACAACTGCAGGTGTCCCATCAGGCAGGGCAATCCTAATGGTGGAAGGGCAGAAAAGCCTGAAAAACCATTTACCCTACAATACACCCCCTCAGGGTTTTCTGCCATATAATCTACTTATATCTCTCTATGCAATTTTCCCTTAACAAACACAAACACAGCAGCCATGGCCCACAAAAGAGAATATAACTGAATAATGAAACAATACAACAGAAAATTCCAGGCAGGGTACCAACCTAGTGGCAAAAGACAATTATTGCCACCAGCAGATGATCTACCACTTCTGCTGCCCAAGGCACTACTCATACATGGGGGGAAACACTCAGGCGTCTACCATCACACGCTGTGAGCTGTCAGGCTTCCTGGCCTTCTCTGGCTGTAGTCTAGTCCACAAGCCACACACAGTATCCACCCCCAGGATGCACTCACACTTGGATTGGCGATTCTATACTCTTTGGGGGTAATCATCCAGTTCTCAGAGTTTTCTGTCTGCAGTCACTCCAACACTCAGCTTTCATAGCCACCAATGTGACACGCCGACCCCTGCACTCAGGCCAACCCATTGCACAAGCATATGGGTCAGGGATCTATGGATACAAGCTCCACATGCGGCCTCTCTTGGGTCCCCTCTTTGGCTGTGGGCTCCACCACAAGCCATGTTCCCCATCCGTCCCCCAAGGATGGGTTCCTTAGCTCCTCACCCTTACTCAACAGTGAGCAGGGCATCACCCACAAGTGATTTTAAGAGACTTACTGGCCTTCTTTAGCATACTTAGGCTGCTTAAGAGCTGCTCAGGGCTTCCCAATCTCAGCACCAGCTTTTGCCTAAGTTGGCCTTTTTCCTCTGCCTAGCTGCTGGGTAGTACACAGGCTGCTTTTGAACACCGTGGCCCACTGACCACCCCCAGATTCCCATCTCCTGGGGTGTACAAACAATACCATCCTCCCCCAGGGTCCCCAAAACATTACCCTGCCAAAGTTCCTCCACCTTTCTGGTGGGATTGTCAGCCCAAGTCCATCAGTCTTTACCTGCATCAGCACTGGTGAGCTCCGAATCATGGTCCTTTCTTCCCCAACAATTCTGCTGCCTAAGGAGTTGTGGGCTGGTCCTCTCCGGCCTTCTCCTCCTCCAGGAGAGGTCTCATCCTGCAGCTCCCAGACCTTGTCCAACTCCTGTGCTCCTGTAGGTCTTTCCACAGCTCCTGGCCTCTGGTCACCACCTGTGCTGCTGTGGCATGTCCAGCGTTGTCACAGGCAAACACAGTCTGCTACTCTTCAGTCCCTCCTGAGGTCTTCAGAGGGCTCCATACCCGTTTGCATAGGATCATCCTGCCAACTATGCCAATTGTAGGGGCAGGATGGCCACTGAGCAGGTGATCCAGCAGACAGGGTAAAGGAGAGTCTTGGAGCTCTCGGTGGCTTTCTCAGGCTTTTATTGAGCTGTTACATGTAGAGCAACAACCAGGTACAAACAGGCATGGAAGCCAGGAGGCCAGGAGGCCTCCAGGCCCCTCGCAAGTCTTCACTCTGGGCTTCTCTGGCTTCTTTCTCCCCTTCTCTCTTCGGCCTCTCTCCTGCTTCTACTTCTCTTGGTGTCTCTCTCTCAGTACTCCTCCCATGGCCCACAGAATTTGCAACAGTGTAACAACTGCGGTGCCCCATCAAGCAGGGCAATCCTAATGGTGGGAGGGCAGAAAAGCATGAAAAACCATTTACCTTACAGTATGTCACAAATCCTGGTTGACTTCTTTTCTTTTCTTTTAGAATTAGGTATCAATTTTGACCACATCTGGCAAAAAACACTAACAGTATTGCATCCATTAAAAGTAGCAGATGGAAGCATCATGAATGAGACTGATTTGGCAGGACCAATGGTTTTTTGCCTTGCATTTGGAGCCACATTGTTACTGGTAAGATTTTAATTTCAAGTCACAGTGTGAAATTAAAGAACAGTCTTCAATGTTCTACCAAGAACCATTTTTGAGACTGAGCTTCTGATAACCTCCACATGGTATTGAGTTGCTTAAATTTATACCTCCATTAATAAAAGTCATGTGTAATGTCAGTCCCTCATCAGAATTCCTTTTTATTTGTCAGAGGTTGACAAAACTTTTTAGTCTATTTTTAGGTCTTTTTTTTATTATTATTTTTATTTTTATTTATTTTTTTTAATAGAGGCATGTTTTATTTATTTATTTATTTATTTGTTTTGTTTCTACAAGCACTGGGTACAGTCAGAAGCGTGGGAGGGTGAGAGAATTCAGCAGAGCCAGAGTGGGGAGCAGAGCAGGCAGAAGGACCAAAGTACACTGCTGAGGGGAGCAGCGGGCGGCAGGAGAGGTCTGCGCGCCATGTGGGACCCTCCTCCGGTGGCTGGGGAGCAGCCGGGGATCGAACCGGCGCTGCAGAGGCCGCGGGCAGCTTCACAACCCAGCGCTCAACCACTGCGCCACCGGGGAGGCCCTATTATTATTTTTAAATCTCTTGTCTCTAGGGTAGTGTTTTGTGATAATAGGATTGTTGGTTACTTTCCTATAATTTTAGCTATAATTCATAATAAAATGACATTGAAAAGGACACAGGTTTTAGTCTCCTTCTCCCACCTTCCTAAGAATGTTTAAGCATATTGAAAATGAAAATCTAAAATGAAAATTAAAATCTAAGGGCCTACCTGATGGCCTAAGTAAGGGTTAAGTTTCAGTGCTATCACGACTGCAGCCTGAGTTCCATTCCTGGCCAGGGATCTAACCCACATATGGCACAGCAGACCTCTCCTGTCTTGCCTGCTGTTCCCCACAGCACTATATTTCAGCAGATCCACCTATTCAACTCCCCATTATGTCTGGTGAATCTTCTCACCCCCCTGTACATCTGGCCTACATCCTAATCATTCTATGTAAAAATAAATAAAATCTTAAATAAATAAACCTAAAAGAAAATGCTAAGCTGAAAAGACTTTATTATTTTATTTTGTCTTAATGTCTCTGAATTGTAAGAGATGATTTTATATAATAGATGAAGATAGGATTTTTAGTCAAAAGAATTGTGTGTAAGCTCTTAGTCCTTAAGCAACTTATGTGATCTATCAACTTAAGCAATTTATGTAATCTATCAACTCTTGTCACTAGATGATAATCCTATGCTGCTCACCTAACAAGACTGTTCTGGAGATTAAGAAGGCAGGTTATATGAGAACACTTTAAGAAGTTTAAAGCACTGCACAAGTGTGAGGTTTTATTGTTGGTACATGAAAGAACTCACCATTGAACCCAGCTGAGATTTTTTACACCTCTTTGCTATTAACCAACTATTTTCAAATATCAAGTCTAACAAAAATCCCAAAATTTTCCCACTCAAAAGTAGAGGCATTTTTGTGTTTCAGTTTTATATATCAAAAATCTGACAAACTAAAGAAGTTTTTGAAGTCTTCTTTATAGACTGATTTTAGTGTTTAATGTAACCTGAATATAATGTTTATTCACATAACTTGACTAATTGGATTCTAATGCAGCTAAACTTTGCTGTCCTGTTTAGTGCTGTCTTTTATGAGAGCAGAATTGTTAAGGTTTATTTTAGTCAAAGAGCTATAAATCAACTGGTAGTTTGGAAAAATGATGAAAGAAAAAAATATCTTCCATTTTATTCCTCTAGCCTCGTTGTTAATCAGTTTTCTTTTCTCCTCCCCTGCCCACAGAACCCTGGCTTCTTGCTTATCCTGACCTCCTTTTTTTCCTTTCTCCTAGCTCCTCTAACACCCATATAAAGCAAAAGATAATAATTTCTGCTTTTAAAAAAGATTATGGCTACATCTGCCAATAGAATAAATTGCTTTGAGGCAATTTTGGTGGAATTAGATGTTTTCAAGTAATGCTAGCTATTATACAAATATTCTGAGTAATTTCCCATCTTGTGTCTGTAGTGTGTTTACTTAAAAATCAACAAGATTTCTTCTTAGAAATTTACTGTAGGTTATTGCCCCAAGTTTTTGTATCTTTTTGTTCATTTTTTATGCCAAACTCAAGGGTTAATTAGAAAAAGGAAAACCAAGTTTCTGTGCATTGGGAAGTAGATGCTTGAAATTTCTTCAGTAATATGTAAAAGCCAGTCTGCCCAGTGTTTCTCTCCATAAAGAATAAATAACTAGATTTTGATGCTCACATCTTCTAGATGTACCATTTTAGGTGAAATAAGGCCAAAAGTAACATTTTTTTTTTTCCCTTTAACTTGTAATCTTTTCTTTACCAATAGGCTGGCAAGATCCAGTTTGGTTATGTATATGGCATCAGTGCAATCGGATGTCTAGGAATGTTTTGTTTATTAAACTTAATGAGTATGACGGGTGTTTCATTTGGTTGTGTGGCCAGTGTCCTTGGATATTGTCTTCTTCCCATGATCCTGCTTTCCAGCTTTGCAGTGATATTTTCTTTGCAGTAAGTACTGATCTTTATTTTGATTATTCAACTTTGTTTAATAGCATTTACCTCACTGTCAGCTTGAGCTAAATCACTGATTTAGTAAACACTAGATAGTGTTGCTTGTGGGTGGGGACTGTGCTACATACATACTTTTTGATGCTGAACAATAGAACTAGGAATAAATTTTTACATCATTTATGCTATCATTTCTTTTACCAATGTTAAAGAATTTCACTAGTTTAAGTGTCAGTAAACAAACTGAACAGTGATGAATGTTAACCTATGTGTTGTGTGGAAAAGATATATTAAAATTATACTCTTGCTGATGTTTTTTAGATTATCTTGACGATGATGGGCATATGCTAAGTGAATAAACACATACTGTATTTGGCAGCTTTTTAATTGCACAAGAAGCTTATTTGTATTATGGCAAGAGACTATTACTAGCCTACCATATTCTCAGATGTACTTGTAAGCAACTTTTGTGTAACTTATAAATAATATTTTAGTTTAGTTTAAAAACTATAAATTGCTGCTGACATTTCTTCTGCGTGCCCAGTGTACAGATGTCTCTCAGTGGCTCAGGCTCCGCCTTGTAGCTAACTCTAGATACAACCAAGATTAGGCTTTGTTACATTTGCTTATTAGTTAAAACAGAGGTTTAGAAGAGTATATGTTGACTCTGGTACTAGAGATTTGTGCTCTTTTTTTGGATAAAAACTTCATTGTGCTCTTTTTTTGGATAAAATTTTTTCATATTTTTAGTATAGGAACTGCCTCTCTTTCATCAAGAATTTTTACAACCAGGGGCAATTTTGGTCCAGGGGACATTTGGCAATGCTGAGATTATTTTCTCTCAAATGTGGGTGGCAGGGGTGCTACTGCTGTCTTATGGGTAGAGGCCAGGATGCTGCAGAACTTTTTAACATTGTATAGTTAGTCTCCCACAGCAAGGGTATGTGTAGTCCAATGTGAGCAGTGCCAGAATGGAAAAATGTGCTAAAAAGAACAATCTGTAGTTATAAATGAGATTTTATCACATGAAATAATTCAGCATCATTGAATGTGTTGAGAAGTACATTTTAGCATTAAAAAAATCTTATTTCTGCACAAATAATTTGAATTTGTATTGCTTTTGTTTAGAATTGATTATTGTATTCTTACATAACTAGTCTCACCTACTACTTTTTTTTCCCTCCCCATTTTTCCTTGTTGATTACAGAGGAATGGTAGGAGTCATTCTCACTGCTGGAATTATTGGATGGTGTAGTTTTTCTGCTTCCAAAATTTTTATTTCTGCACTAGCCATGGAAGGACAGCAACTTCTAGTAGCATATCCTTGTGCTTTGTTATATGGGGTCTTTGCCCTAATTTCCGTCTTTTGAACTGAATTTATCTGGGATATGGACATCGTTGGGCCAAACATACGAAAAGGACTTTGAACATTTAAATCGGACCAGCAAACTGCTATGGCAAAATTCTCTTGCAGTTCTAATGTTTGACTGTTGGAGCAATGGAAGTAAATGTGCATCTTTTGTTCATTTTTATAGAACTTTTGAATAATACTGCTTATTGGATTTATCTGCAGTGTGACTAGCTTTAAGTGTTTGTGTGTGTACAAATAAGTGCTATCTCTTTCCTGTTCCTGTAATCTTTGAAAAACAACTTTTTCCTTACAAATTATATTGTAATGTTTTTGATAGATTTTTATCAACTGTGGGAAACAAACCTCAGAGCTGATAATCTTTCTTAAATAAAAACAATCCAGTCATAGTAAAGAGGACACAAACCTTACTGCAGAAATATTTTTCCAAAGAATTAGGAAAGAAAAATTGCCTGTATTCTCAAGTCAGATACACTTGAAGCAAAATTAATAATAACAAAAAAAATCCCATGGAGTTTTATGTTTAAATTATAGCATTTTTGCTAAAATTTGGCAATAAAGTTCACAGTCTACCTTAATGTAGACAGGAAGATGTGGACCCTTGTGTAGATAATAGCAGTAATTAAACCATAATGACCTACATTGGCCATATTTATGCTCAGAGTTGACTCTCCATATTTCCCAGGAAATAAATTGCTAACCTTTTTTGAAAAAAATATTTAAAATGTCACACTTTCAGTATTGCAGTTATCAATGTAATGTACATTTGATGCTTAGTAATTAAAAATTTCCCAATTAAACTGTGTTGTTGAGTTTACTATTGCTAAATGACTGTTGTGTCCCTTTTTTATCTAACTGAAATAACATTGCATTATAGCATTCTGTGAGTTTGAGGTATGTGTCATTAAAAATCACTATGTTACATATAGTACATTAAGTTCATCACTAAAAGTCCAATTCTATCATTTACTATACAGTTGACCTCTTTTACTGGATTTACTCAGCCGTCTTCTCTCTTTCCTTTTGGTAACCACTGGTTAGTCTTGACAGTTTTTTTGTTTTATTTCGTTCACTTGTTTGTTTGGTTACTCAATATATCACATATGAGTGAAATCATACAGTATTGTCTGTCTTTATCTGACTTCTTTTCACTAAAGCATAATATCCTCTAGGTTCCACCCATATTGTTTTTTGGGGTGTTTTTTTTTTTTAGATTTTTGTTTTTTTAATACAAGAGCTGGGGCACAGGCCAGAAGCGCGGGAGGGTGAGAGGATTCACCAGAGACAGAGCGGAAAGCAGAACAGGCAGACGACCGAAATACACTGCTGAGGGGAGCAGCGGGCGTCAGGAGAGGTCTGCTGTGCCATGTGGGAATCTCCCTGGCCAGCCAGGAATCGAACCCACGCTGCAGAGGCAGCGGACAGCTTCACAGCACTACGCTCAACCTGCTGCGCCACCAGGGAGGCCCTCCATTGTTGCAAATAGCAAGGTTTCAACTTTTTTTAATAGCTAAGTGGTATTCCATTGTATATAAATACACCACAACTAGATTGAATCATCTGTTCATGGGCATTTAAGATCTATTAGAAGTAACATTGCAGTAAGCATTGGGGTACATATATCTCTGAATTATTTCTGTTTTTTGGGTTTTTGTTTTTTTTTTTTTTTTTTGGTAAATATCCAGAAGTGGGATAAATAATTCATATGGAATTTCTTTTTTTTTTTTTAATTTTTGGCGGAATCTCCATACTTCTTTCCATAATGTCTATACCAGTTTATTTTCTTAGCACATTGTACAAGGGTTTCCTTATCCACATTCTCTGCAACACTTGTTGCTTGTCTTTTGGATAATAGTCATTCTCGTAGCCATGTGTTGAGGTTGTTTTGATTTGCATTTCCGTTATCAGAGGTGATGAGCATCTCTGTCTGCTGGCCATCTATATATCTTTAGAAAAGTGTCTATTCAGATCCTCTGCCCATTTTTAGTCAGGTTATTTCGTTTTTTATGAGTTTATGTATCATAAGTACAAAAACCCTTATTAGACATAAGGTGTGCAAATGCCTTTTCCCATGCAGTAGGATATCTTCATTTTGATGATATTCTTTGCCTGAGTAAAATCTTTTAGATTTCTTTAGGATTCAATTTTGACTTGTATTTCCAATTTCTCCTGAGCTTTAAGAATAGTACCAATCTAATGTAGAATGAGAAAAGAAAAAAAAAAAAGATTACATGAAAAGCAGTTTACATTGGGTTATATAATTTCTTGTATTACTTTTATTTGCTTTATATTGTCATGCTTTCTTTCCAGAAACTTCATAAGAAGATACTGTATATTGTATGTTGATGATTATTTTGTTCTGGAGTAACTACCTCTGATTCTAGACAAAACTCAGTTAAAATTATGAGAAAGGTGCTATGTGAAAAAATGTCTTTTTAAAAAGAGACTTTCAGACTGAATAAAAAATGCTAAGCTGATAGTGTTTCTTAGAGTTAGTTTTATAGTATACTATATATATACTATAAATACTCGAGCAAAATTTCCTAAATGTATCAATTTTTTTTTTCTTACTGCCTTACCCCTCCCACCCTCTTCCAGGTAATTTTAATTTAAATGAATGGCATAGAAATTTTTGTCGTCTTTTATTTAACTCTAAAATGATTAGATGCAAAGCTTTATATTTAAGTGTTACCTGTCAAAACAACTATACAGGGAAGTTGCATTTGATGCAAGAATTTAGATTCTTTGGTTACATGAGTCATGTATAACCAAAATATCCTTTATAAAACTCTCATATCTAAAACAGTATAAGTAGCCTAATTTATGCATACTATAAAAACTGATACATTGTCTCAAAAAATACTACTTCTTAACTTTTTCTCAAGCATTGATTTCTGTTTCTTCAGTTAAGTGCCAGGTAGAGCATCCCGCTCGCTTTTAGGTCCCATTTTGTACCAAAAACATACATGTATCCTCATACTAGAGACATTGTCAGCATAAAACCTCATTCAGTGTAATTGAGTAACAAACTGAGGGGAGTTGGCAGGTCCACCCATTCATGCTCATGTAATTTATTTAAGTATGTCTGTATGCCAAGGCCATGAGGTTTATTTTACATAGGCTGTAAATGTATAGTTTATGACTTTGCTGTAATGCCATGTTTACCTATGGGTGTTCTCAAGAGCTATATAATTAGGCTTGTAGAAACAGGCATTCTTTGTCTAGACACAGTTGTGTAGATAATGCCAAATTCTATAAATCTTAAAATACTCTCCTCATACTGGTTATACCATCAAAAAGAATTCTAAAAAATGTGTCTAATGGTATGATTTGGGGTAGAACTTAAGTACTGTGCATTTGACATTTTGCAAGTATGTATTTTTAACCTTAAAAGGCATTGTTCAAATCAAATATACTCTAAGGCTAAGTAAGGGCAATTGTCTCTAAAATCAAAATTATGCAATTATATTTGCAATACTCATTACCTATAAAAAAGGAGTCTGTGAAATCATGTACTTTTGACATATAGAGGATTTAGAACTGTGGACAAAAAAAAGGAACTATAGAAACTAGAATCCTATAGGATACTCTGACCTAGTCATAGAGAACTGTGGGAAGCTGAGGTCACACTTGGAGATCTGCCTATTGTCATATGAAGCAGATCTAAATTGTTTAACTTGCCCTATGGAGAAAAAAAAAGTGACAAGCATTTAGACTTTCATAAAGTATCGTGGAACGTTCTACAACAAATAAAGTCTGGTACGAATCACAGGGTGATTATTACTCAGCAAACAGTAGCACTGAGTTTCCTTCAAAAAACTAGCTACAGCATACTTCCTACCTAAATAATGCTCCAAGTTAAATCAATCCTCACAAACTATCCACTTGTTCATTTTGTGATGTTATGTCAAATTCTATTTATGGGCTACCAAATAATCTCTTTTTTTATAAATTCCAATTTATTTGGACATGAGAGCTTAAATTATTTCTCAAGCAATTTATTTTTATTATATACTTCAAAATATGAACTTCAAGAATGAAGCATTTAGAATCAGGCAAAAACATAAGTATCTTTTTAAAGACCTGGTAGTTAATGAATTTCTGTTTTCTTGTGACTATATATATATATATATATATATATATATATATATATATATAGGGGCTGGGAAAAGGAGTGGCAATGGCGAGATTTATTGGAAATGAGCAAGAATTGGTTCATATGCTTTAATGAATAGAGAAAAGTCATCTGTCATTAGCTTGTCAATCACAGTGTTTGCTTTCAAACACCCTGAATAAAGTCTACCTTCTCCACATTGCAGTGTAAGCTATTATTAGCTTGTCACAAATGACAAAATAATCGATTTTTAATTACTGCCACCATCCAAATTATTATTAGAGTTTGAATTTTAGTACACTATGTTACTTTTGTTCATTAATAATTAAATACCCTGGGCAATTGGTAAAAAATGAACTTTCCTGGAGGCCACAGAGAACTGTGTCAAAAGTATTCTATATTATTAACAAATGTATATCTCAGAATAGTGACCACAAAACCTGAAGAACAAATCCGATCGTGTGCAGTTCTGATTTTTGCATCACAGATGGGAATATTTCTCCCACCCTTGCGCACAAAGTTCCTACTTTAGTTAATGAAGAACATTATCTGCTGATGGAGCACAGTGTCCTGTGTTTGTGCAAATAAATTAAAATGATTACATACTCAAATGAGGACTAATTAAATACAGAGCTGTCTTCCTAATTTAAAAGCACAAATACTTTCTTGAGCACATTAGGTACTAAAAATCGGATATTACATTTTTTTGTGATCTTAACTAATTAAGCTTACCTTGCATATATAAATTTGGTTTATTTCTGAAAGTACCGCTAACTTTGTTGATAGCTTGCAGAGTGATTAATTATGCATTAAGGTGTTTTAAATATTTTTTCAACACAGGCACAAAAAGCATAAGGAAAAATGAGAAAACAAAGTACTCATTAAAAACATTTAAGATGCTTGTAAATAATACTTTTTTTCATCCTACTTGACAAACTCTGATTGTCTAAATGTAGAGAAAGAGATAGTTGTTTTTCCCCAGTTAAAATATAGTTCAAAAGAATATTTTTGTAAAATTAACACATTTAGTTTGCACTGTTGGGATCTTTGATAATTTATTGAAGGACTTGGTAAGAGTGTTCTTTATGCAGTCGATAATCCCAAAAGCCTGATTTATGTTTTATTTTTTAAAATGGAAAGATGAGCAGGTATGAACTTCTTGTGTGAAGATGATGATGGCACCAATGTATAAATCCTTCAACTAACACTTAAAATGGGTGGATTTTATGATATGTAAATAATATGTCAATTAAAAAAAAGTATGGAAGGAGAAAAAGCAAACTCCTAGAACTTCTGTGTTTATAGAGTTCAAAAGAAAGGATTTAGGATAGATTTTTAACAGAGAAAAATATAATAGTACTGCTCAGATAAATGCAAACTAGGAAAGTGAAATTGCCCTCCAGTTTCACTCTGCATGTAACTTCTTTCAATGAGATTGGTGGGCACTTTATCAGACTATGTACACAGGAACTCTGCCCCTTCTTCCTCCCCTCACTGACTTACATACATACATGAATATACACGCCTATACCTCTTTAATTTTTATTGAGATAAAATTAATAAAACAAAAGTCATTTAAACAATTTTAAAGGGTTCAGTGGTTCGAGTCTATTCACAATATTGTACAACTATCATTCATTACCTAATTTCAGAGTATTTCTATCACCCCAGAAAGAAGCCCAAAACCTTTCAATTTACCATCTTGTCCTAGCGCCATACTTCAGTACCCAATGATCTGTTTTCTATCTGTGGATTTGTTTGTTCTGGGCATTTCATATAAAGAGAGGCATACCAAATGCACCCTTTTGTTTGTGGCTTTTTTCCCTTACAATCATGTTTTCAAGTCATATTTAACTTAGCAGTCTATTATGGGCATCATTATATATGATTTGCTTCTTTGTTTGCAATAGCAGGCTATCATATATGAGCAGACTTCAGCAGTCTCCCATTATTGAACAATTTGGATATTCGTAGTTTTTAAAAATTATTAACAGTCCGAAATTGGTATTCGAGTGCCACAATTGCTTTTAATAGTGTTCTGGTCAATGATTGTTATTTAGACTCATGTTAAGTTCTGAAATTTTCAATAATTTTATTTTCTGTTAATGGTGAGTAGTTTTCTGTGATTTGTTGAAACATCCATGTTTATACAAAACATTGCTTTTGGTTCTCAATTATCTTAGTGTTTTTATAATACTTTTAAGCAATAAAATGTGAACACTGCTTTAAAAGTATTATGTCACACCCACCCCTCAAATTATTCCTACGTTAAAAGAGAATACTTCATTCAAACTGAGCGTGATTTTTATTTTCACTTTGCTGATTCTAATAGTGTCATTTTTAGGTTACTGTTGTTGGTTGTGTAGCTTTCTAAAAAATTCCGAAATGTGCTCTTTTTTTTTTTTTAAGATTTATTTTAATTTTTATTTATACAAGGACTGGGTACAGTCAAAAGTGCGGGAGGGTGAGAGGATTCACCAGAGCCAGAGCGGGGAACAGAGCAGGCAGAAGGACCGAAGTACACTGCTGAGGGGAGCAGCGGGCGGCTGGAGAGGTCTGCGCGCCATGTGGGACCCTCCTCCGGGGCCAGGGAGCAGCCAGGGATCGAACAGGCACTGCAGAGGCTGCAGGCAGCTTCACAACCCAGCACTCAACCGCAGCGCCACCGGGGAGGCCCATGTGCTCATTTTTTTAATTTCTCATTGTATCAAAAAAAATCCATTAAATTTAGTCATTTCAGCACATCCCTAACATTTAACTGAATTGTGCTTGAATTGTATCAATACTCAGTGCTAGAGATAAGATAAAATGTATGGTATGTTCTAATAATGTCTACTCTAGGCCTTGTTACCCAATTTGTTGCTATTTAAATTTTAATTCATTGCACTAGTAGTTAAGAAGACTAACATCAGCATCTCAAATTCAGACATCTGCAGAAATCAGTTCAATATAAAAATTTTTATCGAACTTTAAGAGTTGAATTTCTTAAAATGGTTTAAAATGTTTTCCTCATGTTTTTTTGTTTGTTTGGATGGGGTTGTTTGTTTTGAGAGCATCTGTTGTTTGCTCTGGCTTTCTATTTATAGTTTTCTATGGCTTAAGTACATGGTCCTGGTTTTTTAATGCACTTTTTATAAAATGCTATTTCAGTACTGGTTGTGTAGGTGGTGCATTTTAATCAGTACATGAGTGGCCCTACTGAACTACCTCCCCTAGCTTGGTGCCAACTTAGGTACCCCATACTTGTTTATGTCTATCCCAAGGTCATGCTAAAGCCAGGCTAATTTTTTACCATCTCTTGAGACCATTCTGTTCTAAATCTAGTCTATATCACAATCTTCCTGATGGAATAATATGGTTTTGGCTTTTTCTATAAAGGATTTAATCATTTCTATGATTTTATTCATGGCTAGTTAATAAAGGATTAAACTGCATCTCCAGTGAGGTGAATGATGTCTAACATGGCTATGTCTCATCATCTACCTTGAACCCAAGTTAAATTACTATTCAATACACGAGTCCCATTGATTTTCTGGTTTTATTCATATTATAAAATTAAGAGAGAATCATTTATGAACAAATCATGAAAACTCTGTCTTAGCCAGGACCCATTAGAAGCAGAATGGGAATTGAGTTGAGAGAAAGTCAAGTCTGGCTTTCAGATGACAGAGGTGAATCAGGGCCTCAAGAGAATCAACTGAGGAAAGGTTGGAAGATAGGAATGTGCAATGTTAAGGAATTTGTTGTAATACTTAAACTATGTTATATAAACATTGTAATTTTTTTAGTGCATCAAAATAAAGCCTATTTACATGGTATAAAAGCAGTAAGTACTAAAAATAAAGTAAATCAAACAGAAGGAAATTATTTTAATTCTTTATATCAATTTTATAAAGAAATTCAATTCTAAAGTTGCCTTTAAGTAGATGATTCTTGCTAATATTAACATGCTTGCAAAACCTCTCAGAAATCCATTTTGGGGTGCCCTGGTGGCACAAGGGGTTAAGTCTCAGTACTATGAAGCTATCAGCAGGGTGCTAATCCACATGGTACAGCAGAACTCTCCTGTCTCTCCTGCTGCTCCCCTCAGCAGTATATTTCAGTCAATCCACCTGTTGTGTTCCCCACTCTGTCTCTGGTGAATCCTCTCATCCCCGGTACCTCTGGCTTGTAGTCCAGTTCTTGTGTGCAAAAACAAATAAATCTTAAAAAAAAAAAATCCATTTCAGCCCAATGATTGGAAATGTTTCTTAGCCAGTTATTTTAATTACTCATGCTGCAATTAGAGTGTGGGTTTTATTCTCCTTTTACTCACTCTAATATAGAAATGCATTTGTAGCATCATTGTACATATCAAGTTTTGTGTTAGTTCTTTAATAAAAGAGTAAATGGACCAAATATGCCATCTGTAAGTGATGAGGACATATATTGAATATCTTTTTGCAATGGCTAGGAAACGAATAAGGCTTTGCATGAGGTTTTTCTGGTTCAGTGAAAATTTTTCCGACTCTTACTCAGTGAGCTTCTCCGTACTTGAATGCAGTTCCAATTCATTAGGTGCCTACTCAGAACAAGTTCAACTTTTGACTTCCTCTCTAGAAACTGAATATTCTCTGCCTTAATGCTTTTCCTCACGAGTTTTCTTTTTTCTGATTGCCCTTAGACTCTTGAGTTAATCCCTTCCAAATTCTTTAGCTCCTTTGTTTGATTGTGTACCCCAGAAACATGCATGTTTCTCATATCTGATGACAAGCATAAACAGTAACCGCAGATTTACTTCTATTTGAGTGGCAAAGAATGACACTTTCTTACATGCTTTTGAACCTAGACTAGAAAATACATAACTTAGCTCTAGCTATGCAATAATTTGGTGAGACCTTGATTAAGTCATTTTTTTTAGTCTTTTTCTATCAAGTGAAGTTATGTTCTTAAAGCATTTCAATTCTGAAACACATGTAACTTGTAAGTTTAACATATATTATGTATATATTTCATGTTAGAGATAAGTTTTCTATATAATGTGTAATTTATATATTTATCACTAACATATAATTATATCTAAATATATATTTATATACTTTCCTTCTGCTACTTCAAGACTTCCAGTAACCTTTAAATCATGGCTGGTAGCTGCAGCTAGCAAAATCAGATCCCAAGTTATGTTACCATTTTAAGTGAAATATTTTAATACAGAAATCAGCAACTATATACATGTTTTCTTTTTAATTATAAATATTATAAATGGAATTTTTTCAAAAATATATAGTTCTAAAGTGTATTTGGTCAAAGGCAATAGTTAAATTTATTCAATTTTTTCTCATGTTTGCTCTCCTTCTATTTTTCTCTCTTTTTATCTCCATCACCTTTTTTGTGCATTATGTTGTCATAGAGCTGCTCAAAATAGAATAAAGCAATACATGAGAGTAAATCCCAGGAAAATAAAGGTGCCCTTAGTAACCAAATACTGTGGGACTCTAAAAGCCTATGTGAATACCTTTAATGAATGAATAGCTTTTAGTTTCTTGGCATCTAATCAATGCTCAGGTGTTTACTGAGTAACTACTATGGTGATAGGTTCTGTGAGAAAATACAGATGAAAACACCTACCTTTGCCTTCAAGGAGCTCACAAATGAGTGAAATTCTGCCAATCAAAGAAAATTTGGGAGGGTAAAGAAAAGGGCTAAGTAAACTCACCCAGGGCAGAGATAATGACATCACAGCTTTGTCAACTTACAGCCTTTGCTGAGAAAGATGGAAATTAATCAACGATCCAATTCCCCATTGAATTAAGCATTTGATTAGGCATTAAATCTGATTAACTTCAACTTTAGGATAAAACATATTGACAAAAGTATACTAACTATTTGTGAACTTGACTTCAAATGTGCATTTAAATTGCATTGCGTCAACATCACTGATCATCACTTGGACAAATCTTTACTAACAATTGTGAATGGTTACTTGGGACCTAATTTGTATTGTATCTAAACAGTGGTCTTAAAAACAGTTTTCTTTCTTTGTTTTGCTGAGTAAAAGACTCTACTTTAAAATAACAATAATACAGACTTTTTCTCTTTTGTACCATTGGTATATTTTCTTTTGTTTATTTAATTTATTACTATCTAGATCTGGGCACATCTATGCTAGTTAGACATGACTCTCAACCCTGGCTTTCATTCTCTGTGACTCACTCAAAATCACATCATGTTTGCATCTCATTGTAAACATTTTAAAAAATGTGCCCACCATGTGCATATTAATTGACATATCCTTGATGAGATTTATCCAATTTGACTCAAGTAAATCAAGAGTCTGGTTACTCAGCTTGATATGCACATCTGAAAATAAATATGATGAGATCCACTATTTGGATTTTTTTTTTTTGTTTTGTGGAGGTTAATACAGTTGAAGAATAACATGAATGGTTAAAAGTCCCAAAGCATAATTTGAAGGAATGTCAACAAGCCTATATTTATTGTAATTGTGCTTGGGCAATATCTCATTTCCACTTAGCCTCAGAGATAAAAATAGTTCTAATTTGTTTTCTTTGTACACTTACTGGATTAATTACAGTAGAACAAGCCAAGTGATATTATTACAGCAGTTGGCAAAACTTGACACAAACACGATAATTAAAATGATTGCTTTTTAATTTCTCCCCTTTTCAGTAGTTTAATGAGCTGCATCGTACAGTGTTTTATAAGCCTTAAAGAATTTGATTTGAGAATTTCTGGACTTTTGTCAGTGTGTTTTCATTGTTGACAATAGATTTTAGTGTTGTTCAGTGTTGCTGGGAGTTTCCATCAGAAAGGAAACACCTGCGTTTTGCTTTTCCATGTGATATGTGCTTAGTAAAAAAGTGTATTGTTTCCATCATACTTGGATCACCATGGAATAATCACGTGTTTCCATTAACCTATCCAGATTAATGCTGGTAACACACAGAGGCACACACACATCTCTGATGGAGAAACTGTTTCCCTTGCCATAAGTAAAAGTCAATAGATTTATTTCCAACTTCTCCAACAAGCTATCCCATGCTTCAGTCATTATCCAACACAGTTGTACTCAGCTGCTCCGCCATCCTATCAGTCTCTTATTTCTCATGTCTTATTATATCCGGAAAAATACTATGTTTGTTATTATGCAAGTGGAAGGCCACTGAGAAGCAAGGAAGTGAAAAAATGGTTGTTGCCAAAGGTATAGTCATTTCATCCTAAAAAATTGCCTGAGCCACTCTTGGACTTTCCATTATGTTCCGTCATGGTTTGCCAATTAACTTTTCCCAGTTCTCAGGGGTTACTGATCTGGACAGCATCCTTTGGTTCCCCTCCCACTGATTCCCAGCAAAGCTGTTATAAATGCATGTACTTCCTTTTTGATTTTCCTTCAGTGGCTGGATTGCTCTGTGAGAATTTGATGCACAGGTTTAAACAACCTCTTTACAAAGTGGAGACAAAGGAAAAATAGAAGGGGAAGTACAATGGATGAGCATGAGAGCAAACTTGAACTGCAAACTTTTTAATTGAAGTACCTAGATTTCTGTTGCTTTGTAGAATTTCAGAACATAGCCCAACTGAGAGATGGGAATATTTTATTCCCTCTGTGTAGCTCAGAACGATTTTCAGTTTCATATCTGTGAACAAACTTCTGTAGTCTACACTTAAAATATCAAGTAATTTCACCTGGCCTTTGGTTAGAAGAGTCCAACAGGCAATTGGAAAAGCTTATTATCTGCACATTTCACCAGTGTTTTTACACTTTTTAAAGTAATGACCATACCTCAGATCTCAATTCTGAACCCTCGGTTTTCTATCTTTTTATCCTGCCATCCAAAGCAGTTCATTTCTCTCATACATTCTACTGATGCCTCCGTGTTAGAGATATCCAAATCCTTATCTCAAACATTAAACTATCACCCTGGCCCATATATCTATCATGAATGGCCATGGCAATTATCATAGCAGTTGCTCCTTAATTGTTACATCACTTCCCTAACCATACTAAGTAAAAATTTGATAATATTTTTCTAATATATATTTAATTGAATGTAACCATTTTTTATACATTATAATCTAAAAACTTTAAAAGTCTTCATGTCAGGCATAATAGGATACATAGCAGCATTTTCAATCACTAGGAAATGAACACCATCTTACCTTCATCTGCCAACCACATTTCATGCAAACACAGCAGTGAATCAAATTCCTTGGAGGTGAGGGACAGGGACTTAGAATCTCTTACTGCCAGAACCGAATCTTTCAAAGTTAATACAAACAATACAAAAGTACATAAAGCATATATTGAAAGTCCCTCATATAACCCCCAACACACAGATTCTAGGAGTGACCTAATGTGAAAAGAGCATATTGCAGATATTTTCACTAAAACTTTTCAGTTTTGTCATTTCCATGTTTCTCCTTTCTCAAAACCTTCCATAACAAAACTAGAAATGGAAAGTCAATATTGATGACTCATTTTATCTCAAATTTCTGCTTTTAGTAACAGTCCCGAAAGTATAAGAAAAGGTTGAAGTTGGAAGGAGGGGTCAGCTGGACACCATCACTCACTCTGAAGCCAGGCCAATGGTTCAATTCATCATATACACCATTTGCAGAATTCTGTTTTACCAGCAAGGATGCTATTTGACCACTAGATGGTTCTGTAACCTATCTGATGCAATTTCCACTGGTGGCTGAAGTAAAGAACAGAAAATTTTAGGGTAACATTGCTGTCCTCACAACTTTCCCATTTGTTCCTATCTTAATTCTCACCCACCCTTCTACAATCAGATAGAATTTGCTCAAGAAGTCAATAAGCAGGATCCCCCCCAAGCTTGCTGCTGCTATGTGTTCCTGTTGGGAAAGAGAAGAAGGCCATTTCTTCCACCCGGCCAGACTCAGGCTATAGCTGCCGCCTGTTTCCTAACTATGAAGGCCAAAGGGAACTGTCCCTGCACGTTGTCCTAGTTGTCACAGACTAGAAATCGCTCATGTTTCACTTTTGACTTCAATTCTACTGCTTTTATTCATCCCTCACATATTTACAGTGTCTATAATATTCAGGGAAAATTCCTGGGTTCAAAATATAAAGCCTGGGGTATCTGGTCTTTGAGAGTTCAATAGCCACATAGGAGCAACAACCAAGTTGATACCCCTAAAATTCATCTTCCCTTTCCTGGACCTCAGTTTCCCTCTGAGGAGCACTTTCCCTCCTCCCCTCAGTCTAGAAGTATCAGGGGTCTGATCCCACCTTTGACCTTCTGGTGGACATGTAGCTCTGTCCTGGCCTGCACATTGCATCTCTGCTTATACTGATTGGTTGAGTATTCAATGAGGTGTAACCTGGGATAATTTGCTGGGATTATTGAGAAACAAGCTTTTACTTCTTCTGTGTTGGTCTTGAATTTGCAAGTCCATGAGCTTGAATCTCTTGGCAGCCAACTTGACATCACTGGAAGTCTCAGAATGAAGCTAGTGTGGAAGAAAGCAGAGCCAAGAGGTAGAAGTGGTTGGGACCTGATAATGTAATTTGGGCCCTTAAATCAAACATGTCTGAAGCTAGATCTACTCCTGAGGTGTCATATTTCCTGTTAACTTGATCTTATTTGAATCAGACATTTTGCCACTCACATCAGATTAAATAATCTATGATATGTAATAATAAAAAAAGACTATTGCAACATAGTGTAATAGATAAGTGATAGGATAGTGGTTACTATAAGCTGTTATTGCAATAAGCAGAGATATCTAACTGAGGGGAGGATGGCTTCCTGAAGTATATTAATTTAATTTAAAAACCTAAGTATAAAGCATGTATTAGCTTACTAAAGCTGCAACAAATGTATTTTTTTTTTGTTTTTTTTAAAGATTTATTTATTTATGCATACAAGAACTGGGGTACAGGCCAGAAGTGTAGGGGGTGAGAGGATTCACCAGAGACAGAGTGGGGAGAAGAACAGGCAGACTGACTGAAGTACATTGCTGAGGGGAGCAGTGGGTGAGTCAGGGGAGGTCTGCTGTGCCATGTGGGTAGCTCCCTGGTGGGAGATTGAATAGGTTGCGTTTTAACCCCTCGCGCCACCAGGGAGGCCGAACAAATTTATTTGTTATTTTTCTCATAGCTTGGAGGTTAGAAGTCTGAGATCATGGTAATGGCAGGGTTGGCTTCTTCTGAGGTCTCTCTCCTTGCTTTGTTGACTGTCTTTTCTCTGTGTCTTCACATAGTCTCCCCTCTGTACCTATCTATGCCCAGATCCTTCTTCCTATAAGGATAACAGTCATGATGGATTAGAGGTCAACTTAATGACTTCATTAGTTAATTATATATTCAAAGACCCTATCAAATACAGACACATTCTGATGTGCTAGGAGTTAGGACTTCAGCATATAACTTTGGAGGGGAACATGATTCAACCCTAAACATGCATTGAATTTGGATGAAAACCAAAAATGGATTATTACTCTCAGCGTGCACACAATCTGCATAGAAGTGACAAAAATAACCATAATATATATATATATAAAATGAAACATGCATTTATCACATTGCTAGAAGTTGTTACTTTCTCATGTCAGATAAACAATATTATTCCTGTGCGAGATCACTACTAAGAATATAATGTTAATGTAGGTATTATAAACAACTAAGTTTTGACAAAGTCACTTTCAGATAGGGTGGTATTTGGTGATTAAAAACCCCTTTAAACACAGAGAATTTTAGTAGAGAAAGTCAAGGTAGACGTGGGGGCCCTGGAAGTGTGGTATTTTTACCAAAATCACCCAAATAGGCTAACAACAGATTTTTATCTCTACCTTATAAAGCTATTCGCTATACAAATATCCTTCAAAAGATAGTCTGAAACAGTGGGGCAGTGGGGGCTGTGCTCACAAGACATGCAGAAACACAAAAAGCCCACAAAACCTTGTCTTCCCATAATCATAAGGAGCTTTATCAAACAAGTTTCCTGCTGTTTTTGTGCCAATCAAGTCCTGAGACATCTATATGTGAAAAGGATGTTTCTTTGAATCTTAGATTTAGACTCTGGGTTTTTTGTTGTGTTTTTTTTTTTAACTTCTATTCTTTTGTGGTTTTCAGAAAGCATCTAATTACCCATTCTGCAACTCTCTCCCTCATCAGTAAATGCATATTTTTGTGTGTGTCAACTCAACTATCATTACATCTTTAAGTTTCAGTTACTCATTACATCTTTCTTCAAAGTTCTCTAAAATACAGTAATTGAGTTTTTCATGGGTCAGCAAACTCTGACCAATGGGCCATTACATTTTAAAGGAATTGTTTAAAAAAAAAAAGAACATGTATAACACCCATATGTGGTCTGTAAAACCTTAAGTATTTACAAGCTGTTCCTTCACCGAAAATGTTTGTCCACTCATGTTCTAAACTTTTGGAAATGCTCCAATAATTGAGCAATATTCTCTTCCCTTCTCTCCATTCTTTGCTGTTCAGGTAAAATCACCGAAGGCTTAGCACTAGCACTAATGTAGTTATTATATTCAGGCAAAAACTTTTTGACCATGCTACATTATTTATTGCACTTTATTTCTATCATAGTAAATTGTTTTGTTTTTTTCTTTTCTCCCTTGCATATCTGAATTACCATCACTTGCTCTGTGCATCAAATGCACCCACCCAATATAGCGACAAGCACTTTATGTACATGTTCTTACTTGATTCCTTCCCCTTTCAGGGAGTTACTGCTGTCTCCATCATATGCATAAAAAACTAAGGTGCAGGTTGGTTAATAATCTATCCAAGGTCATGCAGCTTCTAAGTGCCAAATTGGTAAACATGTTTATTGTTTTTGTCTATATGTGGCATCTGCCTTCTAAGGAGTAGATAACTATTATGAGAGAAGCCTCTGTCACTTCCAAGAGAGTGGGGATGCACTGAGAAGACACAGGACAAAGGAGAAGGACACTTTATTAACCATCTTCTATGTGTCAGGACTTTCATTAAGCATTTTTTAAAAAAAAGACCAAAAACAGTCACTTTATTTAATTCCCAATAGCAAAGATAAAAAGGCTTTATATATACATCTTTCTATATGAAAAAGATAGAACTCAAAGAGCTTAGGAAGCTTACCCTACTAGAGCTGAATTTGAAAGCATATTTGTCTGAGTCAAAATTAGTCTGTGAAATGTCTGCCATATTATTTGGAGGAGCTGCTGCCCAGGGGCCAGTAGGCACTACCATGTGCTGTATGTTTAATATTGTAGATTGGATTAAACAAATGTTTATGAAACACTCACTGAGGGACAAGTAAGATGCTGGGCACTGGTGATACAGAACAAAAATAGACCCCAACTGCTTCCTGTCTGAAAATTCTTGGTTAAGGGTAAGACATATGATTTGGGAGAGAAACTAGTTGAACAGTTTTCCTATATTGTGATTGCACTAAAACACAGAATTTCCCACCTGACCTTGGGAAATTATTTAATTTCTCAGGGTGGTTCATTTTTCTTTAGAAGCCACCATATTCTACAAGTATTTTCTTTAGAAAAAATTTGTATGGCTATAAATATGTATATAGATTTAATTTAGTCACATCATCTGGTAGATGTGTATAAATTCAGTCTCAAATAGTTGACAAATACTTTATTGTGACTACATACCAGACACTGTTCCAGAGGAAATATCAGTAACTAATGAAAATTAAAAGGTGTTTTCATCACCTCTGCTATGATTCCCTCAAAGTTATTACTCTACTGTAGTCATGAGAAAACATCAAACAAACAGAAATCAAGGGACATCCTATAATATAATTGATCAGTATTCTCATAAGTATCAAGGTCATGAAAAACAAGAAAGGACAAAGAAACTGTCACAAATGGGGAAGACTGAGAAGATGTGATCTCTGATATCCTGTGTGGATACCCAAGCAGAAAAAATATATTAATAGAAAAACCAAAGAAATCTAAATAAAGTCTACAAAAGTAAATAGTATTGTGTCCATGCTAATTCCTTGGTCTCAATAACTACCCCAAGGTTATGTAAGATGTTGACAGTAGGATAAAGTTTGTGAACATTTGCTATGATTTTTGATTTGCTATAAATCAGATGATTCAAGTAACCAATGCCACTTTGCTATATTGATTGTGAACCCCAAGTCATTCCCAGAATAAAGTTCAGGTCCAAAACTTGAGTAAGCTTATTTATGGTCAGTCATCAAGAACAAAAAAATAGCATTATTCAGGCTACCATGAAATTATTTTATTTTTCAATACAATTTAAAAAAAAAAACTTGTGTGCAGGGTAGAATAATTAAAAAATAAACTCCTATAATATTTGCTAAGGAATTATTGTTCTTAAATCCTGCAGGACTAGTGTGACACATGGCTGAAGTGTACATGTGTGCACTTGAAAAACCTTGCAATTCAACCTTCAACCCCAAACAGCCCCAAGTTTTTCCCTACTTGCTGATTTCTGAATATCTTTAAATTGAGTACAAAGCCTGTCAGACTACAATAGAGGTTAAATCCAGAATGTTAGTGTCCCTGAAAAAAAGGGAGCCATGATTTAAGTTCACCTCAATTCAAAATGGAAGCTATTAGATCCTATTCAAAGGAAAGAAGAAGGACAGGGAACATTAGCTTTATGACATCCATATAGCAGGCTAGGTGCCAAATTCCTTTAAAACACTTTCGAGGCTATGAATTACATAGAAGATGTCACTCTGTGACATTGGCTTCAGTGATATCTTTAGGGACTTGACTCCAATGGCAAAGGAAACAGAAGCAAAAACAAACAAAAGCAACTACATCAAATTAAAATCTTCTACAAAGTGAAATAAACTATTATTACAGCAAAAAGATGTCCTACTGAATGGGGGAAAATATTTACAAATCATATTAACATATTGAAAAAATAAACAAAGAATGAGGATCTGAACCAACAATTTTCCAAAGAAGGCAAACAAATGACCAACCGGCACATGAAAGTATAGCCATCTTTTCTTATTATTAGGGCAATGCAAATCTAAACAACAGTGAGACATGTCCTCTCATTGGTAAAAATGGTTATTACCCAAAAAACCTGAAGCAACAAGTGTCGGCAAGGGTGTGGAGTACAAAGGAATCCTTGTACACTATCGGTGGGAATGTAGACTGCTACAGTCTCTATAGAAGACTGTATGACAGTTTCTCAAATATTAAAGATAGATCTGCCATATGATCTAGAAATTCCACTCCCAGTTATCTATCTAAAGAATGCTAATACTAATTCAAAAAACCATAATTCAATGGCCTCCCCTGGTGGTGCAGGCGGTTGAGTGCAGTGCTGTGAAGCTCTCCCCAGCTTCTGCAGCACGAGTTCAATCCTGGCCGGCCAAGGAGAAACCCACATGCCATGGCAGACCTCTCCTGTCTCACATGCTGCTCCCCTCAGCAGTGTATTTCGTCAGTCTGCCTGTTCTGTTCCCCACTATGTCTCTGGTGGATCCTCTCATCCTCCCGCACATCTGGTCTGTATCCCTGTTCTTGTATGCATGAATAAATAAATCTTTAAAAAAAAACTTTAATTCAAACACTAATTCATGTTCTTCTGTGTTCATTGAAGCACAATTTACTATATCTAAGATATAGAAACAATTTAAATGATTGGGTGAATAATTGATAAAGATGTGGTGAATTAGCACAATGGAATACTACTGAACTATAAAAACATGAAATCTTGCCATTTGCGACAACATGGATAGAAGTCGAGGGGATTATGCTAGCAAAATAAGTCAGAAGGAGAAAGACAAATATCAGATAGTTTCACTCATTGGTGGAATATAAAGAAATAAAACAAAGGAACAGACAAAAGTAAATCAAAACAAATATTGGATTCTAGCTGCAGAACTGAAGTTAAGAGAGAGTGGTGGCAGATGGAAGAAAATAGTAGAAAGGGTCCAATGAAATATGGTGGAGGGTTGTTGGTACTTTGGTGATGAGCATGGTATGGTAACATACATTTATAGAGGTATGAACCTGTATTCCCAAACCATATATAATGCCGTAAACTACAGCATCTCCGTTTTAAAAATTGTCTAAGGGTGTTCTTACAAAAGATGATATTACCTGAGCACATTTGAGTGGAATCCTATTAGTGAACATTTGCAAAAGTTTGTGATAGCTTTTTTTTCTGTTGAAATATTGCAATAATTTGCAAAATAAGCACATACAAAAAGCTTTTGCAGAGAGTTCCATAAACCCACGTACAATTAACCAAGAACCCTATAGAAGCCTCAGCTTGCAAAATTGCTTTTGCAATAGTTAATCCAGAATGATTTAAGTTAAGATCCTGCCAATCAATGCCTATCATAATTTGGGGGTAAGGCTAGAAAAAAGAAAGTTTTCTTTATCAGGATCACTGCGAATATTTTACCCCCAATTTTATCATCCCCATTGATGAATTCCCTTTACCACTCAAAGAGGTAAGATTTCCACGTCCTACAATGTCCTGCATGGACTGGCCACAGATGGCCTCTGCAACCTCAGCTCATGTAACTGTCCAGCCCCTCACTAGTTACTCTTACTTCCTCAAGAACCTGTTTTTTTCCCTCTACTTGGACTAGTCTTTCACCTGTTCTTCCTTCAGTCCACTCCCACTCATCCTGTAGATACCAACTACCAAATATCACTTTTTCAGGGAAGCCTTCCCTGACTATGGTACAATTCTGGGCCCTTCTGCATGCTCACACCAAGTTCAACCACACTTAAATAATTATATGCATATCATTTGTCCATGCTTGCCTTCATTGTTAGACTAAACGTTTCAGTAGAACAGAGACTTTACGTATCTTGCTAATTATTTTGTACACAGACCCGGAACAACTCCTAACACATAATAGAACTCAATAAATATTTATTAAATGGATGAGTTAAAGATGGTTTATTTGACCCAGAAAGGTTGTAGGAGAGCTGAGTTCAAGCCCCTAATTTATAGAGGAATAAGCTAGTCTAAGTAGTTTCACTCTCCAGCCAAAGGTCTACAGAGGCAAAATTAGAGACAGAACCCAAATCCCTAAAATCCCTCAGTATACTTTTCTGTCCTGATGGAAAGTTCATAGTCTAGTGATTCATCACACTGGAGGGAATAGCAATTCCTGGCAAGTGCTTCAGGACCTTAATGAACCTGCAGGTTTATGTTTTATTTAATATTCACACTATTTAAAATGAGCCCATAGTCTATCTTTATTCCCCCTTTCCTCAGTTGTTAGATCAAATGTTAATTGTTAAGAAGAAATAATGCTGCAGTTTGGCAAGGCTCTGCTGAACTAGAGACTATTTAATGGGATCACAGATGGAATCATTTGCATGAGGGAAAGGGATGTTTTTCCAGGGTTTTGTACCAATTAAAAGTTAACAGTTCAAACCAGGTTACCAGTTCCAATAAATAAAATTTTTCACAGTCTGGAGCCTTAACACATGCTCTCTTTCTTCAGCATAGTCATCTCTTGACTTTCCTACATTTTGATAAGCTGAGAAAAATTTAATAGTCCCTGAGTTCTTGGGGAAAAAACAGAAGAGCTACAAAGCATTTTCATGACTGCCCCATGCATTGGACAGGCCACCAGTTTCCAGGGGCCAACACAAAGAGACATTGTTTTTATTTCTTTTGCAGCCTGTGGAAATAGTTCATTTCAGGTAAACCTTAATTGAGTGCCTTCCCTTTGCAAGTACTGTGTTCAGTGGTGGGGATGCCAAGATGAGTAAGGTGTAGTCCCTGCCCTTGAGGACTCCAGAAAGGTGGAGGAGAGAGGCACAAGATGATTTAATTTCTGTGCAAAGTGCTAAGTGGAAAATAGAGGTGTAAAAATGATGTTTTTGGAGGCTAGAGGCAGATGACGGAGATTCCTCCTTTTCAGACGAGACCACGTGTGAACCACAAGTTAAAAGATCAGCAGGAGTTATCCAAGGAAAAAGAAAATGGAAAAGGATTTCCATGCCAGTGTGGGAGCAAGGAGCAAGACATGAGTGGTGTGTAAAAAACACAAGCTGAGCTATCTCAGAAGAGAGCATATTGGTTAAATAAAAGACCAATAATAAACAAGGCTACTCTGAACTGTCAAGCCCCTGTCATCCTCAAGGTGTTAAATCTGTGCTTCCCAACTTCATTTGCATTCCACCTTCACAGTTTTTGTAATTGCATGCTACTGTTTCTATTATTCACTTAATATTCTTATCTAAACAGACCTATTTTAGCTTCACCTAAGTTAGATCATCTCTTAAATCAGTAGCTTCACCATTTTGTTATATTTTTTAATATAGATCTGACTAAATACATAAGTATTCAAATATGAAATTGTGTGCTATGTGGAATCATATTAATATAACCAAGGGCATGCATATCTTACTTCAGTTAAAAGATTGAAGTTAGAGTAAAGAAGAAATTAAATAATCCACAATATATTGTCAGCTCATTGTATTGATTTGATTAGGGAGGGTGATAGGGAGTTCAGCACAATTTTGAGTTTAAGGTATGTCCCTAACATCAAAGTATCCCCATGGTCTGGTTTAGTTTTCCTATTCATATATCAATCAATGCTTTGGTTTGAATGCTTGTGCCCCCAATCCCTACATTCATAATTCTAATCCCCAATGTGATGGTATTAGGAAGTGGGCCATTGAGAGGTGCTTCGGTCATGAAGGTGTTGTTCTCTGCAATAGGTTTAGTGCTCTTATCAAAAAAGCTCTGGAGAGCTCCTTAATTAGTGCCTTCTACCATGTGTGGACACAGCAAAGAATTTGCTACCACCCTGATCTTGGACTTCCTGCCTCCAGAACTGTGAGAAATAAATTTTTGTTGTTTTAAAAGTTACCCGGCAGGTGGTATATTGTTATAGCAGCCTGAACAGACTAGACAAACAACGATGATGATAATAGTTGCAGCTCTCACAGGATCAGTCCTTGGTATGTGTCAAGCATTGCACAGGGTACTTGACATGCATTTGCTTGAGTAGTCTTCAGAATGCTCTATGAATTAAGGTCTATAGTTATATCCATTTTAACAGGTTCACAGAAGTTAAACGTCCTATTGAAGTTCTCGCCTGTTATGTAGGATAAAAGTTCACAAGCAATCTGCTCGATGGCACTGAAAGAGAGCTTTGCCCAGATTCCAGAGTTCAGGACTTTGGTCTCAACTCAGTCTACTTCACTGCCTACTTCAAAAGAGTCTCAAACCCTCCAGATTGCAGGTCCCTTCTCTGAAGTGTTTATATGCAATGATCTTTAAGATGGAGATTCTTTCTAGGTCTCTTGCCTTATCTTTAAAGCTGGGTAAATAATACCAACTTTATAGGATTATGAAGGGCTCAGGATTGTAATCAGGATTTGTGTGATTATTGTATAGGCAAAAAGTGCCTCGTCCAAGGACTGACATGAGGTAAACGTACAACAAATGGGATTAAAAATAAAAATATTATTAACCATCACAATATTGATGATCTTGATAAAACCCATGACAATCTTTTTTTAAAGATTTATTTATTTATGGGGCCTCCCTGGTGGCGCAGGCAGTTGAGCGCAGCGCTGTGAAGCTGTCTACAGGCTCTGCAGTGCTGGTTCCATCCCCGCCGGCCTCGGAGCAACCCACATGGTGAGCAGACCTCTCCTGTCTCGCCTACTGCTCCCCTTAGCAGTGTATTTCATCAGTCTGCCTGTTCTGTTCCCTGTTCTGTCTCTGGTGAATCCTTTCACCCCCCACACCTCTGGCCTGTACCTGGCTCTTGTATAAATTAAATAAATCTAAAAAAAAAAAAAAAGATTTATTTATTTATGCATACAAGAACTGGGGCACAGGCCAGAGGTGTGTGTGTGTGTGTGGTGGTGGAGGGGGATGTTGAGAGGATTCACCAGAGACAGAGCGGGAGAACAGAACAGGCAGATCGACCAAAGAACACTGCTGAGGGGAGCAGCAGGCAAGTCGGGAGAGGTCTGCTGCGCCATATGAGTTGCTCCCTGGCCGGCCAGGGATTGAACTCATGTTGCAGAGGCTGCAGACAGCATCACAGGCTGTGTCTTAACCCTTTGCACCACAGGGAGGACCAACCCTTGACAAACTTAAAACTGGATAATTCATCCAAAAATAAATAAGAGTGTTAAAAATCCCACAATAAAGAAAGCAGTAGGCTAGATGACTATGTTAGGCATGTCAGTTTGATTTCTGCTTGCATATCTTTGAGTCAGAAACTAAGAACATACATTTCACTGGTTTGGTAGTTAGCCTCCAGGATGATCTCTTGCTGAAAAGGACTGACTGTGTAATCACTATCTGACTTCTGAGGCAATATCCTAAAAGACATGAGATTTCTGTTTTGCTCTCTGCTGGGTTGCTCAGGAGGACATTCCAGTGGCCGGTAGAGGCTCACATGACAAATAGTTGAGGTCTCCTATCAGCCAGGGAAGAACTGAGGCTTTTCCCCAACAGTCATATGACTGATTCATCTTGGATGTGGGCCCTCCAACCACAGGTAAGCCTTTGCTGACTGCAGACCTGGCCTACATATTAACACAGCCTCATGGAATACCCTGAGGCAGTCACCCAAGTGACCCAATCCCAAATTCCTGGCACAGATTCTACAGAAACTCTAACATCATAAAATGAGTTGTTTTAAGCCACTCTGGTTCATTTTGTAATGCAGAAATGGACAACCAATACAAACGATTCATTGCAAAGCTTAAAAAAATACTTTAGGGCCTCCCTGGTGGCACAAGGGGTTAAGTCTTAGCACTATTGAAGCTATCCGCAGCCACTGCAGCACTAGTTCGATCCCCAGCCAGGGAGCTACCCACATGGCGCAGCAGACCTCTCCTGTCTCTCCCGCTGCTCCCCTCAGCAGTGTATTTCAATCTATCTGCCTGTTCTATTCCCCACTCTGCCTCTGGTGAATCCTCTCATTCCCCGTACCTCTGGCCTACACTCCAGCTCTTGTATGTATAAATAAATAAAATAAATCTTAAAAAAATTTAATTGAAAGCATACAGCCACACTGGCATAATCTAATTCAGGCCACCAAGGAGCTGTGAATGTTCACAAGGAGAGAGAAGAGAAGCATGAAAGAGAAGAAGGCTCTGCTTAAGAGATCTCTAAGAACCTCTGCCCAGCACCAAGGATCAGCTAAAGTTTTCACCAGACATTGTTCACCAAGTATAGTGGGCTCATACAAGAGCAGGAGAGATGGCAGCAAAGGAGATGCATCTGCAAACACATCAAATCTACCCCAATCCCTTTTTCATAGTCAGAGTCCAAGGCAATTGTTTGGAATGGGCCTCATTTGGAAAGCTGAGGCTTCACTCACATCAGCTATTTAGTCCTGATGACTTTTGAATAATAGAAGTTGTTAGAATAATTTTCCACTTAGCAACAATCATTCACAAATGGGCAATGTTACTATTCATGCCTCTTTGTTAAAAATAGGCTCATTTTCTTTTTCTTGCTTTTAAAAGCACATTGTATATTGTGGGCATGGATTTGAAGACTGTAAAGCTAGTTAATTCTATCACATTTTATATTGTGGCAATTTGTGATAAATGTCTCTCAGGAAACTGGACAGAGGATACTATGCAAAAGATACTTAGAGGAGGGGAGATGGAGGGATTGAAGCATCCCTTTTATTTTCACTCTGTTCTCTGCTGTGTAACCTTAGTGACTGACTATTGAATCCGAGGGCAAGTTAGGGAGAATTAGGCAGCCTCAAGGACAGTGCAGGTGGGGACTGGGGAGAATTAAGGAAGGCTTCAGAGATAAGGGCAGCAAGAGGAATGTGTTAATGCTGGCCTTGGTTTCCTTCAGGTGATAAAGGATGGTGGAGTTTGGGAAACGGAGAGTGGTTTAATTAGGGCAGCAGGAGATGAGAAGGAGTCAGCACTGAGACCAGAGGGCGCCAGCCTGTGTTTCTTCAATAGGTGATGTTTGACTTTCTCTTCCCTAAAATGCAGGAGTGCTCATTTGGGAGACTGGGCTATAAAGATAAAGCTATCAAACAAGGGGGAAGATGTGACAAATGGGGAAAGACAAACCTGTTAGATAAGGAATGTGAAGATCCCCTGCTCAGTAGCAAATTAAGTGAGACAGTGGAAAACTAACCAATCGCAAAAAGACTGGTGGAGCTTTAGAATAATTAGGGAAAGAAGGTCTATATTCCCTGAGACACAACTCCACTTTGGCTTTCTTGCCCCTCCCTAGCCTGGTTTCATGGCTGGGAGTCCCGCTTTATTTCTGTTTCTTTTCTCCTCAATAAACTTTTTCTTTTTCTAAACAAACCTGCCTCTTCTTGCTTGCTTGCCTGAGAGTCTGCGAAGTTCCTGCTGCGGCTTCGTGAGACACCAATCCGTGGTGGTCTAGTGGCTGGAACTCAGCACTGCCCCTGCAGCCTGGGATCTGTTTCTGGCTGGGGGACTAGGCCTGACAATTCCGGTATTACTATGGCCTTGGTTTATTTTATCCTTGGTCTCCTGGCTGGGAAGGCTGGGAAACTACCTCCTCTAGAATGTTTTTGAGGGAAAGCAAGTATGCTTCATGGTTTGTCCTGGTCAGTGTCATCTCCATGCCCTAGTCTAGTTGGCCACCTTTATGGGGTACATTTTTGCAACAATTCCACCTCCATTGCCCTGAAGGCCATGACTAACTTGCATCAAATGGGGATAATGAAGAAGTTTTCACCTCTACTTAGAAATATCTCATTTGATCATTTAATTTCACTTTAAATGTCATCTCCTGAGAAAGGCCTTCCAGAATAAGTTGGGAAAATGGATCTTGCCCAGTTTTTATCCACCAAAACTCTCTGTATGTGCCTGTCCTGTAATTTATATTGGTTTACTAGCCCCAGAGTATATGACTTCTAATTCCAACCCTGAGGGGGTCTTTGATAAGTTATTTAACATCACTCAAGAAAGTTTTGCATTTGTAAAATAGAAACTCACAAGATTGTCAGGATGAAATGAGTTACAGATAGGGGAAAAGATGTCCTGTGCAAACTCCATACAGGCTTTGTGGACTCTACCCCCACGACACTGCAAACTACAAACCCCATGATCACCAGAGGGAAGTGTGAAGGACTGAGAACAGTGCTTGGCATACATTAAGTGTCACATAAATACAGCTATTTTTAGTAGCCCCTTTCTTAAAACATAAAACCCGCACAAACAGAGGTCTTACCTCTCTTTTGCATAACGTAGCCCCAGTCTGAAGCACACAGTCTGGCTCTTGGAGATATTTTGCTATCAGCAGTTAACATGGAAACCCAGACAGAATACTGCTTTTCTAGAAGGACCGATATACAATGCTGAGTGGAGCAGCGGGCGGCAGGAGAGGTCTGCGCGTCATGTGCGACCCTCCTCTGGTGGCCGGGGAGCAGCCAGGGATCGAACAGGTGCTGCAGAGGCTGCGGGCAGCTTCGCAACCCAGCGCTCAACTGCAGCGCCACCGGGGGGCCAGAATATTGCTTTTCTTATTAAGTTCCAAAATCCCTGCCATTTGAATTTTCTCAGTAGTCATTTTTCCACTTGGATTCTGCCTGCTGCCACTTAACTCAGGCCCCTCCCTTCCCGGAAGCACCCTCCCTATGCCTGCAGGCACACACTTTTTATTGTTACTTGTGTGTGAACATTTCAGCTTTTAACTCCACTTTAGATTGTGTTCCAGGTCCCAGGTCTATATTTGCATATCTAAAAGCAAGTCTGTTGAAGAGTCTCTCCTCAAGTCTCTCCTCAAACTCTTAGCCATCAAAAGCGTTTGCATGTAGGTTCATGCCTAAAAGAAAGTAGAAGAAATTTTTTAAAATGGCATTCCTTTCTTTCCTTTTTTTAAATTTTTTTTTAAAAGATTTTTTTTTTTTATAAAGAGCTGGGGTACAGGCCAGAGTCGCGGGAGGGTGAAAGGATTCACCAGAGACAGAGCGGAGCAGATCAGGCAGACGGATTGGAAGCACTGCTGAGGGGAGCAGTGGGTGAGTCAGGAAAGGTCTGCTGCTCCATGCAGGTTGCTCTCTGGCCAGCCGGGATAGAACTCGTGCTGCAGAGGCTGTGGATTGCTTCATAGTGCTGTGCTTAACCCCTTGCACCACCAGGGAGGCCCTAAAATGATATTTAATTGTTTTAACTTGAACTTATATCTCCATAATTTTAACCAACTCCTCATAGGTTTGTTAATTTTTGGATATTTCTTTTCTGTAGATTTCTTATTTATAGCTCATATGAGTTGCAATCTGTTTTTCCTTCTTTACATTATAAATATCTTCTAACATTTGCCAGCTTTCTATTAAATTTGTTCATGGAGTCATTCATTGACAGAAATTTAATCTTGATGTAATAAAGTTCATTATAGCTCAAAACTTTGCAATTTTGATACCGGAATTGTAGGTTTTCAGGCCTAGTCTCCCAGTCAGGAAGACCCCTGGCTGCATGGGCAGCGCTGAGTTCCAGTCACTAAACCACCACGGGTTGGTGTCTCATGAAGCTGCAGCAGAAACTTCGCAGACGCTCAGTAAAGCAAGCGAGAAAAGGCAGATTTGTTTAGAGAAAGAAAAGTTTATTGAGGAGAAAAGGAACAGAAATAAAGTGGGACTCCCAAGCCGGTGGAGCCAGGCCAGGGAAGGGCAAGGCAGCCAAAGTGGAGTTGTGTCTCAGGGAATATAGACCTTCTTTCCCCAATTATTCTAAAGCTCCACCAGTCTCTTTGTGATTGGTTAGTTCTCGGTGGTCTCACTCACTGTCTAAATGTCTCTGTGCCCACAACTAAGTCTCTGTGTCCCAGCCCTTATCTTTTTTTCTTCTTTGTCCTCTATTTGGAATAGCTTGTTGACCCTAAGGTCATAAAGTAAGTCCCTAATGTCTTAAGTCCTGGGGTGTTTGATTAATCCCCTTTAGAATTTGTTGCCCTTATCTCTGGAGCCTTCCTTAATTCTCCTGAAGTCCCTGAACTCTCCTTGAGGTTGCCTAATTATCCCTAACTTGCCCTAGGATTCAGTTTGCACTTTTTTTTTTTTTTTTTTGAGATTTATCTAAAATGTCTGTCTCCTGTATTTTGGCTTCATTTTCCTTATACTTGGCTTCCTCCCTATGACCTGAGAAGAAGATGCCAGCAATTGGAGCTTAGAGTGTCCCTCCCAACTTTGTAAGAAGCCATCAAAAGAGCTGGGGTTGCATATCACCTGCTTTGCTTGGGTCTCGTGTATACTCTGGTTGGCCAAGCAAGGATAACTGCTGTTGAGTGCTGAAATCAGGAGCAGGGTGGGCTCAACCTTACCTGAAACATATGGATGAAGAGTTAGGGATGAAGTACTTTCTAAGAGGAATTATCAAGGGATCATTTTTTTTTTTTTTTTTAAAAGCTTTATTTATTTGTTTGTTTATTTTTGTTTATACAGGCACTGGGTACAGTCAGAAGCGCCGGAGGGTGAGAGAATTCACCAGAGCCAGAGCGGGGAGCAGAGCAGGCAGAAGGACCGAAGTACACTGCTGAGGGGAGCAGCGGGCGGCAGGAGAGGTCTGCGCGCCATGCGGGACCCTCCTCCGGTGGCCGGGGAGCAGCCGGGGATCGAACTGGCGCCGCAGAGGCTGCGGGCAGCTTCGCAACCCAGCGCTCAACCGCTGCGCCACCGGGGAGGCCCTATCAAGGGATCATTTTTAAAAGAAAGGAAATGAATACTGAGCAGACCGAAGCAGTAGATAACCACTATAAAAAGTCTCTGCATTTCTTACCACTCACTAGATAAATTAGTATTGTCACATTCTCTGAATGCCTTTCCTATACCCTGCCCCCAGTCCCCAGTTAAATACCTCTTAAACATCCCAGTGCATTCTAAACCCATCAAGTAAAATTCAGCAATTTAATCCTCAAAATGGGTAATGTCCTCAGAAAGGAATTGAGAAGATCTCCGTGTCTAGCGTTTCCCAAATGAATCTGTTAGAATCACCCCTGACCTTAAATATAATTTCTCAGGTCTGGTCCCAGAACTGCTGAAAATAAAACGAAAGGAGCAGAAACCTGAAGGCTGTATTTTAAAAATCTTATCAGTTGTCACTGCAAAGGCAGATAATCGCAGAGAATCATAATCCCTTCAATTTACAGCAAGAAAATCTGTCTGAGGGACCTAAAGACCTTCTCCAAGAAACTGCAGTGAGCATGGGGTAACTGTTTTATTCAGTTGGTTTTGTATATGTGGGTTTTTTTGCACTGGACCTGGAATTCTCTTTGGAGCCTTTGGGAAAGACATTGGTAGATACAAATATAACTATCTTGGGACTTATTATTAGATAATATTGCTCAGGCTTTCACCTCTGTGCTTTATCATACTCAGAAATCCTGCCAGGGCCTGGAACCATGGAAACACAAATCCTGCAATCCACATCAACTGCAAGTGCAGCTGCCCTGGCTGACTAGAGAGTAGCCTCCTGAGGCCTGATGGAGGTGCAGAATGTTTCTGGGGGCTTTCTCTTCAGCACTGCAGGTGTTTAGGAATGGGGCCTCCAGAGTCAGCCACTCCTGATTCAAATCTTGGCCTTGTCACTTACCAGGTGTGTGACCTGAGGCAATGAGCTAGTTTTCCCTAATGTATAATCTGTACCTCAGAGACTCTTTGTGAGGATGAACTAGGGTAGTGCACTGTAAGTGTAAGCCCAGAACCTTGCACTGCTCAGTAGATGTTGGGGAATGGGTATTACCCATGTACTGGGCAGCATAAAGTGTCATGGAGATGAGGAAGGTATGGTTTTTGCCCTCCATATGTGACCCTTCATCATAGGTCACAAGAGGCTGGAAGATGAACAGATGTGGTAAGCTTTGACACCTGGCCCAGCCCACCAACCCCAAGGAAAACACGGGCCTGGCTGAGAGCTTAATGTCAAGCTTACCCCTGCAGAAGCTGGACACTGGTCCTGAGCACAAGCTGCTCCTTGGCTGTCAGACTGGAGCTGACCCAGCCCATTGGCCCAGGCAGAAACCTTCAGTCAGCACACAGGGGCTCTGCTTTCCTTTCATCTCGCAGATGCAGTTGTTATCTTTTGCTGTAGAAGACCTGCCCATCTCCCCTCCTTCAGACCTCATCCCACAGAGCCTCTACTCTGCCTTGGCAGTAAAATCCTCCCACTCTTTGCTCAATCTTTAGTGTCTTACTCTGTGTATTTTTTCCTGAGTTAAGAGAGATGTTTACCAGAGGATTGTAAACGCATAGGGGAGGCAAACATGTAAAACCTGGGGGCTTGAGGCAAACTATTATCTGATGATAGGAAACAATTTTTATTTTCTGGAGTTACCATTTTGCCTCCCATAATATAGGAACATGGGGCACAGAAGTCACTCAGCTATAGACTGAGTTTCCCCAATACTCCACATCCACATCTCCTCATGCTTGTGTTAGTTTCTGCTTATTTATGAAATTTCTCACTGAGAGTGAGAATGAATAGATTATTTTTTTTTTCAACCATAGCTCATGTATTTGGTAAGTGAATTTGTATGTTATTGTGGTAGAAAAATATTTGGAACTATCTGGTGTGTTTTCTCTGGTGTTTCCTGTGACCCCTTGACTCTCCCCTAAACTGGGCCACCAAACTAAGAGATTGCTTCAGAGAGGACAAGACACAGAGCAACAAACAGTTTTTGAGTTTTTAAAAACTATGCTTTTGTACTTCAAATTGCAGGATGTGGGCCTCCCCTGGTGGCGCAGCGGTTGAGCACCGGGCTGTGAAGCTGCCCACAGCCTCTGCAGCGCCGGTTCGATCCCCGGCCGCAGGGAGAGGGTCCCACATGATGCACAGACCTCTCCTGCTGCCCGCTGCTCCCCTCAGCAGTGTATTTCTTCATCAGTCTGTCTGTTCTGTTCCCCTCTCCGGCTCTGGTGAATTCTCTCACCCTCCTGCGCTTCTGACTGTACCCAGTGCTTGTATAAATAAATAAAAAAATCTTTAAAAGAAAAAAAAAAAATCTCCTCAATTGATAATTAAAAAAAAAAATGTAGGATGAGGGGAAAGTTCTGGGAATAGAGGAGGTATGTGCACAACTTGCTAGCCTCACTGACTAGGAGGTTGCTCAAATTGTTACAGGACAAGGAGAGGGGCACCCCAGACCCTGCAAACCTGCCTACTCTAAATGGGTTCTGCCATCTGCCACATCAACACAAAATGTTGAGACTTTAATGGGAAGAAACTTTAATATAACTAGAAAACAATACAGGAAAGGCAAAGAATTTAGTTTCTAAATCAAGCACCCAAAGTTACCTGTCCCCTAGTGGGTAAAAGTCCACCCAAGCAGAATTGGCCCAGAGCAAGGCCCCAAAGCCTGCCACAAGTCTAAAGCATCTTCCAGTGGGAAACCAAAGAAAAGGATCAGAAACAGCCAGACAAGTCTGGAAGGAAAACAGCAAATCAAAATCAAGACAAAAACCACCATTGTCACCTCCCCATGGGTCTCTCACCCACGTCTGTGTCACCCAGTCCACGACCAAAAGGCAAGTGCAGTTTCTTCACGTGTCTCTCGGCTCCATGTGCCTCCTTCATGTCTCCTTCTGGCTCACCATCCTGCTTCCTTCCTTCTCAGTCTCCTCTGCAGCTTCTTCTCTCTCTGCTCAGCTCCACCCTCCCTTGGGTGGGACAGGGAACCTGGAACCTCCCTCCTTCCTGGGGACCACCCTATTACAAAATTAGGAGTAGGCAAGGAGGAGAGGTCTCAAGTATACACCTGAGGGGCCTCCCCGAGGGGCCTCCCCGGTGGCACAGCAGGTTGACCACAGCGCTGTGAAGCTCTCCGCAGCCTCTGAAGCACCAGTTCGATTCCCGGCTGGCCAGGGAGATTCCCACATGACGTGGCAGACCTCTCCTGCCTCACCCGCTGCTCCCCTCAGTAGTGTCTTTGGTATGTCTGACTGTTCTGCTTCCCGCTCCCTCTGGCGAAGTCTCTCACCCTCCCACGCCTCTGGCCTGTACCACAGCTCTTGTATAAATAAATAAATCTTTAAAAAAAAATAGGGAAAATCAAGTATACACCTGAGAAAATAGCTCTAACCTCTCCCTTTCTCACCCACTCACAATTCAGCCAGCCCATGCACAGAAGGATGAAAATCTAGGGAGGGGGCCACAAAAGTCCAGATAGGCTTGGGAGATCTAAGAGAGGAGCGGTGCCCTGCTGCTGGTTCTGTGCTGGGAAGAAATGCCTCTGTGGTATTTCTAGGAAGATGGACCTAAGTGAGAAAAAGACAGGGCTCTAGGAATAGCCTGGGAAGAGCACTGGCAGGGCTCAGCCATCAGGTAGAGAAGGCCTCAAATAAGCCCAGGCCAGGAACAAGCACCACTCAGCAGCCCCCTGTGGCAGGAGCAGATCAACCAGGACTGAGGGCATGAAACAGGGATGCCTGAGTGCTATACAACCTCCCTGGAAACCAGATACCTCCCTCTAAGGGAAGGGTGGTCCCTCAATGGATTGATACTAGAGCTCTGCCTTCTGGTAGAAAAAGGCTCATAATAGGAGTTACATTATGGAAAAACAGTTAAATTTTTAAATATTTTAATTTATATACTGAGATTCCCACCTGATGTTCTTAGTGTTATTAAAGAATTTAGATAATCGTGACAATATCAAGATATGTAGCTTGGGGGTGTCAAGGATCTGCTATTTTCTGGTCTTGCAGGCATTGAGCACTAAGATAGTGACATATAGATCCTTACTGTATGTGTGTGTGTTGGAGCTTATGGATTCCCTTCTTAGAATATTTTTATTTATTTATTTTTAAAGATTTATTTTTATTTATTTATATATACAAGAACTGGGGTCTAGGCCAGAGATGCCAGGAGTGAGAGGATTCACCAGAGACTGAGTGGGGAGAGGGACAGATAGATCTACTGAAACACTGCTGAGGAGAGCACGGGTGAGAGAGGAGAGGTCTGCTGCTCCATGTGGGTTAGCTCCTTGGATGGGGATCAAACTCAAACTGCAGTGGCTGGTGATAGATTGATAGCACTGAGACTTAACCCCTGCACCACCAGGGAGGCCCCAGAATAATATTTTTAAATGCATAAAAAATATAGGAATACAAAGGAAGGCAATTATATGGAATACAGTTATCAAAATATTTTTAAAAGATTTGTAATATTGTAATATATGTGGTTCCTTATTCATGAATTAAGTAACAAGCTCTAACAGCAAATCTAATAAACATCATACTGAAGTGGTGATATGTATAAATAAATGATATTTACATGTATCTAAAACAAGTAAAAGGAGATGAAAATACATGTGACTTGCACTGATTACAAAAGCATAGATTCTATTAATAGTATTGTGACTACATGCATAATTGAAGAAATGGTTAATTTCAGTTACAGTTTAATGAAAATAAAGATATGATTTTCCCATCCAATTTCAAAGATTTCCTGGGTTTGACCCATGAATCCTTGAGATCTCCAGGTCCCTGTACCCTACAACTTCTTCTTCTTCTTTTTTTTTTTTTTTAAATTTATACAAGCCCTGGGTACAGTCAGAAGCGTGAGAGGGTGAGAGAATTCACCAGAGCCAGAGTGGGGAGCAGAACAGGTAAATTGACGAAGTACACTGCTGAGGGGAACAGCAGGCGTGGCAGGAGAGGTCTGCATGCCATGTGGGACCCTCACCGGTGGCCGGTGGCCAGGGATCAAACCGGTGCTTCAGAGGCTGCGGCCATCTTCGCAGTCCAGCACTCAACCACTGCGCCACCGGGGAGGCCCACAACTACTTCTTTATCGACCAAAAGATTTAATCAGAAACTTTTGAAAAACCCCAGCAGACAATATTTGAGAGAAGAAGGTTGGGAGTTGCAGAGAAGGTAGCAACTGAAATAGTTCCTTTACAAAGGGTACAGAACATCTAGGAGTAATCAAGTCTCAAATACACCCCTGCAGTTATCATCCAAAGCCATGAATTTAGGAGATCAAAGTCTTAGGTAAGTGTTGAAATACAGACAAAAAGTACCCCAATTGACCAGGGCTTGATTTTTGGATAAAAAGCAATTTCCTGGTCTTGTAGGCAAGATAAACTTCCTTTTTTTTTTTTTTTTTAAATAGTATCCTTTTTTTTTTTTTAAAAGATTTATTTATTTATTTATACAAGCACTGGGTACAGTCAGAGGTGCGGGAGGGTGAGAGAATTCACCAGAGCCAGAGCAGAGAGTAGAACAGGCAGAGTTATGAGGTACACTGCTGAGGGGAGCAGCGGGTGGCAGGAGAGGTCTGCGAGCCATGTGGGCCCCTCACCCAGCAGCCGGGGATCGAACTGGTGGTGCAGAGGCTGCAGGCAGCTTCGCAACCCAGCGCTCAACCGCTGCGCCACCGGGGAGGCCCCGGCAAGATAAACTTCTTAAAAATAACGTACCATGTTCCCTCAGGCAGTAATTAGAAAATGGTAGAAGAATGACAATGTCATTTGGATGAATTAATGAATTGATAAATCATGCAAAAACAATTAATTTTGGTGAAGAATGAACAGCCTGTGTGGATTCTTTGAAAGTGATGCTGGTAAAAAGAGCTTGTTTAAGGTCAGCAATTATTTTTACTTATCGGATATTCATTTGATTCCTATGTCTAGTCTAGTCATCTTACAAAGCAAATAAAGTTATCCAAGGGGCCTCTCTATCTCTAGAGTTTGGATTCAGGAAACCCTGAAGACTAGGGATTAGGAAAGACTAAATGGTACAATGTATAACATATGTACTGCATGCAGAACAGGGACCGATTAATCAGTAAGTACTACATGGTTGTTGCTATTATGAAAATGATCTAATTTACTAGATCTAAATGATCTAGTAAATTTAACAGTTTTTAGTATTAACAGTAATATAAATCAAGGCTGTGAGTCAAATTTAGTAAAGTATTATGATCACATGAAGAACATTTAAAAAATGCTATTCCCTAAGATTTTCTGAATTGGAGTCTCTGGAGAGGAGTTCAGAATTTACCTTTTGGGGAAAAAAAGAGGGATTTGGAAAGGACAGGTATGGGAAAGTGGAGCCTAGAATCTGTATTGTCAAAATGTTAAAACATTATTTTTATGCAAACAGTGAGCAAAACTTGTCAAAGTTTTGTGTATTCACATGAGAATACAAGAATAGTTTTAATGTATTCATGAGCACTACAAGAATGACAAAGCAAGTTCCAAAGATGATATAAAAAACTGGGATTTTGGAAAAAATAAGTAACACTGAGATAAGAATGTTCAATTGGGTACAAAACTGTTAAAATGTCCTTCAGGATAATAAAGCCGTAATTTTCTGGATTTTTTTTTTCCTACAAGACAAGAGAAAATCATTGCACTTGATCCACCTACCTCCATACTCCAAAATTATAATATATTCCATTATTCTTCCAGCACAACATTCCCTTAGTTTTCCGGTCCCACTGAGATTTGAGGAGTAAATGGAGAATTCTGATCTTAACTTGCTAAAATCATCAACACCTCTCCTACCTGTTGATGATACCAAAACCCCACCAACTAAAGATTCACTCCCTTACGTACTTACTCTTTCTCTGAAGTTCTCCTTTTTTAAAATATGGAAAATACTCTGAAAGGAAATGTTAATGGGGAATAAACAGAAGTTGTTCAAAATACAGCTCTTTATTCCAGCAGAGACTTAACTTTTCCTCATTTCCTTCCTTTAACAATATCTCTTTCCTCCAGGGATTTTGAGAAGGAAGGGGAGAAGGAAAAAAAAAAAAAAAAAAAAACAGCTGCAGCTCTCCAGATGTTGTGAATCTAACAGCATGAACTTTAATCCCATAAAGGAAAGAAGCTCAGAATTTGGGTGCTTCACACAGAACTCAGAATCTGGGTGCTTCCTTTGATATACATCATAGCAAACTTTCAGTGTCCTCCTTTCCTCATTTCACTTTGTTGGTGTTTTATTACTGATGTATGGAGGGTGGAGATGATAGAGGCCATTTTAGAAACATGTAGAAAGAGGAGCCATGTGTACACTGGCTAGACACATTGTTTTATCCATCTATCATTCCCAACAGCAAACCTATATATTGTTCAACATATCCAACTGTCACATTTGATTGATTCAGGGAAGCCAACAATACAAGTTGGCCAATCAGATCATTTCTCTGGAAAATTTTAATTTGAATTATAGCTGAGTTTTTTTTTTTTTTTTTCTGGAAGTAGATAAAGCCAAAAGCCATAAATTTGAGGGACTGTCAACAGAGAGAATCAACTGGGTGTATGAGCCCCATTCCAACTGAGAACCATTTTCACCCACTCCTTAGGATATACGTGGCCTAACTAGGTCACAAAAATGCCATAAATTGTTCAGACCCAAGGCTCAATCAATGGTAAATTCCTCTAGTACAGGAAACATGTTAAGGCTCATCACATGGTTGTTACTCAGTAGAAGAATACTCTGAGAGAAAAAGATTGGAGGTTCTATCAAGTAATAAGATGACATTATTCCTAGTTTCTCCTATAGCTCAGAAGTAACATAAAGAAGGAAATAAGCCAATTTAACAAATGAGAATCCAAGTTGATGATTAATTTCTCAATTAATCTACCTTGCTTCCCGAAGAAAGAAAATTGGAGTAATATGCGTGGTAAGGTGATGGGCTTTGAGTGGAGAATTATTTTAATATAACCCTTCCACTGGGATAAAGGTGACTATCATCCTGAAAGTTCACTTTCATACAGCTCCTATTTAGGGGCATCTGTATCATAGCTGCCTCTTGCTACACAGATCGACATTATAGCCTGATCCCAGAATCTATCATTTGCAGGAATAAGGATGTGTTCTATTCTCCCCTCGCTGTCAGCTTCCCTGTGAGTGTGTAGCTTGCATGCTCTGTAAGGGCTTTGCTAGCAGACTAATCACCCTAACTAAACACTGGAAGTTTAGTATATATATCCCAAAATGACTGAATTTAAATTTGGGTAAATCATTAGACTCAAAATGAATAGGTGGTCTCATTTCTTTGGATTCCAATTGCAACATTGTGCCTTTTTCTTTGAGAATTTTTCCCAGGGGAAATTTTTTTTTTCTTTTTACCCTTCATTTGCTGTTAATATTTATTGGGTACTATTTTAGCAATTTACATATATGTACCAATTTATTTCTCACAATATCCTGTGAGATGGGTAATTTTATTATACCTGAATTGCCAATGAGGCTACTGAGTCTGACCTATTATTACATGGTAAAAGTAGGATTTGAATCATGCAGTCCTACTCCAAAGCCAGAGCTTTTAACCATTGTGCTGCATTAACAGGGGGTCCATTATATGCCTGGTATTGGGGATAATATGGTAAGCAAGTAAATAAAGAGTCTGCACTCATGAGTAGTGGTGAGTAATGGGGAGATGAGCATTCATCAAGTAATCATAAAGATATATCATCATAAGCTAAAAAGTGCTGTGGAAGAAGTGATGGGAGTTTTGATAACACATGCCTGGTCTGGTTTGGGGATCAAGAAAGACTTTCCTGTTCAGAGTTAAATAAGAATTAGGAGTCAGGTGAATGAGGGAAGAGGTGAAAAAGGAGTCAGACCAAGGGGTGCTGGAACATAGAGTTGAGTAGGTGGAAGAACAGCCAGGATAGACCTGGAAAGGAAGACAGGGGCTTATTACTCAGGGCCTTGTAGGCTATTCAAGAGTTTGTCCTAATTTAAGGACTAAGAACCAGATGTGGGAAAACTAGCCTTTGCTGTCAGGTTGGTATAATGACATAGGCAGGGTGTTATATACAATAGTGTGTAATGAGCAGATATTAAGATAGAATTCCAGAGATAAGCCTTATACACTCCAGAGAAGAAAGCCTGTGACGATGAGTCGCAAGAGGAACTCAGATCAAGTCTTCAGTATCTTCCACATTTTGTGTCCCACAACATCCACAAGAACATGGAGGACACAGCCCTATTTATTGAGTGTCCTGACCCACGGGATTCGTAGGCACGAAAAGAGAAGGGCTGAGGATTGAAATGAGGGGCTTGAGACAACTTGACGCTAGCGGATGCTTCTTTATTTTTTCTTTTCCTTCTCTTTCTTCCCTGGCCTTCTCTCTGCTCCTCTCGCAGTACTCTTCTCTCTCGTGGTTCTCCTCTTAAATCTCTTTCCTTCATTTCTCTCTCTCCTGCGTTCTCCTATTATATCCTGGTAGCTCCCCCCCACCCCCGTACCTCCCAGTCTCATGTGATTTACAGGAAAAACCTGTGGTTCTCCGAAAGCGAAATGGTAAAGCAAAACTTAACTCATGGCACGCATATGCAACACGGCGCATGCTCCGGAGGGCTCCGGACAATTGAGAGGACCATATAGGGAAGTCATGGTCTCAGATCTTTTTTCTCCATAAGTCATGCGCCATTCATTTGTAGTCAACCTCTGTTCCTCAGCTCCCTTTCCAGCCCAGTTCAGCATATAGCCTGGTCAATGTCTATGTGTGCTGGGCTAAGATTACAGACAGATTTGTTACCATCTTGCCCCAGTAGAGACCAAACTCTCCTGAGAGTCAGCCTCCATCTTGCAGTTGTTGTTAGCGAAGCAAATGCAAGACACAACCACCACACACCACCATACTCCCAATACCAAATGTACCAAGCAGTTTAATTTTAAGGCACAATAGGCTGAAGCAAAACAAAACAAGAAACTCCTTCTCATAAGTTCCAAGAGTGGAGAAGCTGAGAGGTTGAAAAGAACTCTAAGAAGGGAAGAGACAGAAGAGATCTCTTTCTCGGCATGGAAGTTCAGTGGTCTCAGCTTCCCTCCTGCCTTGTTTTTCTTTCCCAGCAGTGAGTCCCAGGTCCCATCATAAACTTCAAGGGAGTTTCCACTTACCTCAAAGGAGGAATGATGATAGAACACACCTGAAGTATATGCCCATGTCACAATTGTACCCTTAATCGTTACTCTGTCTAAAGGCCTAGAGCCATTCCTGTTCCCATTATCTCACCCCATGCCCACAGACACCGGTGATTACAGAGGCTTCAGCTCAGTGGGGGTTGGGGAGGAGCATTTTTCCCCCCAGGCCTGGAATTTTTCTCCAAGTGAGGGGCCTTCTGTCTGACTTATGCTTCCAGTCTCCCTCAATGCTTCCTCCAATGGAGGAGGAGCCAGTCACTTGATGGGTGATTTCAGCATCAAGACCTGGGCTGACTTGGCTCAGCCCCAACCTCTGCTTCCTCTAGATGCATTCTCCCCTTTGGGAACATTTGTTTTACCTTGTTCGCTGACACTTGGAAAAAGCTGTCTTCTCCATTTGGAAGCCCACTCTCATAGCACGTTTAAGCCAACTCTATCGATAATAAAGTTGATAGATAACTATCTATCTCCCTATTCTTAAATGTTTTAAAATCTGGGCTAGAAAGAAGGTATTTGGGGCTTTTGGGACTCTCTCACAATCCAACAAGTAGTTGATACAATGTGGATCAGTAAGAGCCCTTTCTCTGGTGATGTGGAATTGGGATGGAGAGCTAGATTAGGTCTGTCTGGGGTGCTCAGCACAGCCCTACAAAAGCAAGAGTTGGGTACAACTATATTCTCCCTGCCATTGGAGAAGAAGTCCAACGGAAGCTGATCTGTGGAGAAAAAAAATAGGTGGACATACCACATGGAGAGGCAGAGGCAGAGTTCTGAGGCTGCTGCTGTTACAGGGCAAACCCCATTATAAAATGGGATTGCCTGACTGTGGGTCCTCACATGCGCGCTTAAAGGGGACTATTAATGCTAAACTGAAGACAGACACAAAAGGTTGATAAAAAGTTTATTTATAAGGGAAGGGGAAATGGGAAATGAACAACTCAGGGAGAAAAAGAGGGAGATAAGTTTGTAAATGCATCCTTCCCATTCCTCTGACCTGGAATCCCAATGACTGGCCTAGCTGGCAAAAACCTAGCATACCTGGTGGCCAAGCCATTGGCCCCGCCTGCCTCATGGCCAGTTAAATATCCAAACTGAGAGCCTAGTTGCTTAGCTCCACCCTCAGGTGCTCACAACCTTACCTTTTGATACTGGAATTGTCAGGCCTAGTCTCCCAGCCAGGAACGGATCCCAGGCTGCAGGGGCAGCGCTGAGCCCCAGCCACTAGACCACCATGGGTTGGTGTCTCACAAAGCCGCATCAGGAACTTCTCAGACTCTCAGGCAAGCAAGCGAGAAGAGGCAGGTTTGTTTAGAGAAAGAAAAAGTTTACTGAGGGGAAAAAGAACAGAAATAAAGTGGGACTCCCAGGCCATGAAACCAGGCCAGGGAGGGACAAGGAAGCCAAAGTGGAGTTGTGTCTCAGGGAATATAGACCTTCTTTCCCTAATTATTCTAAAGCTCCACCAGTCTCTTTGTGATTGGTTAGTTTTCAGCTGTCTCACTTAATCTGCTACTGAGCGGGGGATCTTCACATTCCTTATCTAACAGGTTTGTCTTTCCCCATTTGTTGCACCTTCCCCCTTGCTTGATAGATTTATCTTTATGGCCCAGTCTCCCAGAGGAGTACCCCTGCATTTTAGGAAAGAGAAAGTTACACATCAGCTATTGAAGAAAAGCAGGCTGGCGCCCACTGGTGCATACCCCTTCTCATCTCCCCCTTGCATAAATTTCCCTGCACTCTGACAAAGGGGAGGATGGTGATCTACCAGACATGAGTCTGCTGCCCTCCTAATTTGTCCATAAATTAAACCACTCTCCGTTTCCCCAAACTCCACCTCCCTTTACCACCTGAGGGAAACCAAGGCCAGCATTCACAATGTTGTCCTTGGTCCTGGGATGTTTATTATTCCCAGTGGAAATAGTTACATTCCTCTTGTTGCCCTTATCTCTGAAGCCTTCCTAATTCAGAGGTCCCCTCCTGCAATGTCCCTAAAACTGCCTAATTACCCTAACTTACCTTAAGTCTCACTTCGGTGATCATGGGATTTGTAGTTCCCAGTGTGGTGGGGGTGGAATCCACAAAGCCTGTATGGAGTTTGCTCATGACATCCTTTCCCCCTATCACTGCCACCCCTGCTTCTGCCCTTGCTAAGTAATTCAGTCCATCACCTGGGATCCACAAGGTGCTGCGGTAGGTTGAAAATAAATTCCTCATCTGGAAGTTCAGGCAGTGGAGTGGGTTTCTGTTACTTGCTACCCAAAGAATCCTAATACCATTAGCAAAGATCTTTCCAAGATACTCTCAAGAAAAGCAATTAAAATGTGCTTTCATTTTCTCAAGTGCCTAGAAGTGATGTGCATTTTCGAGGAGCAAATGTTTGTGTGTGCATGCAACTCACTCTAATTTAGTACAATCAAACTGCAAATTAGAGGCTGGTAATTGCCTCATGACCTGTCTCATAGATTTGGAAATGTGCTACCTGCTCTGTTCTAATAACTTTGAATTCAAAATACAGGAGAAAACTGAAATTCTCCCTGACTTGTCACCCTTTAGAGCCAAAACTGAAGACATGAATCTGATTTTCAACAACAGCATAGCAACAATAACAATAATGCCAATAATCTTTTTTTTTTTTTGTGGTTTACAAAATGTTCTTACACACATTTTATTGTTTTGTTACTTTTTTACTCATACTTCAGAAAGAAGCCATGTGAGGCCATCTTTATTAACTCCCTCTCACCAAGGGGGAAACTAAGAGGTTGAGTGACTTGCCCAGGTCACCATGACTGAAAGTGGCATTGCTCTGGCCAAATTCAAACTTCCTGATTTGGAATCTTGTGTTTTCTCCAAAACCTTGTGTTGCTAGGAAAAAGGCCTTCACAGAACTGCATAGAACATAATGTTATAGAGGTACATCAAACAAGGTAATTCACCTTTTTGTGGAGCAAGGAAATTTCTTCCACTGCATGGGATTTCCCTGTGGAGGGATATAGAGAGTGACACTAACCCTTTCAGAGCCTGTGGGTCCTCACAAAATCACCTGGCTATGGAGAAATTTACACAATTACAAAGGAGTTAGGGAATGTTTGGCATGTCATGAGCTTTGTAAGTGTTTGAATAGTGAGTGAATGAATGAATGAATCAAATGGAAGCAAAAAATAAATTCATTTATAATCCAAGAATCTTAACCTTAAAGGAATTGGATGAGCTTCAGAAGACCCTTTAAATCCCTGAGGTTTGCACAAAGTTTCATGTATTATGCTCTTTTCTGGAAACCGGGTCCTGACTTTTATTGGAACCTCTAAGAGATGACTGAGACAAAGGTTAAATATTAGTAATGTTATTAGAAGGCTGTGGGGAGAGGAAGAAACATTGTGGGAAAACATTTTGTGAGCAAGAGGCTCATTGCAGTATGGCTTTGAATTAAGGAATCACAGTCATGACTGATAAGAACCTCAGTGAAGAAAGGAAATGTGGGTCACTTTTTAGGTATACCCAGAGAAAAATCAATGAGCGCGTTCTGTATGACAGTGGTGTACAGAAAATCTATGAGTTGGAGCATTTTCACACTGGTTGTAGAATCTTGAACCAATTTTTGAAGTAAGATAGTAGTGTTTTGATTGCTCAATCTTTGTTTTTTTATTTTATTTTCCTAAGATAAGCCCATCTATTTGGAGGTTTGAGGGCAGTCTATCTTGGATACAGAAGACTGGACCTAATGACCTATAGAAATGCTTTTCATATTTGTAACATAATGTAATGATTCCCGATAGAGAATGTGGTTTGGATTTTCATATGATGAATTACATCTTGTTGTTATGGTAACTAATGCTCTAAATATAGCATGAAGGAAGAAAAAAAGTCCTACTTAGAAGGCAACATGAAATTGTTACAACAGTACGTTTAAAAATAAGCAGATTAGAGCTAGTGTTTTTATTTTTATTCCTATAATGAGTCTTATAAAGTCTTAGGCATGAGTCAGACCTTCATCCTAACTCACAAACACAAAAGCACACACAGAGCGAATGCTCTTTGAAAAGCCCTCCCCTTTAAAGAAAGAATAGTTAAATGAATTATTTTGTATATATATGATAGGAAACAGACTAACATTAAAATACTTGTTTAGTATACCTTGCCTAGAGAGGAATCGGCTTGGTATTCACAAACCATTAACATGATTATCCCTAGGTGGTGATGTTACTACACACACTCTCTCTCTCTCTCTCTCTCTCTCTCTCTCTCTCTCTCTCTCTCTCTCTCTGAGCTAATCTTTTACTGAGATGATGTTCATGCCATTCAATTTACCTATTTAAAGTGTTCAACCTAGTGGTTTTTAGCATATTCACAGAGCTGCACCTCCCCCACCATAGTCTAAATGCAAAATTTTCACCACCTAAAATTAACTTCCTATTCATTAGCGATCCTGCCTTTTTTTGACTCCCTATACCCAATATAGGTCTGGCATCAATTACTTTGTATCTCTCTGATCTTACCCATTCTGAATATTTCACTTGAAGGAACTTGTAAGGTAAATGATTTTCAGGCTTTTCTGCCCTCTCACCCTTATGATTGCCCTGCCTGATGGGGCATCTGCAGTTGTTATGTTGTTGCAAGCTGTCTTGTTTACTTCTGTGGGCCATGGGTCACCAACAGAAGCAGAAGCAAGAGAAGAGGCAGAAGAAGAGGCAGGAGAGAGAAGGGAAGAAAGAAGCCAGAGAAGACCAGAGTGAGGACTTGCTGGGGGCTTGGAGGCCTGCCGGCCTCTTGGCACCCTGGCTGCCCTGTACCTTGTTGCCACACTACATGAAAAGCTCCATAAAAGCCTGAGAAAACCATTCAGGGCTCCAGGACTCTCCTTTACCCATACACTCTGCTTAGATCATAGATAACCTTCTCAGTGCCCATCCTGGTACTACAGAACTCATATAATATGTGACCTTCTGTATTTGTTTCTTGGGGATGTCTTAAGGAGGAATGGTGTGACCAGTCATGGTAGCCATAGAGAAGAAGTGGCCTGGATAGCCAATACAAGCTTCCAGGTGAAAGGAGCCACATGGCTGTGGCTCCCACAGGGCATGAAGGACATAAAGGCTGGTAGTGATAGAGGGAAAGGATGTCCTGAGCAAACTCCATACAGGCTTTGTGGACTCCACCCCCACAACACTGGAAACTACAAATCCCATGATCACCAAAGGGATGATTGTGAGGACCAGAGGGTGGCGTTAAACACCTAGTTTGGGGGTTTGGATATTTAACTGGCCATGTGGCCAGGGGTTGCCCCTTTTTGGCCATGAGGGCTTGCTAGGTTTTTGGCAGCTCGGCAGGTCATTGGAATTCCAGGTCAGCGGAATGGGTAGGAGGCATTTACAAACTTATTTCCCTCTTTTTCTCCCTGAGTTATTCATTTCCCCAGTTCCCCTGCCCTTGTAAATAAACCTTTTATCAACCTTTCATGTGTGTGTCTGCAGTTTAGCATTAATAAGTCCCTTTTAAGCGTGTGGGTGAGGACCTACAGTCAGGCAACCCCATTTTATATCAGGGTTTGCCCTATATCAGTAGTGTATGCAGCCCGGGACAGCCCAAAACTCCAGCAAGGCCGCCCTGCTCCAGGGCCGCTTCCTGGAGCCTCAGCCTGGCTTTGTCTTCTAGAAGGGCACAACCCACCAGTCTGACAACCTCAGCGCAGGCCTGGTCTGAGCAGGCAGCTGGTGTTTTCTTTTGAATATGGTAATGAATTCGAAACTGGACCAATCTGATTGGACCTTGACCCGCGCCAGTCAGACAGCTGGACCAATCAGGCTTGAGAGGCAGCAATATAAGCCAGGGATCCAGCGGCCTAGGCTCATTCAGGAATTAGTCCTCAGACTCGGCGGGGCCTCCTCCTGAGAGACCTTCACAGAGCTGTGGGGAGCCTTCGCTGCACCCCCTGGAGAGAACAGGAACTTCCTGTGCTGGTGGAGTATGGCGAGTTGGTGGGGGACACACTGTGGTGGGAGCACCTGATGTGACTACCCAATGTTACCTCAGTTAAAAAAATAAATTAATTAAAAAAAAAAAAAAAAACTTTGAGGACCTTGCTAGGCCTCTGAGCCCTCCGCATCTGAGCTCCGCTTCAAACTGCAGCCTAGCCCTACTCCTGCCTCCGGCTGTGGCACCTGCCTGCTGACGGGCACCGTCCTCTGTGCCCACTGGCGGGTGCCAGGCGGCGTAAAGGGCTCTGCTTGCTCTCAAAGAGCTGTAAGGCGAGTGCTCGTACCTGCCCCGTGGGCGCCGCTGACCGCATCCCGCCGCCTGTGGGCGCTGCTCGGCTCCTCCGCTCCTCACACCTGGTGCTGTGGCCTCTGGCGCCAGCAGCCTGGCCTTTGGACAGGTGGTGCTGGCTGCTGTGGTGCCACCTCGGCCTGCTGCTTGTCCCCTGCTGGCCGCTCCAGGCGCTCGTGAAGGGCCTGCGCCATCTTGCACCCGCGGCCTTTGTTTAGGACAGCTGGATGCGGAGGACACTGTCTGAGGTGAGACCCTCTCCTTTCCCTCAGCCTCCCGTTTGTTAATAAAGCCCCTTGTCGCGCGCCCTGAACCTCTGGTGTCTTGCAATTGTGAGTGTGTGGGGAGAACCCACAGTGAGCTGCCCCCCTGCTAGGCGCTGGTTAACACTGCTTTACTGGCAGCTACGTTGGTTGAGGAGCGAGCAGCCACCCCACAGGACCTACGTATTAATGTGCATATAATAAAGGACAGAAGCATTCATCTTCTCTTGAGGTTGTCAAAATGACAAGACTTAGACTGAGAATCACGCTGTCTCTGCTGTGTAGCTGGAGGCAGTCAGCGTGGAGAGGCTATTACTAGTGAGGGGCACAGCATCTAGGTCTCAACTTTATAGTTGAGAACCAGTAATTTTATTTTTATTTATTTTTATTTTTTAAAATTTTTTTCTTTAAAGATTTATTTATTTATGCATACAAGAGCTGGGGTACAGGCCAGAGATGCGGGGGCTTGAGGGGATGAGAGGATTCACCAGAGACAGAGGGGAAACAGAACAGGCAGACTGATTGAAATACACTGCTGAGGGGAGCAGCGAGTGAGACAGGAGAGGTCTGCTGCGCCCTGTGGGTTGCTGCCTGGCTGGCCCAGGATCAAACTTGTTCTGCAGAGTCTGTGGATTGCTTCATAGTGAGGTGCTTAACCCTTTGCGCCACCAGGGAGGCCCAATAATTTTATTTTTATTAAGTTAGTTCTATTTTTGTACTTCAGATATAAATATGGCTTAGATGGGTGTGTTTAAATAAAAATATGTATTAATGAGGAAAAAAATGAAAAGAAAATTCTCTTTTAGCTTTCCTCCTGTTTGTTAATAACGTGGATACATGGATTCATGTATAAGTGTACAGAACATTTCTCTCATCATAAGAAGGCGTCAGAACCTTCATGTTAATATTTTTGTTTTGTTTTGTAACTTGTTCTCACTTTTTCAGCTGCGAAATAATTCTCATCTATCAAGTGCAAATTCCAAAATAAGTTAGGAGATGTGTCTTTTTTTTCTGCTCTTGTAGCATTTTGAATATCTCTCATTGACTTTGTGGTAGTGCTATTTATTGTCAACCCACAGACAATTCCATCCTTCTTTCTCCTAAGTGAACCTCACTTCTGTTAAAGTTCTGGGTGGTGCTGTGAGCCAGGAGAGTTTGGTACCTGCCATAACCCCAGGGAGAGAATTTTGATTGGCTCCAACCACACTTGGAAACTCATCTCCTGTTATTAAAGATGTTGACTTAGGAATAAGCACATAACCCATTTGTGCCTAATGAGAAATAAGGGGAAGTCTCTGAAAGGTTTTTCCACCTAGATTAAAACAGATCCACTCCCTGGCTTTGGATACAGTAGTGTGAAGAAGTGATGCTTAGACATCATAAAGGCCATATATGACAAGCCAACAGCCAGTATCATTCTCAATGGCGAAAAGCTGAAAGCATTCCCATTAACATCTGGAACAAGACAAGGACGTCCACTCTCACCACTGCTTTTCAATATAATACTGGAAGTCCTAGCCAGAGCAATAAGACAAGAGAAGGACCTACAAGGAATCCAAATAGGAAAAGAAGAAGTCAAACTATCACTATTTGCAGATGATATGATAATATACATAGAGAACCCCAAAACTCCACAGAAAAACTAATTCAGGGCCTCCCTGGTGGCGCAGCGGTTGAGCGCTGGGTTGCGAAGCTGCTCGCAGCCTCTGCAGCTCCGGTTCGATCCCCGGCCACCGGCGAGGGTCCCACATGGCGCGCAGACCTCTCCTGCCGCCCGCTGCTCCCCTCAGCAGTGTGCTTCGGTCCTTCTGCCTGCTCTGCTCCCCGCTCTGGCTCTGGTGAATTCTCTCACCCTCTTGTACCTCTGTCTGTACCTAGTGGTAGTATAAATAAATAAATAAATCTTTTAAAAAAAAACAAAAAACTAATTCAACTAATCAATCAGTTCAGTAAAGTGGCAGGATACAATCTCAACACGCAAAAATCAGTAGCCTTCCTATACACAAGCAATAAATCTGAAGAAGATGAAATAAAAAAAAAATCCCTTTTACTATCGAAACAAAAAAAATCAAATACTTGGGAATAAATCTAACAAAAGAGGTAAAGGACCTATACAAAGAAAACTATAAAACACTGTTTAAAGAAATAGAAGAAGACACAAAGAAATGGAAAGACATCCCCTACTCATGGATTGGAAGAATAAACATTATTAAAATGGCCATCCTACCAAAGGAATATACAGATTCAATGCTATTCCAATAAAAATTTCAATGTCAATCTTCAAAGAAATAGAACAATTATTGATAAAATTCATATGGAACCACAAAAAACCCCGAATAGCCAAAGCTGTCCTGAAAAAAAAAAGGGGGGAATGGAGGCATCACACTCCCAGACTTCAAACTGTACTACAAAGCCATAATCATCAAAACTGCATGGTATTGGAACAAGAACAGACACACAGACCAATGGAATCAAGTAGAAAATCCAGAAATAAGCCCACAGATTTATGGTCAACTAATCTTTGACAAAGGAGCAAAGACTATGCATTGGAGCAAAGAAAGTTTGTTCAATAAATGGTGCTGGGAAAACTGGGTCGCTACATGCAAAAGAATGAAGCTTGACTACTACCTCACACCATACACAAAAACCAACTCAAAATGGATTAAAGAACTAGACATAAGACCTGAAACCATAAAATATATAGAAGGAAATATAGGCGAAACACTCCATGATATGCACATCAAAGACATCTTTACAGACACATCACCCAAAGCAGTGATAGTGAAGGCAAAGATCAACAGCTGAACTTCATCAAATTAAAGAGCTTCTGCACAGCAAAAGAGACTGTAACAAAAACAAAGAGAAACCCCACCAACTGGGAGAACATTTTTGCACACAATGCTAATGATAAAGAACTGATCACAAAAATCTACAAAGAGCTGATGAGACTCAACAAAAACAAAGAAAATAATCCAGTCAAAAAATGGGCAGAAGATTAAAAAGAAATTTCTCTGAAGAGGAAATGCAAATGGACAACAGGTATATGAAAAAATGTTCAACATCACTTGTAATCAGGGAAATGCAAATCAAAACTACCATGAGATACTGTCTTACACCAGTGAGAATGGCACATATTAAAAAAACTAGTAACAACAAATGTTGGCGAGGTTGTGGAGTAAAAGGAACTCTTCTGCACTGTTGGTGGGAGTGCAAACTGGTCCAACCACTATGGAGAGCTGTGTGGAGATTTCTTGACCCACTAAACATAGAGCTTCCATTTGATCCAGCAATTCCACTCCTAGGTATTTACCCAAAGGACACAGAAACATCAATTCCAAAGAGCACCTGCACCCCTATTTTATAGCAGCACTATTTACAATAGCTAAGCTTTGGAAACAACCCAAATGCCCAAAAATAGATGACTGGATCAAGAAGATGTGGTACATATACACCATGGAATATGACTCAGCATTCAAAAAAGATAAACACATGCAATTTGCAGCAACATGGATGGCACTGGAAGGGATCCTGCTCATCGAAATAAGCCAGAAAGAAAAAGAAAAATACCGGATGGTCTCACTCATAGCAGGAATCTAGAAAACTTAAATAAGGGACCACGAAAAAGAATAACTATAAGAAAGAAAATATCAAAATCAACAAATAACTGTGGGGGGTGGGGGGTGGGGAAAGGAGGGCTTGGGGTCAAAATAAGGGGGTTGTAATTGTATGGGGAATATAAAAATAAAATTTAAATTAAAAAAAAATGAAGTGATGCTTAGAGTTGCAGCAGGTCTTTTGTAACCATGAGGGGATGAGCCTGAAAATAAGAGACATGTTAAGGATGAGAACAGAAATATGGAAAACACTTGGTCCTTGACAATGCTTTTATGCCTCAGAATTAGAGCCACGTCTAGAATTTCCTACCCCTGGCATTCTCATTCTATAAAATATTAGTTATGCTACTTGAGTCCATGTACAGTTGTGCAAATTTTGCCCTGTGCAAGGTGTCCTGCAGCTCTTTGCTCACCATATTGTGTGTTTCGATGTAAATTGTGTTTGGTTAGAGAATGAGGAATCTTTTTCTAATTTTCACATAGCACAGAATTAGCTAGTAGAAGTCCTGCTTTAAGTACTTCCATGCAATGAAAGTATCCTAATTTGATACATCATTCATCATAGTTTCTTCTAGTTGCTGTAACTTGTATGTCACTAATTAAACTACATAAACTCCAAGAGGGTCAGGAATAATAGTATGTATCAATCCATCCTATGCAGCTGGCATATAAGTAGATAATAATAAATACTTGATGACCATAAAGGATAGGAATTCTTTTATTATCCAATTAGAGTCATCACAGGCTATGCTTATAAGATGTCAAACATGTGGATACTTGAGAATATATGGGTAGTATTTCATCTTAATCTGGATGTTTTGGCATCAAGTAATGTAACTCCAAGGTTAGCCTGTGAAAATTGGACACACTTATTCTTTTATTCTCAGATGTGGTGAGATACTAAACTGTCATGTAGATGAGTGATGACTGTTTAACACACTGTCATCCTAACTTTTAGGGAATTTCCTGCAGGAGAGCAGCAGGCGGCCAAGGGTCCTTTGGGAAATCTTTCCTCATTTCAAACATTAAGTGCATGACAAGATGTGTGCTATAGAAGGCATAGATTCTGAAGACAATTCACAAAAGGAAATTGGCAGCTAAAATCAGAATTCCTTCATGGGATCAGAAACATCTGACTGATGTTTAGGTATCAGAATAATTGCTGACTTTTCTCTCTTTTGTTACATTTGAGCATTTCCTCTCTAGACCCTCAATTCACAGATTGGCTGCATAACTGAAAAGTAACAAGAGGTCTAATTAAAGAATGGAAACCACGCTCATCATTCCTAATTGTCTTGTTATACTTTCCCTGTTCTAAGGGTATTTTGATTTAAAATTCTTATTTAGGCATATTTGAAGACAAAAACTTTTTAAAATCACATTTGAGGCCAAAAGTATATAGGGTTTAGATTTATTGGATTATCACATTATATTCCTTATTTGAGTCTTGAAATCTGTTCTAAAAGAATTTAAGTTCAAGTTTTCAATAAGTTAGAGTTCAATAAATAAGGGAAATAATATAGGATTCTATCAATATGAGGACATTTATCTACTTCAAATGATGTTCCACTAACTCATAGATATAATACAAGAGAAAAGCTTGCTTCAGTTATGGGTTCATCATGTGTTCAAGCAATGTCACTAGACTTTTTCATGGTAGTGACTCAATTCCCAGGTTCCTCATGATAACAAAATGGTTTCAACTGCTCCAGGTTCTTTATTCTCAAGTTCTTGTTTTTAAAAAGAGAAACTGGGCCTCCCCTAATGGCGCAGGCAGTTGAGCTCTGCGCTGTGAAGCTGTCCGCAGCCTCTGCAGTGCGGGTTCCAGCCTGGCCCTCCGGGGAGGGTCCCACATGGCCCAGCAGACCTCTCCTGTCTCGCCCGTTGCTCCCCTCAGCATTGTATTTCAGTCAGTCTGCCTGTTCTGTTTCCTGGTCTCGCTCTGGTGAATCTCACCCTCTCGTGCATCTGGCCTGTACCCTGGTTCTTGCATAAATAAAAAATAAAAATCTAAAAAAAAAAAAACAAAAGAGAGAGAAACTGTCTCCAAGTGTTCCCAGTCAAAATTTCATTGCATCTCATGGGTCTGGTAGTTTCATGTGCTCATTGCTGAATCAGTCACCATGGTAGTGGAAAGAGGTACGGATTAGCTTAAGTCCTTTATTCCATACTTGAGTTAAAGAAGAAGCACTTAACATCCTACGATAGGGGAAGGGGAAATCCCAAACTCAAATTAGTGGACTTAGCCAGAAAAAGCAGTGATGGATTTGGAGAAAGTAAATAATGAATGTGCACTATTTTATTTTATTTTATTAAATTACTTTAAGGTTTAACAAAAACCAAGAGGATTAGACTATCATAGTATATATAGGTTGGCTCAGTAATTGTTGATTGATGAAGGAATGAATAAATAAATTATTTAAAAATGTGTCACACCCAAACCATGCAATCTCCAAACTCCATAGAAAGTAGCAATTTTTCTGTGTGGCCTCCTTGAAGTCCCTGCTTCATTTGTTGTAAGATGAGGGCCTAAGATAAGAGACCCAGAGCAGAGTGTTCCCTGGGTCTTTTTAACTTCACTTCTTTTATACCCTAGAGGAAGTGAGTAACTGATTTTTAGTGATCTCCTTTACAAATTCTGTATAGACTTGACCATGGAATGTGGAACACTTAATACCTAGGGCTTTATTGTTGACCTTTGGGGCTCCAAACTTCAGGAAGAACATCTTATTAACATTCTGTTATGTATATTTAACACATCCACCCTTATAGAAGAAAAAAGCACACATATGTAACCGGGTCATATTTTATATAGAGCTTTGAGTTTCTGTTTTCACTCTATTATTCTGTGAGTATCTTCAGAACACTGAGCTTTCACCGAAAAACAAATCTTAGTGACTGCATAGTACTCCATTGTATTGCTCTACAACAGCTTACTTAACCAATGCTCTAATATTGGACAGTTAAATTGGACTAGGTTGTTTCCAATTTGCAGTCACTAGAATAAATACTTTCACACAATCTTTGATTTATAATATTGACCCAAAGGGGGTGGACTTATCTTGAGGGATTTTGTGATAGTTTCTGTTGCTGCTTATGATGGTTTATATTATGTGCCAGCTTGACTGGGCTAAGAGATGCCCAGGTGAGGATGACTGATTAAAGAGATGCAACCTCACCAGTGTGGGTGGTGTCATCTGATCCCTTGCCAGAATGGAATGGAACAACAAGATGAACAAAAATATTCTCTTGTTTCTTTTGGAGCTGGGACATCTATTTCTCCCTGCCCAAGACATCAGAGCTTCTCAGACTTAATTTTATTATACAAATGACTTTCCCAGGACTATCCAGGCTCCATAGCTCGCAGATTGCAGATTGCAGGAATTCTCTGCCTGCATACCTATGTGAATCAATTCCCATAATAAATATACTTTTATCCTTTTCTCCATTGCTGTATCTATGTCTTTATCTGTCTAGGCTATTGCTTCTGTCTCTCTGGAGAACCTTGGCTGACACATCACCACAAAAATTCAAGATGGCTGTAATGTCTTAAAACAACACTCATTTATTATTTCACAGTTCTGTAGTCCAATGGACTTGCCTGACTTCTCTGCTTTGAGTCTCAAAAAGCCAGAATTAAGTTATTAGTAGGGTTGGTTTCCTTCTGGAAACTCTAAGGGAGAAGCTATTTCTAGCTCCCTGGTGTGTTAACAGAGTTCAATTCCATGCAGCTGCAGGACTTTATCCTTGCTTCTTGCTGGCTGTCAGCCAGGGCCTCCCTTAGCAACTGAGTTCTCTTTGCAGTCCTTGCAAAGAGCCTGTTGTATCTCAAAACTGGCAATTGTGTTGAATCTTCTCACACTGGTGAAACTCCCTGCCTTGTCGTTGGATTTCAAGGATTCCCGTAATTAAATTGGGCCCACATGATGGTATACTTTCCCAATGTAAGACCAACTGATTAGGAGTTTTAATTACCTTGCAATGTCCCTTTTGTCATGTTAGAAGAAAAAGCCATGGAGACCCATATCCTACCTTCTAGATTAAATGTGTTACCTTTCAGAATGTTTGTGTTTTTTACACTGCCGCCAACACCACTTGAGAATTTATTTCACTTCCCTTGTGCTTGGTTTTATTATTAAAGTAATACAAATTACAATAACAAACTTCACATTTGATAGGTGAAAATGTATCTCAATGTTGCTTACATTATTAATGGAGTGGGCATTTTGGGAAACAGTCACTCAAATCAGGGCAGTTACACAGAGATCCATACAGATGTGGGTCCAGGTTTGGGAGTCTAATGTGTTTCCTTCTCTGTTCCGCAGCCTGAGAGAGGAGGAGCAGCTCGAAATTGTAGAGGGAAGCCTGAACAGGTGTGCGGCAGCTGAATCAATCAGGGAGTAATCACCATGGATGGTAAGACGTTCACCAGGACAGCTTGCATGATTCCTGGTGTATGTTTTGACACACAGCCCACAATTTAGCATTTTGTGCCAAATGTGCCATGATATATTTCATAGATTATTTATTTGCCACTAAAAAAGAAAAAAAAAAGATGCCAGATTCAGGTTGCTTTCAAAACAAAGGATGTGGCGAACCAAAAAAGTTAAACTGCAGGGTGACTGTCAAGGAAGAAAAAAGAAACACATTCTGGAGCCAAGGCACAGCAGGGCTTGTTGATGGACTGTCATAAACCCAGTAATATAAACACATGCATTGAAGTAAAGTCCTGTATTTCATGAAAGAAAAAAAAATTGTGATAGCATCTTGGTACTCAATTCCGAGAGAATAGGAAACTTTGACTTTTATCTACACATGTAGTTAGGCAAGCATTTGGCTCAAATGACCTGGATTAGGTAACACAAAGACTGTGAATTCAAAGCCTTTCCTTTCACTTTGTTTGTATGAACAAAGTAAATGGAAAACTTGGCCAAGGTTGTTATATTAAACTCTGCTGATAAATTGTCTGAAATATCAGACCAAGTTTCCTCACATGGAGATTATGTGCATACTTTGCTTTTTAGCAATCCACAATTTGCATTCTCGTAACTAATTCATGCAGTTTTCATTTGGCTCCTTAATTTGACTTTATTTAGGAAAAAGAGAAAGAAAAGTGTGTGCAAGAAAAGTGTGTAAAATACTGGTCACTCTGGTGAGGGTGGGTATTGACTGAAAGGGGACTTCTGGAGGGCAGATAATCTTCTTTTCCCCAAACCAAGTGCTAATTACACATTCATGTTCAGTTTTGAACCTGTGCACTTATGCATTTATGACATATGCATAATTGAATATTTCAAAAGAAGTGTGCATGGAAATGGTGGCATATTAAATTTAAGAATATTTTTAAGACATTGGAAAATCTTTAAAATTATAGGTTGTCATAGAAAGGACTTAGTGCCATCAATTCCAGAGGTGACATAATTGTGGTCTATATACCAGGTTCAAACTTACGGAAGTGTTTGTCCCATGGATTTAAGCAAAAATTTAATATGTACCATTAAAATTTGAGGAATTTGCATAAAAATCCAGATTTCAGGCTCCCTTTCAAAAATCAATCAATTAGATCTTATGGCACTGGGTTTATATTACCACATGGCAACAATCTTGTAGAACAAAATAGAAGCTGTCTTCTATACAAAGACTTGAGTGTTCCACTCTGCCACAGTCTCTAGCATTCCCTTTGGCCTCTCTGACAATATTTGTGATCTCTGCTGCCTACCAGTCAATCTGGTTAAATGTACAATTATTGATATTCTTGTGGAAAATTATCGTGGGTCACATAGACCAAGAAACTGGTTGGTTTTTTGACATGGAATGAGGTTTGGTTTACAAAGGCCACAGTGAAGTATGGATTGGCCATTATATGGTTAACCACATTAAGGAAAACAGTCTGAAATGAGAACTGAGTTCATTGATATGTTTGATATATACATTGTAAATGTATATGAGGACTTCTTCACAGCTCACAATCCATATGTCCTGAAGACCACTAGGTGCTGCTTTTGAACTAAAATCAGAAGAATGAATTCCAAATGAATGCAACACATATGTTTGGAACAACCATAAAAATAGATTTTCAGGTTGCAGCTGTAGTCCTTTTATTAATCATAGCTCCAGTCCCTGGGATATAAGCCTCACTTAAAAATGAAGTGAGGCAAGACTTGGAATTGTTGTTTTTTATGTTGGAGCAGCTATGAGCTGCCTGCCCACACAGCTCACTTAAGAAGAGGCAAACTGAATTGGGATTGTGCAAAGAGCATCTTGGTGGAATCAAATGCAGACTTTCGCCTCACCCCTTGGAATCAGGAATCCAGGGACACAACTGGAAAATGCATATGGGTCCTCCTTGTGGGTAACACCAGAAAGGGAATTATAGCTTCAGGGTGTGAGGATGGCGCTACACATGTTGGTCATCAACGTTCTTGCCACAACTCTTTCCCAAATCATGTTTCTTGCTGATGTATGAACAGGTCCCAGTCATGCTATCTTTTTTACAAAAAGGGTGGGTGTTAGAATTGAGTAGATGCCTGCAGATGTAACTGGAAATATTCTCAATCCTATGAGTCCCAGAACTTGTCTGAGTTTGGTAGCTGTTTTAGAGCTGACGGTATCTTCAAAGTCTGTCTGTATGGCTTTGGTATTCCTGTCTTATCTTGGTTTTAAAATATTATGGATTTATACATTTTTTTTTTTTACTTATTAGAGACCAGTTACAATTTTAAGTCTAAATTAGGCCTTCTTTAAGTGGTTCTGGGGTTTGAAAACATGGGAGTGACCTGCAAGACACCTGAAAAGAATTTGATCTTGTTTTGTCTGCCCATTGTTTGAGCATCCTCACTGAGGGGGGTGGAAAAAGCCTTCATCTGAAAAAAAAAAAAAATTCTTATAACTGGAGAGGTTGAATAGTGAAGTGTTGATGCTTTTACATTCCTTAGGTTATCTAGATGCCATTGCACAGAGCACTTGCTCATGGCCACAAGGCCAGTTAGAGGCAGGAACAAGGCTAGAACCCCAAATCTTGAGTTAAATGGGGATTCCTTTTATCAAGTTCAGTAGAGAATTAAAACAATCTAAATTATTTGTTCCAAAAACCATTTGGAGTATGTCAACAGATGACAAATATTTCTACACAAAGTGAATTATTTCTATCTATCAAAATATGTTTGCAAACATGTACATCTTTGATGTCAAGTATATGAGAGCACTGGCTTTTTTTCTTTGTGTTTTTATGTTTGGATCAAGTGCCCACCCTTTGTATTAACCCAGCGTCAAAAACATTTTAACTCTGGGCCTCCCCGGTGGCGCAGTGGTTGAGCGCTGGGTTGCGAAGCTGCCCGCAGCCTCTGCAGTGCCGGTTCGATCCCCGGCTGCTCCCTGGCCACCAGAGGAGGGTTCCACATGGCGCGCAGACCCCTCCTGCTGCCCGCTGCTCCCCTCGGCAGTGTACTTGGGTCCATTTGCCTGCTTTGCTTCCAGCTGTGGCTCTGGTGAAATCTCTCACCCTCCCGCACTTCTGACTGTATCCAGTGCTTGTATAAATAAATAAATTTTAAAAAATAATAATAACTAAATTAAAAAAAATTAACTCTACCCTCTATTATTGTACTTCTTGCCCTTTACTTAAAAAGTCTGTTTATTTGTCTCTGTCGCACTAGGTTGTTGGCACTAAGGGCCAATAGTACAGTGGTAGCTGGGTCTGGGTCAGCTTCTTACAAAAACCAGTGATCAGATTTTCAGGAATTTTGCAGGCGAGTTCACAAGTTGGACTTGAAATCAGCTGTGGGTGAAGTATTTACAAAACAAAAATTGGCAAATGAACATTTTCCACCTCCACAGAGTCAGTTTTCAATATTTACCAGCATCCCTTTCTAGACAGAGACCTTATTTTCTGACTCCCCATTATACCCTCAGTTGTATCCTCAATTATGCATAGCAGATAGTCAGTAAATGAATGATGCTTGAATGAATGGGTGAACAAATGAAAGTTTGTCTCTGTTTCCAGTCCTGATTTCCTATAGTTCATTGAGGAGGGTCATTGTATGGGGCTTTTTTTTTGCAAAGATTATAGTTCCTGGGAGAAACTGAAAGTCCTTAGCCCTTGGGGACAAGTGAACCTGGGTTCGGATCCCAGCTCTCTCATTAGCAGCTTTGAACTGTAGGCAAGTTATCTTTCCTCTCAGAGTCTCTGACACTTTTCCTCTTCTATAAAAAAGGTAAAGTAATAAAACTTGCGGTGTTATAATAAAGCTTAGAGATGATATGTTATAAGGCACCATGCCTAGCACAGCCTCTCTGCTAAGTTACTTCCTTGGACTCAAATCTCAAATACTATGCCCATTTCCCTACAGGAACCAGATATTCCCCATCACAAATCAAGCTTTCATATATTCAGGGCACCTATGATTATCTCAGGTTATTTGTTTAATAATTTATTATTTGCTTTTTTGTAAAGAAATTAATTCTGAAGATCACAATCTCCACCTGTCTGCTCTGCTATTCTCTCCCCTTTGCCTTGAATAGTGTCTGACATACACAGTAACCCTCAGTGAGTATCACTCGAATGAGTAAATGAACAAATGAGTGCAAGTTATAGTCTTACTAGATTATCATCTATAGCAGGGGTCAGAAATGATAGTCTATAGGCTAATCCATCCTGCCACATGTTTGAGAAAATTAAATTTTATTGAGTCACAGTCATGCTCATTCATTGATGAATTGCTCTGGTGGTTTTTACAATCAAACAATAAAGTTGAGCAATTGCAACAGAGACTGAATGGTTTGGAGAGCCAAAAATAATTTCTATCTGGCTCTTTAGAATAAAAGTAAAAAGAAAAAATTGCATAGCCCTGATCTGTAAAAGCATCCCTTAGAAGTACAAATTTAAAGCTCAGAAAATTGAGGCATTTTCTTAGCATCACTAAATAAATTGGTGATGACAAGGGAAGGGAAATGGGTCTCATGACATTGAAGCATAACACCCCAAGACCTAAGATGATGAGAAAGGCATCAACCATGCCCTTTCTTCAGGAAAAGCATTTTCTCAACTCTCCTGAGCAGATGAATATCACTATTATTTCTACTTATCTCAATGCAGATCTCCTTCTCTTTGAGCCTGGATGGTAATTATATTTTTCCATCTTTTTTTTTTATCACTGGCATCAGAGGAAAATACAGGGAGCTTCCAAAAGAGGGGGTGAGGTTTGAGATGGCAGCAGCATTGCAAAAATATGCCCGGCTGGGCTCCAAGCTCTCATCCTGACAGCAGTATCTAATTATTGCACTAAACTTTGAGAAACCCGATATTATGCAAATAAACTCCAGCTGCATTTTATGACAGCACATATAATTTTTATAAAAAATTTAAAATCCTTTTTATATGGAAAAAATCTCTTACAGTATTTTGAATTAACCAAAAGATACAGTCTAATAGAGTCTAATAGCTTAATTCAGTACAAATGTTGGAATATACTGCAGTGCTCTTTCAGATAAAGAAAGGATTCTTATCTTTGTGTCTGTAATGAAGGACAATATTTTCTGCAGCTTGCTGTTTGGTGACAGTGGGTGGGCTGTCAAATTGTTATGGTGCTGGGGTGGTAATATTGGTGAGGGTTCCACTTTCCAATGCATCACTTTTTCTTGACTTGAAAGTTAAGGAGTAACAAGTAAGCCTGCTAAGGAAATCTACAGATGTGTTCTAGAAAGAGATTTGGAGATGTTTTACTAAGATTGGCACCCAGGGAGCAATGTGTAAAGACACTATGAAGATGCTGTGGAGGGAGACCACAGGAGGGAGACCTGTGGATTGAGAGGGATGGTATCTATAAGTATTCACCAGGTGTCAGATTCTGTTTTAAGTACTGTGCATGTATTCATCCATTTAATTCACATAATAAACATATGGAGTAGGTTTTTCTAGTATCCTTATCTGATAGGTGAGAAAATGGAGACACCAAATAGTTTTCAAAAATTTTTACTGATGTCCCATAGCTAGAAGGTGGCAAATTTTGAGTTTAAGCCCAGGAAAAGGGCTCAGGAATTTACACACTTAACAAGTGGCACTTGCTGAGGTTAGATTGTTGAGGTTCTAGAGAATTTCTTGTAGGTGATTCTCAGAAGAATCTATAGAAAAATGATTAGAACTAATAAATTTAGCATTGTTACTGGTTACAAGGCAAATCTGCATAGCTAATTGTATTTCTATGTAATGGCAATAAGCAAATAAAAGATATAAGTAAAAAATACATTCTATCATCTATTGCACCAAAGCTGCCTTCTGCAATCTGGGGGAGGGTCAAAGAACTAAGAAAATTCCTGCTGAGGTGCACTGAGTCTTCACTGAGTCCATTATGCTGTTCCCTAAAACTGGGAACAGGATAGAGGAGAGAGAGAGGGAAATAGAGAATGAGGGAGAGAGGAGAGATGAGATTGAGATTCTGAGTGTGCAGAAAGCTGAAGCTGTGACTGAAGAGAACTCCCTAGTGACCTTAAAAGTTGGCAGGCAGACTTTAAGGCAAAGTAAGATCTCCCATGATTGAAAAAAAAAGGGCATTAAGTTTTAAGATACAGAGAAACCTTTGGCATCTGTGAAGGATCAGGTCTTAAACCCTGACTATTGGAAAGTACTCTTTCCTCCCTTGAAACATTCAAATCAGTGATGAGTTGAATTTTATTAAAGTGGTGACAAAGCCAGACCCAGTTGGATTCCTCAATCCCCTAATGGTAGCCTCTGAGAAATCATCTGGTCTTTCCTAGTGATTTGTATTGTTTACTTCTATTTCTACTGTCTCTTAATATATACAAATTTGAGACATATAGTGTAGCAATAAAATGTAATTCATGGTCAACCAGGAAGAAAGGCAATAGAATCAGATCCAGAAATAATAGTTTTTGGAATTATCAAACTAAAATTTAAAAATAGACCTGATATATGTTAAAGGATAAAATGGTAAAAAAAAAAAAAAAAAAAAAAAGCACTAGGGCCTCCCCTGGTGGCGCAGTGGTTGAGCGCTGGGCTGTGAGGCTCCCCGCAGCTTCTACAGTGCCAGTTCGTTCCCCAGCCATCGGCTAGGGTCCCACAGGAAAAAAAAAAAAAAAGAGCACTAAACAGATTTTTGCGAAGTTTTCATGCATTAGATGACTTCAATATTTTTTTAAAGATTTATTTATTTATACAAGAACTGGGGTACAGGCCGGATGGGCAGGATGGTGAGAGGATTCACCAGAGACAGAGAACAGTGGGGAGCAGCAGGGGAGTCAGGAGAAGTCTGCTGTGGCATGTGGCTCACCTACCTGGTCTGGGATGGTACTCATGCTGCAGAGGCTGCAGACAGCTTCATAGGTTGTGTCTTTTTTTTTTAAGATTTATTTATTTATTTATACAAGCACTGGGTACAGTCAGAAGCGCAGGAGGGTGAGAGAATTCACCAGAACCAGAGCAGGGATCAGAACAGGCAGACCGACGAAGTATACTGCTGAGAGGAGCAGTAGACATGGCAGTAGAGGTCTGCTGCTCTATGTGGGACCCTTGCAGGCAGCCAGGGATCAAACCAGTGCTGCAGAGGCTGCAGGCAGCTTCACAGCCCAGCACTCAACTGCTATGCCACCAGGGGAGGACCCATAGGTTGTGTCTTAATCCCTTGTACCACCAGGGAGGCCTGATGACTTAAGTATTTTAAAGATGCAAATTTTGCCCAAATTGTTTTGTAGATTCAATATAGGAACAAATCAAAACACCAGCAGAGTTTTGTTAATGCTTGACAAACTGATTTTAAAGTTTGTATAGAAATCCAAGGGACCAGGTATAGCTAACAGTTTTTTAAAGAATATGTGTGAAAATTTTTGCTTTAGCAGGTATCAAGACTTATTATTACTATATAATTATAATAAGATGGTATTGGTGCCATGATAGACTAATAGTCCAATAAATTAGAATAAAGCCCACCCAAAAGACCCACACATTGTAGATATGTAATTTATGACAGCAAAACTCTTAAACACTGCTGAAGAAGGTATAATTAATTCAGCCTCTTAATAAAATAGTCTAGCATTATATAGTGAATTTAATGATATATTCTATGATACAGCAATTTCCATCTCAGGGTTTATACTTAAGGTTGCCAGATTCAGGATTTCCATTAAATTTGGATTTCAGATAAATATCAAGTGAATCTTTAATACAGATGTGTTTGTGCTTTGCACAATATTTGGGACATATATAGTAAAAATTGCACGTTGTTTACATGTTATTCAATTTTAACTAGATATCCTGTATCTTATTTGGCCACTTTTGATAAATTTCTCAGAACTGTGTGCACAGACACACAAGGAGAAATGAATAGGGATAGCCATTAAATTATTTTCAGTCACTAAAGCTTGGAAACAGCCTAAAGTCCATCAGTAGTAGAATAGAAAAGTAAATTATGGCATTTTCATGTAATGGAGCATTATGTAATAGTGAAAAGGGATGAATATTAGCTAGATGCTGTCACATCAGTGAATTTTATTAATATAATGTCCAAAAAAAGATACCATGTACATCCAAACTGTAATTTCATTTATACACAATTCATAAGAGAAAAGAAAAGCAACAAACTAAATTTACATTTAAGAAGGTATGCTTAGGTGGAAAATTATAAAGAGATTTTCATAAATGTCAAGGTAGTGGTTACCTTTAAGTAGAGCAAGGAGATGGTCTTTGAGAGAGACCTTATGGGGGTTTCTGCAGAGCTGGCAATATTTTATTGTTTGACCTGGATGGTGGCCATATAGGTGTTTGCTTTGTATGTTATATTTCACCTTAGGCAGATTTTAAAAAGGAGTGAGAACATAATATCCTAACTACTGAGCTCTTTTTAAAATAAATACTTCGTAATTCGGTTCCTTTCTGTCCTGAAATGAAATTCACAGATGGCATAATTTATTTATACATACATGTAATACTAGCATCAGCAAAATATTAAAATGTCTCACATCAAAATTGTACCACAAACACTTTAAATATATGTGAAAACAAACATTCTAGGCAAAGACAAATATAAATAGTTCTTCAGCTATAAGATTATCCTTTGGGAAGATGAGAAATCATGCAAATCTTGGGACAATTATGCTATATTGTCTAAATCAGCAGGATGTCTAGCATCCCCACCCTCCTCAAATACAAGTAGTTTCTCCCCCATTGTTGTGTAACTAAAACACCCCCCCAAAATTTCCAAAACGTCCTTTAAAGGGCTTCACCGCCTCTGTTCAGAAATATTAGCCCAAGTCTTTGATATTATGAGAGTGTTGCAGTATCTGAAGTTGCTAGATAATTATACTCCTCTAAGTTTCTTTAAATAGCTTTACTTTGTTTCATTTCTTGAAAAATTCTTTGTAAAAACAAAGTGCACATAAATATAAAATGAAAGAAATGACCATCTCAAGCTTTATCTGGTGGCCTTAGATTGTAACTTAGAAAACCCAATTCACAATATGCATTTCAGCTTGTCAGTACCAAAAAGAGAGGGAGGCATAGATGGTACTGAATGGTCGGCTCTTAAAAAAATGACACAGTACATCCAGTGCCATCTCCAACCAGCCATGCCTGGTCAGACTTCTGTTTTTCTGACTTTCTTGTCAGAGTTCCAGTTGGCCTCACTTTTTTTTTTTTTAAGATTTATTTATTTATTTATACAAGCACTGGGTACAGTCAGAAGCACGGGATGGTGAGAGAATTCACCAGAGTGGGGAGCAGAACAGGCAGACTGACGAAGTACACGGCTGAGGGGAGCAGCGGGCACGGCAGGAGAGGTCTGCGCGCCATGTGGAACCCTCGCTGGTGACTGGGGATCGAACTGGCGTTGCAGAGGCTGCGGGCAGCTTCGCAGCCCAGCGCTCAACCACTGCGCCACCAGGGGAGACCCTGCTTCACTTTTTTCATGAATCAGCAGTTTTGGGGACCAGCCAGCATTTAACCACTGGTAGACAGGAAGTCTTGCCTCCTGACAAAACTCATAAACCCTTATAATAGAGAAGGAACAGGTGAAGCAGGGTGGATTTTAGGTTTGACCAGTAGCCTCCATGAGGAATTTTAATATTTCTCATAAGAAATGTTATTAATATTTATTGGGTTGTCTAAACGTATGGAAAGTTTATTTCTCATATACTTTGAATTGGAATTTTCTGCCTCTGACTATGACAAACAGTAGTTAGAAATGTGCTACTGAGAGGTTTTGGTATTTGGTGGTGGTGGAAGGGGAAGCAGGAGGAATGTAGATGGTTGTTTTTCAGCATGTGAGCCTCTGGTTTAATTTTGAGGTCCCAGATATCTCTGTTGGATTACAAATACTTGGAAGAAATTTTGCTCTTTCTCCTTTTGGAGAGAATGAAATTCAGGTCTAGCAGTTTTTGTTATATATTTCTAAATAAAACTAAATGTTGTCTTTATGAAATACTTTCTTCAAGTTCTTAGATTTTATGCAGGTTACAATTATATACCAGATTGTCAACTCTCTGAGTGCAGTGTCTGCTCCATCTTCATAGTCCCTCTGCTATCTGGATAGAATTTGTTGAATATGGTAACTAATGAACAAATTTACCTCAGGCATTGCAAAGACATTAATTTGACAATTAAAGGACAAAGTTCCCTTTCTGAGATTGCTACCTAAAAGGCAATCAAAACCTGAAATTTACATTGTATCTTGTATTCCTTTTATAACCAGTAATTTAAATAATATTGTTATTCCATTCCAAACATTTTTTTCCTTTCAATTTTTTTAAAGTTTTATTTATTTATGCATACAAGAACTGGAGTACAGGCCAGAGGTGTGTGGGGGGAGGTAAGAGAAGTCACCAGAGAGTGTGGGGAATAGAACAGGTGGAGTGACTGAAATACACTGCTGAGGGGAGTGGCAGGCGAGTCAGGAGAGGTCTGTTGCACCATGTGGGTAACTCCCTGGCCGGGGATAGAACTTGTTCTGCAGTGGCTGTGGGTAGCTTCATAGGTTGTGTCTTAACCCCTTGTGCCTTTAATGGGCATCTATTATGTGCGAGGTACTGTGCTAGCCTTGACGGTATGAGATATAAAAGACTAAATCCCTGCCTTCCCTATAGAGCCTATAGTCTGGTAGATATTTGGTACAGGACATGATAACCATTCTTTACATGTCCTTCTAACAATGATAACACTTCCTTTACATCCTTCATAACAACAACAAAAAATGGATGACTAGTCCCCAGGTCAAACAAAACCACATATTTTGTTGATGTGCATGCTGATTCTTTTGAGTTAACCTTTATTAAAAACTTTTTAATACTTTTTAAACTCTAGTTCTTGCATGTTTCTTTTAATATGACTCAACCCTAAGTCTAGGTCTCCCTCAAGTATCCACCTCAGTTTCACACTTACAAAGTGATTTATTTTTACATTATCAGATGCTGAAATCTCAATCTCTCTGCCCCTCATTGCTCTTCTTTCCCTGGCAATTCCCCTTTGAAGGGGAATAGCTTTAAAACAGAAGTAATCCCCAAGGGAGATAACCTACTTCAGTATAAATGAACACTGATGTCCTGTGACAAAATAAGCACCTGAATCTTGTAATAGCATTTTAGTGTTCTGCTGACATCTAGACTCACTGAGTCTTGGAATTTTAGAGGTAGAGGGATCTTGACGGTCATAAGGAGATGAAAGTGTGGTCTGAGGATCACCACATCCTGATCACCTTGGAGATTTGTTAAACATGATATATATAGGCATTCAAACCCAAGAATCTGCATTTTTAAGGTGCTCCTGGGAATTTTTAGAGAATCTTAACTTAAAGAATGGGAGAGTTGAAGTGCTTTAAGGATATAGCAAGTTAGTGGTAGAAGCTGAACAGGAACTGGAGGGTCTGATTCCCAGTGTAGGGCTTTTACCTGTTGCTACATCATGTGGTCATGAAAAGACAAAGTAAAACAAATCAATTACTTCCCCTTTCCTCAAATCCCCTTCCTCTGTTTGGGTCTTAAGGTAGAATAATCAGTGATGATAAAGAATAAGAGGAATGTTATCCTATTTTCTTAGTGTATGCCAAATATTTTTCTCCAGTGAAGCATATATGAAATTTAAATTCCACATACTCTGTGCTCCAGATGTCCTCCTCTCTCCATGCTGGAAACTAGAGTAGATCTGATCATGCCCTGATATAATCAGAATAGGCAACTGTGGGCTTTGAGTAGTTTGCGGGCCATTTATTGACCACATCTTTGTGAAATCTATACATACTCTAGGATTGCAAGGACTTCCCAGGTAGGTTGCGGTTTCTGCTGTCTTTCTTGCCTCTATCCTCTCCAGCCCAATCCACATACTCACAAGCCCATGAATGTACCGTAGACTGGAAATGATCAGCAGCTCAGGCTGATATATTTCCTTTTGCAGGGCCATTTCCATCCTTCATAGAGATAGACACTGGCCAGGAACCAACCTATTAATGAACAGAAACTTAACGCCTCAGGGATCCAAAAGCTACTGTAGCTTGGGGTATTTACAAGAATCAACAGAGCTAATTACAAGAATTCAACAATCAGACAAGGACTGCTTAGAAAATGAAAAATGGTGCCCACTGGAAAAATATGAGTATTGAGTTTCAACAGCCCCAGTGGTCATTGAGTCCATATCTTCTTACTGATATAGTCACATCCTTCACAGTTCTGCCTCTGTGTGACTCAACTTCTGAACAGACCAGAGGTGGCTGCTGCAGGGCGGGAGTTTCTCGGGGCATGGTGAAGCTCCATCCGTGGGCAGTCAGTGCATGTCTACCGGGATACAGATGTGATGTCAGAGGATGAATATGTTTTCAATTTGTTTGTGGTTTGAGGATTGTTATATACTTTTTGTAGGGACATTTGGATTTTTTTCCAGAATGGAACTGGACCTATATCTTAACACATTTAATAATAAACCATGCTATACTAACCATATATATTGTAGAAATTCTAGAAATAGATTCATGTTGTTACAGATATGCTAATCATTAATTTTTTTTTTTCTGGAAGGGACAACAGCCTTCCTTGTCTTCCTTAGGTTAACTACAACAATCATCATCATCATAGTTAACATTTACTTAGCAATTACTAGGTAGGTTTGACCATCAGTGCTGCCCTGATTTGTACATACGACGAAACAGTTTTTTGCAGTTAATTAGGAATTATCTAGGTTGATTATCCAGATAGCTGTACATATTGCTGAAGTGAGGCATTTAGGCAAAGCTATTTGAGGATTTCTCCTCCTAAATGGAATCCTGGCAGCTTGAAGGGTTAACACAACTTCAAATTGCCTCTTCCTTTCCCACAGAGGAACTTTCCCACTGGGAGATTCTGGCACCATGCTGAAGATTCACTGCCAGAAAGATTTCACTAGATCTGTGCACCTGGATACCCTCGGGAGAAGAGTGTGGGAAAGGATATTTCATTTTTAGAGTTTCCAAAAGCGTATCTCAACAGGTCAGGCTGCAAGGAGAAATGATGCTCCCTGAAAGAAATAAACCAGAAGAGGCCCAATTTTTGTCAAAGAGAAGACCCCCAAGAGAGTGGGTCAGAGAAAAGACAAGTTACCTAGTTAAACTTGAATTTCTGATAAATGGGTATCTTTGTGATATAAGTACATTTCAAATGTTGCACAGGATATACTTATGCTAAAAATGTGTTTATTTTAAATTCAAATTTAGCCACCTGTTTTCTATTTTTACTTGTTAAATCTGGCAACCCTAACCTCAACTGCCTCTTCCACAGAGATGTGTCCCCTCTCTAGCCATGCTTGGAGAGGACGTTAGCCCAGTTTTTGGTCCAGGGGCTCACTCCAAACTCTCTATCATGAGTTCAAGCTTCTCCACACCACAGTGGCAGAGGCCCCTCCAGTGGAGGGAAAGGGACTGCCTCCTCCTGAGCCCCCACGCTTTCCCCAGTACTCTCCTTTTGAAGTTCTGGCGGGTTGGTTAGAGGCCAGCTTGGGGGTTCTGCAGAGTAGGGGATTAAAGAGGTCTACTGCCTGATGAATAAATGTTTACAATAACCACATTCCCTCCTTGACTAGCTGGGGAGTTTCCATCAGAGCTGCATTGCCATTAGGCAAGCTGTTTGCTTTTTTGTTAGAAGTAAGTTATTGGTGCATTGCTGCTGCAAACAGAAAACATCTGTGGAGAGGCCACAAACAGGAAACTTTGGAGGGGAAGAGGGAAAAAACTCACATTGCCTGCTGACCCTGCTTTATGCATGTTTGAAAAGGAAGAATCCAAGTTAAATCAGCAACCCTCAAGTACAAGTCTAAGCTAGGACCAGAGCATGGCAAAGACTGAGTGGCACTTAGCAGGCTTTTGTCCCATGTTTCCTTTTTCATCTAAACTGGGTACATTGGAGAGATTTAGATTTCCTGCTTGCTCTAATTTTCCAGGGACAATGGTAGTTGCCAAAATCATCTTTCTGTACCTTATATGCAAGTGCAGCTACAAGAGAGGGATGCTGTCATAAATTATAGATGTTCTATTTCAGTGGAACTTCCAAACACACACATATCGCCCTGAATTGCTACACCTACAGTAAGGCAAACAAAAGAATACACATGACAAGTTACTCACAGGAAAGCATTTGACCTTCACACATACGTACTGTGAGGATGACATGAAGAGCTCTGTTTTCTCTTGTTCTAAGAGGTTGAGAAATTTTTAAAGAATAAAAGCGTGATATCTTAGAAACAATAAGGTAATAGGAATGAAAAGAAAAGGTATGTCTAGACAAGAGGAATCAGATACAAAATTTCCTCTGTGTTGTTCTTTAAGAGAAGAAGGGGGAGAAGGAGAGGGAGGAAGAATGGAGAGAAGGAGTCTGAGAGAAAGAGATAGAGACACACTCCTACTCCTTGGTCCAGAGCCAGCTTGATATTCCTCTAAATTTGTGTGCTTGTGGGCTGTATAACTCATGCAGAGGATCTGGCCCTTTTTGCTTTCACTAATGACCTAGACTGAGGAAAAACTAAATCCCACCTTGATTTAATTTCCAGTGGAACACAAAGGTGAGAAACAAGGGTAACTACATGTCATCACAGGAACATGTCCTGGATAAATGGTGAGGATAATGTGAAGCTATAGCTTCTGCGTGCCAGTGGAAGGGAAAGAAAAACATACACCTGAAAATGGACAGTTTGCAATTCTGATAGGGGGAAAAAAGCATGTGAGGGTGAGATTTAGCCAAGGTATATTCCATATTCTTGCCATAAGATTTGATTGATTAAACTGTGGTTCTCGAAAAGAAATATTCTTTTTTCTTTAAAAAGAATGATTCAGGACTATACTTCCAGGCTCTAGCTTTGATTTTTTTTTTTGGTAGAGAAAAATAAATTTAAAGCTCAGAAATAATAACAAATTAAACACTTGTGTAGAATTATCTATTCACACCTGTTTTCCATTTATTAATTGGGCCATTTACTATTTTATTGTTGAATTGTATGAATTTTTAAAAAAATCTTGTTGTAGCTTTGAAGGTAAGTCTGGTACAAGCAGTCCACTAAGGATCATTCAAGCAACAATATTTATAATGTGTTTGGGTAATTTGCCTCCTTGATTAAGGTAAGGAAGGAAGGTACTGGAACTGAGTCCTGGCTTGAAGGAAAAAGGACTAACACGGTAGTTAAGAAGGGAGGCTTGGTCAGCAGTGGCCACTCCCAGAATCTATTACTTACAAGATGATGCTCTTCAGTACCTAACCTCATCAGGCCTCAGTCTCCTCATCTGTAAGTTCAAGATGTAATAATACATATTACAGTACTTACCTACCTACTAGGTTGATTACAAGGATAAAATGAAATGATACAGGGAAAGCACTTAGCAAAGTTCTTGAGCAAGGAAATGTTTTTGCTACTTGTTACTACCATCATCATCATCACCAGGACTATCACCATCAGTAATAATTTGTCCTTTTACTGAGGGCGTGCTATGTACCAGGCAGTGAACTTACAGCTCTACTTACTACATTTCTTTTCATTTCATTTTATTTGGCTTTATCCTCACAATAATGTAAGGAACAGATGATTTTTCTCAGGGATGTCTTGTGGACTGGTCTCCTATGGGAAGAGAAGCAAAAGTAAATATTAACAAAAGGGATTACATCAAACTAAAAAGCTTCTGCACAGAGAAGAAACTAAGAAAAATAAAAACATACACTACTGAATAGGAGAAAATATTTATACATCATGTATCTGACAGAGGGTTGGCTGATATCCAGAATGTATAAAGAAATAAACAAAGAGAAAAAAATTAAACGAATAAAAGAAATGGGCACAAGAACTAAATAGACATTTATCCAAAGAAGAGATACAGAAGGCCAACAGACACATGAAAAAAATGCTTGTTATCACTTATCATCATGGAAATGAAAATCAAAACCACAATGAGAACCCATCACACACCACATAAAAAGGACCAGAAACAACAAATATTGGTGAGAATGTGAAAAAAAAAAACAACTAATTTTCTTACACTATTGGTGGGAATCTAGACTGGTCCAGCCCTTATGAAAAACAGTATGAAGATTCCTCAATATTCTAAAAATTGATCTGCCATAAGACCCAGCAACTCTACTCCTGGGTATCTACTCAAAGAATATAATATCACTTAATTCGAAGGGATATGTAGATATATATGTATATATTTGATGGGATATGTGTGTGTGTATATATATATACTCCTATGTTCATTGCAGCACTGTTTATAATAGCTATGTTACAGAAACAACCTATTTCCCAAGGACAGAGGAATGGATCAGGAAAATATGGTATGTATACACACAATGGAGTACTACTCAGCTATAAAAAAAGAATGAACTACTGCCATTTGTGGCCACACAGATGAAACTGGAAAGGATAATGCTAAATGATATAATTCAGAAGGAGAAAGACAAATACCAAACGGTCTCACTTACATGTGGAATATAGAGAAACATAGCAAAGGGTCTGTCAAAACCAAACCAACAATCAACTCTAACATCTGACTGCCAAACTGAGCCAACCAGATGGGGATGTAAAGGGGTGAGAGTGAAGGAGAGAAGGACCAAATGGAACATGTGAAGGATTATTGGGGTACTGGTAGCAGATATAAAGTGGTAAACCTACTTCAATAAACATAATTTGGGGGGAAATAAATTTGCATACTTATTTCCTTCACATCAGAATTCACATTTACAGTGTCTCTCCAAGAAGAAGTTCTCAAAGATGCCCATTGAACTATTATTTGCAGTTCTGAATGCTTTTGGAAAAATGATTAAATGAGGTAGAGTTAATTCATGTTATACAAGCAGTATGGTCATTAAAAAGAATGAGTTAGTCCTCTGTATATTAGTATGGTAGGTTGCCCAAGATATATTAAGTGAAAAATAGCAATTTCGAAGGAAGCATAAATAATTCTGTTATTTATTTTCTGTAAATAACACTTAACTTTATGTTAAGTGTTAACTTTATGTTAACACAGGCACAAAACACATTTGAGTTCAGAAAAAGCTGCAAACTAAAATGTTCATTCTTCCTGTGAGTGAGATGGGGGGTGGGGGGGAGAGATTTCACTTTTATAAATTTCTGCATTTAGTTGTTTTCAGACCAGCCAATAGTTGTTTTCAAACCAGCCAGTACTGTTTTTCCAATAAAATATGTGTATATATTAAAAATAAGTAAATAAAAACATTCTTTCAACCTATAAATATGAAAAAACGCATTTCCGATTTTACTTATTTGAGTCTTCTCACTTTTTTTGTCTATCTAAGTTTGTCAATTTTATCTTTTCAAAACCAGCTCAGTTTCTCTCATCTTTTCTATTGTTTCAAATGGAAATGAAGACAGTCTCGGAGATATTTGTGCTCCCAAGTTCATTGCAGCATTTTTCTCAATAGTGAAGATATGAAAAAAAAGTTTCCATTAATATACATACATATATTAAGTCTGTTAATATCCATATATAGGGGTCTCCCTGGTGGTGCAGGGGGTTAAGTCTCAGCACTATCAAGCTATCACCAGCCACTGCATCACGAGTTCGATCCCTGGACAGGGAGCTAACCCATATGGTGCAGCAAACCTCTCCCGCTGTTCCCCTCAGCAGTGTATTTCAGTCTATCCACCTGTTCTGCTACCCACTCTGTCTCCAGTGAATCCTCTCAGCCCCCACACCTCTGGCCTATACCCTAGTTCTTGTATGCACAAATAAATAAAATAAATCTTAAAAAACAAATACATGTACACAAACTTATTTGATGTGATATATGTGTACTATATGAAGATATTGACATATATATGTTATGTCACATATATAACAATGTCAATATGATAACAATGTTTCAGGCCTAAAAAGTAACCTACCAGATCATGCCAAATAGAAACATTCTACTTTCAGATAGCTGGGGAAAACTGCATATTCAATGAAGAAGTTTCAGAGATCTGCCATTAAGATAGTACCTATAGTTAACATTAAGATGTCATGTACTTAAAAATTAAGAAGGTAGAGATAGATTTCTTACCTCTCTCTCCATGCAAAAACCAAAGAAACAAACCAAAGTACAAAAAGGACACAAATTTTTGGAAGTGATGGATATGTTTATACCCTAGATTGTGGTGTTAGTAACATGAGTGCTATATATAAGTTCAACCTGTATACATTAATTATATGCAGGTTTTTTTTGAATACCAATAATACCTTGATAACATTGGGTAGAAAAGGGAGGGGTAGAGTGTTAACACTTCTGTTCTTTCAGCTGTACTTGAGCCAAATTACTCACAGTGACCAGAGACTAGGTCAGTTACTAAGATGGCTTGTGCCTACCCTTAATGATTTAGTGTGGACTGTTTCCTGCAACCTAATTTTTAAAAACTTCACAGTGCCACCCCCATCTTATCTATAGGTCTACCTATTTTTATTTATTGACTTTTAAAAATTGTATTATTTTTTATTTAGGTAATGTTCATTTATACACATATGAGTTAGAAATGTAAGGTCACATCTCTTCCGATGTATGTTATCATACCACATCTACCACCAAAGCATGTTTTTTTTTTTTTTCATTTAGTATGATCCTCTACAGTTCCATCCAAATGGCAAGATTTAAATCTTTGTCTTTTTCACTAGGTCAAGATAAGTATTCAATTGTGTTCATATACTACATCTTTTTTTTTTTGGGTTGCTAAATTTTATTTTATTTTCATTTTTTATTTTTCTCCCACCACCATTCCTTCTATCACCTTGACACTTTCTTCCTCCCCCCATCTATTTTGAACTTAAAAACCTCATTTTGTTTATTAATGTCTGTTAGTTTTTATAATGTTCTGTGTCTTGTCTTCTTAATCCACTCTTCTGTCCTTGGGTACTTAAATTGTTTCCATAACTTGTCTTTTTAAAGAATGCTGCAATCAACAAAGGAGTGAATATATACCTTCAAATTACTGTTTTTGTATTCTTAGTAGATAACTAGGAGTAAAGTGGCTGGGTCATATAACAATCTACTTTTAATATTTTGAGTAGCCTTCATACTGCTTTCTGTAGGGGCTGGACCAGTCTACATTCCCACCAACAGTGTAAGATGGTTCCTCTTTCTATATATCCTTACCAACACTTGTTGTTTCTGGTCTTTATGATATAGATGTTTCTCAAAGGTGTAAGATCGTATCTCATTGTGGTTTTTATGTGTAATTTCATAAAGATTAGTGATCGTAAGTATTTTTTGTCTTCTTATTAACCATCTGTAGGTCTACTTAATTTTTAATATTTTATTTTATATAATTCTTACATCATTTTTCATTTTTGCACAATGTATGCATTTTCATTTTGGTTATATTCCCCATACAATTGCACCCCTCCTTATTTTGACCCTAATCCTTCCTCTCCTTGCCCCCCAAAAAATCAAAATCAACAAGCAACTATAAACCAGAGACACATTATGGCGGAGGCGGGGCAGGGGCGGGGGTGAGGAGATCTACTTAATTTTAAGTCCTGCATATCATATATAAGTGATTGTAACCATTTCCCAATTGATACTGAATGATTTCCTTCTTGTTTTGGCTATTACCATACTTTTGAATCCCTTTATATGTTTGCACATGATTTCTTTGCAATAGGTCAGTTGGAGTTAGAATTTTGAGGTCAAAGTAGCATTTACTTACAGAATAGCATTTGCTGTTTACTTCCAATAGGGCTGTATCATATAGCCCACAAGAATGCCTCTTGTTTCAGTCTCTTGCAGTATGGTGATTGGTTAAAAAAATAATAATCAATACTTAAAATTTTCATTTACAGAATTTTTTTGTGTAAATCAACATCTATTCATTTTTGTATTGACCATTTTCATTTCTTCTGTGATCTGCTATTCATAATCTCTTTATTTTTCAACCATGCCATTTTTCTTTCACTGATATACAGGTATTTTTTTTAACATTTTCAAAGAACAGATTTATTAGGGAAAAAAAAGAGACACTTGCATAGACATATGTTCTTTCTAATAAGAAACATAGCCTAAAGGTTGGTTTAATATTTTAAGATTTATTTATTTATTTATGCATACAAGAACTAGGGTACAGGCCAGAGGTGTGGGGTGTGAGAGGATTTACCAGAGACAGAGTGGGGGGCAGAACAGGTGGATTACCTGAAATACACTGCTGAGGGGATCAGCAGGTGAGACAGGAGAGGTCTGCTGCGCATTGTGGGTAGCTCCCTGGTGGACTGGGGGATCGAACTTGTACTGCAGAGGCTGCGGATAGCTTTAGAGTGCTGTGCATATTAATCCCTTGTGCCACCAGGGTAGACCCAAGGTTGGTTTAATTTTAAAGTGCATATTATTACTTTTGTCATCCTTTCATTATTAATTGCTAATTGTATTCTCGTAGGCCCAGGATAGATGTATTTCAGCATTTGAAAATTTTTGTGATTTACTAGACAATCAGGTTTTGAAATGTGCTTCATCTGGATTTTAATGTGTTATTCATTAGTTTTCAATATCTAAAGTTTAAATATACGTATTTTAAAGTAAGTGTAAGTTTGATAGTATTTAATTCAAACATAGTTTTACTTATACTTCTAAGGCTATCTTTTTGGATTTTAAGATTAGAAACATTGTAGAAAATACTGAAAATTATAAATGAGAAGGGAAAAATTTCCAAATTCCTGTAAGCCAAGAGATAAATATTCATATAATTTTGGTATATATTTTGGTATATATTTATATTTTGATGTTCTTATATTTGAATTATTTTTTAAACTTTTGACCTTCTTGCATAGTAAAGATAAAGCAATGCCTTCACAACTGCATCCTGAATTTTCTCTTTATTTAGATTTGGCATTTCTGCATGTCATATTATTCATTAAGAATAGAAAGTATACTTTCGTAGAAATTATAAAGTTAAAAATACCTCTGGATATAATTTTCCTATTCCTCAATCTACCACCTTCACTGCTTCAATATCCAAAGGAGAATTCATAGCTAGTATTTCCTTTCAGATCTTTATCCATGAGTTTATATAGATATATCTGTGTCTGCATGAGTCTCTTTAAAGTGTATATGAGTGTACATGCATACATAAGTATAGAGTACAGAGTGAAGACACACCTTTTTTACATAGTTTGAGATTGCATATATATATATATATATATAGTGCGTACATAAAACATTTTCATTTTTGCAAAAACATATTTACTGTGCTTCCTTTTCAAGAAAAAATATATTTTAGTTCAAGCAAGAAACTACTACATTTTCAGGTGCCTATGATTAAGAACAGTATGGGCTTTCATTTCATCACTTGTGATTTCTGAAAGATTTAACAGCATAGTGAATCTCTCTGAATTCTCCTTCATTATCTGGTTAAGTAATTGTCAACATTCTGGGTTCTTTATCAAGTTTAAGCACTTGTGAAAAGGTTTGCTATTCAATTGTCCTTTAATTAAGAGGCAGGAGAACTTTTCAGAGTGGAGGAATATCTTCTTGGAAAATCAGGTCCGTTAAGAGCAGAATGACTAAGAGCATGGTACCCAGAACACAGTAGATGATGTGTAGATGTCAGCAAAATAGAAATTAATAAATAAATGAATGGTGATGGCATACTAAATGCCATGTACTATTTTCCCTTTAGAATAAAGTTATTACTTTGGGATGCAACCCTCTAAGTAGCTGAATAGTGGCTTGACAATCAGATATGTATCTGTCACTCTATTTAGGCCTCAAGTTACAGAAAACCTTGATGGACGTTAAATGCTAAGGGAAATATATCATCTGCCCTAAGAATTGTCAAGAAATAACTACAGAGTTAATAAGTTCTATGGCTCATTATGTCATCAGGAGCCTGTCCTTGCCTGTACTATCCTCAACCCGTTAGCCTTGTCCTCAGCTAGTTACTGGCCTGTGGTTTCCATGTGAGAGTTTGTCCCATACAGACCTTGAAAATGCCCACTAATAAACTCTACTTACACAGTTTTCAAGTAACAAAGACTTGAAAATCCTAGCTGATTTTCCCAGAAACTCCCTAGCTGACTTTTGCACCTTGTTCTTTGGTCTGATTCACTTGCTGGTCTAAATCAATTGCATGATTAACTAAACTAATCGGCACCCCTTAGAAGCAAGTGACCCTATTAAAAAGGATGGCTCTCTAAACAAAACCAACTTTCTAGCAGGAAGACACATGGTTGAGCGAAGGGAATAAATATCACATAGACAACCAACTGTTAAAAGCAACTGTGAATACAAAAATGTTAATTACATTATTAACATTTAAAAAATAATTCAAATACAAGAACATCAAAAGGCCCAACTGAAAAACTAATTATTAACTAAACTAAAATATAAATAAATACATATATTTTAGTTATGTAAAATATGTAGCCTAAAATTTATTAAATGAACCTTTTTATTTTATGCCTATGTGACAAGTTATAGTATCTTTACAAAAGTTCATTCTTTCCTAATATTTTAAAAAATACATCCTTTTAAGCAAAAAGGCATGTTTCTTTTTGGATTTTAAAAATCAAGTCACATTTTAAGCGCTTGGAATTGTCCTTCCTTACCATAATTAGTCATAATAGTTTAAAAAAGTGTCCAGAGTGGGAAACACCAAAAATAAATCATAATCCATTTATCTGTAACATGCCTTGCATCTTTGAAGATTGCTGCATGTTCACTTTAATAAAGGTGTATTTTTAAACCTGTTTTGATATTTTCTTCCTCAAGTTTTATGTGATAGCACCATAAATTTTACAATGATGACAATATCATTGTAAACTATATCATATATAAGGCCATTAAATATTCTAAAACATTAATGTGTAAGACTGAAAGGTTTACTTATGAATAGGAAACAATCTTTATTTTTAACACAAGGTAATGGGATGCTAAACACTCCTTGTTGAAAGATTGAAGTGCATAATCCATCAAAATGTTACCTTCTCCCTAAAGACCTTTTAAAAGGAGAAATGATGAATTAAGACCTGAGTTATTCCAAACATGATAGGACCTGAATATATGATTTAGTTCCAGATGAAAGAAGGGAGTGATGTGTAAGTCATAAATTTGAGAAATTTGACTATTGAGTAAAGGAATTTTTGTATAAATTTTTCGTATGTCCATGAATCATGGTCATGGTGATGATGATTTTTTCAGGATAAACATTTTTTTTAAGATTTATTTATTTATTTATTTATTATTTATTTATTTATTTATTGTTTATTTATTTATTTATTTATTATACAAGCACTGGGTACAGTTGCCCGCCATGCGGGACCCTCCTCCTGTGGCCGGGTATCGAACAGGCGCTGCAGAGGCTACGGGCAGCTTCGCAACCCAGCGCCCAACCGCTGTGCCACCGGGGAGGCCCAGGATAAACATTGTTTATGCCACTTTTTTTTTTTAAAGATTTATTTATTTATTTATATAAGCACTGGATACAGTCAGAAGCGCAGAAGGGTGAGAGGATTCAGCAGAGCCAGAGCAGGGAACAGAACAGGCAGACTGACGAAACACACTGCTGAGGGGAGCAGCGGGCGGCAGGAGAGGTCTGCACGCCATGTGGGACCCTCGACCGATGGCTGGGGATCGAACTGGCGCTGCAGAGGCTGTGGGCAGCTTCGCAGCCCAGCGCCCAACCGCTGCGCCACCAGGGGAGGCCCGTTTATGCCACTTTTTAAAATCAAGTTACTAATCCATTGTGGATAACTACTATATATCACTTAGGAAAACTTGCTCATTTCCAGCTTTTGACTCACTTTGTCCTCCATCTTCTATTGCAAATGTGTAAATAAACAAAGACCCTGTTCTTTGAATTTAGTAAAATTATATATAGGCACTTTCTATATTCTTTATGATAATCAATTCTGTTTGTACAAATAGTAGTGTATTTTGATATGGGACACTGATAAAATATAAAAGGAAAAAAATAGTCAGACTATCACAAAACAGATTTAATGAGTTCACACAGATATAATTTCCTCTCACTTATCATCATTAGATTATTCCTAGTTAAGAGAATCAATTATTTGTGCCACTAGTACACCTGAGCAAAGGCACTTTTTAAAAAGCTCTTTTCCTTTATCGTGTCAGTGTTTTGACTTAAAGAAACCTTTACCACTCATTTGTTTGCATACTTCTAAATACCAAAACTTCTCTGCATTTATTATAATTGATTTTATTTTTCAGTTGGTTACATGACATAAAATGCACGTGGTTTCTCTTTATAGGTTAAATCTTGAGTTTCAAAAATAAATTAATGATAATGCTCTAGCTTCCACTTCTCCCTTGTCCTAAAGTCATTGATATGCGACGTTCCAACAGTTCTCATGATTTAACTATACCCACTAATTCCTCAGAAGTCTAAACTTCATTTAGGTACTAAGGTACTTTTAATTTATCTTTCTCACCACTATTTATATCTAGAATCTTGTGCCTTTGTGGCAATGTCAGTCTATCATGCAGTTATCTGTTAAATTCTATGAAATTACAATGTGCAGCATTAAGTAGAGGCAGGGAATAAAATTTAAAACCAGGTATGTCAACTGCTGATGTCTTGTTGGCACAGGCTGGGTCTATCTCTGCTGTTTTTGTTTACAGTCTGTAATCCCCATGACCCTGGAAATAATTATTTCTCCCTCATTGAGAACTCAGTAAAATAGGACACAGTGAAGCATGATTAACATACATATCTCCATTTTTTATGGCATACCCCCACATGAACACTATTAACTAGACCCATGTATAAACTGATCGCAAATTACTTTAAAGAATAACTCCTACCAACATTATTTACTGAATGTAGTTTGCACACAGTGAAATATTCTTATCTTAGTATTTGGTATAATTGTGGAACTTAACTCAAGATATTAGATAGTTTTCAACTCTTAAAAGAGCCTGCCAGCACATACGTCACTCGTCATCTAGAACTTTCAACCTCCAAATTCTTTTTTTTTTAAGATTTATTTATAGAAGAACCGGGGTACAGGCTAGATGCATGGAAGTGTGAAAGGATTCACCAGAAACAGAGCAGGGAACAGAATAGGCAGACTGATGAAATACACTGCTAAGGGGAGTAGTGGGCAAGACAGGAGAGGTCTGCCACGCCATGTGGGAGTCTCCCCAGCTGTCCAGGATCAAACCCGCGCTGCAGAGGCTGCGGACAGCTTCACAGCACTGTGTTCAACTGCCTGTGCCACCAGGGAGGCCCTCAACCTCCAAATTCTTTAAAAAGAATTTTATTGAAGTGCTATTATTGGTTTATAATACTATACAGGTTTCAGGTGTATGTTATTATAAATCAAAATCTGCATATATTCACCACTAAAAGTCTTGTTCCATCCTTCACCATTCAAATTGTTTTGAAAATATACTATTTTTAAAAAGTAGGTCATGTTTCTTTTTTTTGTCTTCATCACTATTTTTTAATTTTTTTAAATTTAAATTTTATTTTTATATTCCCCATACAATTGCAACCCCCTTAGTTTGACCCCAATCCCTCCTTTCCCCGCCCCCCACTCCCCATATAGTGTCTCTGTTCATAGTTGTTTGTTGATTTCATAGTTATTTTCCTGGTCTCTTATTTAAGTTTTCTAGATTCCTGCTATAAGTGAGACAATCCAGTATTTTTCTTTTTCTTTCTGGCTTATTTTGCTGAGTTTGATCCCTTCCAGCGCCATCCATGTTGCTACAAATTGCATGTGTTTATCTTTTTTGAATGCTGAGTCATATTCCATGGTGTATATGTACCACATCTTGATCCAGTCATCTATTTTTGGGTATTTGGGTTGTTTCCAAAGCTTAGCTATTGTAAATAGTGCTGCTATAAACACAGGGGTGCAGGTGCTCTTTGGAATTGATGTTTCTGTGTCCTTTGGGTAAATACCTAGGAGTGGAATTGCTGGATTATATGGAAGCTCTATGTTTAGTAGGTCAAGAAATCTCCACACAGCTCTCCATAGTGGTTGGACCAGTTTGCACTCCCACCAACAGTGCAGGAGAGTTCCTTTTTCTCCACAACCTCGCCAACATTTGTTGTTGCTAGTTTTTTTAATATGTGCCATTCTCACTGGTGTAAGATAGTATCTCATTGTAGTTTTGATTTGCATTTCCCTGATTACAAGTGATGTTGAATATTTTTTCATGTGCCTGTTGGCCAATTGCATTTCCTCTTTAGAGAAGTTTCTTTTTAGCTCTTCTGCCCATTTTTTGACTGGATTATTTTCTTTGTTTTTGTTGAGTCTCATCAGCTCTTTGTAGATTTTTGTGATCAGTTCTTTATCATTAGCATTGTGTGCAAAAATGTTCTCCCAGTCGGTGGGGTTTCTCTTTGTTTTTGTTATTGTCTCTTTTGCTGTGCAGAAGCTCTTTAATTTCATGTAGTCCCAGCCATTGATCTTTGCCATCACTATCACTGCTTTGGGTGATGTGTCTGTAAAGATGTCTTTGATGCGCATATCATGGAGTGTTTCACCTATATTTCCTTCTATGTATTTTATGGTTTCAGGTCTTATGTTTAGTTCTTTATCCATTTTGAGTTGGTTTTTATGTATGGTGTGAGGTAGTAGTCAAGCTTCAGTAGTAGTCAAGCTTCATTCTTTTGCGTGTAGCGACCCAGTTTTCCCAGCACCATTTATTGAACAAACTTTCTTTGCTCCAATGCATATTCTTTGCTCCTTTGTCAAAGATTAGTTGACCATAAATCTGTGGGCTTATTTCTGGATTTTCTACTTGATTCTATTGGTCTGTGTGTCTGTTCTTGTTCCAATACCATGCAGTTTTGATGATTATGGATTTGTAGTACAGTTTGAAGTCTGAGAGTGAGATGCCTCCATTCCCTTCTTTTTTTTTTTTCAGGAGAGCTTTGGCTATTTGGGGTTTTTGGTGATTCCATAGGAATTTCATCAATAATTGTTCTATTTCCTTGAAGAATGACATTGAAATTTTTATTGGGATAGCATTGAATCTGTATATTGCTTTTTGTAGGATGGCCATTTTGATAATGTTTATTCTTCCAATCCATGAGTAGGGGATGTCTTTCCATTTCTTTGTGTCTTCTATTTCTTTTAACAGTGTTTTATAGTTTTCTTTGTATAGGTTCTTTATCTCCTTTGTTAGATTTATTCCCAAGTATTTGATTTTTTTTGTTTCGATAATAAAAGGGATGTTTTTTTTTATTTCTTTTTCTTCAGATTTATTGTTTGTGTATAGGAAGGCTACTGATTTTTGCATGTTGATTTTGTATCCTGCCACTTTACTGAATGGATTGATGAGTTTAATTAGTTTTTCTGTGGAGTTTTCGGGGTTCTCTATGTATATTATCATATCATCTGCAAATAGTGATAGTTTGACTTCTTCTTTTCCTATTTGGATTCCTTGTATGTCCTTCTCTTGTCTTATTGCTGTCTGGCTAGGACTTCCAGTATTATATTGAAAAGCAGTGGTGAGAGTGGACATCCTTGTCTTGTTCCAGATCTTAATGGGAATGCTTTCAGCTTTTCACCACTGAGAATGATACTGGCTGTTGGCTTGTCATATATGGCCTTTATGATGTTGAGATATGTTCCTTGTATCCCAAGAATTTCAAGGGCTTTTTATCATGTTGCACTTTGTCGAAAGCTTTCTCAGCATCTATGGATATTATCCTATGTTTTTTTATATTTCTTTTTGTTGATGTGTTGGATAACGTTGATTGATTTTCAGATATTGAACCATCCTTGTGTCCCTGGAATGAATCCTACTTGGTCGTGGTGAATTATCTTATGGATACATTGTTGGATTCTGATAGCTAAAATTTTATTGAGGATTTTTGCATCAGTGTTCATTAGGGATAGTGGCCTGTAGTTTTCTTTTTTGTGTTGTCCTTGTTCGGTTTTGGTATTAGTGTAATGTTGGCTTCATAAAACGTGTTTGGTATTATCCCTTCCTTCTCAATTTTTTGGAAGATTTTGTGAAGTATAGGCACTAATTCATTTCTGAATGTTTGGTAGAATTCATTTGTAAATCCATCAGGTCCTGGGTTTTGTTTTTGGGGAGGTTTTTGATTGCCATTTCAATTTTGCTGCTTGTAATTGGTCTGTTTAGGTGTTCTATTTCTTCTTTATCTAGCTTTGGGTGACTGAAGAGTTGTAGGAATTTGTCCCTCTCCTCTAGATTGTTGAACTTGTTTCCATATAACTGTTCATAGTAGTTTCTGATTATTCTTTTGAATTCTGTTGTGTCCATTGTGATTTCTCCTCTTTCATTTATGATCCTGTTTATTTGTGCTTTCTCCCTTTTTTCCTTTGTGAGGCTGGCTAGAGGTTTGTGTATTTTATTTATTTTTTCAAAGAAACAGCTCTTGGTTTCATTGATCTTTTGGATTTTTTTGTTTGTTTGTTTCAATTTCATTTATTTCTGCTTTGGTTTTTATTATTTCTTTTCTTCTACTGGTTTTAGGTGTTTTTTTTGTTGTTCTTTTTCTAGATCTTTGAGCTTCGAGATTAGGGTGTTTCTTTGAGTTCTTTCTTGTTTCTTGATGTGAGCCTCTATTGCTATATATTTTCCTCTTACTGCTTTTGCTGCATCCATACATTTAGGAAATTGGTGTCCTCCTTGTCATTCAATTCAAAGAATTTTTTAATTTCTTCTTTGATCTCCTCATTAGTCCAGTGGTCTTCCAGTAGTGTGGTTTTCAATCTCAGTGAGGTAGGAGAGTTCCTTGCCTTCTTTTTATGGTTTATTTCTAGTTTGATGCCTTCATGGTCAGAAAAGATGCTTGGTATGATTTCAGTCTTGGTGTATCTGTTGATGTTTGTCTTGTGTCCCAGTATGTGATCGATCCTGGATAATGATCCGTGTGCACTTGAGAAAAATGTGCACTCCGTTTTTTTTGGGTTTTGTGTTCTATAGATGTCTGTTAAGTCCAAGAACTCTAACTCCTTATTTAGAGCTTTAGTGTCTTTACTTATTTTTTGTCTCATTGATCTATCCATTGTTGATAGTGGTATATTGAAGTCTCCCACTACGTATGTGTTTTCTCTGATGTCTGTTTTCAAAGATGACAATAGTTGTCTGATATATTTTGGTGCTCCTTCGTTTGGTGAATATATGCTAATGAGTGTTATTTCTTCTTGAAGTATTGTCCCCTTGATCATAATGTAGTGACTGTTGGGGTCTCCTTTTACCTTTTTGAGTTTGAAATCTGTTTTATATGATATAAGTATAGCTGTTCCTGCTTTCTTTTTTGGTCCATTTGCTTGTAGGATTGTTTTCCATCCTTTTACTTTGAGTCTATTTTTATCTTTTGTAGCTAAATGTGTTTCCTGGAGACAGCAAAAGGTTGAGTTTTATTTCTTAATCCAGCCTGCAAATCTGTCTTTTTATTGAAGAGTTTAGCTCATTTACATTTAGAGTTAATATTGATATGTTAGCATCTGTATTTGCCATTGTGTTTGTCTTTCCTTTGATTTTATTTATTTATTTATTTATTCTTTTAATAACTTTTTTTTTTTTTTGGCCTTCTTTTGTTGTTATTTGTCCCTCTGAGGTTCTGGCTTTAGGACTCCTTGTAGTATTTTTTGGAGTGGGGGTTTAGTTGTAATGAAATTCCACAGTTTCTGTATCTCTGGGAAGGTCCTTATTCTTTCTTCATAGAGGAAGGAGAGCTTTGCGGGATAGAGTATTCTTGGTTGGCATTTGTTTTCTTGGAGTCTGTTGACTATGTCCCTCCACTCTCTCCTTGCCCGTAGTGTTTCTTCAGAGAAGTCTGATGTCAGTCTGATTGGTTTCCCTTTGAATGTTATCTGTTTCTTCCCTCTTTTCAGCTTCATTATTTTTTTCCTTGTCTTGGATTCTTGGGAGCTTTACTATTATGTGTCTTGCTGGATTTTTCCTTTCGTCATGGAAGTTTGGTGTTCTTCTTGCTTCTTGTGTATCAATTTTCAGCTCCTTCTTCACATTTGGGAAGTTCTCTTCAATTATTTCCTTGAATATTTTCTCTGTTCCTACTTCTCTCTCATCTCCTAATGGGATTCCTATAGCTCTTATATTTCCTTTCCTCATGGAGTTAGATAGTTCCTGCAGTCTTTCTTCGGTCTTTTTCCTTCATACTTCTCTTTCCTTTTCTGTTTTGGTTCTTTTTGTTTCTGTGTCTTCGAGAGTACTTATTCGTTCTTCCATTTCATCTATTCTGCTTTCATTGCTTTTCCCAGAATTTTTTAGCGCCTCCATTAATTCTTTGATCTCCTGCATTTCTTTTACTTCCTTCTTTAGGGACACAATTTCATTCTTCTGATCGTTGATTATTTTTCCCTTATCATTGTTTTCCTTTATGACTTCTGTCAGTTTTTTAATCATGGTAATTTTAAATTCTCTTTCTGGAAGGCTCAGAAGTTCTTTCAAGTTACTGTTGTTGCAATCTGGTGGGTGGTTTTCTTTTTGTGGTGTGTCTTTTTCCTGAGGAGTTTCTGGGTTGCATGTAGTTTTTCTTTTCCCTACTGCCTGTTTTCTAATTTGCCGTATGCATTGGGACACTGTGTTGGTGGTATTGGCCGGCATCTTTTTGGTGTGCTCTTTGTGGGGTTCGGAAACTAGCTGTCTAAACGAGTCAAATACTGTTATGCCAGAAATCTAGTGAGGTAGTGGTACTTTGAGTATGTTAATTGTCGCTGTCACAGAATATTTCCTCCTTCTGTGTTTAATTACAAAGGTGTGTCTTGAAGTCCCACAAACTTCCCTGGAGGTGGGGCAGCTGGATTGGACTCTGGGTTCCAAATCACTGGATCCCCCTCTGGGCTCCAACTTCCTGCCAGTAGGGACCAGGCTTGTGGGGGCCTTCAGCTCACCTCTGACTGCACATGGAACCTTCTCCCTCTGGCTCCACAGGGAGCCTTTTGCCAGTTTCAAGCAGTCTTTATTGAAGAAAGGTCCCCGTTCTAAAGTGATGATGTGGAGACACACTCCCCTGCATGCCCTGTCTGCCCAGGCCTTGGGTGCCCACTCTCCCTCTGTGCTAGGACTGTTGGCCAGAAGGGGCATGGTGCTGGCGAACTTCCAGCTCACCTCTGGCTACTCCGAGAATCTTCTGCCGGTTTCAAGCAGTCTTTACTCAAGAAAGGTCCCTGATCTAAAATGGTGATGCGGGGACGCACTCCACTGTGTGCCAGGTCTGCCTGGGCCGTGGGTGCCCGTTCCCCCTCTTGATCATGTTTATTGTAACTCCATTTACTGATAAATTATTTAATATACTATGTTATATAATTACATAGAGGATACTTCTAATATGTTGGTAATAATACATACTTAGGAAACATACATGAAGAAAATATTTAAAAGAATGACATAAAAATGAAATAAATATGATTTAATATTAATTAATATAAAGTTTCCTTACTGCCCTTAAACATATTACTAATAATACTTGACCATACTTTATTATTTTTTAAAGTCTTGATTTAATTCTTTGTTATAATTCTCTTTTCTATGATTCTTGTTATAGTTGAAAGTGACAGTACCCAAAGATTTGTGGAACCAATGGATTAAAGATATTATTGGATGACATTACTAAATAATGATGCACAATTTTTCATACACATCCACCAATTGTGTGAAAAATTGACTGAAACATTTTCCTTTCCCCTGATGCCAATCGCTTAATCTACTAAGTAATGATAAATAAATTCATCAGTTTCAAGATTTTCATATCAGGTAGAAAAGCATGGCAATAATGAGATAAAGTGTTTAGATTAGGACTATAAAAAATGTGAAGAGGTATTGGATGGACTTAAATATTGCACATAAATTTCAGATAGAGATGAGAATTTTGAAAGGACATGCTCACATATATTTTCAGTAAGAAATATATATTGATGAAAACATTTTTGTTTATTTTTAATTTGGTATTAAATTTTTTTACTTTCTTGCACTGGTACTCATTTTTGTACAATATTTTATTTCTCCCCTCAGATTTTGTACCCATAAATCTCCCACCACCACATCACCTGTGATCCAGCACCATAGTCTCATGTTCTCTTCCCTCCCCTGCTTGACCCATCTCTCCCTCAACCTTTTCCCACCCTATGCCTCAAATAATAGTGTGCCTGGAAGTTTTGTTTTTTTTTGACACTTTGTTCGGTTTCCCTATATTCCTCCTATAAGTGAAACCATCCAATATTTTTCTTTTTCTTTCAGACCTATTTCATTGAGCATAATCCTTTCCAGCTCCATCATGTTGCTTTGAATGGCATGAGTTTATCATATTTTTGATTGCTGAATAGTATTCCATCATTTATATATACCACATCTTCTTGATTCATTCATCTGTTAAACATTCATTTTCAAACTTCTCTTTCCATAGCGTGAGTTTCTTTTGAGAAGCAGTTTTTCTCTCACTTATAATTAGAATATCAAATTGTACATTGAAAGGACAAATTAAATATGTGGCTTATTAAGAACTCTTACTAGAAGCAGGAGAGATGTCAGTTTCATTATTATTGTACTTGGATTATTGATATTATCTTTTAACTTACCTCTTCACAGAATGTTCTTTTAGGGCCTCCCTGGTGGCGCAGCGGTTGAGCGCTGGGTTGCGAAGCTGCCCGCAGCCTCTGCAGCACCATTTCAATCCCCAGCTGCTCCCCGGCCACTGGAGGAGGGTCCCACATGGCACGCAGACCTCTCCTGCCGCCCGTTGCTCCCCTCAGCAGTGTACTTCAATCTGCCTGCTCTGCTCCCCGCTCTGGCTCTGGTGAATTCTCTCACCCTCCCGCGCTTCTGTTTATGAATGAGGATCAAATATACTTGGTCTACCAGGTTCTGTATGAGAAGATGGTATTTTTTTTCTGGATATCACATTTTCATCTGATTATCCATTGAAGCCACCAAAGGTTATTTTCTACACCAGAATCTATCCTTGCAACATAAGCGATCAGGGAGTCATCTCTCTGGACAACCATAAAGACAACTGGTGTCCCACTTTGACTATTTCAGAAGATTTGCAGTCAGTTTGTTCTCTTTTGGCAGACTGCATATCCTCTGGTTGGAAGCATAGCCACTCAGTATTTTGACCAAAAAAGCAGAACATGACAGGACAACCAGGTGGTAGACTAAGATTACAACATAAATCATATGATTCATATGCAGTGTAAAGGAGCAGAAGGCATCTTCTACTGTACTACAAATCATTATAGCCTTTACAACATGGACTTCTTTGTCTATGTTATATTGATTCTACTCTGCTTTTATCCTTTGGAGACTAGGTGAATGCTTTCAAGAGAAGAACTGTATATATAGATTAGTTATGTTTAAAATGCCTGGGCCTCCCCTGGTGGCACAGTGGTTGAGCATTGGGCTACAAAGCTACCCGCAGCCTCTGTGGCACTGGTTCGATCCCCAGCCACTAGCGAGGGTCCCACATGGCGTGCAGACCTCTCCTGCCATGCCCACTGCTCCCCTCAGCAGTGTACTTCGTCAGTCTGCCTGTTCTGCTCCCCGCTCTGGCTCTGGTAAATTCTTTCACCTCCCGTGCTTCTGACTGTACCCAGTGCTTATATAAATAAATAAATAAATAAATAAATAAATAAATAAATAAATATTTTTTAAAAAAATGCCTACTTGCAAATCTTGCCTCTTTGGGATATCAATTTGTATTTCATGATGTACTAATGATACTGGTCCTGAAGTCTACAATTTTTTTTTTATTATTTTGCTATATTTTCCTTTTTTTTTTAAAGATTTATTTATTTATTTACACAAGCACTGGGTACAGTCAGAAGCACAGGAGGATGAGAGATTTCACCAGAGCCAGAGCCTGGAACAGAACAGGCAGACCGATGAAATATACTGCTGAGGGGAGCAGCGGGTGCAGCAGGAGAGGTCTGTGCACCATGTGGGACCCTTGCGGGTGACCAAGGATTGAACCGGCGCCACAGAGGCTACGGGCAGCTTCGTAGCCCAGCACTCAACCACTGCGGCACCAGGGGAGGCCCAGTCTATGAAATATTATAGTGAATTTTAGCCTAATTCATTACCTTTATGAAATTATAAAAGTAGTCTTAAATGACTAGCAGTTATGTCATTTGTGATAAACCCAGGTCTGTTTCCAAGTATGTGTTCATACTGTTGTGAAAAATGGTTTACTTTTGTCAGTTTATAGTGAGAGGGTTTCCTTTTATCCTTTGTTGTTCAGAGAGCACCTGATGTATCATCTCTAACACAGTAAACATGCTCCACAAGGCAAAAGCAAATAAACAAACAAAAACATTCATCTTCAAACTTCATAAACTTTTGGTTCCACATCAAGATTCTCATTCCATGAAATAATATTTATATTGTGATATAATTTGTCTAATTTACCTTTCATCCATATCACGTGCAAGCTGGAAAAGTTGGGAAAGATGAATAAGACTAATGGAGTTTCTCCCCAGTAAAGTTCTGTCTCCTTGCTTATTTTTTTAAAAAATTCATTTTATTTATGCATATAACAGCTGGGGTGTAGGGCAGAGGTGTGGGGGTGGTGGAGAGAGGATTCACCAGAGACAGAGAAAGGAGCAGAACACGTAGATCTACAGAAATACACTGCTGAGGTAGGTGAGCAGCAGGCAAGATAGGAGAGGTCTGCTGCTTCATGTGGGTCACCTCCCTGGCTGGGGATGGAACTCATGTTGCAGTGGCTGCCAATAGCTTCGTGATGCTGACTTAACCCCTTGCACCACCAGGGAGGCCCTGACTTCTTGCTTTTTGGACATAATCATTAAAGATTTTTTGATTTGTCTTTTTTTTAAAGACACTCTTCATTTTCTTCACTACAAGTAAAGAAATAGTCACTTTCTTTATTACAAATCCCATATAACCAAAGAAACTATGCTTTGCAGTATAAAATAATGGATAGAGTAACTCTGTAGTATCATGTTCAACTATGGCTTATTTGGTTTTCAGAGATGCAGGAACTCTATGTGTACTAGTGTGGGTTTCTTTGTTGTTGAAAGGAACCCAATTTAGTAATGAAGAGAATGAGATTCTGAGGAATAAATTAATATCCTCCAGATCACAAAGTTTGCTAGTAGTAGATAGGACTGGTCAAGGCCTCTTAACTTCAAGTCAGTCAGCTTTCTACCAGGGTCCACCACTAATGTTTATTTAGACAGGAAAATATAGACATCAGGTACAGTTGGGAGAAACAAGGAAGCCTGGGCAGGTGCTTAGCTAGAGTAAGAGGAGTATCTCTGGCAGGACCCAGGCCAGGTCAGCTGTCCACTGCCATCTAATCAATGCTAGAAAATAGTTCCCATAGCAGTGATACTGACTACAGAGAGAGACTAGTTTATGTTGATGGCACAAGATTACATCCCAGAAATCTGAACAAGGAACTGTAGTGTTTTATTTTCCTGGAACATCCAGGGTTTGATCTGTTTTGGATTAACAATATTATTGGAGTTAACTCCAAAGGAACAAGATGATAGAAAACAGATGGGTTAGCCCTCACCATGTTCTAGACACATTCCCTTAGGGTTTCTTTCTAATATAGGGATTAAGGAATAGGATGTATAATGTCTATATACATAATTGTAAATCAGTGCCTTAAATTCTTTTTGCCTGTTGAAATATAAAATAGCCGAGACTATTGGTGTTACCACATTATCAACAATCAATCCTCTTTTACAATCTACCCTACTCTACCCTCTTGGCTATATGTACCCTGGCTGTACCATACACTCAACTGTATGACAACACCAGGTGCTCATTTGCACCTTAATAACCACATCTCTACTAACTCCTACCCATAAGGGATTATTTTTCAGTACTTTGAAAAAAGAATGTCCATTCAAAAGACTATCAAGCAAATTATGTTCTCCATAAATTCACAAATATTCTGAATTTAAGTCCAGATAATTAGTGACCCTCTAGGAATATAGAGATAGTGATCAGTATTAAAGAATGCCTTTTGTTCATTTAAGAAATAATTATTAAGGGCCATTAATTCAGGTAAGGAGATATCAAAATGAATGAGGTATGGTTGCTCCTTGATTTTTTGGAGCTCACAATCTAGTGGAGCAGTCAGGTGAGAAACAATATGGGAAGACTCATTTGGGGTGGTCTGTGTGGATTTTTATAAGAGAAGAAAGAAGGTCACAGGACAACCTGGAGAATCTTACACCTGGTGCTAAGAAAAATTTTGTTAAGCTCCAAAGATCATCTCTCTCTAGAAACCCCTTAGGAGTGTGGTAAACCTCTCATCTGGATATGAGACTCCAGAACTGGTAGGCAAAGTCAGAGCAATGTGTATAAGGACACTGTGAGTGACTGGATGAAGGAGTTGGTGAGTATGCAGTCATGATCACAGAATTTGTTTAGGACGTTTCCATTTGTTGACTTGAAGGTCCTACTAGTCTGCAGATGGATGAGTCTTATTTTTAAAGTAGTTGTATACTTTTTCTGTTGAGTGATTTCACACAAAAATCCAGGCCTCTGGCCTTGAAAAATTAGAGCTGCTGTCCATACTCTCTCCTTTTACTTTACCATGTAGTAACAATCTGTGTGAGGTATTCAGTGGCAGCCCCCCGTGGGTGGCATGCCCTGGAGCTGGTTCTCTCTAGTCTCTGCCACATCCTGTCTCTCACCCTAAATCTATGTCATCCTTTACCCCTTAAGTTTCCCACCCCCCGATTTTTAATAAAACATTAATCTAAAAACTACTACAAGGGATTTTGCAGGTATAATCAGAATTCCACATCATCTTAAGATGGACATGCTCAAAATACATGAGCATGAGGACTTGATATGGCCTTGCTGTTTTGAGGTGGAGGCAAACAGGTTAAAGGGAATTTAGATGGTGTCTAGGAGAAAAGGTTAGGCTCTGCCGACAGCCAGTAAGAAAATGGGAACTTTAGTCCTACAACCATAAAAATACTATTTGCTGTCAACAAACTGAATGCTCTTGGAAGTAGTTGCCTCCCTCATAGCTTTCAGATAAGAGGCCTGTTAGCCTACACCTTGATTTTGGATTTGTGCTAGAATCCTTGAGTAGAATCCAGTCAAATCGATCAGGATTCTTGGCTTACAGAATTGTAAGATAAATGTTTTAAGCCACTGAATTTGTAATAATGTGTTAAACAGCAATAGGAAATGAATACATGGACTTTGGGAAAAGATGGATTTACATTTAGGATCTGCTGCTTACTATCTGAATGACTCAGGGAAATTTTCCTCAGCTTCTGTAAAATCAGTAAAATGGGGATAGGAATACAATTCACCCAATTACGTTGTTGTGAGGATTGAGACAATACATTGTAGAATACTGTAGCACATAGTAAGTGCTCAATAAATATTAGTTCCCAGTTAAACATTTCAATTTTCTGAGGCTCTTCAGTAAAACAGAATTTTTAAAACATACTTAAAAAGCAAACCATTTGAGTAGAAAAAAAATATCAACTGTTTGCATGTTTTCTTAGAAACCAAGCCTATTAGTTGAAAAACTTTATCACTGTTTGCCTATTGTGGGATTTTTATTGGCCATAAAAACCCTAAGGCCCTGAATTTCCAGTCTATGGTAGGATGACAATTCCTTTCCTGAAGAAGAGCAGAAAACTCGAGTTCCCATTTCCAGTCTTGCAAATAATCAAGGGATTTTGGGAATATCCTTCCATTTTTCTGGATCTTGGTTTACTCATATGTACAAAGAATGTAGGGTTCCTGGCCTCAGAAAATATGCCTCATCTTTTGAAGAGTTGTAAATGAAAGAAAAAAGCTGCTGTTGCCATTGGGAAAGCAACAGTGTGTCTTTGCATTTGGAAGCTGGTAGAGGGGGAGGTTCAGGACACAAAGTTGGGGACAAGGATCCTCCCTTTTCACTTTCTATTTGTTCATACTTCTTAAGGATTTTGAGAACTAAAGAGAGCCTGGGTGAATGGCAGAGCACCTCATCTATCAAAAAGACTATTCTTCCAGAATTTGCTAAACATTCATTAAGTTAGCTTCTTGATCTGTTCACAGTAAAAATTACTTCCAGAATTAGAAGAAAATGAAGGCAAGATTATTAATATCTGTATCTTGTTACTGGTATACTCCTTCACACATTATGAAATCTGTCTTTGCAATTATCAGTTCTCAGCAAGCCTCACCTTTTGGCTAAAGCACAGTGATGAAAAATGCCAAATCTAACACTGGGGAAAAGCTTTGTAGATGAAACATTAGCACTTGGGACCTTTTATGCTGCTTTCCAATTCCGAATGACTCCCGGTGGTCATGTTTATTCAGCAAAGCTCCTTGGAAATCAAACAGATCCTTGGATATAGGGAATATAAGCCACTCTTCTTTCTGGAACAAAAAGGACAAAGAAGTGGTCATCAGTGACCTCAACCTGTATGCTGGGAGCTTATAAATGAAGAACCCACAAAAAAGATAGGAAATTTACTTTGTCAACAAAAATGGCTCTGTGGCCCTGTCCATGTCTCTTCTGTAAGGAGGGTATGAAGTAAAATAGTACACTTGTAATAGAGGCATCTCCATAAAAGCTGTGGGGTATCATGTTCCCTCCCCCCAAGCTACCTTGGACTAGATACTGGGAACTAGTGGGAGGAAGTGAGTGGCCAGGTAAAGCTATGTAATATGGAAGGCAGGCGGGCTTTGAGGAGATACTTGGAAGGAACATAAGATAGACACATGGAGAAGAAGGGCTTGCTAACTTTTTGGCTTTGGACTTGTGCCAGGGACTTGTGGGACATGGAAGAGATACTTGGGTGAGACACATACGGGGAGAATGACAACGGCAGCACAATGGGATGGATAAATTTGGATGTTTTATTGGGAAACTATTATACATTTTTTTCTTCTCTCTGCACACCAATGATATTGAAGATCTTTCACACTAAGCATGTTTTGCCATCTGGCCAGACCTGTTTTGGAGCATACAGGTTTGGGGGCCTTAGAGTACCCCTAAATTTTTCATGCAATTGGACCCTCCCACAAAGTATTCTTTTTAAAAATGTCTTCCACATTATTACAGTATAAGAAAATTCACCTACTTATTTCTAAATCTAAGTGAAATCCTTTTGTCTGCATTATCAAGAAATCCAATATCAGTTGGTTTAGTAGTAGCAGTCTGGAACATATAAGCAAAGAGTTTCTGTTCTTCAGTGCATTATGGTGCTACTGAGATTTTCACTGTCCACAAGGAGCAAACCAAGGTGAGCATCTCCTCTAGCCATGGCATCCATGCTCTCACTGCCCAGTACCTTGTAACCTTTGACATGGCTTCTGATACCACAGAATATGGGCTCAGGACCTGGCAACCAGCCTCTTTCTCCATTCTGCCTCTCGTCATATTTGACTGGATTCCCATCACTCTCCATTCCCCCAGAAGCCCCCAGATCTCTCAGAAACAACTTCTCTCCTATAATTCTACTCTCCCTCCTCTGGGAATCTCCTCATCTTGAGTCAGTTCAGCTCCATATTTCAGTAAACCTAGTTTAGGGACCAAAATGAAGTCAAGTATGAAGATAAAAGGCAGAAACTTTTTGAGGAAAGCAAGATGAACTGGGAAGGATGGTGGAACATTAGCTTCCTCAACACACACACACAAACACACACACACAAACACACACACATACCCCTAAAGGAGGGAGTGGCTACTCAGCTCTAGATGATTGATGTTACATGGGAATGAGAGTCCAGAAATACAAGTCTTCCAAAATTTCAGAAGTACAAATCCAGATTCTTTAGGTGAAAATTCCTGAATTGGGCCTCCCTGGTGGTGCAAGGGGTTAAGTCGTAGCCACTGCAGGATGAGTTCGATCCCTGGCCAGGGAGGTGACCCACATGGTGCAGCAGACCTCTCCTGTCTTGCTTGCTTCTCCCCTCAGCAGTGTATTTCTGTCAGTCCGCCTGTTCTGCTCCCCACTCTGTCTGTGGTGAATCTTCTTACCCCCTGCACCTCTGGTCTGTACCCCGGTTCTGGTATGCATAAATAAATAAATCTTTAGAAAATTCCTGAATTAAGATTTGGATCACTTGAAAAATACAACCATATGAAGGTTAACCAGACCACAAGTGATGATAGCCAGTTTGCATATTAGTTTACTAGGGCCGCTATAAGAAAGTACCATAAATTGGATAACTTAAACACAAAAATATATTGCCTCATTGTTTTTAAGGCTACAAGTCTGAAATCAAGATGTTGGTGGGTTGGTTCTTTCTGAGAGCTGTGAGGGCAGGATCTGTTTCAGACCTTGCTCCCTCATCATTTGCACAAAGTGTTCTTTCTGAATCTTCACATCATTGACTCTCTATGTGTACTGGTGTCCAAATTTCCTTCTTTCTTTTTTTATAAGGGTACCAGTTATATTGGAATTAGGGCCTATCCTAATGATCTCTTCTTAACTTTGCTAATTTCTTCTATAAATACCTTATTTCCAAATGAGGCTACATTCTGAGTTTGGGAGTTAGGATTTCAAATATATGAATTTGGAAGGGAGCAGATATAATCCATCCCATAATAGTGATCTAGACTCAGACTTTTAAAAACAGGTTATTTTTCTTCTTTATCAACACTTCTGTTCCAGTCTCCAGTACACAAAGGATTGATTATTGGAGAGGGAGGGCAGAGAATAAAGAAGGTGGCAAACATCACCATTCTTTTGAGATGCAAAGTCAAGATCCATTTTCAACCAAGTTATCTGCAGAAGGCAACATCTGCAGAAGGCAACATCTAGCACATAGTAAATCCTCAATAAATATTTGTTGAATTAGGAAGAAATTAAATAGATCAGAATTGGAAAGTGAGAAAAAAATAAGAGGATGGACTAGAAGTGAATAGAGGTATATAAATGTGCTCCTAGGAAGAACTGAAGAAAAGCCATCCTTTCCAGTGGAACAAAAGCTTAGCCCATGTGCAGTGGGCATCAGCTATATCTGGTATGGCTTTTTCCTGACTTAGTGAAAAATATTTATCAATTCTGACCTGGATAGAATTTTGGACTAGCAAAGATTGACACTTGATTTAACAACAACATTGAATAAAAAAGTGAATCATATAATTCATAATGAATTATTAATGCTATAAACCTGCATACTCATTTATTCTCTTCTTGTCTCCCTGTGTTTACTTATTGGAATATGTTGGCAGAGTAGGTAATTGCTCCTTAACTGATGAAGATTTTGGAGACAAACCTAAACTTATGTTCTGCTCTCTCCTCTTATTAGCTATGTGCCCTTGGCCAAAATAGCAAGCTTCTCTGAGTCTCAGATTTCTCATTTGTAAAGGATTAAATTGTATAAATATTACTTTTGATTTGATTAGGTTCTGGTACCCATCACAGGACAGAAAAATAATACATCCTACTTGTTCAGATCAAGTCTCCCTTCAGATGTTTTGAAATCAATTTATTGATTTTGTTTTTTTTTTCCTCCTGAGTTTATTTTGTATTATGAATCATGCTAGTTGGATATCAACCGAAAGAAGAAAGTACTGTATTTGCTAACTCTAGTGGGAAGCCAAGCATGGTTGCTTCTAGGAGCTCCAATAAAATCATTAAAGTTATATCTTTCTCTTTGCATCTCTCAGCACAGTTAGATTCTGCTTGGTTTTATTCTCAGGAGAGTCTCTCTTTGTAGTGGGAAAAGGGTTATAAGACACAGTTCCATGCTCACAACAGTCTTATAGCTTTGGATTCATAATAGTGGATAAAGTCTCTCTTTTACAACAACAATAAAACATTTTTAAAAGTCCAGAAGACTTTAATGGAGCTTTAATGCAGTATATGCAGTGTCTTTTCCTGAACTAATCACAACACACCTAGGGATTCTAGTACCCTGATTGGCTAAGCCTGAGATCACACCAGGAGCATTGTGCTAGCTCTCAACTCCTAAACACATGGAATGGGGAAGGAGTGATTCTCTCAAAGAAAAGGATGCTGAGCAGATGAGACTAGATAGCCACTGTAGTGTGCAGATGTCTCTGACTTTACTCAGGTTATTAACCCTTCTAAACATTTTCCAGCCACTGGTTGTTTCAGTCCTATAAATAAATCTGGCCATGACCATTAATATTTTCGCTGGATGTGCATAGTAGTCTGAAAAATTGCAGGTTTATTATGGTGAATAACTATTTTTTTTCTAAAACTAAATGTATATATGTATGCAGGCATACGTACCACATCACACAAAGTCACACACCTCATTAAGGCTTTCATTGTCTATGTAATTATGTTCAGTGTGGCATTGTTGACTCTTCCTAAAAGTTATAAATTATAACCCAGTATAATTTAGGTTCAGAGAATGAATCCTGATTTTCATTATAACACTGGATTTGGGACTTTTCTGCATGTTGGTCAGAAATGAATGTCAATGTATGTGACTAAGAGAATTCTAATGGGTAGGTATTTCTGGCACATAGGCGTGAGTGTTAGAGAACTGTTAGAAATTTATTTGCGTGGTAGCTAAGATTTATCTTAGGGAAAACAATGACAATAAGCATTGAATTGCATAATCTTCTGGGTGAATATATATCCAGGTTTATTTGAGCAAAATTTGCTGCAGAATGGGGTTACTTCTCAGGACAGAGTTCCTGCTAATAGGAAGAGACCTTTGGCACCACAGCAGGAGCCATCATCAATGCTTTATTTCTTTGTGTGGAGAGATGAGTCTTTCTGCAGCAGGGGGAGTCCCTCAGATTTATACAACCATGGGTAAATATATCAATCTTTTGAAGAACAGCTGTAAGTAAAATGTATAAAACAGCAGGTGTTCCAGTGATAGCATACTCACTTGGCAGAAAGCAAATCAAGGTGGAGACATCTGTTCTCTCTACTTCCCAAGAGACATTGCACAACACATTCCAGAGCCTTTGTCATGGAGCCCCAAGGAGCATAGGTGGTTACTGGGGGACCCTGCTGTGCCCAGAGGAAGTGCAGTGGTTCCAGGCAGGGCAGGAAGTTGTAGTGACCACAGAGACCTGGGAGCTGCCTGGGAGTGCTGGGGAATAGCAGCGGTATTCTCTCCCCAGCCATCTGCCCATCCTCTCTAGTTGCTTTGTACAAAGCTGTTGTGCTCTTTTCTCCTTCAACCTAATTTCTCTTCCCCCAACTCTTAGAGTTATCTTTAGTGATTTAACCATTAGATTGACTATGATGATGCTGGTGATCAAAATATTCTAAACTTAGAAGGATTTACCCTCAGTTCTGGGGTAGAGGTAGTGAAGAGTGAATTTTGATGGTTTTTATATATTTAAATAGTTGTTTTCTTCACACACATACAGAGAAAAGACTGAATTGATACATATCAAAAGACTAACTTTGTTGCTCATTAGAGATATTATAGGCAGTTATTCTTTTCTCTTTGTTTCTCTTTCTCTGAAAGGCTCATCTGCATTTTCTGAATTTGCTGTAATTAATTCATTTTGCTTTTATATTAAAAACCACCCATTTAAGAGGAAATAAACAAAAAAACTTCTATCCATTCTGAAGCTCCATTTTAGAATCTACTTCCTCAGTGGAGCCATTTCTAGCATTTTCTCCTCCTACACCTCCCATCAAATAATGAGGAGCTTTCAATCTCCTGATCTGGGGCAGTGCCACCATCTCTGCAGGCAGTGATTTATTCCTTGCCAAATGTTGCCTGTGTGTTGAATGTACCCAGTTTGGGGCCTTAAATTAGTCATGTAATGGCTCCAACTCTTTTAATTCAATTAAATTTAATAACTTTTGATTGAATGTTCAAGGATTATGCTGGGCAATTGTATATACAAAGGTGTAGCTAATGGCTCTGACAGGAGTGCCTGAAATAAATTAAAGTACAAGCCCACCTTCCTCATTTAATCTACCTTGATGCTGCCAGCTTAGGTCCCGCCCACAGTCATCTACATGATTCCCCCCAGATCTCAGTCTCTCTGCCCTGTTTATTGTCTGTCCTTGTGAGGAGACTTCCCTTGGTCTGTTCTATGGTCTAAGTGTAAGGGACTTACATGGGATTTGGAAACAATATACTAGGAGGAGGAAAAGAAATATTAGAATTTGAAAGGTCCATGCAGGAAGCCAGAATGCAGGAGCCAACCAGGAAGCCCACCTGGGGGGCAGGAATGTGGATACCTGCCTGGAGGACTCAGACAATGAGCCTCCCCCCTCCCCCTTTGAGTCTCATCTCAGACAAAGAACCTCTACCCGCCCTACAAACTTTTCCCGCCTTACAAGCCCAGCTACCCACCTGACCTCTCCTCGCCCTATAAAACCCTGCTTCCCCCTAACAAAGTGCCCGCCTTGGGTCTGTGAGGTCCGCCCGGGCACAATAAACTTTCCCTCCCTTTGAGAAATGTAGCCTGGCTCTCCTTTTCTTTACCGCACTGAACCTTTCAGAATTTAATTTGCATTAACTCTCAACTTGAAGCAAAAAGGAAGTGACATTTTATTAGTATTTTATGTCCCCTGAGACAAATCACCTTCACTGACTACATATCAGAGGATTATCGCTTGTGACATAAAGGCATCCTAAGGGAAGAGGAAATTTTGACACATGAGAAAGTTGACTGGTAACCTGTGTCTTAGTTAGTTCAGGTTATTTTAACAAAATGCAATAAATGGGAAGAGGTGGCAGGAGCGAGGGAGAGGGGCACTTTGGGAGGAGGTTAGAGAAAGCCTGCAAACGAAGGAGCTAGCTAGCTCTGGATTCCTATGAGGATACTAATCTTATCTTGCCCCACCCCACCCCATGACCTTATCTAAAGTTAATTACTTCTCAAATACTACTTCCAAATACCTTTACTTTGGGGATTAGGAGCTCAACATATGAATTGGTTGGGGGAGGACATAAACAATTCAGTCTATAATACCCTGAGTGCACTGGTTTTCAGTTTCCACAACTTAGTGAATCAGAGATTAGTTGTCTGGTTTTAACTAAATTATTCCTCAGAATAGAATATTGTCTCAGAAAGAATCCTGCTCTAAAGAAATCCTAGATTCAAGATATAAAGAAAATACAAATAAGAAATCTGTGTGTGTGAATTTCCATGCTTGATCTGAATCCTTTTATAGCTAGATTCAGTGATGACTGCATATTATTAATAAAGTCACTATATGGTCACAATAAAGCCACTTATATTAATAGTCAGTATTCTCTTAAGTGTATTCTTACACAAGTTCTTGTTATTCTGATATTGGAGGATACAGTGTTTTTCTCAAGTATTGAAACACCATCGTGAAAGGAGCAATATAATTATTTTTATTATATTAACAAATCTGAAATGTGGAATGTTTCTGTTTTGAGATATTCGTAGACAGTTATAAACTTCACTAGAATTTCAAATGAAACAAAGATACAACAGCTTAGAAAGTGTCCTTTAATGTTTTCAAAACCCTCAAGAGGAGGAATAAAGTAGTAATTGACAAAGCAAAGTCTGTATTAAAGACATTTCTTTTTCTCATTCAAAGATTTTCAGATCAAGTAGATAATAATTGGTAGTATTGAAACTGATATAGGTATCAGTTTGTGCATGTGTATAGTAAAACTAGACCCAGATGAATAAGAAATGCTTTTTTTAAAATGACAAGTATAGTTTAGCATTACCAAAAAAAATTATTGTCCTTGACATTTTCTTTTAATGTTGTCAAAATAATAAAATGGCAGCACATTTGAAGAGGAAGGAATCAGAAGAAAATATTTGGAGTTAACTTATATCTCTGTCTCACCATTTCTCAACTATGGTTGTAAAACTTTTCCAGAAGCTAGAACAAATTTGTGCTAACAATAATAAAGATTGCAATATTTAGGAATGCATTCTAAAAACTTAAATCTATTCCCTTTTCAATGTTTTTAAGTTAATATTGTGTTCATTATATTTAATTTTGGATTTTTTAAAATAATGTTTTAATTTGTTTTGTCTGTAAATTTATGTTTGGGTAATATGATTTTTATTTTGCTTTTTATAAGTTTGCTTTAACTTGTTGTTTTTAAATACATTTATATGTTTACTATTTGCAATATGGTGAATATTAAGCTTATTGACTTTTTGTGTTGTATATTTTGCACATACTAATTAACTGAATGAGTGAATATCATGCTTTTATCACTACAAAGTGAGCACCAAAATGCTTTATTGTCATTTTGATTTTTTTAAATTTTCATTTCCAGTTGGTTAATTAGGAAGATTTTGAAATACTCATTCCTTGAATATTTAACTTTTTTTTTTTTTTTTAATAGAGGCATGCTTTATTTATTTGTTTGCTGGTTTGTTTGTTTGTTTTGTTTATACATGCACTGGGTACAGTCAGAAGCGCGGGAGGGTGAGAGAATTCACCAGAGCCAGAGCGGGGAGCAGAGCAGGCAGAAGGACCGAAGTACACTGCTGAGGGGAGCGGCGGGCGGCAGGAGAGGTCTGCGCGCCATGTGGGACCCTCCTCTGGTGGCCGGGGAGCAGCCGGGGATCGAACCGGCGCCGCAGAGGCCGCGCGCAGTTTCGCAACCCAGCGCTCAACCGCTGCGCCACCGGGGAGGCCCTGAATATTTAACTTTTTTAACTTTATCTGATCCTCTAAATGTTTCAAGTTTTTAATATTTTATAATGAAAACAATATGTCAATATAGTGATTCATTTAGAAAATTTATAAGTCATGCACATATAAGAGCTAGGTATTTAAGTAGGTTTATAGCTAATAGGGAGACTAATTTAAGAGAGCTTAGAGACTATATGCCAAAAAAAAAAAATCCTTTAACATTTATGTTATAAGATAATTTTTTAAAGAGCTAGAATTCCTTAGATAAGCCCAATCAAAACTGTCTAAAAATCTGAAAAACATTTTTAAAAGACTTCTAGATTTCCTGAGTTTGTTGTAGTTACTTGAAGTCAGGCTTTCTCCTGTTTAAAGTTGACCACTGTCCCCTTCTTCTAATAATATTAACTAGACCCAAGGGAAGTCACTGGACTGCCTCCTTTTTCCATGGCGTCTTGGAGTATATTTATTCAGGTCATTGCTTCTAAGGAAAATGAGAAGATATTTCTTGGCTTTTGTTCAGGAGATGTTTGAGCAGCATGTGTCTGAATAAATTTTCCTGAATATCTGGTCTGTGAGGTCATGTGGCTGAAGTCTTCCCCTGCCACAGGGTGCATGTAATAAAACATCAGAGAACAAATTGAGCCAATCCAAACACTCTTGCTCTGTGTTGCCTTAAACAAAGAAACAGGGAGAGTCTTATTGCTAAAGAATAGAGGATTATTAAGACATTCTTTGCGTTAGGAAATATAAACTTGCAGATGGAAAAGTGCCTGATTGCTGGTCTCAGGTAAAAATGATTTAAAGCCTCAGTGCCAAGAATTTACCACACACAAATCCCCTGCCATCCTTACTCACACTGATGTCTGTAATATCAAAGGGACACTGGGTCACTGCAGGAAAAGAGAGTTCAGTCCTGGATTTTGTGCTAAATCTCATCCCCTTGGGCTCATATGAGCACTTCGGCAAACTTGGAAATGGTGGTCTTGATTTGTCAGTTCTGAAGCTGTGCCTTTATTATTGATGCTTATGGCATTTTTGTTCATTCAGATACATTGTCTTCTTTTTGTGAAAGTCTTCCTCAAATAGGATTCACACTTAGAATGTAAATACATTAGATAATGGTGGCTTGAGTGTTGACAGAGAATTGGGCACAGCAGCTTGCAGAACCAAAAAAACTATGGGAAAGACCCCTTTTATTATTAGCATGAGTTGAATCTAGACACAAGAAAAATTCTTTTCTGAAACTTTGCTGGGGAGAAATGCAATGAAAGGAAATCTGAAATGTGACTGGAATATATTAGGTTACTAACTCAACTTCATAATCAAAAGCAGTTTTCATTTGATTGAAGTAGAAGACCAAGGAGGAAGTGGCTTTGTTCCACTACAAAAATCCTTTGAAGTTACAATCACCTATACCTGGAAATAAATCCCCAACAAAGACCATATGTTATTAACTGTCTTAATTGTGGTTTAATTTTTGTTTTAAATTAAAAGTCTTTTAAGAAGGGTGAGAGGAATAGGAGAAATTAATGGAAACAATGAACATATAAGAAATTAACTGAGGTATTTGAAAGTACACAATGAATTTGATTCATGAGCATTTTATAGTCCTGGTGCTAATGGTGTCTTAAAATTGTGGCTTGTGATTATAATGGATGTGGAAACTACACTCAAATAATGTTTGCTAAATTGAATTTACCATAGGTGATTCTTACTTTTCCAGGGACAATGATATATCTAAATCTTGGCCCATCTAACTTTGATTACAGAAAGCAAAATAGTAATGAACATAGAAAACTCTGTTTGAAAATACATGATACCTTACAGACCAATGCATTTTTATTAGCCTTACTTATCTTTTTATTCACTATTTTTGCTGCTTTAATATTTTGGAGGCTGTTAACGCTGAGATGGCTGCCTCTCCCAGGTTAACATATCTTTCATGTGCCACCAACCAATCCAGAGCCCATACTACTAAACACCAACTCTATGAAGCTCTTCCATGATGGGCTTCTCTGTATTCTCCTGCTTTCATTATCTCAGTGCCAGACAATAAGGAACAACAGCTACACCACAGAATCTGTTCAGTTATTCCTTCCAGCCTAACTTAAACCCACTTACTCTGTCTCAACAGAAGTCATAACAAGGGCTTGCCATAGTAATTTTCCTCTCCTTCCTGACCAATCTCAGTGCCCCTCCATGGCCTCCCTCCTTCATGGCATGCCCCCCCCATGAGTATCTCTAGCTGTCTTTTCAATAGCAGTTGTCTCCTGACCTGTTGCTCTTGCTAAACCTAAGTTAATAAAACTTACATGTGCACCTGGTGATATATTAGTATTTTCTGTATTACAGGAGACTAGCTTTCATCCAAAAATACCTCCATGAACAAATAAAAAATGTCAAATGAAATATAAAATCATATCTTAGAATGTGAAACTGGCTTCTTAGAAAGAAATGAAAAGTCAAATTGATGACAAGCATGATTCCGAATAAATCAGCAAGTTGATGCTCTGATCTTCAGTTGTCGGGAAGATGGCACAAAGGCACTGACTCAGCCTTGACGTTTTCTAGGCCCCTCATCTACATGGGCACAGCATGGTGTATAGCCATCCTTCTCATGTCTGGGTCATTAGTCAGGCTGTCTTCTATAGGAGGATGAAGATTTCCTTTCAAATTCCCTTTGAAGCATCAAAGCATGGTCCTTTACTGCCTAAAGCAGTGTTATGACCACATAGCAAAACCAGGAGATGTGGGTGTGCCAGATTATCTCAACAACTCTCTGCAAAGCTCTCATGCAACTCGAGTGGTTACTCAGATGAACAGAAAGGCCACAGGCCCTGATTCTTCTTCCTCCTGCTCCTCACATTGACTGTGTCATCTTGGTGGTACTGTTAAGACTGTCAATTATTAAAATTGGCCAAACACCGTCCGGACAATATCACTGAGACAATGGATAAGTCTCACCTCATCAACAAAGCAGACAATATAATGTACCTTCTACCTCCTAGAACTATTATAAAAATTAAATAAGATAATTCCCATAAAGCATGGCACAGTGCCTGGCATGCTATATGTTCTATAATTGGCAGTGGTTGTCATTACCTCCCCAAATGGAGAAGTTAAACTTAAGTCTGATCAACACATCACCCCATGGACATCACAAGAATCCAAAAGTGAGGCTTACACCTGAGATACTGAGATTTAGAGAATCTTCAGCATATTGTCAGTATGCACAAAGTTTCCAAGCTATGTCTGAGAGAGTTTTGAGATGAATCAAATTATATATTTATTAGTTTATTCTGCAGTAACTCCTTATTCAAAGAAAGAATCAAAATGCATATGGTTCAGCAGAATATAAACTTAGGTATGGAAAATGAATTTCAAGAGGTAAACATATGTAGGGAAATTGAAGCATATAATATGTGACACAGAGAAAAACTGGTTCATCAGATATGTGTAGGAGCTGCCCTCTAAGAGATACTGGAGCTCTGGAGTAGATCAAAGGGAGAGCATGACAACGACATGCCTGCCACCAGCCTCCCTCTTAGAGCTATACCAGCAGGCCCCTGCCCCTAGGCCAACAATTTAAGATTAGCAAGTGAACTCCTTCCATGTAAAGGTGTTTCAAATGGGTGCTTCTTGCTAGGCCCTGGGGTGAGTGAGTCCACATATGTGGTTTCTCAGTTTACTAATATTGTAGATCTTTTCTGGATATGAGACCATTGGTTTTCAAAGTGAGGTATTTTGGGGGCTCATCTCTTGATGCAGATCTTAAAAGTGGGTTACCTGGTGTGGGATTCAACCCCTGTGCTTCTCAGGAAGAAGCTTGGGGTTTTGATGAGTTCCCTGGTGATTGTAGGTCACCTTGTGTGTGCTTGTGTGTGTGTGTGTGTGTGTCTAGGGGCAAGATTGTGCCTCAGTCTTTCCCACCAGCTTCAATGTGTAATCATTCTTGCTTGCTGGATGTGCATTTAGTTAGGTTTGGGGTTTGTTTTCAGAGGGCATTTTTCTGTATGTGGCTATGGATTTGGTGTTGTCCATGGAGACGTTGCCATCTTGAATAGAAACCTGGTAATGGAGTCTGAAACATGTGATATCTGATGCATTTCAGTTGTATTTGAGTCCAGAGAAGCTCAATCTTGAACAAAGAGAGATGTGCATCAATTTTTTTGAGTCTATTCATCAGTTTATGAGATTATCTATGGCTTAAGACAAAACACTTTGTTTTTTAAATAATAAATTCTATTTTTATATTCCCCATACAATTGCAACCCCCCAATTCTGACCCCAATCCCTCCCCTCCCGCCCCTCACCCCCCAAAAAGTGTCTCTGGTTCATAGTTTTTTGTTGATTTTGATTTTCACTTTCTTATAGTTATTCATTTTCCTGGTCCCTTATTTAAGTTTTCTAGATTCCTGCTATGAGTGAGACCATCCGGTATTTTTCTTTTTCTTTTTGGCTTATTTCGCTGAGCATGATCCCTTCCAGCATCATCCATGTTGCTGCAAATTTCATGTGTTTATCTTTTTTGAATGCTGAGTAATATTCCATGGTGTATATGTACCACATCTTCTTGATACAGTCATCTATTTTTGGGCATTTGGGCTGTTTCCAAAGCTTAGCTATTGTAAATAGTGCTGCTATAAACATAGGGGTGCAGGTGTTCTTTGGAATTGATGTTTCTGTGTCTTTTGGGTAAATCCCTAGGAGTGGAATTGCTGGATCATATGGAAGCTCTATGTTTAGTAGGTCCAGAAATCTCCACACAGCTCTCCACAGTGGTTGGACCAGTTTGTACTCCCACCAACAGTGCAGGAGAGTTCCTTTTTCTCCACAACCTCGCCAACATTTGTTGTTGCTAGTTTTTTTAATATGTGCCATTCTCACTGGTGTAAGATGGTATCTCATGGTAGTTTTGATTTGCATTTCCCTGATTACAAGTGATGTTGAACATTTTTTCATATGCCTGTTGGCCATTTGCATTTCCTCTTCAGAGAAGTTTCTTTTTAGCTCTTCTGCCCATTTTTTGACCGGGATTATTTTCTTTGTTGTTGAGTCTCATCAGCTCTTTGCAGATTGTTGTGATCAGTCCTTTATCATTAGTGTTGGGTGCAAAAATGTTCTCCCAGTTGGTGGGGTTTCTCTTTGTTTTTGTTATTGTCTCTTTTGCAAGACAAAACACTTTTTAAGGAATAATTACATGCTTTTTTAAAAGATAGCCAGATGATACCTTCAAGCATCTAAGTGCCTCAAAAGGACCCCACATAGTGCCTTTGTCACCCACAGTGTAGCTACAGAGTCAGAGTATTGGTGTCTGTGCAGCAATGGGCAAATAGTAGGTTTTCATAATGCCTCATTTTCAGCACCCATCCTATATTTATGGAAATCCATGGCTTATGAATCTTGTCTCTCCAAAGTAGAAAACTCATTTTTCCTGCCTTCCTTAAGGCTTATGTGACACAGCCTCCACCAATCAGATAGACTCAAATGAGGCTTTGACACAGAGAAGCAAAGGTGAAGAGGCAGAGCCACATAGAATCAATTTTATTTCCAGCAGGGGTTGTGTCTGAGACTGCAAAGTCCAGGGCCTGGTGGGGAAGTAGCGTTAGTGCTACTAGAAGTAGGTACACTGAGTAGATGGCAGATGATATGAAAGTAGAAGTGATGGAGGCTCTGCATCTTGGCCTTGATTGTTTGGTGGTGGTTCCCTTGTCAGATCAGCTCTGCCGTATGGGGGATTGTTTTTGAAAACTTTTTTTCTGGTCTGGGGGCCTAACCCTTTCAATAATTCTCTGAGCTATTGAGTTTCAATAACCTCCCTTTTAACAAACACCCTTTCCTACAGGGTCAGCTTGTGTTGCTTGAAACCAAGAACACTGACATATTATTCAACCATTTTTCTCTACTTGCATCATGCCATCTTAATACAAATGGATATTTTATTTATAAAAGTCATTGTGGGTCCACCTGCTTTGCTGGCAGTGATTATTTCTAGGGAATACAATAATGGAAAAATAGTTTTTTCAAACTTTCTTCTGTATTGTATTTATCTAGACACAATATGAATTTGTTTCAAGGAGAATGAATTGCTATGTTAATTTGTGAAAACTTAATGGGGAGATGTTGTGGCCAGGATGGTTTTGTCTGTTGAGCCATCAGACTCCCTTCTGGGAATATACAAATGCTGAATATACACATGTAAAATGGTCAGGTTACATGTAAAAATAGAACTGTGATCCACTGTCTGCAGCAACCAGTCCAGCAAACCAAACAAAATCCCCTGAAGCAATCAGTTCAAAAGGATCAGGACATGATCAGTAATAACCACTTTCCTATTTTGTCCATTTCAATGTACCAACAGATGCCCCACTTCTACTTAGCCTGCCTATAGCTCTCCTGTGCCAACACTTACCAGTCAGGGCGCAATTGAAGTTTGCCCTTTTCTCACTAGAAAGCTTTGCTTCTCCTCTGCCTGCCTTTGAGTTTGCCAAACTCAGTGGTGGTGGCTGGAATCCGTTGACACAAAGTTCTGAATAAACAGGCTTTGCTTGTTCTAATTTGGGTGATCTTCATTCATTTCTACACCAAAGTCTTATTTCAACCAAGATGTGCTGCTGCAGATAGAGGGTTGAGTAGAACTGCGAGCTAGTGGCCTGAATCCTTTACTGCCCCACCTCTAGGTTTACTATGTTCTTCCAGCCCAGTCTTAGCCCTCCTCAACGGGATCCCCTCTGTCCTGAACATGCCAGTAGAAAATAATGGATGTGGTGGGAATTCAGGGAGAAGAAAGCAGCTCTAACGTATTCTCCTGGTGCTATTTTCACATGCATAAATCTGATCCTAAAGAGAAGTAGTATTATGGTTTAGGTCATAGAGATGAAGCATAATGTAAAACAGCATAGTATAAAGACAGTCACAACCAATTCTATAATTTTAAGGCTGTGTATGATGGATGTTGCATGCAGCAATGTTTCAGTTTTCACAAAGTTAATTCACATAAAGGAGGTGTTTATAATAACTGTTCAAATAACATATTATTTTGCTCTTCAAATATGCATAATTTTCCATAAGGTATTAAATGAACAATCTGTAGTTGCATTTGAATAGTTCTCTATTTATTTTGAGTATTATTAGATAACTTAGTAAAATAATTCCATTGCTTTATTTTGAATTGCTGGAGTTAGTATTTTTAAATGAATCAAATAAATTTTTCAAAATTTCTGTGTTCACCTACACTATTTCTTCATTTGTTTTTTCTTCTAAATAGTAATGAGATATCATTTTACTATCAATGCTTGGAGAAGATTGCCAATTAAAATAGGAAAATCCAAACAATATTCCTTAAGTAGTTTGCTTACAGTGGATTGTACTCTATTGCTTAAAAAGTTACCTTGTTCTTGAATTTCATTAATTCTGAAGCACATTTTTTTTTCATATTTTAACATATCTGAAACAGACGTGTTTTATAATCAGTGACACTGTAATTCACGTGACTGCATCTTTTATTGTCTGGTGATATATAAAATAAAGGCACGTGTTATGACTGCTAGATCTTAAAACCACTAAACTATGGGATTTCCATCTCTGTCCTTACAAAGTTCAGTTTTAGCAATAATCCTGTTTAGTATTATTTTCTGGGTATTCTACATCATAATAGGCCCAGCCCCTTGTGAGGGGGCCAGTTTTCCTTGTGTGTCCTGGGGAGCTCTAGAATTGCTTGTGAGGAGGGCAGCAAGTCTGTCCTTTTGTTCTTTCTTTCTTTTTAAACAAATGGGACTCTTATATAAGTGTTCCTTAGAAGAGAGGTTTTATTGCTAAACAAAACAAACAGAATTTTGAAAATCAATGACCAGGGAGATCCTCTTCCTTCAGCAGAATAAAAATGGTTCCTTCTTGTGTTCCTGCTGTGTGACAGACCCAGGATATATCTGAGGCAAGGGATTTTATTTGAGGTATTAACCTGTGCTGTCTGTAGTTTTACCACTCCTCACCCATGCTGAGCAGATAGTTAAGATTTTGTTGTCATTGCCAGGAAGATTTCTGACAGGGCCAGAAGAAGAAACAGTTTCTTTAAGATGATACTGGCTTTCCTCTGCCCTGCCCTCCTGACATTTATGTCTAAATACCGGCTTATGATCCTTACTGTGTAGGTGACCTCAGGAGTTAATTTGCCCCCAGATATATACAGGACTCTGATTATCTGTATTAATTTTGACAAACACTCTCTCCTTGACCAAACTCTGAGGCCTCTTCTCAAGTAGGCCCATTCTAGGATTTCTATCTCTGTCCTTGTAAAGTTCAATCTTAGCAATATTCCTGTTAAGTCTGTGTAGCCAGAATCTTCCACCTTCAAGATCTGATCACTATCTTAAGTGAAATCTAAGAGGGAACCTCCATATTTAGAGTGGGTGGAAGTGAATTGCCAAAGGCAATTACATTTGCACAGAGACTGAACAAATACCATTGTTTGTGGAACTATGCAGCATCTTCCTAGGAGTTCTAAGGGCCTTCTAAGCAAATTGCAAACCATTTCTGGCAGTTGGATCCTACCGGATCAAAATATCAGCAGTTAACTTTCAATTAAAAGGAGTCATCTCCTTACTTCTGTTAGCCACTCTGGGACAGAAGCTGAAAGAGCAGATTCAACATCAAAGCATAGATTATACCGCCCCCACACTGGGGAGGGACAGCAACAACACAGGTATGAAAACCTGGTACAGTTACATCATGCACCATAAAGAGGAATTTCCACAATAGACCTTCCTCAGCGGGCAGCAGAATCTTAGAATCTTGTCTTACACCAGCAATTGAACAAATCCAGGATTCCAATGGCAAGCATAACCAAAACAAATTGTGTAGACAAAATTTACAGCAGCAAATCCTTTCAGAATTAGACTTTTTTTTTTTTTTTTTAATTTTTCTGCTCCAGACTTTGCAAAAATTTAAGTTATCTCCAAGAATCCATCAGGGCTACCAGCAATTACCAGTTACTGCTCAATGTTACTTTTTCCTTAACACCCAGGCATACATTTGCTGATTTAAACACCACTGCTCCACCACTGGCTTGGAAAACTCCTCAGGTAGAGGTCAGGAAGTAGTGGAAGTCAAAGCAAAGTCAAAGAAACATATCACTGAACAATCATTATAGCCTTTAGAAATGCTAATGAGACAGCAGAGATCACAAAAAAGGCCCAAAGTCCTAGCAACAAGAACCTCTGAGTTTTATAAGAACCAGCCAAGTGGCTTCAGATGCCATCTTAAAGTAATGTATGGGGCCTTAAAAATGTAATTTGTGGGGCCTCCCTGGTGGTGCAAGGAGTTAAGCACCGCATTATGAAGCAATCCACAGCCTCTGCAGCATGAGTTCGATCCCAGGCTGGCCAGAGAGAAACCCACATGGCGAGGTAGACCTTTCCTGTCTCGCCCGCTGCTCTCCTCAGCAGTGTATTTCAGTAAGTCTGCCTCTTCTGTTTCCCACTCTGTCTCTGGTGAATCCTCTCACTCCCCACATCTCTGGCCTATACTTCAGCACTTATATGCATAAATAAATCTTTTAAAAAAATAATAAAAATAAAATGTAATGTATGTTTCTATTTTCCTTCTTGTGCTCTTGCCTTCTGCTATTAGAACATGCTCATCCAAGACAGATGAGAAATAAGCAGCAGGCCCAATCTTTTTTTTTTTTTTTTCAAAGATTTATTTATTTATACAAGCACTGGGTACAGTCAGAAGCGCGGGAGGGTGAGAGAAAGAGACATAGCGGAGAGCAGAACAGGCAGACTGATGAAGTACACTGCTGAGGGGAGCAGTGGGCAGCAGGAGAGGTCTGCGCGCCACATGGGACCCTCGCCCGGCCACCAGGGATCGAACCGGTGCTGCAGAGGCTGGGGGCAGCTTCGCAGCCCAGCACTCAACTGCTGTGCCACCGGGGAGGCCCAGCAGGCCCAATCTTGAGCTTGAACCCAAGCCCAGTTAGTTCTGTCTAAATCAGTCAACCAGGGCCTCCCTGGTGGTGCAAGGGGTTAAGACCCAACCTATGAAGCAGTACGCAGCCTCTGCAGCATGAGTTCGATCCCTGGCCAGGGAGATACCCACATGGCTCAGCAGACCTCTCCTGACTTGCCCACTGCTCAATCTGCCTGTTCTCTTCCCCACTTTGTCTCTGGTGAATCCTCTCACCCCTGCACTTCTGGCCTATACCTTGGTTCTTGTGTACATAAATAAATAAATCTTTAAATCAGTCAACCCCCAAAACTCTTAGATACATAAGTGAAATGAAAGCTTATTGTTATATGCCACTAGGAATTTTATAGCTGTTATATAGCAGTTGCTGACTGGTAAGTTTACACATACTTTCTTTGACTCTTGATCCAACTACTTAGAGAGTGATCAGTAATCATGAGGCAATGTGCATGGTAGGAACTAGGGAGATAATAAAAATAACATATAGTCTATGCCTTTATAGGATATATTTCTTTATTCTATAGTAAGGGGGATAAGTAAACCAGTAATTACAACATGTATCCTTAATGTTATAAGAATGGAAAATGAAGGACGTCTTCTCTGCTTTATAGTAGGCCCTATTTTTGAAATAAGTTTTGAATAAAAATAATGAAAACCTAACACTGGGAGGATAAATAGTGAGACAAAAATGGTGTGCATATATATATATGGATATAAATGGATAGAGAAGTTGGAAAAAGTGTTTCATTAGAGGAAATAGCAAGGACAAAGGCCCCGATACCAGAAAGAATCAAATAAATTTTTGGCTTTTGAGAACCAGTTTGAGATCCTTGCACGTAAACCTATGATATTCAAATTTGATTATGCCAGCAAATCAGCTGAAGTATGTTTAAAATAGTCTTACTCCCTGTACCCAGAAATCCTCATACTCAGTATGTCTTGAAGAGAGACTCGAATAAGAGTTTAAGCAGCTTCCCAGGTATATTTGAGATAGCAAAACCACAGAAGTATAATTAATTGATTACATAAATATCAAATTTTCTCCACTTCCTAAAAATTCTTGAAATCAAAATACAATCCTTAAATCCTGATTATGTTACCTGGCTCCTTTGGGTTAGTTTTGTTTTCTGTTCTATTTTGGAGGGGGGAGGGAGGGGGAAGACAGGATAATTTTAAGAAAAGGAGACTCAGGCTTTGGGGTGACTGACTTAAAATCTTATTTCTTATACTTCAAGCAAAACTTATAAAGAAACTTTTCAGACAACTTCATGTTTCCTTAGGGGTAACATGGTCTAGCCATACTGCGTAAGTCCCAGTTTTTCTTTCATGGTAGGTAACTTTCCCTAAGAATATTTTTTCTCATTTCTTCACGTGGTGAAACCCTCTTCATCCTAAAAAACTAGGTTCAAATGCTATCTTGACACACACCCCATGAGACCCTGCAGAGCTAATGACACATTCATTTATTCAATCACTCACTGATTTGATTGAGGTGCTGAGAGCTTAATATATGCCAGGCATTTAGGATAGCCTGAGAAACAAAATTTTATTGCTGATAGTAGGCTGAAGTTTCTCTTTCTCAGAGTATTTTGTTTATAGTTAAGATTACCAAATTCTTAGTTTGCTCCAATCTCTGTGCTAAGCCCTCTTCATGCGCTGAAAGCTATAATATATTTCATAAGTCACATTTGATACATGGGTGAACTGAGGCATGTAGAGAGGTCAAACAATTTGTTTAAGATCACACTGCAAGGTAAAATCACAGAACTGGGATTTGAGTGCAGCTAGATTGAGTTCACAGGCTTTCCCTTTATCACTCCTTAAGACGCCTTCCTGTATTTTTACCACACTTTCATTGTATAGTAATACAATTAGCTATTTACCTGGCTGTCACTCTCACTATACTGTGAGCAATTCCAGAGAAAGCATAAAAAGAAAATCAATCTTACATCACATTGCACCTGGCATAAAAAAAATGTACATTTAAAAAGTAATCATTGGGTCATAGAAATGGAGATGTTTATTTCCAATGGCAAGTGTGCTTTGATAAGTGAAGCATGACCAGACTAAATTGTTGTGTATTTCTGGAACTGGAGGTACAGTTTAGAATTTGGATGATGTTCAGTTTTAATCTTACATCACTTGGCTGGATTCATGTAGTCTAGTTAAAATACTTTCTTTTATTTTTTAGGTCATTTTTTAAACAAATGCATTAGAGTAAGACATATAGCTTTTGTTAATATTAACAGGAATAAAATTACAATTTTTCTCTGAAATGAGGAAAGTTGAAATGCTCTAAACTTACTTTGTGCTTGATACTAACCAAGTACTCCCCATGAACTATTTTACTGAATCTTCATCAAAGATGACACACAACCTATTTTTATTTCCAACTTCTGGCTTCAACTCTAACATGGAAATAGATTATATATACATCATGACTCTTGTCCTTACAACAACAAAAATATGGGGAAATCTAAACATAATTAACTTTTCTTGAGAATTAAGTTAAAGGGCGAATTGTCAAATTGAAATATAGTCAGGGACATCCAGAGTCATAACCAAGAGCTGCTTACCATAAGCAGAAGCCACCTGACCATTAACAGGTAGGAACACTTAATGGCAATTTTGATGAAATGATGAAAACTTAGTGTGAACTAAGCATGAGCATGAGAATCTATTTTGGAGGTCACAGTCTTAGAGGAGCCCTCAAACTCTCATGAGATTTATCCACAGACACCATACCAGGTTTTTGTAGTGAAGACTCAAGAAATACCCTTTTCTGGGCCTCCCTGGTGGTACCAGGGGTTAAGCACCACACTATGAAGCAATCTGCAGCCTCTGCAGCATGAGTTCGATCCCCAGCCAGGGAGCAACCCACATGGTGCTGCAGATCTCTTCTGACTCCCTCAGCAGTATACTTAGGTCAGTCTGCCTGTTCTGTTCCCCGCTCTGTCTCCGGTGAATCCTCTCACCCTCCCACATCTGTAGCCTGTACCCCAGCTCTTGTATGCATAAATAAATCTTAAAAAAAAAAATATCCTTTTCTGGCTTTGGCAGAGGGGAAAGAGAAGAGAAACCATGGTGAAACACTCTCAGAGCTTCTCCATAGCAAAGGGTTACTTTTTAAGGAGAAGATTTACCAACATTATCTATCTACAGGAAAGGCATTTCTCCCTCCATAATTTCCTCTCCCTCCAGGCTTCATATCTGTTTCCTTCACTGGACTGAGAGTCCCTTGAAAGTAGGGGGCCTTCCTCTGTATCCAACAGTGCTTGGTAGATATATGGCAAGTCCTCACTGGATGTTATTATAAGGCATTATAATAATAATAGCAATATAAGCTATTTATTGGGTACTTCATTCTATTCCAGATTCTCTAGTAAAAACATGCATCATCTCATGAAACTGTCATAATATAAGGTGAATATTTACATAATTGCTATTTGTATGATTGAGTAAATTGAGGCTTACAGAGGTAACATAGGTGATCATAGCCCTCACCAGGGTACAGTTTCAACCTAGATGACTTGCTTCCAAAACCAAATTTATTAGGACACTAAGAAACACTGCCCTATGGTGAATATCCCATCATTAAAAGGCAGACATAACTTCTGAAATGAAAGAATGGTTTTATCCTTATTTAGTATGATGCCCTGTCAGGGTTCTGTTTTCCTGCCCAGAACATATATATCAGAAAGTCTTCTTGGAAGCAATCAACAAATTGCCTTTAGGAGAGTAACTTTCCTTTAAGTCATTGAGGGCAGAACTACTTTATTTTTTTAATTTTTTAAAAATAAATTTTATTTTTATATTCCCCATACAATTGCAACCCCCTTATTTTTACCCCAATCTTCCCCTCCCCGCCCCCCCACCCCCCATATAGTGTCTCTGGTTCATAGTTGTTTGTTGATTTTGATTTTCACTTTCTTATAGTTATTAATTTTCCTGGTCCCTTATTTAAGTTTTCTAGATTCCTGCTATGAGTGAGCCCATCTGGTATTTTTCTTTTTCTTTCTGGCTTATTTTGCTGAGCATGATCCCTTCCAGCACCATCCATGTTGCTGCAAATTTCATGTGTTTATCTTTTTTGAATGCTGAGTAATATTCCATGGTATATATGTACCACATCTTCTTGATCCAGTCATCTATTTTTGGGCATTTGGGTTGTTTCCAAAGCTTAGCTATTATAAACAGTGCTGCTATAAACATAGGGGTGCAGGTGCTCTTTGGAATTGATGTTTCTGTGTCCTTTGGGTAAATACCTAGGAGTGGAATTGCTGGAGCATATGGAAGCTTTATGTGTAGTAGGTCCAGAAATCTCCACACAATTCTCCATAGTGGTTGGACAAGTTTGCACTCCCCCCAACAGTGCAGGAGAGTTCCTTTTACTCCACATCCTCGCCAACATTTGTTGTTGCTAGTTTTTTTAATATGTGCCATTCTCACTGGTGTAAGATGGTATATCATGGTAGTTTTGATTTGCATTTCCCTGATTACAAGTGATGTTGAACATTTTTTCATATGAGGGCAGAACTACTTTAAAAACTGGGTGTGTTAAAACGGTGAATAAATGAGTCCATTGCCAAGGAAAAGGAAAGACATGAGATCTTTTGAACTGGGGACACAAAAGGACACTTTACCTAGTACCCTGGTAAGGGACTGAACAAAGCAAATCCATGAGATATCCTGGGTAAGTCTGTTTGAATCCAGCATCTAGGAGTTGGCTGGTGGTATTGTGAGCAAGGACTATTCTGAGTGGTAGAAATAAGTCTGCACCAGAAGTCAGAATAGATGATTCCACCATCCTGCTCCCCTGGAGCAAGGAATTGTCCTCTCAGTTCTCCTATTGCTTTTCTCTAGACCAGATGCTACTCTGCTCTCTGCACCTCTACTCATCATCACAGCTGAAAAATGACACATGTGCTTATTCCTTTTCCAACTGCCTAAATTAAGGGGACTCTAATTACAGCAGGGTTTGAAAATACCTCTGATACAATACCATTAAAATGGCTTACTTTGTAATCAGCTTTCTGGCTCTGTCTATGTTTAGTTTTCTTTTACCCAGTCTCACTGATTTCATCTAACAACAGCACACATGCCTAAGTTAGACACAGCCAGAGCCACCACTGAGGATCCACTTGGGTAAATCTAGTAACTGTTGGTAGAGATCATCAATATGCAGGGTACCTTGCTAAAGGGAACAAGAAATCAAGTTGTGTGGGGGGAGAGAGAGTTTTTTTTTCTTTAAGTAATTTTGGGCAAAGATTTAGAAACCCTCAGTTTTCATGCTCATAGAAAAAAGATGGACGCTCTGGAATGCCGAAATTTAGCTCTATTCAAGTTTGAAATTTAGTGGAGTCACACAGGCACAGTAGCAAATGGAAGCATAATACAGTGGAAAGGGACTAGCAGGATGACTGCAAGAATCGAGTCACTCCAGCCTGCCTTTAGCTCTTCTTGGGACTTCTTAAACTCCACCTCTGCACTGATGGATGGTCCATTTTTGGTTAGACTGGATTTCAGGACAGCATTAATGACCTTTCTTGAATGAACCCTTTGCTTCTGCTGTTAGATGTTTTAAATCTTATAGACTTGGCCGCTGCTAGCTTCTCAGCTTTAGACTTGCACCAGGGATTTGGGGGGACTTTGAGGAGACATGTAGAGGAGAGACATGTTGAGACACTTGAAAGAGACATTTGGGTGAGAAACACATGGGGAGGTTGACAACAGCAGCTGTTACTTTGATTTTGCTTCTTTGGTCCCAGCTTTCTGGAACATGATTCTGAACTGATTTCCTATGTTTCCCTGCCAAAAGGTGCCCTAGGCTTATGGCACACTTTCAGGTTTCAGTGGTCCTGCTTTAGACCAATTCTATTTGGCTAGAATTTACCCATGAGGGGATGGATAATTTGGGGTGCTTTATTTGGAATTTCCTTTGTTGTCCTCTTCTCTTTATGCACACTAATTCTATTAAAGTTCTTTTACACTGAGTCTCCTTTGTTTTTGTGTGCCTGGATGTCTGGACACCTTTAAAGCATGCAAATTTGGGGTTCCTGAAGTGCCTCTTGGTTGCCCATTAACAAAAGGAACATGAGATAATGACCTGTCTGTGCCCTCATATATCGGGGTTCTTTAGAATAAAAGATTCAAATAAATTTTGGTTCTGATATCTTCCTAAACACAGCGCTGGCTGAATTAGCTCTATAGGATCAAGGGATTACTTTGAAGTTATGAATAGTGCTTCTTCTTTATTAATTAACTAAGTATATTAAAAATTAACCTCCTTTAGTTAACTGAAAATGTTATAAATTAACTAGGTGTCTTTTGATAATAAGTAATAATCACATATTCTTTCTGTGCATATAATTTACCTTTATAAACCAGGGCCAAAACTGCAAGGGCAAAAACCAGTCACTTAGAGAAATCTGATATTGTTTCCAAGGGTTCAAGTCCTTGCTTTGGCTCTGAATAACCTCTTCAAAAAATTTCTCTTTCACTAAGCTTTGAATTCACTTCACAGCAGTGATTATTTCAGCAACAGAATGTACACTTAGAATTACATCAGAATCTAAACACTGTTAAAGAGAATCTGTATTTCCAAGTTGGATTGTGGAAGAAACGAGGCTGCAAATAGCATTCACTATCTACTTCCTCGGACCAGGACAACTTTCTAAAACAGTTACTCATCTTGCAAATGCACTGGTGACTCTTACCACCTTCAATACCACTGAGAAGCTTAAAAGCCTCCAGCGTGCATTCATATTCATATTCATAGCCCTATTATTACAAAAGAACTATACTGAAAGAACACATTTTTTCCCAGGAATACAGGATTTCTTTGAAACTCTACCTCTCTGAACATCTATCTGGGCTCCTGATGTGGCCAGCAGCTTATTGCAATATGGAAATGAGGGCAAATGGACCATAGCTCGGTTCCCTTCATCTTTCTACTTCTGGAGGACTTAACTTCACACAGCATAGACTAGTGGAATTTTCCAAAGGGAAGTTACAAGGGAACTAGGTTGCTCCTGTGGATTTAACAGTGGCTTCATAGAAAATGTTGAGCTCAGGGTTTTTCCCATCATCCACAGGCACATCACTGAGAGTTAATCCTGAAGGATTCAAAATATGCCTAGTTCATTTCAGATTCCATGGAGTCAACAACAACAGAAAGGTGGCTTTCAATTCAGTAGAGACTAGTTTCCTAGCAACAAAGGGCACAGGAAGTTGAGACCCATTAAGAAAGAGAAGGAAATACAATGTCCTGATTGCTCTGAGGCTTTGAAATACCTCTTTAGACAGCTGAACTTTGAATTCATTCTGTTTTACAAATTAATCATTGCTTTCATTGTGATTGTCTGCATATATATTTTTAAAAGAAACAAGAAAGAAATCATAATGCTTTGTCATAAAGCAGCAGCTCTGCAGACTGAATTACACTTTTCAGCTGGATTGAAGATTTTAAGAAATATCTGCATGCACTTAAACGTCTTTTTAATGACGATAAATCTTTTGAGTTGGGAATTAAAATGATTCTTTTCTCTAAAAATGAGAATTTTTTAGCATGTTTAATTTTCTCATGAATGTCAAATTAGCAAATAAAAAATTTGGGTGTTTAATCTCAAATCTGCATAATAATAAATGCTCTCAAAACAAATCATCTATTTTATATTCTTAGTGGAGAACCACTTTACACACACTGTAAAGGGAATGTAATGCTTTGTATCCAGAAGGCCAATATTTACCTTCCAGTTTTAATAGATCTGTGAATAATAATTCGTCATTTACCTCCAGCTCTGAGAATTTTTTCTAAGTGAATTTAGGCAAAGATTTGGTTAACTCTAATTTTTCATGCTCATGCTGAAAAGATGTGGGCTCTAGAAATTTTACATTAGCTCAATTCAAGTTATGTTGGAAGAAGCAGTAGGAGGAGAAACAAAAGGAGGAAGAAGGAGAAAGAAGAGGAGGAGGTGGAGAGAATGGCTGCTACCTGTTTAATTCAAAATACACTGACCCCTACGCAACATGGATTTGAACTGCATGGGTCCACTTATACATGGATTTTCTTCAATAAATATTGGAAGAATTTTTGGAGGTTTGTGATAATCTGGAAAGACTTGTGAACTATGTAGCCTAGAAATATTAAAAAAAATAAGAAAAATATAGTATGTCATACACACATAAAGAATTTTTAAGTAATAGTTTATTTTATCCTTTACTATCATAAAATAAACACAAATCTATTATGAAGAGTTAAAAATGTATCAAAACCTACACATACAAACACAGGCCATATGTGGTATCATCCACAGCTGAGAGAAATGTAAACAAATAAAGATGCAGCATTAAATCATAATTGCATAACTTAAATGGCGTATACCCTGTACTACTTTAATAACTTAGCAGCCATTCCCTTTTGCTACTGTGGTGACTGCAAGCAGTGGGAAGGATTGCCAATATCGAATTTCCCATGTGATGCCACTGCAGCAATCAATACCATGTGAGGCTAATCATCTCCAAGTGAGCAGATCTGTGAATCTGGAGTGAATCCCAGCCATCACTCCAGTACATCACATATTGCAGTTAAAAAGTGTTCTCTCACAGTTCTCATGTATTTTTTCATCACGTTTAGTACAGTACTGTAAACCATGAGGTCCACATGAGCTAGTTAAGCTGGAAATGATTGCAAGCAACAGAAAAGTCATGACATTACAAGAAAAAGTTGACTTCCTTGAGCTGTACCATAGACAATATTGATGTAGGTATGGACAGACAACTCATCTTGTAAACAGATTGTATAGGCTTACCATATAGGAATAGGAATAGTATAGTACGGTAAACGTATTTTCTCTTCCTTATGATTAAACATTTCCATTTCTCTAGCTTACTTTATTACAAGAATATAGTACATAATATATAAAACATGTTGTTAATCAATTTTTAATTAACCGTTTGTTATGAGTAAGGCATCCAGTCAATAGCAGGGTATTAATAGTTAAGTTTTTGGGAAGTCGAGTTACATGCAGATTTTCTACTGTGTGTTACTCAGCATCTTTAACCCCCACATTTTTCAAAGGTCAAGTGTACTTCTAGACTTATGGTTGTAAAGCAACAGCAGCAGTTCTTATAATACTTAATATAATGGCAACTTTTAATGAGGTACTTAAGTGGGTGGAGATCTTGGGGTAAAATCTTTATATCTACCATTTCATATAATTCTCACGTAAACTCATGAGGAGCACTCTGTTATGATGCCTAGTTTCCAGATAAAATTGATGCTTAAAGTTTAAATACCTTGCCCTAAGTCACTCAGATATTAAGTGGAAGTATACAATGTGGACTGCTAAGCTTGTGCCTACCCTCTTCCCCAACAGTTTTTAAAAATGTGGGTTCTGACGCTACCTCAATAAAGAAATTGTGGGTTACCATCTGTTAGCACTTACTAATCACATTTAATGGATTATATGGTAATCCCTGAAAATAAGAAATCGAATTTGGACCTAGCTCATCCCACTGCCAAGTTCATGTTATCACTATTCTCTGTCCTTCTGTAACAGGGTGGTCCCCAGGAAAGGGGGACATTTCAGGTTTCCCCACCAAAGGGAGGGTGGAGGTGAGCAGGGAGAGAAGAAGCTGCAGAGGAGACAGAGAAAGGAAGGAAGCAGGATGGAGAGCCAGAAGGAGACCTGGAGAAGGCACATGGAGCAGAGAGACACGTGAAGAAACTATGCTTGCCTATTGGTTGTGCACTGGTTGAAACAGATGTGGGTGAGAGAAGGGAGGATAACAATGACAGCTTTGTTGGGGAGGATAACAATGACAACTTTTGTCTTGATTTTGATTTTGCTCTTTTACTTCCAGACTTGTCTGGTTGTTTTGTTCCTTTTCTGTGGATCCCCACTGAAAGATGCTTCAGACTTTTAGTAGGCTTTCGGGCCTTGCTCTGGGCCAATCTTGTTTGGGTGGACTTTTACTCATGAGGGGATGGGTAACTTTGGGTGCTTGATTTAGAAACTATATTCTTTGCCTTTCTTGTATTGTTTACTAATTGTATTGAAGTTCCTTTTCATTAAAGTGTCATATGTTTTGTGTTGATGCAGCGGATGGCAAGAACCTATTTAGAGCAGGCAGGTTTGCAGGGTCTGGGGTGCCCCTCTCCCTGCCTGTAACAGATTTGGTGCCCAACGTGATTTAGGGTAGAGCCATCCATGGTTAGTCAGCCCCATGGGGAAATTTGGCTTCCCCATGGCACTGGCTACCATAAGTGCAAATGTAATTTTTGGTTTCTCTAGTGTTTGTTTCATATGTAGATTTGCTGTTGAAAAACTGGCATGGACTTTGTGAAGATTCTTTGTGTCTGTGTGTAATTTGTTTGTAGTCACTTGGTAAGAAATTTAATTTTGTGGAAATGTAATGGCATCTGACTTTAAAATGGAATCTGAATTTTTTTCTACATCTGCTGAGAAAAGAATCAAGCTTAAGTTGTCCATAAAGCTTCCCCTTCCATCTCCATATCTAGCATGAGAAAAAACTTGATCTTCAAAAACAGGGGAGGAAATATGTTCTTACACAAGTGACTATGGTGATGATGTATGGGTGAATTGCTGATAGGAATTTTACGGGGACTGCACCTGAAAGGAGAAAGCATGCATTGTACAAAAAGGAAGAACAATGTAAAATATATATAAAATTTAAAAAATACAAAAAATCAAATTCTGAAGACATGAAAGGTTTTTCTTCTTGAGATGTAAATTGTTCCTACCTTCAGTTGGTCTTAGAATTCCCTTAGATTAAAAGAGACATACTCTAAATGTGACAATTTTCTCTTTGAAAAGGCAAACTGTAAAGTTTTAAACATTTTTTAAAGTTCAATGTAAAAGAAGACAGTCACTAATTCATCACCTCAGAGAGATGAGGTGATTATAGTTTTACTTAAATTGTTCACATTTGGAATCTTGTAAGAAACTCTCTGATCCATATTTATTATTACCTAGAGAAAGATTTTCTAACACATACTCATTTTTTTCTCCTTGAATAGCAAAGTAGAAATCCTTGGCTCAAGACATTAGGACTCCCAAAGTGCTACTCAGTTCCTATTCATGATAAGTCTCAGTGCTTAAATACATTAAGGTTCTACCATAGAATGAAATTGTAGGCAACCTTTAAAAATCAAGTTTACTTAGAACAATCAATGCTTGGAAATATTTTTAATTTTAAAAATTGGAATGCATATCAATATACGGTGATCTTAATTTTGCTAAGCAATCATTTGAGCACACATATGCATACACACAAACACCCCCACACACATGCACACACACTCAGAATAGAGGGAAAGGAAATACACCTAAATATCTAAATATTAATGGCACCTCTCTCTTAGTGGAGTGATTATGTAAAATTTTATTATTGATGCATTCAATACTTTCCCAATTCTTTAATATTATTACTTTTCTATTCTGGGCTGGGGTGGAGGGCAAATTACAATAGGTTACTTCTATATGACCACATTTTAAAACTTTATTTTGCTTAAATTACATTTATCAATTTTTTTAGCAGATATTTAATTATATCTTTGAAGACCTTTCTTAAAGGTAATAGAAAAATATCTGCATTCTGAATCATTGTCATAAATAAGGAGACAGAATAAATCACAAAGGAACTCAAGATTAATGTAGTATAGATTATAGAAACTGTGTGACCTGAGTATATATTTTATGTGAATATAAGGAATGTTAGAGGTAACATTTTATTTTTCAAAAAGATTTAACATAATTTTCCTTTTATTTAAAATTTAGCAGTTGATTTTCCTTGAATACTAAATAGTATGTCAGTTATTGTGCTAATTATCACATTTAATGCTCAAAAAATTATGTGAGCTACTTACCAGATGAAAAAAATTTTCTAGCTTTGGGAATCCCAATGCTAGCTTTGGGAATCCCAAATATGAGCTGAGGACTTCAGCTCATATCTCTTAGAAATCAGAGCCAGTACAATACAGACTGCTTTCCCAAAAATATTTTGATGAGGACTTCACACTTTAAGTTAAAACAGTCATAGTCAACAAACTGAGGGGTGACATAGTTAAATCAGGAAAGGATTCTTAGAAGAGTATATGTGCCTTTTTGTGGTTGTTAGTTGTTTTCCTCTGTTTTCTCAATTCACTTAAAAAAAAAAAAACAACAATGCAGAGAATTACACTGTAGACACAATCAGTGCATGGAGGGGGTAGTCTGGCCATGAGACTCCCAATTGCCTGGGTTTTGAGAGCTTCATAGTTCCCCTCCTAGTCAACTTCAGCATCTCTAGGAAGATTTTTGATCAGGCTTTTGTGATTGCCCTGAAAATTCTAGTTCTACTTCTATTTTCAAACGGGAAAACCAACAGGGAAGTGTTCGTTTATAGCCCCTAAGAGGAAATAACCAGGTAAGCCAACGCTGCGGGGACTGTGGGAAGTTCCTGACTTCAGCTGACAGGGGTCTCATTCTTAGATCCTCTGTCACATTGTGACACAGCAGGTTTGCTGACCATGTGTCAGGAAATGGGAATTTATATGTGTTTGGAAATGGCAACTTATGTAAAGAAGCATTAGTATTTTTACATAGAGCTCTAGGTCAGGTCTTCTGATTAAAAAAAAAGAAAAACTAGATTCATGGCATTGAAGCAGCAGTCTAGGCACTGAAATTCATCCAAATTACCTGGACACACCTTTCCCTGAACTGCTGTCATGGCCAGTAGGACCCTTTGAAGCCCCTGCAGTCAGACCTGTGGCACTGCAGATTTTCACAAGAAAAACAGAAAGTCAGATCAATATTCCAGATGTTTCCAATGATGCAGACGTCTGGTGTGATGGCAAGACCCATCCAGATGGTTACTGAATATTTAATCTTTTGCCTGGTTGTTGGCTGCCATCTGTACACCCAGGCTTAGAACCTAACAGGGTGTCAGTCAATACCACGTTGTCTGCTAATTAGAGATTTACTTGAGTACATTTTGTCCACTGGGTAACCTGCTGTTTCAGTAATCTTCCAGCCAGACACATTTACCTGAATATTCATGGTCACTTAGAAGGCACTTGGTACTCACATGCTGACTAATCGTTTAATTCCTCCTACCTACCCTTCAGCATTTGGTCTTGCTGTCTATTCACTTGGCTTATATTACTGTCCTTTTCAAATTCTAAAGATGTTTGGAGAGAATGCTACAAAAGTGGCTCAGTGGTTCCCTGAATTTATATGTTATGCATCTGAACAATTTCTATTTGCTTGTGAATAAAATCACCCATCACACTTTTGCTTGTTTGCGGTGTAGAAGCCTCCTATTATCCCTCATGGTTATCTGTCCTCCACCCAGCAGATCTTTTAAAAATCCCCTTTAAAAAAATAACTTAAAAATCTTCACCATGGCTTAGAAGCCATGCAACATATCCTCGGTTGTCTTTTTACTTTCATCACACATGCACTCATTTATTCTTATTTCTAAAAAAGCATTTTTTTCCTGATATCTAAACCTTCACGTATTCCTGGATTCCATTTTCCCTCCTCTCTGACTGACTAAATCCCCATCTAATCTGAGATTTAACCTCCTTTTCTGAGAGAACAGGTACTGAAAGGCTCAAACAAGGTGACTTGCCTGTTTCTACCTACCTCTGGCATTGTGACTTCCATCAGGTACCTCACCTCACAACTTTCTCTTGGAAGTCTTCCCCTACATTGCTATCTCAGAGGTCAGCAACAGCGTGTGTTTTTAAATGCACAGTCTAGTATCTGGCACATAGTAGGGACTTAGTAACTCTCTGCAAATTATTAAATTAAAAGGAAAGTTGGGATTTAACTTGGCAAGTTTAACATCAGTGTAATAATGTAAGAATATTGAACTGATGATTCAATTGAATCAATGATTCATTAACAATTCATTTTTTTTTTCTATTTCTCTTTTCCAGTAACTTTGTGAGATTGAAAAAAAAAAAGAGCAATTTATAATCTCTTTCCCAAAGAATTTATCTAGTTAAAATACTTGGAGATGATGTGATTGTAGTTAATAAGTTTAGCACACTTAAGCTGTAGGCACACAGTAATATTGACCAGATGAATGATTTTCCATTCTTTTCTTTGCTCATTTTGTTTTCCCCATGACTATGATTAATACAGAGATTTAGCATGTCAGGTACTCAGAGCCCCTCTAGGGGTTTGGACCTTCTCTCCATTCTTAGGACTAATTGGTCCTTACTTGCCTTTATTGCCCTCTACCCTAAGGTGTTATCCCCCACCAGTTCAGCATCTCCACTTTCCTCTAGAAAGCTTAGTTATGGTCAGGGAAGAGTAGGGGAGCTTCTCTTCTGTTCATGACCTGTCTGTCAAATCTTTCTTGGTTTGAAGATGATTGGGGGAAGACTGAAGATAAGAAAGGATAGACTGGCATCAGATTTTGAATTACCTCTTAATGCCAAGCACCTGCCTGGAGAAGAAAGAACAGTTTTCCTTTGTTGTCAACCAGGCATATGGTGTGGCAATGAAGGCAATAGAAGAATTTTATGGTACTTATTCTGCTGGGTTGGCACTTGCTTAAGGTCCTGCCTTTATTTTTTTAGCTTGAATCCCCTGTAAAATTCTGTTTGTTTGGGCAGGTTAATGCTTATCTTCACATGAATTGGTTTTTCAGGTGGGTTCTAACTAAAGACTAGTGTGAGGTTAGAATCAGTCCATGCTTGAATAGGAAAAGGGAAATTCAAAGGAACATGCATCACAAAAGGCATGTTGGGGCATCTACTGTGGAGTGGGGAGGAAAAGGATACAAGGGGGTCATCCCCACTGCTTACTGGCAGCTGTGGTTTGATGAAAAATACTTGGCTTGAAGTCAGACAGGTCTGGATTTGCTACTGAACAACTGGGTGACCTTGGGCATGTCACCTTCCTGAGCCTCGATTTCTCCTCCAGTAAAGGAGAATATTTCTTACTTGACAAAATAGTAATGAGGCTCAAAACAGGAAATATGAATATTTTTGTAAATGCTAGCACATGAAACCACTGAAAGGTGTTGTGGTGGCAAAGTATGAAGTTGATGGGCTCTGGAGTCTAAATTGTGGTTCTACCACTCATAACAGTTTGGCCTTGTAAATGGGAATAATGAGTATATTTAATCTATCAGACTGTGAGAATTAAACAAGGTACTGTGTCTAAAACTCTTAAAATAATCATGAAAGAAAAATGCTGTATGGTTTCACTTATAGGAAGAATATAGAGGAACCAAATAAAGGATCAGGAAAAAAAACTATAATAAAGTAAGAATCAAAATCAACAGGTAACAATAGGCCAGAGACATTCTGTAGGGGAGGAGGAGGGAGAAGAATCAGGACGGGGTGGGAAGAGCACAAGGCACTATGGTGATGGTGCACGGGTGAATTAGTGGTGGGAATTTCACAGGGAAACCATACATTGTACAAAAATTAAGGATGATGTTATATATATATATATATGAAATAAGAAGAGAAAAATGCAAAAAAAAATCCTGAAAGATTGTAAATGTTCAACTTGATAAAATTTAGGTTTGTTGATGATGGTAGTGGTGATAATAGGAGAAGAATGGTAGTGGTGAGGGGCAGTTGCAGAGACAGCAGCACGAGGTCAAGGGCAAAGGTTCAGGGAGACCCAGCTGGACATATCCTATTACAGCAACCTAGATGACCCACGTCATGGTGATTGTTTCCTCATCTGAAAAATGAGCTCAAATATTACCTACCAAACAGAAATGTTTAAAAGATGAATATAACTCATGTTTAGTACACATACAAGCACCCAGTACATTTGAGATATATTATTGAAAAGTGACTATTAACAAAACTGAGAGTTAATAGGACTGAGGAAAGATGAACATAACATTGTGAAAAATAAGAAGGATGTTAGATAACTTCCTAGGTATCCAACTTTCTCTAGTCTTTGAGCTTAACTCAGCACACCTTGCCTCTGCTCCTCCAGTTTCTGCTTGTCCATTTAAAAGACATATTGAGAGTTTACTGTGGACTCACCACTTTATGAGGATTATGTCACTCAAAAACATGATTTTTGAGTGAGAAGCATGAAGTATAGGAAGCTTTAGCTTGTCCAAAGCCACAGGGCTATAAAAGAATAGAATCCTAGCCCCTGCAACTCCACACCAGAAGACCACACTTCCTCTCATTCCAACTGTCCACAGAGCTTGCAAACCTGTCTGGGTCATCAAGCTGGCCTCTCCTGACTCTGACTTTGACAGTGATATTTTCTGCCCATTGTCCGGTATGACTTACTGCTTCTTAAATCTAGGCAAGATGTCTAGATTTAAACCTTGCTGAGAATGAAGGTAGGTGTTTCACTAGATTTTCTAATGATCAAGATGCTCCAGGGTTACAGAACAATAGTTACTCTACTGGAATGCAGAAGTACACAGTTTTCAAGAGTTCCAAAATCAGATAGCTCTTCAATGGCTGTGACATGAAAAAGTGAAGTATCCTGATTCTTAGTTTCTCAGCTATGAAATGTGGGTAATAATACTTGCAATACCCATGCTAGGGAGTTGCTATACTCATTAAATGAGTTGTTTGAGTTCAGTGCTTATGCCTGGTAATACCAGCATTTACAAGACGCACATTTCAGTAGAACATGTCAAATCTTGGTTAGTTTATATTGCTACTAGATAATATACTTGACTGGAAATCCAGAATGTGGCCTGCATTTGGGTGTTAGCATTTCCCTTGAGGGGAAGTATTGCAGAATTTGTAGGATTCCTCTTGTTTGCTTTCTAGTTTCTGAACCCCTCCTCTGGTTCATTAAGAGGACTGATGACCCCCAGGAATGTTTCCAGAAATGCCATAAACTAAGCAACCATCTGCCACTGATTCAGTGCAGCTTCCTATGGGATTCAGGCATCTTTTAGAGCATTGTGTAATGTGAGGGGTAGGGGCCTGGGAGTCAGGAACCTGGGCTAACTCCAGCTCCAATATCACTTGTGTGTCTTTGTGCTCCATCTGTGAAGTGGACATTGAGAAAAGAAAACAAAAACCACCCCCATGTGTTTGCAAGCTGTTAACTCCTAGCAAATATTACCACACATCTACTCTATGCCAAGTACCATGCTAGGCACTAGAGATACAAATATAAAGAAGGCTTCTCTGCCCAGTAGATAGCAAACTGCTTTTCAGTCTGGAGGGGAGGCCACAGAGCACCTCTTTCCCTTCCTGCCTGTAGCACAGCTGAAGTTGTAATTGTATGGCAACATAATTAAACAAATGGCAAAATAAATCAGCACCATGGTCTTAAACATAACCTTAAGTCTCTCTGTATCTCAGCTAACTCATCTGTAACTACTACCTCTCAGAGTACCCATGCACATTTTGAGAGATGATGTATATTTCACAGAAGTTATATATTTATTAATGATTATTGAGCTTTTCCTTTTAGCATTTCAGAGTGCTTCTAAGTTGGGGGACATCTTTCTTTGGTAGTTCTAGTAAGAGGAGTGAGGTGAGCAGTAAAAACTATTAGAATTTGTGCAGAAAAAAAAATGCAAAGAGTGAAGGCTTGATATTCAATCTTTGACATTCAAAATAGGATTATTTAGAAATGTTTGACTTGCTTCCCGGATGTTGTCTGAACATTACCTATGGGACGGTTTAAATTATTAAGCTCAAAATGGAATTGGAACAAAAGTTGTTATTTTTCTCTTCTTAACCAAAACAATGGATCTTGGAAGAAAGACCAGATAAGTTAGAAACAAATTAAGCTATATTTGCTCCACACATCTGGATTGAAAGCAGAATTAAATTTGTGCCTAGCAGAGTTATTAGAACATGATAAATACTTACACTTATTATTATGTCTGCTGTCTAACACTGTTATAATCAGAAGTATGCAAGCAAAAAATTACATGCAGTCCAAAAATTACTTATAGTTAACTTTTTCTACTAACAAATGAGGAAAGAAAATCTCATTAGGGGGAGATCTCATTGGAGGCAGGAAGTTTGCCTTATTGGTCTTTGTGTCTCTGTCACCCAGCAGAGACCTTAGAACAGAGTTGGCATTCAATAAATAAGTGAATGAATTAACAAATCTCTCCACCCGAGGGCATATCAAGGTTCTGGAGAAGCAGAACTACTGAGTTATCCATCTTACAAGGGATGGTATTTGGTGGTAATAACAAAAAATCACAGCCCCCATTTGGTAGTCACATCTATGAACTAGTTGTGTAACTTTGGCCAAGTTACTTAACCACTGTGCCTGTCAGCTTCTTCTATTCCCAGATAGGACAAATTATTTGCCAACTTTGCAGGTTTGTTGGGAGAACATTTTATGTGAAAGCAAGCAGAACACTAGAAATATGAAATGTTATTTATTCCCAAGAACATTTAAGATGAACAGGCCACCTGTGGAACTCTGAAGCTTGGCTGTTGTTTCATTCCTGGGAGAACAAAGGCATTTTAAGCAATCATTTCATTATTCTTTCTTGTGTATGATTTAGGTAAAGTACAGTATTAATGACACCTGTTTTTACTTTTATTTTTCATGAAACTGGGTGACTAACAACTCCCCCCCCCCAACCATGAGAATCTATGAAGTCAGCTAGAGAGCATGATTTGAAATCATTGTTCTTTATAATCAAGGCTTTATTCTTATTAAAAATTCCTAAATGTCTGGCCTTGGTTGGCTTTCTTTAAAAACAGAATGAAATGAATTTTATGACTTCATGACAGAGCCAAGCATCTATTCTTATAACTTCAGTCAAAAACAGATGAGGCAATTGGAACAAATGCCTGTGTAGATACTGACCTGGCTCTAACCAAATCCAACCATCTTCTGGCATCCATATTGTTTCTGCTTTTTCTGTGTCTTTAACTTAGCTTCATATAATGCCTTTGTCCAGGAACACTTAGTATAAGCAATAACAGAAAATGTTGCAATGAAGAATAGTAAAAAACCATAGAAGGTCTTTGAAAATGCTACCCTAAAACCAACTCACTTTAAATGGATCATTGATTTGTACTTACCCCTACTGCTAAGCTCTGTTTCCATTTCCTTTAAATCAACTGACCCTCCCAATCAATCTTCTCTCTCCCAAATAATGCCTTTCTTAAGCCATCACCTCACAGTTAATCTGTTCCACATACTAGTGAGTCAGGATACTACCAAATTTTTTTTTTTTTTGGCTTCCATAATCCATTCTTTTCTACTTTTGGATTTTCTCCTGTGTTTACCCTGTTAGTTCCCATGGTTTGGTGGGCCTGACCCCAATTTTAGATGCTTATGATTTAGGACTAGCTAACTGGCATTTCTTTCACTCTGGCATAGGATTTGGTTCAGGGATGGGTGCATGGCCCAACTGGGACCAATAAAAATGAGGCCCTTGTTTAAATTGTTGGGAATGGAAGAGAGAAGCATTTCCCTTTCTTTTTTTCTTTTTTCTTTCTTTCTTTTCTTTCTTTTTCTTTTCTTTTTTTTTTTTTTTTTTTTTTTTGCTACATTTGAATCTGGGAAGATTTAGGCTTGGAGCTGATAAATTACCATGTAGTGTTTGAGATTAAAGCCAGCACAAGATTGGGGTAAGGAAGGGGTTAGAGGGAACTTTACCAAGCTATGAAAAGAGGCAGTATTACGTGATCTTTGACCCATTGAATCTAGCCATGCCTGAAGCTGTTTGATTTCCCTACATAATTTAGTGATTTCCCTTTTAAATTAAAGCCGGTGGTTTGAGTTGAGTTTCTTAGCTTCTGTAAGGGATTTTCCCATTTTGGCTTGAAAGTGCTTCATCCCAGGAAACCACTCAGTCCTAGGCAAATTGAGATGTTTGGTTACTCTATCCATTGCTAAAAGATAATCCCTACTTAGTGCAAAAGCATATGATTTCCTTACAGGTGAGGCTATATGACATTACAGTTCTGTGCATGAGACAATGTTGAACTAAGTGCCATATGTGGGCAGGGTTGGACACAATTTAATGTAAGAAATAGGATGGTAGAACAAAGTCAGAGAGGGAAGAACAAAGTCAAGGAATAAAAGAAAGATTGCCTCTTCACTGGGACTTTTGAGACACTTTGTCTCTAGGAAAATCAAAAGTGACAGGGTCAAGGCACTAAAGAATTCTGGTTAATTGGCAAGAACTGAAGGGTTGATGATGAGGCAAAGTCCTGAAAACAAGTTTTCATACATTGGTGAGATATTTTTTTCTGTAGTACATTATTGTAATTATTGTGAACTTGTTTTAATGTTATGCTGCAATTTTTCCTCAAGCCGTTAAAATTCTAGTTTTCAAATTATGCCATGGCAACTGCAGCATATATAATCACTGGCTTGACCATTAATATGTTCTTTGAAATATAGTCTGTGTGTAGGCTTTACTTTCTCTTTTTAATTTTAAGACTCTGAAGGGAAGATAAAATGTTTGCTTATCTTATGCTTCTATACCAAATGCAGTCTGAGTGTGGGTAACTGCAAATATTTTTGGAACAAATTAATCTGAACCCTCTTAGTACATAATAATTTTACTTATAGAATTGAAGGAGTTTAAAACACTTTGCTGAATATAAATTCTTTTCATTCATTAAATTCTTGAGATGTTTTGAGATGACTGGTTGTATTTTTAAGGGTTTGAGTTGTCCTCTGAAAACTGGAAAAACTATACATGATTTATATATGCAGAGAAAGCTTGTATCTGCAGCAAAGAAGCATTTCAGAGGTGGCATATTTTTTTGATACCAGTGGGGGTGAGATGTGTTAGGTAAAGGAATTATAATAAGATTTCTTTTTTTGGAGAGATGAAAAATAAAGATGGTTAGAGATCCAGAGAGGAAGAGAGAAATATGTCACTCTATAAATAAAGTCAAAGATCTCTTTCTATTCTTATCAGGACCAATAAATGATTTTGGAGCTGAAAATCAGAGACTTCAACCCTATGATTAGAGGGTTATTTATTTTTTTATCTTTACTGGAAATTAAATGAGTCAAGAATTTATGACTTTTAATTTTAACCTTATATGATATTGTGGATTTTAGATTTACCAGGATCTTATACCTAACTCTCAGTGAAAGGTGTTTATATTGATAAATTACATATGCATAGAATTATATCTGTGCATTCATATACATGTATCCATATAAATAAAAACACATGTTAACTAGAGGAATTTTCAACAAATGTCTACAGCTAATTATGTTAGTAACAAAACATAAATTCCATGAATGTGACTCAGCAGAACTGAATCTCTATGATTCAAAACCTCACTCAAATGCAATGTAGATTTAGAATCAGATTAATTCAGCTTCTTGGGGTTTCAGGCTTATTAGGATTTAACATCAGTTCACACAAATAGAGACTGCCTTCTTTAAAGATGGGCAACCTCAAGCTCCTGCATAAACAAGGCTAGTCTTTTCCTCCTTGTCTATAACACCCCTCTTATTGAATCTCTTCTTGCCTCTTTTGAAAGCTTAGTTTGGAGCAAGCTTAATAGATGTAACGTATTGTTCAAAACACTCACATGTATTAATTTATTTAATACTTAACTAAAACACCAGCAGGTAGGTATTGTAATTATGGGCCATTTTACACAAGACAAGGTTGAAGTACAGAATGGTTAGGATTCATACCCAGGAGATCTAGCTGGAGTCCACTCTCTTAGCTACTATGTATTCTAATATCATGTTGTTAAGTAAATAAATAAGGAGATAAATGGATAGAGAAATAGAGAAAAAGGGAAGCCTCCAGAGAGCCTGTGCCTGGCTGCCTATCTTATAAGGTCCAGTTCCTGCTCAGGTGAATTAAGTGACACACTCTTGTAACACCTCATGTGTTTCTCCGTTTGCTCTATCTTGTTGTATTTGCTGACTTGGGGCTTGGACTTCTTTCTGCTTAGTGATGAATGGTGTCTCAGCTGACCCAGGGAACATGATACTTACACAGCAGACTACATCCTGTGGTCCTGGAGACACCTGTAGCTGGTTGGCCAGCCCTCTAACTTGGATGACAGGAGAAAGAGCTCTGGTGCTTGATACCAGTTTAAATATAATTTCAGGATCCATCCAGCCACAAAAGAAACAAGAGGAGCAGGTCATGGTTGAAAAGGTGATGAAATAGTTCATTTACTCTAGAACTCAGGTTTGTTGAAGAACAAACAGATGGTGCCAAAGTGCAGTTGCTGCAGTTCAATGTCACCTCAGATAATTTGTATTCTAGCTTTCTGGCTTCTCAAAAATAGTCTTTCAGAGCCACCTTTCACTTAAAGTAAATGGGTAGTTTGAATTGGGCAGTAGATATTTTAAATTTGTAATTCAGGCATCTCCATGGAGATCCAAGTTACCAAAATAGGTCAGTCAGGCTATGCATAAAAAAAAAAAAAATCACTGGGGACTTAGGGGGAAAAGAGAGACAGCTGTGATGTCCCAAAAAGAAAGAAAGAAGAAGCAGCCTATTTTCTTTTTCATATGAAAATGCAATTCACTAAAAGCTTTGAAGAATTGAAAATATTATCTCCAGTGACCTAACTGCTTCTCAGTGGTGTCATGTCATTTAAAGAAATGCCTGGAGGTAACAGGAAAAGTTTACAGCTGAACCATCAAATATAGGGAGCCATTCAAAGGAAAACACTGACACAACAGTTTTCTGAGTCCGTAAGTTAGCTCTGTTTGCCCCAATATCTTACTCTTTGTTTTTAGTTTTATCTAAGCTTTGCTCAAGTCTCAGATGCACTGAAAAGAGTCAAATTCCAGGCCCACTGGCAGTGAGCTTCATTCCTCCTGTATGAACTCAGTTTCAGAATGAATCTCTCCCAGTGGAAAGAAGCAGGCAAAGAAACAGTGGGAATTTGTACAGCTCACTTCTTGTACAGTTTAAGGAAGATGAACTGGGTGAGTTTGGAATAACAAGATGAATTTTCCCCCCCAGGTGGTATAAAAAATGAAATTCATAACCACAATAAATATCAAGCTAATCTACTATTACAAAGCACCATTTTTCACTATGTGTAGAAATCCTTTTTTATGAGCAAAACTAATTAGGAATCTATAAAGATGCTGTAAAAATCTAGAGACTTTTGAGCTATGGTGATTGCTGCCTGCCACAGTGTAAGCGAATATCTTTATTTTCCTGCATGCCAGACTTTGTGTTCTACCATCATTGCCAGATTTTTCAAGATCTGAGCTCACTCTGTCCATTATTCGCTCCACCACAACATTTTGCCTTTCCTATGTTTGATTAGTTTTACTTTTAGGGTTGAATTCAAGAGAGAGGTGTCAGGATTGAGAAGAGAACTGGAGTGTGTTTAAGGATGCATGAGAAAGAAAGTGGGTTCAGAGGTGGAAAAGGACTTAAAGGACTGACTTAATGGGCATGTGGGCTTGGCCCATGCTTAGAAGGAACCCTCCCTCAGTTTAATGCTCTGCTGTTAATATCTTGATATTTTTAATAATTTTTAAGAATATTTATTTACTTACACATACAAGAGCTGGGGTACAGGCCAGAGATGTGGGGGGGGGGGGGTGAGAGGATTTGCCAGAGACAGAGTGGGGAACAGAATAGGCAGACTGACTGAAATACACTGCTGAGGGGAGCAGCGGGTGAGTCGGGAGAGGTCTGCTTCGCAATGTGGTTTCTCCCTGGCCCGCTGGGGATCGAACTTGTGCTTGCAGAGGCTGCGGATTACTTCATAGTGTGGTGCTTAACCCATTGCACCACCAGGGAGGCCAGATATTTTTAATAATTTTGAATAAGAATCATCACATGTTCATTTGCATTGTGTTCCATTAACTTTGTAGCTGTTTCAGAGGGCCTTTGGGAAAGGAATTTCCAGTAAGATATCCCTGAGGGGTGACAGGAAAATAGCATGTAGAAAAGTTTTCCAGGAGTACATGGTTGACACATGAAGTCCAAGTCATCAACTCGCCAGGACTGAACTCCCTCAAACAGAAGAGTGAAGATAAGAAGCAAGCAAACCGGGATATGTATGTGGTCTGGAAAACCTGGGAAACCATTATTGTTCCCTCTTTCCTCCACCTACCATACCAATACCTTCAAATCTGTGTATACAATTAAATTCCATGGTTTACAATTATGCATGCTCTTAGGAAAAAAATATATGACATTGTAGTAGTTATTTACATTTATTTAACCAAGAAATATTTATTGTGTATTTCCTATAGCAAGTCATTCTTCTAGGTACTATGGGGATGGTGATTAAGACATCTAGAAATCCGGCACTCAAGAAGATCACTTCATGAGAGCACAGAAAAATAATAAAAATATCTATACTTATTTTTAAATAAATAAAAATCATAATCTGTGACTCTGATAAGTAGTAGGTAGAGACTGGGCAGACTGCTGGAGTTTGGTGGTCAGGGGTGGCCTCCCTGTGGAGGCAGTATATGAATTGACACCTGAGTGAATAAAAGCCAGCTCTGCAGAGATCTGAAGAAAGAATGCTCCAAAAAGAAGCAGCAACACATGTAAAGGCACTAAAAGAATGACTTTGGTGGATTTGAGGAACATAAAGACCAATTTGACTGAAAGCTAGTAGGATAATGGAGAAAATGAAGGAACATGAGCACAAAGAAACATGAGGTCATATCATCTTGTAGTTGAGAAGAAGATGTAGATCTTATTAAAAAAAAAAATAACAGGAAACCATTAGAGAATTTCATAGGAAAGGAATGGCATGATCCAATTTACATTTTAGAAAGAAAACTCTGCCTAATGCATGAAGAGTAGTTTAGAGGGGGTGTATCATACAGCAAGAATGGAGGCCTGACAATAACATAGAGGTCATGGATATGACCCAAGGCAGAGATAGGTAGCTTTAACAGGAATGGCAGCATGGAGATGGTAAGAAGTGGTAGGATTCAAGATAGATTATGGAGAGGAACTGACCCAACTTGTTGATGGATTGAATGTGAGATATTAGGGCTACTCCAACCGATAGGCCTGAAGAACTGGTTTGTGAAAAAGAGTGTTCTACTGTGTTGGGGGTGGGAATGGAAAGCATAATTCTATTTTATTCCCTTTACATTTGAGAAAATCACTAGACATGCAGATAGAAATGTTGGACAGGCAGTTAGATATGAGTCCAGTATTGAGAGAAGGGCTCTGATCTGCACATATCAGATAATTATCAATGTAGAAATGGCTTTTGAAATCATAGAATAGGGAGAGTATTACCTTAAGGAGAAATGTAAACAATGATGATGAGACAGCTAATGACAGAACCATGAGTACTACAATATTAAAGTATAATTTAATAGTAGGAGAAAATAAAAATAGGAGAGGGAATGACAATGAACTAGAGATGAAAATACTTATTTTACTTTAATTTTTTTACATCATTTTTCATTTTTGCACAATGTATGCATTTTCATCTTGGTTATAGTCCCCATACAATTCTCATCCACCCCTTGCTTTGATCCTAATCCCTCCTCCCAACCTTCCCCCCCCCCCCCGAAGTGTGTCTCTGGTTTATAGTTGCTTGTTGATTTTGATTTTTACTTTATTGTAATTAGTCTTTTTCCTGGTCCCAAATGCCCAAAAAATAGATGACTGGATCAAGAAGGTGTGGTACATATACACAATGGAATATTACTCAGCAATCAGAAAAGATAAATTAATGCAAATTGCAACAACATGGATGGAGCTGGAAGGGATCATGCTCAGCGAAATAAGCCAGAAAGAAAAAGAAAAATACCGAATGGTCTCACTCATAGCAGGAATTTAGAGATGAAAATATTTGAAAAAGAAATGACAACTATGTAGACATCTGATAAGAATTCAACATAGAACAGAAAAAATGACTACTAAATATGGCAAGATGGAAATAATTAATGACCTTGAGAGGGTCCATTATGTCAAGTTGGATTAAAGGTGGAGGAGAAAATACCTAATTTGATTGAAAAGCAAAGAATGAGAAGTATTGATAGGATGGGCATGTAGACAGTGAGTATGAAGAGATCTTTGTTATTTGAGAGATAGGGACAGGGAAGAAAAGAGAGAAAAGAGAAATAGAGTCGTATATAGAAGGACACAGAACCAAAGAAGAGTTGATTTAAATATTTTTAAAAGAAGATTTATTTTTTTAAGGCATTCTTGTACAGAGATGCAACTATTTTAGTAGAGAAGCAATGTATAATGCAGATCAACTAAGCATATATAATGAAGATCAAGTAAGCACAATTGAAATTCCCTTAATTATCCTCTGCTTGGACTGAATTTACACTCCTCCATTTCTTTTGTAAGTGTACTATTGATCCCCATAGCTGGTATTTCATACTTTGACATGTCACGAGCTTCAGGTTCTGCTGTTTACAAGGAGTCAATCGTGTTCATTCTGCAAACTGTTAATTTGTATTCCTTCTACCCTGGCCAATTTATATGATGAAATTCTAGTCCCCAAGGTAACTCTATTTGGAGATAGCACTTTTAAGGAGGTAATCAAGCACAAATGAGGTCATAAGGGCGGGGCCCTAGTCCAATAGGGCTGGTGTCCTTATAAGAAGAGGAAGTGACTCAGGTGCAGGGATGCAAAAAAGAGAAAAGGCCAGGTGAAGACACAGCAAGAAGATGGCTCTCTACTAGCCAAGGAAAGAGTGCTCAAGGGAAACCAAACTGCCAACACCTTGATCTTGAACTTCCAACCTCCAGAACTCTGAGACCTAAATTGTGTTGTTTAAAGCACCAGTTATGCAGCATTTTGTTATGGCAACTCTAGTAGAGTAAAACAACTTATCATACTCATTATTGTAATTATATAATTTAATAAAATATTAGGTAAAATGAAGAAATCATGGAATACTTATTTTTTTATGAAAACTTAGCTTAATGTGTTGGAAAGGACAATTTAGCAAGTCCCGTTCCATTTTATAGGCAAGAAAACTTGAAAAAAGAACTTTAATCTTTGATGTGCCAAATATTTACAAGTTAATTAGAATTATTTTAATAATACCTAACTTGAAGCAGTACTTATGGTTTATGAACCAAGTGTGTTTTCCAGTTGCGTTGGATAAGAAGACATTTGCCTCATGGTATTTGAGAAGGTGAGTTCAGATGGGATCTAGTGTTCAAGGGGAAGCCTTCACTTGGATGGGAGCAGGGGCCGTGCTTCTATTGTCAAAGACAGAACTGTAGAATGTAGAGTACATGATGTGGGTAACTGGGCAGAACTGGTAGTGAAAAAATGTTTCTGTTCTGATCTTACTGAGTCTTTTTCTTTTTTTAAAAAAAGATTATACATACAAGAACTGGGGTACAGGCCAGAGGCGTGGGGGGTGAGACAATTTACCAGAGACAGAGTAAGGAACAGAACAGGTGGACTGACTGAAATACACTGCTGAGGGGAGCAGCAGGTGAGACAGGAGAGATCTGCTGCACCATGTGGGTAGCTCCCTGGCTGGAGATTGAACTTGTGCTGTGCTGCAGTGGCTGAGGATAGCTTCATAATACTGCAACTTAACCCCTTGCGCCACCAGGGAGGCCCCTACTGTGTCTTTTTCTCCCATGAAATTTTAGACAAAATGTCAACTGAGGGTAGGGAGCAGTGTGTGGTGGAGGTGTAAGGAAAAAGAAAGTATGAATTAGCTGTCTTGAAGAGTGGGAATGTTAATTTACTACAGAAGTATATTGAATCATCTTGTAGTATTGATTGTCCATCTAAGATTCATGATCATAAATTTGAAGTGAATTCAGTTAGCATCGTTGCCTAATTCTCACCAATAAATTTTATCTGCACAGGATAAATTTGAGTATAATTATAGGCAAGTAAACAAAAGGAAAGTGGAACAAAAAAGTGAAGGTGTTCTAAAATTGTTTTAGTGATGCATCATTGGCTGCATAAAGAGGAAATGTTGAGTAACAATTCATAAAAATAGCATCAGTTATAATGGGATAGAGGATTCAGTGGATCGAAGAACTATTGAAGAGGGAATAAGCATGAAGTACCAAAAGACAGTAAGCATGTTCAGAGTTTCAAATAGAGATTTCACAAGTGGTATTTTCTGGTGGTAGAAAAATCAAGGACATGACCATGAATGGCTGAGGGGAGGTAGTGAAATGATCATTTTAGCTAAGGAACTAAGAGGCCAAATTAATGGCTGGGCCACCTTGTGGGTGCTAAAACAATAGGACAGACAGAATGACAGAATAGTGTTGGACGAGAGGTCAGCCAGAAGTTAAAGTCACTAGTGACAGAGGAAGAGTGATGAGAAGTTCAGAGATAGCAGGAAGAGTAGGAGGTGATCATGTCTGAATATTTTAGTATGAACAATTTTTCAAGAGAAGGCTTTGATCTGGCAAGTAAAGGCGGCCTGAAAACCCCACAGTCCTAGGCAGTGTGAGAATGCCATTTAGGTCTGATGCCAGTCCAGAATGCTGATGACAAAGGGAGTTATTGCAAATTAACTTGTCCGCCTGTGGCCTGGTAGACCTGCACTGTTGAGTCATGTATGTGTGTGTGCATGTGTGTACACAGGCATGGACATGCAAAGACACCGTCTGGGGATGGCAGACATACATGATGGAACCCAAAAGCTTACCAGGTAGCCAGAGTCCTCTCTCCAAACCCACCCTGGAGCATCTGCCTCAAAACATTGATGCAGACATTCTCTGAGATGGTGATTTTAAGAATAGATGAGAATAGTTATCTGTAGCTACTGAAAGCTGGACGTTGGAGGGTTTTGGAGTCTGAGCCCAGTTTGTGGTCTTCACCTGCAAAGTAATTTATTGGCCTTCAGCATCCTTGAGTGGTGCCAAGTGGTCTTGTATAAGCCCATTTTCACAAAATAAGAGACATGATGCTCTATGGGCAAGATGTGGTCACTGACTGGGAGGCTTCAACCAGAAAATTAGAGACAACAGAAAAAACTCTTAGGTAAGCAAAAGTACATGGTCTCTGTGTTACATTTAGTGTAAAATGCTAATAAAGGCAAAGGACAATTCAGAAAGAATTGTGCAATTACAAATAAAGAAAAATTTATGTAGAGGCTTTCTAGATTCTAAGCAAGTTAGTCAATAATTCATGTTGGAGAAACAGCCTGAGGTTCACTTTGGAGTTGAATGGATAATATTTTGTGTTATTATCACATTTGGCTCTTTCTCCAATTCTTTTGAAATGTGAGATATCATCTTGTCAGTAAAGGTGACAGTGATCAGCAAAAGTGAAGTACCAGGCCAGTTTTCCACAGAAAAATGATTCACAAGATTGTTATGTCAACTATAATCCAAATGGGTGTTTGGGATGAGCTGCTCCATCACATGAACAGCTAATCACCTCAGTTTATCAAGAATGCTCCAACTAGGTGACACATGGACAAAACAACTGGTTAATGTCATGTTCTCTCCACATTTGTGGCAATATGCAGGCCCTGAATAAGTCCAGCTGTTTGGAGAAATTGGAAATACAATGTCAACATACAAGTTCCCCGTGTCAGTATCAGATGAGTGATTGAGTTAGAAATTCTTTTCCCCCTCAAATTTTTTTAATGGCATTTTTAATTGAGGTAACATTGGCTTATAACACTATAAGATTTAGGGGGTATAGACTCACACTTCTTGAAATATATATTATTACTACACCACACCCACCACCAAAGCACCAGTAATCCTCCATCATAGTCCAGTGGCCTCCTTCCCCTCTTTTCTTACCACACCTCAACTCTCCCTATGGCAACCTTAATTCTGTAGTCAGGTATCTAGTGATTTTGTTTAGCTTTGTCTGTTCCTTTATATTCTGCATATAAATGAAGTAATCCAATATTTGTCCTTCTCCTGACTTATTTCACTTAACATGATCTCATCTAGTTTCATTCATGTTATCACAAATGGCAAGATTTTATCTTGTTGAATAATTTTTTAAACTGGAGTAATATTCCATTGTATATAAATACCACATGTTCTTTTTTCACTCATCTGTGGTCTGTTGTTGGGCAGGTTGCTTCCATAACTTGTAAGTTGTGCTGGAATGAACATGGGAGCGTATATCCCTTCGAATTACTGCTTTTACACTTTTTGGTTTGATGACTAGGAATGGAATTGATGGGTCATACGGTAGATCTATATTTAATATCTTGAGAAACCTCCATAGTGTTTTCCAAAGGGGTTGGGCCAGTCTTCATCCCCACAGTGTACAAGGGTTCCTTTTTCTTCACAACCTTACCAACACTTGTTTCTGGTTTTTTTGATGTGGGCCATTATGACTGGTGTGTGGTGTATCTCACTGTGGTTTTGATTTGGTTTCTCTTATAAGTAATTATGAAAGTTTTATCATGTAGGTCTTTGGAAAACTCTCTGCCCCTTCTGTGCATTTTTTATTTGGTTTCTTTTTGTTGAGTTATATGAGTTCTTTGTGGATCTTAGATATTAACCCCTTAGGGGATATATCACAAATATTTTCTCCCATTTGGTAGGATAGCTTTTCATTATAATCATAGTTTCTTTTGAGGTGCAGAAACTTTTTAGTTTGATGTAGTTTCATTTTTCATTTTGTTTACCTTGTTGTTCCAGTCAAGTCCCCAAAGACATACCTGAAGTCAATGCCATGGATTATTTTACTAATGCCATTTTGAGTTCATTTTGTGTATGGTGTAAGGTAGTAGCCTAGTTTAATTTTTTTTTTGCATGTGATTATGCAGTTTTACCAACACCATTTGTTGAAGAGACTTTTCTTTCTTCATTGCATATTTTTGGCTCCTTAGTTGTATATTAATTGTACAAATAAACCTAAAAATGTAGGTTTATTTCTGGGCTCTTAATTCTATTCCATTGATCTGTGTGTCTTATTTTTATTCTAATGCCATATATATTTTTAATCACTATAGCTTTATAGTATAGTATGAAGTCAGAGAGGGTAACACTTTTTTTGTCAGCATTGTTTTGGCTATATAGTATCTTTTGTGGTTCAATACAAATTCAATAATTTTTGAGCTAGAAGTCTTTGGTTTCCTACCCCAGTCCCCAGTAATAGATTCAGATTTCCTGCAACTTCATGGTCCAAATTTGCACGTGTTTGCAAATAGAAGTGAAGATAACCTATTGAATGTGACTTTAAATTGTGTATGAGGAAAGTATTTGCATTACCTAAATGGAGTATTGGGCTCATTAAATGAGATAGTATATGTAGAACCTGAGGCTTGGGGAGAGTGTATCACTCCACTGATGACTAGCATGAGCAGAACTCAAATCAAGTTGTTTGCTGGGGACTGTTCTCCATGTCATTAAATCTTCTAAAACATAATTTAAATGACTATGTAATAATTTCATCCAAAATATCAAATATAAATTACTTAAGTATATCTTATTGTTTGGGCATATCACTAGAAATTTGCTATTATAAATGACAGTGATAAGTATCATTTTATATAAGTTTTAAAAAGATAAAATTATCACAATAAATAGTATAGGTTCTTGTATAATTATTAAATGTTATATGTATATAGTATACATGTAAAATCATCAATCTTTTATTTATTTTTTAATTAATTTTTTAAAAGATTTATTTATTTATACAACCGGGGTACAGGCCAGATTCTCGGGAGGGTGAGAGGATTCACCAGAGACAGAGGGGGGAACAGAACAGCCAAACTGACGAAATACACTGCTGAGGGGAGCAGTGGTCGAGACAGGAGAGGTTTGTGGCGCCATGTGAGACCCTCGCCAGTATCGAACAGGCGCTGCAGAGACTGTGGACAGCTTCACAGCGCTGCGCTCAATCGCCTGTGCCACCAGTGGGGGCCCCATCAACCTCTTATTTATCAATTATGTTTATTGAGGTAAAGTTGGCTTGCATCACTGTGCTTATTTTAGAAGTTGTAGGTTCAAAGATCTGCAAATGTATGTTTTCATACCATGCCCACTAACCAAAGCCCCAATATTACTGCACTATTCTCCACTTGGTTCCTCCATTCCTACCCTGCCATCCTCTCCTCTGGTTGCCTCAGTTATGCACCAATTATTTTGTTAAACAATTTTTAAGAAATGCAGTTCCTAGGTTAAATGGTATGAAATGATTTGCTGGATGCTGTTTCTCTAAAACTTCAGCAATGTAGGTCATTTAATTTTTTTTCTGTTGATAACTACCTTTTGTTGTTTTTCTGTTTATTTTCACATGAGTATTTTTGTTAGATTTTTTTTTAAAGATTCATTTATTTATGCATACAAGAGCTGGGGTGCAGGCCAGAGGTGTGGGCGGTGAGAGGATTCACCAGAGACAGAGTAGGGAGCAGAACAGGCAGAATGACTGAAATACACTGCTGAGGGAAGCAGCGGGTGAGACAGGAAAGGTCTGCTGCACCGTGTGGATCACTTCCCTGGCCAAGGATAGAACTTGTGCTGCAGTGGCTGCGGATAGCTTCATAGTGCTACGTCTTAATCCCTTGAGCCATTAGGGAGGCCCAATTTGTTAGATATTTTCTTTACCTGGGTAACTGCCAGTGTTTACCAAGGTGTACTTAGACTTGAACTTCTTTTTGTTATTATAGGTTTGGTGGGTGGGAGCATTGACTCTGGCACCAAACCACCTAGCATTTGAGACCCAGCTTTGCTATTTGCATCTTTGTTTGACTTTAGACAAGTTAAGCATTCCTTAAATCAGTTGTCTTATTTGTAAAGAGGAACCGCCATTTTATATAGTTGTAAGTTGATGAAATCAATAGGAATAAAGTGTTTAGACAAATGTCTGGCACAGTAAATGCTCAAGAAATCCTATTTCTATACCTATTATTTTCAATTAGTGAATTCATTTTTCTTTCCTCTCTGAAATTTTTCCTTCACTTCCAATTACTACTTACTTGAATGCATATTTTTCAGTTGTTCTAGCTTGTTCCTTGAGAATTCCTATAATTCTTAGTATCTCTCTTTTCCTTCTTTTTCTCTGTATACATCCCCTTCTTTTTTATCCTGTAATATTTTATATTATTCTGTATCCTCAGAGAGCATTTCTAAGCATATCCTCCATATTACTATATCAAATTCCTATACTTTCAAACCTCATTTTATCTCCAGTACAGATTTTATGATCTTTTTACAATTTTATTCTTCTTCCAATCCTTAATTACTTTATCCAGCTTCCCTTTTATCTCGGATTACTCTCTTTATACATATACATATACTTTCAGCTTATTCTCCAGATAACTTTCTGCTCCTGTTTCATTTACATTACACCATCTCTTTTAGTATCATATTAATGATGCCACATATATTCTTAAGTTTTCTTCTGAATGCTGTATAAATCATGTTTGGATATGTGTTCTTCCAAATTTGAGAACATGTTTTGCTTTCCATTGTTATGCAGTATGTTTTCCTAGGACCCTTGGTAGATTTTAGATCCTCTTTCAACTTCAAGCAAGGAGAGATCTTTTGGAACCTGGTCTTTGTATATAGGTAGGTTGTATGGATCTCCCTTGTTGATCAGATTCTCTTCTAAATTTTTCTGGTTGTTCTTTCTCATTTTTATCTCGATTCCCAGCATCACATAGCTATGCGTTAATATGCCTTTGTTGGGGCCTCCCGGTGGCGCAGCGTTTGAGCGCTGGGTTGCGAAGAAGCTGCCCGCAGCCTCTGCAGTACCGGTTCGATTCCAGGCCGCCGGGTGAGGGGCCTACATGGCGCGCAGACCTCTCCTGCCGCCTGCTGCTCCCCTCAGCAGTGTACTTCGGCCCTTCTGCCTGCTCTGTTCTCCGCTCTAGTTCTGGTGAATGCTCTCACCCTCCCTTGCTTCTGACTGTACCCAGTGCTTGTATAAATAAATAAATATATTTTAAAAAAAATATATATATATATGCCTTTGTTGTACTGGAGTATTATCTTCTCCCATATACATCATCTGGTTCTTTGATATCCTGAACTAATACAGTTTTTGAAAAACCACAATTCCTAGCATGCATTGTTCATGTTCATGGGTTTTTCTATCTTTTTAATTGCTATTTTTTTCTTTATTCAGGTAGCTTTGGTTTGCAACACTGTATATGATCTAGAGGAGCAATTTCACACCTTCCCACATGCATGTCACTATACCACACCTATCATCAAAACACTCATAGTCCTCCCATTCCTACCCCAGGTTTTCTCTCTTTGCAGGAAACAGGTGATGACAAAACCAGTCCTTACTATTTTTTCTCCTAGCTAGTTGTTTAATGGAAATCGTTTGCCAATGCATATAGAAAAGTGGGAGCAAGGGCCTCCCTGGTGATGCACGGGTTCACAGCGCTGTGACGCTGTCTGCAGTCTCTGCAGCGCCAGTTTGATTCTCGGCTGGCCAGGGAGATGCCCACATGGCAAGGCAGACCTCTCCTGTCTTGCCTGCTGCTCCCCTCAGCAGTGCTTCCGGTCCGTCTGCCTGTTCTGCTCCCCGCTCTGTCTCTGGTGAATTCTCTCACCCTCCGGCAACTCTGGCCTGTACCCCAGCTCTTGTATAAATAAAAAAAATAAATCTTTTAAAAAAAAAAGAAAAGTGGAAGCAAAGAGGATCTTCAAAAGTTGCAGTCATATTTTACAAGCTGGCCAGTTTTCTAGACTAGGTATATATCTCAGGTCTTTTAACCAAGTAGCAGGAAGTGATTAGAAGGACAGTCCTTTCCACTATCTTTCTGATATTGAAAGGACTGTTTCAAGAGATAAAGTATACATACAGTTTTTCCTGAGTTTCCTAATCCAGCACAATTGATCTTAGGTGTAGTGGGAAATTATCCTAGATAAGGCCTTCCTTTCAGTAGTAGTTTCAGTGTAGCTTGTTTTCATCTTTTTCTGCCTTCTAAGGTAATAAAGGAGAGAGTCAGGATAAACTGCTGTCCATTTACCTCTTATAAATGAAAGTCTCATTTATCTTTAAAATGTTCAATATAAATACTTTTTTCTAAAGACAGATCAGCAGCCTCTTCTAACTCTTGGTTTTATCTGTTACCATTTGATCATAGTTTGCTCCATTTCCTATTTATCTCAGTGCATGACATTTCTTTCCAATGAAACAGGAGTTCTTTGAGGCCAGCAGCTTTGCCTGGATCATTTCTTATATCTGTTGGCTTCCTAATAGAGAGCAATGCTGTGGAAATCTCTGGATGAGCAACGGCAAGGGAGCACAGAGAGGTTTTGCATGAATATACCTCTAACAGCAGAAGGTTGTGCTCCCCTTTAGATTACACTCAAGAGGGTTAGAAGACATTTTGTCTGACATAATTGCAAAAATAGGTATTGGACTCCTACTACTTGCAAGGTATTTGGGACTCCAAGATGCCTAAGCCTTGTCTGCCGCCATCTTCAAGCTGGGTAGAAAACTCTCCATGCATGAGCAACTCTAATAGAGGGCAGACCATGGTCATGCTTTATTGAAGTTTCAAATAAAGCGTAGAACTCAAATGAAGTGGACTATTTCCACTTGCTCATCCAGCAAACATTTACCGAGGATCAACTCCAAGGCAATGTATTAAGTACAAACGTTCTCTGTGGCAGACCATGTCAGAAAGAGCCTGAAGTCTTTACTTGATCAGCCTAAAGGAACGGAGAGGAACACCCACATTCCTTTGTAGTTATATACTATTGGGAAACCTTTGCTCTGGATCTTCAACTAACAGTTAAGCAAACAATTAGAGTTCTGTAATCAGGTGTCAGTCTAATCCTGTCTATTGTAGTGTTTCATTTGCACTTTAGTTCCCAGTGTCAAATATCTGTGCTCTAGTGTGACTCTATTAAATGGCACTAACATTTTCTCTTCCTGTTTCCCATTTAGTTAAGAAAATGCTTTTTCTTTTCTTGGCACCAGTGTGGTTCACTACAGGAGGAATGAAAGTGTCACTCTGGGCATCTATATTTGTACATTACTGGAAATAGCCTATGCTTTCTTAAGCAGTTCTTAGTTATAACTAAGTTTTATTGCTGGAAACAGCTTTGCCTTTTTTTTTTTTTCAGATGCAACAGTTTGGTGTGTTTAACACTTACTTGATTTTTTTCTTATTTTTTTCTCTCTAATGAGAAGATAGAATATTTTTCAAGCCACTTAAATAAAGTCAATGATGTAAAAGGAAGGAGTGGTTGATAATATCAGGGAAACCAGGCAGGTGAATAATACAGTAGTTTTTAATGGCCCTGCTTGTTTGTAAGGGCAATAGAAAGTAGTGTGTTGCCCATTTTAAAGATCAATAAACCAAAACACAGAGCAACAAAAGTTTATAGGCAAGGGTAAAGCAGTAGACTAGAGAAACAGGCATCATGGCTTTTTTAGTCCAAACTCTCAAGTACATTATGTAATCTCCCCAGTGTTACAGATATCACACATTTTCTGAAGGGCAAGGATTCTAATGGTAATATTAATAGCTAACTAAATTGTCTCAGATATGACATGCCAAGAGTTGTGCTAAGTACTTTTCTCATTGTCTCATCTAATCCAAAAAAGGATGCTGTAAAGTAGATGCTATTTTTATTCTAGTGGTAAGGAAGTGAAGGCTTTAAGGTGATAATTGCCCAAGCCAAGCTTGTACATGGTAGACTTGGAATTTGAACCCAATTCTCTCAGACTTCAGAGCTCAGGCTGTCTAAACCACCTTGTGCTATCTTAAAACCATCAAGTCTCAATCTTTCACTTTACTTTCACCAAATCAAAGAAACTATGGCTCATCCAAAGTCTCACAAAAGGTTGGTGAGAAAAGAGTAACTAAATATGCAAATTTCCAGACTTCTTCTGTAGGGAGTAAAAAGGGGGGCATTTCTTTGTTATAGATAAATGCTCTAATCTGCACCATTTTAACAGAACCTCAGAGTAGAAGCACAGTGTATCTATCCTTTTTACAGAAATGTTGTAAGATATCTGTATTTAGGAAAGTTATTTCCCACTGTGTCACCTATTTCAAATTAAGAGATTGGCAGTTTTAAAAAGTGTGGTCTGAAGACTGTTTGCTATAACCTAAGTTAGTTTGCTTATGCAGAATATGATAAGGAATTTCTGAATACCTGGGAATAGATCACTAATATCCTGATCAGAATATATATCCAGAGAATTATGTGCAGAAAAAAGGTCTTAGGATTTCAAGTCAAGAAAGGTGGGGTTGGGCCTCCCCTGGTGGCACAGCGGTTGAGCGCTGGGCTGCGAAGCTACCCGCAGCCTCTGCAGCGCCGGTTTGATCCCCGGCCACCGGCGAGGGTCCCAAATGGTGTGCAGACCTCTCCTGCCGCCCGCTGCTCCCCTCAGCAGTGTACTTCGGTCCTTCTGCCTGCTCTGCTCCCCGCTCTGGCTCTGGTGAATTCTCTCACTCTCCCGCACTTCTGACTGTACCCAACGCTTGTATAAATAAATAAGGAAATCTTTAAAAAAAAAAAAAAAGAAAAGAAAGGTGGGGTTGAAGTCCTGGTCTTCCTTTTCTCTCTGGGTAAGCTTTGTTTAGTGGTTTAAACTCCCTATTTTCAGTTTCTCACTGTAGGATAGATATAGTTATAGCATTTATAGACCACTTACATAAGGAATAGTTAAAATAAGGCATGTGAAAAACAACTTGCAAATGGGAAAGGGTATATAAATGTTAGTTTCTGTCTGAATAGATACCATTTCATCCTAAGTTTAAAAAATCATACTTATTTTAACTGTGGTTTCTCTACTTATAGTCATAGATTGATTCATTCATGCATACCTTCAGATGTACATACATACCTCCACCATTTATGAAGACATATGCCATGCCTCACAAGGGGTAGGTTTTAAGGAATATATAAATATTAGAAGGCAGGCTCTAACTGCCAGTTTATCTTTTATTTTGCCATCTAATAGATGTCTCAGTTTTACCTATTTAAAGCTGAACCTCTGATCCCAGCCCTACATCTGCCTCTGCTCATCACTCTTCTCTTTCTTAGTGGATAACAACTCCATTCTTCCAGGTGCTCAGTACAAAAATGTTGGATTCAAATTTACTTCCCCTTTTTTCCTCCCCTATACTCTGTAGCCAGCTTTGAGAGAATCTTATTAGCACTGTATTCAAATTATATTAAGAACCAGCATGCATTTTCCGACCTCTATGGCTGCTACCCTGCTCTAAGCTATTAGTGTGAGTTCAGTTGTTTCCCCCAAAGAGATGTGTCAAAATTCTGCCCTTAGTGCTTGATATCTTATTTGGATAGTGTCTTTCAGTGGTCTTTAAGTTAAGATGAAGTCTTACTGGACAAGGTGACTCTCAGTCTCTTAATAGAGAAAGGAGAGAGAGATTTGTATATAGTAATGTGGAGGGTCACACAGGACAAAGACAGCTATGTGAAGACAGAGGCAGAAATTGGAGTGGTGCTACCAGAAGCCAAGGATGCCTTGAGATGCCACTGAAAGAGGCAAGGAAGGATCCTTTCCTGGAGACTTCAGAGGGAGTATGGCCCTACTGATTCCTCGAGAGAATTGTAGTCTCCAGAATTTTGTGAGAATAAATTTCTGTTAATGTAAGTCATCTTCAACTCTATGTAATTTGTTATGGCAATTATAGGAACTAACACAGCCATCCTCAGAATGTGCCTAAATAAATGCAATAGCACGATAGCTAGTTTCTCTGTTTCCACCTGTACTTCCTGAGTGTAGTCTCAAACAGCAGCCAGAGGATTCTTTCCCAACATTCCCATGGCTTCTTAGTGTAAACTCTGCATTTCTTTCCATGGCCTTTGAGGTTCTACAGCCTGTGCAGTTTCCCCCAAGCCTCTCTCCTTGTTCTCTGTATGACCTTCCCTCATTCATTCCCTGTAGCTGCTTGACTTTCTGCTTCTGTGTTTCTAACAACTAGATACCTGCTCAGCCTCAGATATTTGTACTTGCTGTTTCTTTGGACGAGGCTAGGTGCTCTGTTATTTAGAAACCAATTCCACTAACCATGGACAAAGCAGAAGGAATGTTAGTCAGAGAGTTGGAGCTGAATCCCGGGGCCCTTTACTGGGCAAGGGGCCCAACCTTTAGTTTTCTGCTGCCCGTGGAGGTAGATATACCGAACAATAGATAGATATACAAAAGGTAGCTATACAAACATAGTTCAGTCTGTTGACAAACTGTCTAACCTTACAAACCTCCTGGATGAATGTCAGTTTCGGTTCTGCTAAATTTTCTCCTTTCCATGGAGTTTCATCCATTACCTCCTCAGGCCTATACTCAAATGCTACCTCAGTAAGTCCCATTCTAATTATCCTATTTACATGTAACCCCATTCTCCTTACCCAATCCCTCTACTTTCTATTTCTCCATGGAACTTACTGCCATTGACATATATTTTGCTTACTTATCTCATTTCTTGTCCATCCTGTGTAACATAGTATAATCTGCATGGGCATAAGGTTTCTGTTGTTTTGTTTGTTCCGCTTTACCGTTGTTTTTCTATCGCCCACTGTGATCCCAGCACCTAGAACTGCCTGGCACATCATAGATTCTCAATGATCACTTGTTAAATGAATAAATAAATGCTTTCAAATAGCTCACAGAGTGACTATATGTATATCTGTGAAAACAGTCAGAGAGGAATGCTGAGCAGCCACATGCTATAGGGATGTAGATGCTCAAGCCAAGGGAGGCTGCTCCCTCCCTCCAGTACTCTCATCTCCCCGAATCCCAGAGAGCCTATCATGAACACCCAGGATGGGCCCTATCCAGCAACCCACTTCATCTGTATAATTGTGATTAAAATGACATTTGTGATAGAATCCCAGAATCCTCCCTTGCGGCAAAATAGTTTTATTTCTATTTTGTCAGGTAAAGTATCATTAACAATTTGCCTTGTTTTGACAGCATGGGGCTATAATTAGTTTCCACAGGAAAATGCACCAATTAACACAGTGTTTGCTTCTTGGCTTGAATCTAAATGGAGGCTGGAGGAAGCTAACTGAGAAAATGTAAAAAGAGTTTAATTGACATTAGCCAGAAATTCACCTGCCTGTGGATTAAGGAAATTGTGTGATAGTATAGTTACCTTTTTCTTCAAGGAAATGTGTCACCTCCTTGTATTAGCCCTTCAAAATATTTTATTGATGCCCATCCCATCTACAATCTTTCGAGTCTCTGAAATCCTTTCTTATTAATATTATATTCCTAACACTTGGAAATAGATGCTTTTGTTATTTTGTTATTTTTGATATGTTACTCACATGTTAAAGCTAAAAAGAATTGGAAATATTATTCAGCAGATAGATGATAGTAGATAGATGATAGGCAGACAGGTAGAGAGATGGCTGGAGTCAGCAATTAATTTCTAGGATAAGTTTAAGTGAAAAAATTAGTCTGAAGAACAGTGTATATGGTGTCTTTTGTGCTATACAGATATAAAAACAAGACTATATCTTTACATTTGTTTTTATTTGCATAATCAGCACTGGAAAGATAAACTAGAAACTATTAATAAAATAATTATCTGCAGGGATGAGAAGGGACAGGGAAAATAGGGATGGTGTAGAAGTGAGGTTCTCAGTGTATACCTTTTAAAATCATTTTCATAGTGACAGCAAGTAAATATACTGCCTACTCAATTTTTTGACTGTTGTTTTAGAAAAGGACTATGATGTTACACATATGCAAGGCCTCATGTGATACTGTGACACCAAATGCTCCAAAAAATGAGATTGACTATAAATGGGGCAATAGGGCAAGTGTATTTTGGTGAGGCAAACACATCTGCTTGCTTTATGTACATGTGGACACACTTCCACACACAAAAAAAATGACTCAATATGTTTGTTGAGGTGATCAGATCTCAGCTCCCTGTCATACTGAACCACCCTTTCACTCCATATCTCCTATAGAATTATAGAAAAACCTAAAACTTTTTGCCTGGGTCTCCTTCATATAATAATAATCAGCAGGTGTACATGGGCCTTAAAGTACAGGTGTATAGGGGTTAAAGTCTCAGTGCTATCAAGCTATTGCCAGCCACTGTGGCATGAGTTTGATGCTTGGCCAGGGAGCTGACCCAGATGGTGCATCAGACCTCTCCTGTCTCTCTTGCTGCTCCCCTCAGTAGTGTATTTCAGTAGATATACCTGTTCTGCTCCACACTCTGTCTCTGGTGAATCCTCTCTTTCCCCCACCCCCTACCCGGCACCTCTAGCCTAGACCCCAGTTCTTGTATGCATAAATAAATAAAAATGAATCTTTAAATAATAATAGGGCCTCCCCCGGTGGTGCAGCGGTTGAGCGCTGGGCTGTAAAGCTGCCCGCAGAGTCTGCAGTGCCAGTTTGATCCCAGGCCGCCGGCAAGGGTCCCACATGGCACACAGACCTCTCCTGCCGCACCCGCTGCTCCCCTCAGCAGTGTACCTCGGTCCTTCTGCCTGTTCTGCTCCCTGTTCTGGCTCTGGTGAATTCTCTCACCCTCCTGCGCTTGACTATACCCACTGCTTGTATTAATTAATTAATTAATTAAAAAGAGTTAATAGTAATAATAATAATAATAATAATTAGGTGTACAGTATTTCACAGTTTATCTGACTCTTATAAAGTGTTCTTTTGGGTTGTTAGCTGTGAAGACCATGCCTTTTTCCCCTTAGTCCAAGTAGCAAGCTGTCACTGCTGATCTTATTCAGTCTTAGATGAAGCATGCAACAGAGCACAATTGGTTAATTGATTGATTTTGAATCAGAAAGAAACTAATTGCTGTGTGATCTTGGAAAAGTTACATTTTCTGAACATTCGTATCCTCCTCTATAAACTAAACATAATGATGCCTACCTGTTAGGATTGTTGTGATACTTTAGTAAAATAAAGGAAATCAAATGATTAGCTATGTCTCACAGGGTACCCAATGACTATTAAGAGTGGCTTGTTATTATTGTTCCCATTTGTCTGTATCATTTCCAGTGCTTCCGAAAGATTCCCCCTATCCAGCCAAAATCTCTCCCTCTTGTACTTTGGCACAATGCTCACAGGGGCTTTAAGAATACATAACTGTGTTAAGTATATGCTCTGCTAAAATGTTCTCATTAATCCAGCTAATTTCTTTACCATAACTTTGTTACCAAATTTTTACATGATAACCAAGACCAGATATCAAATGGAATGGAAAACAGTGAGGGGATCAGAAAGAGCAATTTCATAGCATGGTTTTTACCTTAGGAATAGCAAACCAAGGAGGCAGAGCTGTGGGAATGAAGGAAATCTATGCAGCCTGGGAGATCAGGCAGGAGGAGGCACTGGAAGCAGTGGCATCATGAAATGGGGATAGGAGCAAGTTGGGGAGGACCTGACTGAGAGTACACAGACATGCCCACCACCTCCAGGCACAAGACTCTGAAATGTGTCAGCTCAGACCCTTGGTACCTGCATCTTTGCCTGTCTGAGTATATCTAGTCTTGAGCCTAGGTCCTGTCACTTGATCTGAGTACGTGTTAGAGTGAGACTGTGTACCACAAAGCTTTCTTTCCCCTACTAAATCACATCTAGGCTTTGGTGCATGAGTGTGACAGAACCTACTCTCCAGGGTAGGTTGGAGCAAAATGAGAATAAAGCAAGCAATATAAATGGGAGATGCTGTACTAATCCAGGAGTGAGGTGAGGAGGGCCAGGTAGAGTAGGATATCAGTTCCTTCTCTCGGGGGATCACACAGTCTAGGGCCATGCTGCTCCTCACTACCAAGACTCAGCCCCAGTACTGACTCATTTTTGTCATTATTCTGAGAATTTCCACATCATAATTGGCTTGGTCTTGAAGTGGTTCCATTTTGGTGTTTAGGATGTATGGCTTCATTCACAATTTTCCAGTTTATTTAAAATAGGCATGTTGGACAAACATGTTTTTCTCCCTATGCCAGCAGGTGTCACTATTGATCAGTTGGAAAGAAACATGGTAGCCTTAACATGGCGGGAGTAGATAAATCCACTTCTGATTAGAAAAAAAAGAGTTTGTAATTTCAGATTAAAGTTCTATTAGCTCAGATCCACTGGCTTCTAGAGAATATATACTCATCATTGCTGACAACTTACAAGGCAAGCAGAGGTCTTCATGGAGAAGGATTGAAAAGAAATCCTCATATTCTACTTTCCAGTACCAGTGCTCTGAGAGTTAATTATTTTATTTTCTATATCTTTCTTTTTTTATAGTTAAATGTAGCCAGTTCATGAAAACCACTAAGCAAAACTTTCATGATAGATTTTTAGCTCCAGGATGGCTCTCCTCATTTGATCTATTCCTCAGATATTAGACTTGATTTCAAAGAAGGCTATGCCAGAAATAATCAGGGGTTTGAATCATGTAGGGTGCTTCAAAATCAAAATGTAAACTTGGGAGGCATTTTTTTTTTTAAATTATGAATCAATCAAGGCAATGTTCTCTTCACTAATACAAAACCCAATGTAAGACAATTTGTTAAGTGTGTCTATGCATATCCTTTTCCCCACAAATATATAATGAATTATCATATGCAAACTACTGTGCCTCCTCTGTGAAGCTTAACCCAACCTCCTCTTCCTCTAGAGAATTAATTCTTTTTTGTAAAATTATCCACCCTTCATTTATTTTCTGTCAATATTTTTCTTCTTTAGTTTGTTATGTGTGTATGTGTATGGACTGACTTCTAGATTTAAAAAACACACAAAAGTGTTAGTTATTATCTACCCTAGAACCTACTCATTTCATATGTGGGTTATGACAATAACTAGTATTGTTTGATTCACTTTTGTCGTTGAAATACATAGAATAATGACTTGTATAGAAGAGATACTCAATAAATATTTAAATGTCAGGCTTTTTAGTTATGAGAAATGCAACAAAAAAGACCCCTTCTATGCTCTCACTAGACTGCCTTCAATCTAGTAGTTTAGTAAGGGACATAAAATATACTGCAATTAGGACCTCCTATCTTGTCTTATGTCCTGTGTGAATAGTATACATAAAGTGTATTGGGAGCTCAGAAAGAAAAAAATGTCTGGGTGGCTAGTCATGGAAAAATTCTAGACAAAATGATTTTTAATCTAGAAATATATATGTGTAATGAAGGGAGATAAAGATATTTGGAAGGAAGCAAACAGCAGAGCTCAGGTGTGCTAGGGAAGCCCATATTGTGCTTGTTGCTCAGTTGGATGAAACCCTGACTAGGGAAAATAAATACGAAATATGACAAGAAAAATAGGTTGCGAGCACATTATATTTTATGAAGAGAAAATGGAATTATTAAATATGGATCAGGAAAATAACATCAATAGAAATGGTTATACGATAGTCCATGTGTTGCTGTTTTTTAAGTATTAAGTTTTTAAAGTAGTTTAATATTTTGAATGAAGTTTTGAATGACAGAATGAAATTATTCTGGTGCTTCTATAGAAACTAAGATCCCTAACATAACCCTCACTAATATTCTGGGAAAGTGAGAAACTTTCCTGTTTAATACATGCATTCCGTAAGATTTATGGGTTAAGAATTTCAGATAGAGAGAAGAGCAAGTGCTCTGCAAAATAGAAGAAAAAACAACTATTGATGGGAAATGGAAAAAAGAAGGCAGAAGTGGTAAGTGTAGGAATGGGCTAACAGTGAATAGCAGCTTGACCTGGGGACCACCACTTGCAGTTTTGGAGGGAGCAGCTGATTGATTGCACTCTAGTTACCTGTATTCTGGTTCAACCACAGTAATGAGAAGAATTCCTGAGAGAACTCCAGACGCCTCTGGGTTTTGGCAGCAGGCCTGTACATTTTCATTTCACCCCCAACATTACCCAATGGAAAAGAGATAACGCCCCAATGAACACCCCAGTGTTCTTAAGGAAAAGGAAGGGCTGCTGAGAGGCCTCTTCACAGGAAGAAACCTTGATGCTTTCAACAGAAAATGGCTAGAAGAGAGGAATGGAGTAGAATGTTCTTTTTCTTACTTACTTTTTTTTTTGTAAGATCATTATTACTTAAGAACCATGAAAAGATTCTTGACTTTCTCAGTTCCAGTATATTCAAATTTCCATTGAGTAAGATATAAAGTATGTGTTCTGAACTTGTGTATATTTGAAGAGGGGATAAAGAAGGAATTTTTAAGATCAGAGAGACATTGAATAAGTGGAGTTTGGAGGAAATTTGTAAACAGTATAACACTAGTGTGAAACATAAACCTTGATCCAACTGTATGGAATGCTGATCCAGAAAAGAACCAGATGGTACTAATACCTGACCACTTCAATTATTTTCTCTTCTACTGGTGATTTGTGGAATGACAGGATTTCTAGATATGGCAAAAGATTACATACATAAATATATCCTGGCAGAACTTTCCTTACCTCCTTCTCAAGATTTTAACACTCAATCTAAACTAGGTATCTTACAACATGACCTAAAAATTCATGCTTGCATATTGCCTTATCTTTATAACATCATTTTCTCTACCTGTCAAAAATTTCATATTACCCAAATTTCAACTTCCATATGAATTATTCTATTATTATTATTTTTAAAGATGTATTTATTTTTATACAAGAACCAGGGTACAGGCCAGATTCTGGCTCCAGAATTCACCGGAGCCAGAGCGAGGAACAAAACAGGCAGACTGAGGAAATAAACTGCTGAGAGGAGCAGCGGGAGAGACAGAAGAGGTCTGCTTTGCCATGTGGGATTCTCGCCGGCAGGCTGGGATTAAACCCGCACTGCAGAGGCTGCCGACAGCTTCACAGTGCGGTACTCAACCGCCTCTGCCACCAGGGAGGCCGAATTACTCTATTATCGATCCTACCAGCTGGAAATTGTTTATTTCTCTAAATTTCCATAAAATTATAAATGTCCCTCTCATAAAGTATTCTCTGTACTTTTATTTTCTAATCTCTTTTTTTAAAGATTTTATTTATTTATGCATACAAGAACTGGGGTACAGGCCAGAGGTATGGGAGGTGAGAGGATTCACCAGAAAGAGTGGGGAACAGAACAGGCAGATTGAAATACACTGCTGAGGGGAGCAGTGAGTGAGTCAGGAGAGGTCTGCTGCTCCATGTGAGTAGCTCCCTGGCCAGGGATCGAACTTGCTACAGTGGCTGCGGATAGCTTCATAGGTTGTGTCTTAACCCCTTGTGCCACCAGGGAGGCCCACTAGTTAATCTCTTAATTCTCACATTTCCCCAAAATAATTGTTAATTATCAGGTAATTGTTAATTATTAGATAATAATCAAAATATATATAGGTACAACTTGAAGATATTGGGGTTCATTTCCAAACCACTGCAATAAAAACAAGTCACATGAAGTCTTTGTTTCCCAGTGGATAAACAAGTTATGTTCATACTATGCTGCATTACACTATCAAGTGTGCAATAGTTTTGTCTAAAAAATCAATAGGGTAATATATATACTTTGATTTTAAAAGGCTAACACCATCATCTGAACCTTAAGAAAATCATTATTTTTTTGCTGCTGGAGGGTCTTGTTTTGATGTTTGGCTTCCAAGGGATCAGGGTGATGGAGGCTGAGGTTGGGGGTGGCTGTGGTAATTCCTTAAAAGGAAACAACATCAGATTGATATTTCCTTTCATTAAAGTTTTCTCTGTAGCATATATTGCTATTGGAAAGCATTTTACCCACAATAGAACTTCTTTTAAAATTGGAGTCAGTCTTCTCAAACCCTATACTGCTTTATTCAACTAAGTTTATTTCATATTCTAAATAATTTGTTGTCATTTCAACAGTGTTCACAGCATCTTCACCAGAATTAGATTCCATCTAAAGAAACCACTTTTTAATTTTTTTTAATTTTATACATTTTTTATAGCATTTTTCTTTTTTGCACAATGTATGCATTTTCATCTTGGTTATAGACCCCATACAATTCCCACCTCCCTTGTTTTTATCCTGCTCCCTCCCTTCTGCCCTGTAGTGTGTCTTGTGTCTCTGGTTTGTAGTTGCTTGTTGATTTTGATTTTTACTTTATTATAATTAGTTTTTTTCCTCATCCCTTATTTAGGTTTTCTAAATTCCTGCTATGAATGAGACGATCTGGTATTTTTCTTTTTCTTTCTGGCTTATTTTGCTGATCATGATCCCTTCCAGCTCCATCCATGTTGCTGAAAATTGCATGAGTTTATCTTTTTTGATTGCTGAGTAATATTCCTTGTGTATATGTACCATATCTTCTTGTTCCAGTCATCTATTTTTGGGCATTTGGGTTGTTTCCATAGCTTAGCTATTGTAAATAGTGCTGCTATAAACATAGGGGTGCAGGTGCCCTTTTGAATTATTGTTTCTGTGTCCTTTGGGTAAATAGTTAAGAGTGGAATTGCTGAATCATATGGAAACTCCATCTTTAGCAGGTTGAGGATTCTTCACACAGCTTTCCATAGTTGTAAAGAAATCACCTTCTTTGCTTACCCATAAGAAGCCACTCCTCATCCTCTGAAGTTTTATCATGAGATTGTAGCATTCAGTCATATCTTCAGGGTGCACTTTTTCTAATTGTAATTCTCTTGCTATTTCTGTAACATCAGAAGTTCTTCCATTAAAGTCTTGAAATCCTCAAAGGTAATCATGCGGGTTGGAATCAACTTCTACCAAACTCTTGTTAATGTTGATATTTTTACCTCCTCCTATGAACCACAGATGTTCTTCATGACATTTAAATGATTGCTCCTTCTCAGAAGGTTTTCAATTTACTTTTCTCACATCCATGAGAGGAATCACTAGCCATGGTAGCTATAGCCTTAAAAAAAAAAAAAAAAAAAAAAAAAAAACTCTTTCTTAAATAATAGGACTATATCCATGGGATGCAGAATGGATCCTGTGTTAACAGGCTTGGAAACATTAATCTCCTCGCTAGTCTCCATCAGAGAGCATAGGTGAACAGGTGAATTGTAAATGAACAGTAATAGTTTGAAAAGAATCTTCTGTTTCTGAGCAGTAGGTCTCAACAATGAGTTTAAAATATTTAGTGAACCATGTTGTAAACAGATGTGCTGTCATCCAGGCTTTGTTGTTCCATTTATAGAACACAGGCAGAGTAAATCTAGCATAATTCTTGGGGGCTGAGAATTTTTGGAATGCTAAGTGAGTTTTGGCCTCAACTTGAAGTCACCGGCTGCATTAGACCCAAACAAGAGAGTCAGTTTGTCCTTTGAAGCTTTAAAACCACGACACTCTTACTATAAAAGTCCTACATGGCATCTTCTTTCAACAGAAGACTGTTTGTTCTATATTGAAAATTGTGTAGTGTAGCCACCTTCATCATGTGGGGCGGCAGTGTTGGGAACAGCGAGGGGTAAGAGATATTACTCAAAGTCTACGTGGAGCAATGAAAAGCAAGAGGGGCTATATAGGGGAGTAATTTGAGGCCCGTATACAAAGGCAGTCTCATATTTATTAGAATCAAGCACAAAGATGGGGCAAGTATGAGGGAGTATTAAGGAATGTATATGCATGGGGGAAGCAGATATTAGGGATATAAGCTAGGATGGAGTGATCAGGGTCTGTTGCCTGGCGGACTCCATTGTTCCTGCAGGTCAAAGCATGTTATCTCTATTCTAATGTCTGCCTGCTGTTTTCAGCAGATACTGGTTTTCTAGTATGTTCCTCATACCGGGACTTTTGCCCTTGGTGAAAGGCCCCCAGCATGACCCTGCATCTAGCTGACAAGCAGAAACTCTGGGCCAAGACAAGGAGAACAAGGAGAGTCAGGGATCCCGCACTAGATCTTCTGGATAACTTATCTTTTAGCACTTGCTGCTTCATCTTACACTTTCTTGTTATGGAAACAGCATCTTTTCTTAAACCTCATGAACCAAACTCTGCCAGCTTCAAACATTTCTTCAGCAATTCCCTCACCTTTCTCAGTCTAAAAGAAAGTTAGGGTCTTGCTCTGGATTAGGCCTAGGCTTAAGGGTTTGTTGTGATTGGTTTGATCTTCTGTTCAGACCACTAGCTTTCTCCACATCAGCAGTAAGGCTGTTTCACTTATCACAAACATTTTCACTAGATGAGCACTTTTAACTTCCTTCAAGAACTTTTTCTTTGCATTCATCACTTGGCTAATTGGTGCAAGAGGCCCAGGTTTTGGTCAATATTGGCTTTTAATATTCCTTCTTCACTAGGCTTAATCATTTCTAGCTTTTGATTTAAAGTAATGGATGTGTGACTCTTCCTTAAGTTGAACACTTAATTAGGTGGCCTAATTTCAAAATGGTTGTGTCTTAGGGAATAGAGAAGAGACAGAAAGAAAAAAGGGGAATAGCCAGTGTAGCAGGCATACCACACACATTTATCAATTAAGTTTGTCATCTTATATGGGTGCAGTGCACAGAATCCCAAAAGTGTTAAAATACTCACATCAAAGATCACAGATCACCACAACAGATATAACAGTAATGAAAAAATTTGAAATGTGTGACAGAGACACAAAGTGAGCATATGACATTGCTTGGTGCAGGGTAGCAGCCATGTCTTCAATTCATAAAAAATGCATGAGAAATTTATACATTTCTTCAGCTATGAAAGTGTACATTTTTATAATAGGTCTGATTTACTCAGTAAGCAGACAAGTCAGTATCTCTGCATGAAGCATCTGCATTTAGGTCAGTGATAACCTGACAGTTTATTTATTTTTTTTACATGAAATTACATTGGTTGATTTAAGTACCTGTTATGGTGGTTCCCAGAAGACAAATTGAGTTCTGCAGTTGTTTACAAATCTTATGAGTGAGAACTGCTGACCACTTTTAGATGACACTTTTTCCACTTGCGTAAACACACAAATATATGGATAGACTGCAGTTCCTTGAGGGGTAGCTCAAGACAGCACCTGAACATGGTAGCCAACAGCAAGTCAACTCTAAATCAACAAATAAATAGTCCCTAGAGAGTCTGAGGAAGATGCCACATTTATTGTGGGGTACCAGGACATTAAGCTCTGTCACAGGTTGTGGTTAGCTTTTAGGGAAGGTCTTTGGAAACCTGTAGACATTGAAGAAATTCTTGTATGGGGGTGATGGTTCAACCTTCTCCTAAGAGGCTGAATTCTCTGTGATATGTTTTTCTGTTGTGTCTTTCAGAATTGTTGGGCTCATTTTTAAGCAGAGCTCTCACAGTGAGTAGTTGTTGGTCAGTCCAGCATGCTGTTCAGCTTGTTCAATCTTATCATCACCTGTGGTCACTTTATTAGTTACCCAGGTGTTAGAGAACATAGGTATAGGACACTCATGGATACTAGCTTAGCTGACTCTGATGCATTATCAGATTAGAAAGGGGATTTCATGTTATGAGCTATACAAAACCACTTCACATAGTACTTGGTCATTCAGAAATCCTAGTTCTCACTAAGGAGTATTTCAATGGAGACACTGAGTGACAGAGACACCACCAGCTAAAGGCTCCATACTCAGATTCTTCCTTTGTTTGCTATGAACAACACGTGTCAAAAACAAATGGAATAGCACATTTACAGATAGTTGGTTAACGTTTGGAGTCAAGCCTCATTTGAATTCTGGCTCTGCCTTTGAAACAGGAATGTCTTTAAGCCTCAGTTTCTTTGTATTATGAGGATGATAATAGTAGCTTCTTCACTGTGTTCTCATGAAATTTAGATGAAATAAATCGTATAAGATGTTCAGCATCGTGCTTGTAAAATGCACAATAGAATTACTGTTGCTGTTGTATTGCTGTCAATGTTTTGTTATTTCTCCATACTCATGGAAGACACCCAAATAGTGTATTTAGGTGCTCAAACCTTTTTTACTTGATGGCAGGTTTTATACATGAATCCGAACCTCTCCTACCCTCCTTCCGGCCCTCCATGCCTCCCTGCATTCCTCATATATTGAATATCTGGCCAAAGTCAATGTCAGGTGCTAGGGATACAATGATACACCTAACATCGGTTTCTTAGAATGTCATAGACAGATAAAAGAACTACATCAATAACTTACCACACAGTGCATTGTGATAATTACAATAATGGGTGCACAGTTTATGATACAGCATGAAAGAAGCAAAAAGTAACAGACAATGAATGGTCAGAGATAGATGAATGATTATGGGGAAGACCAACCAAAGTGTTGTGGGCATGCTACATGGTGCACTGGGAGGTCATGAGCATTTCCAAAAATGCAGCACAGTGCAATCAGAGGAAGGGTAGGATGTGGGTTGGAACCCTGGCACAAAGAACTGTATTGAAGTTTGGAATTTAGGAAAATGACATCCAAAGCAACATGTTAGAATAATCATTCTGGTAGGAATGGGGGAAAGGAGCTATTTAATTCCGCATATTCCTAGTAACAGATGTCTTCTCATTTGATCAACTGGGATTACATCACATGCCCATTCCTGAACCAATCATTTGCAAAGGGAATGGAAAAATGATTATTAGCTTAGACTAATCAAGATTCAGTATGTTTCTACTAAAGCACATGGTGGCTAAGTACTTGAGCAAAGTGGAATTTTCTCAGCAAGAAAGAATGAAGACTAGAAATAGTTTTTGGCTAGGCAATGAGAATTACTTGCCACAGAAATCAAATAGATAGGTGTTTGTGACCAAGTACAGTGAGGATAGAGATGACTTCCTGGCTTCTGGCTTAAGCATCTCAACAAATTGTATCTAATTATTATTTACATAGACATGTTTCAATAGGTTTAGATTCAGAGGGAGGATTGTATTATAGTATATTCATATGTTCCAAGGGATAAAGAAAAGCCTTGAAATGTGAGTTTATCTTAACTGCTCTATGGAATTGGGTGTGTTTTGAATAAAAATTGAATATTTGCTAAATTATTGTCCTAAATTGAGCACATTTGGGACCAATATGTGCATATCCAATGGTTTGATCTCATTTGTCAAAAAGATAAACATAGCTATGAATGCCAGCATTAATACAAAATAAAATATTCAGCTTAGAAATTCTTTGTAGAGCAGAACTAATTTATGTTTTCTTCTAAAGTCCCTAATAAATGTTGCATATATCATTTGCCCCTTATAGCCTCACTAAAACTTATTCTTAAGTTTGAAACAGTTTATTTACCATGACCTGAACATCCAGAGTTCTATTTCCAAAGCAGTCAATCTCTGCAGTCATTCTCATCAGTCACGGAAAAATGATGTTCAATAAGGGCAAATTTGGTCTCTCCCTATAGTGGGTGGCCTGTCTAGTTCTAAAAATATGTTGCTATGTTACAAATGCACCATCCTTGTACTATAGGCAGGAAAATAGGTATTTGAAATTAGCCTATACAAAGCCAATAATGGGAAATAATAAATCCAAAAGAGAGTTCTAAAAGCATTAGTCCTGGCTCACATTTTTTTCCTTTCTTTTCAAATAAATATAATTTTCTTCCTCCCTTCCTTCTCCCCCCCTTTTTTCACAGAAAACATGTTCAATGTTCTTAAGTAATTTCACATAAGGAGAACTTGATGTTAGATTAAATTTCAATTCATAAGCCTTCTCTCCTGTGAATTTCAAACACATTTTACATAAGAAAAATTTAACCTCAGCACTTTGCACATAAAATTTATCCCAGCAACATGTTAATTTCAATTTGTGGTGCAAATAGTTCAAGGGACAGTCTGAATACTGATTCATGCTGAAGGCAGGCTCCAATTAGAGTAAACATCACAGAGACATTTGACACTGATGTCCAACAAGGGTGTTAAACTTTAGAGGAAACACTGAGTTGCTTAGAGTTAGATTTGACAGTGCCAGCCTAAAAGGACCAGTGATGTGTTCAACATGATTCTGACAAAGAATAAAAGGGACTGGGATCCACTGTTGTCTGGCATGGAGAAACGTAGTCATAGTTTATTTAGCTTTCAAATTAAACAATACTGTATTCTGTTTTGTAGAATATCAGATCATCTTAGAACATATTTAATTTGGGGCAATTATATTTATAAAATAAGGATGCCTCCTTTCCTCAACATTCATTTTCTGACTATCTGCTATGCAAATTTTTATCTCAACAGCATTAAATTCCATATCTACCACAATAGTCTTGTTAGTCTTCCTGGCCATTTCTTTCTCCCAACCCAGATCCATCCTATACATTATTATAGGGCAATGCTGATCATATCATGCAAATGCTTAGTCCCTTAATGATACCGGCAACCTGCTTGATAAAGTCCATATTTCTCAGTCATCTATTCAAGGTCTTGGGCTGAATGGCTCAAATCTAACTGAGCTCTACATGCAATTGCTTTCCTACTTGTATCATCTGCAACAGTGCCCTCTCCTGAAGAAGAATCATGCTACCTGGATGTCTGCTTCTTTGAGAATAACTTATAAGTGGGGGACCACATACTTTCTTTGACTATACTACATATTTTTCCTGCCTCTGCATGTTTTTCCTTCTTCAGAGAGGAAATTCCACCTTGCTCTACCTTGGTATTTTCTGTTTAAAGACTTCTGGAATCTCAGATCTCAGATCCTATGTCCTGTTTCGCTAACAATTACTACAGAGGTTCCTTACTCATGATACCTTATGACATTTATCTTTATGGGACAGATATGGCTGGCCCTTTGAGTAGAAATCTTAACCAGAAAATCAGTAGATGGTCTAGTCTCAGTTCTCTAAGAGCATAAGTCAGACCATGCCATCTCTCTGTACAAAATCACAATGATTTCTCATCTAAGTTAAATCCAGAGTCCTCACTATAGGATCCTGTCACATCTCCAACTCATTTATCATTTCTCTACTCCACTCACGCGACTCTACTGGTCCCTGTCCTTGCAGTTTTTCAAACCTGCAAGTAGTACCTGCACAGCTTGCTCTTCCGCAGGATGTCCACTGGATGGCTGCTTACTTGCCTTCTATAAATTTTTGTTCTATTGTCACCTTCTCATTGAACTCATCCTGATCACTTGAGACATTAAAATCGGACTAACTCCACATTTTAGTCTGATTACAGAATTTTATTTAAAGAGATAGCCAACCTGCAGAAAAAAGATGAAAGGAATGCAATCTTTACTCAGTATCTTCAGTTAAAAACAAAAGAAAACATAGGAACACAGTCTTAAACTTTTTCTTCAACACTTTAAAAAAAATCTTCTTTTTCTTTTCTCTCAGTCTCAGCTACCTACCTTCACAATCAGGACAGCTACCCCAGTCTTTCTTGAACCTCATTCTATCCTCTCTCCTACAACTTTGACACTCATGCACACCCAGTCAACCTTTTCCACCTCATCTATCCCTACTCTTTATTATATGAAGAAGCTTAGTCACTGTTTTCCAAGGTTTTGTTTTTTTGCATTGCCAATTATTTGATGTCTGAGCTCCAAAGGAAACCACTGATAAAAACCCAGAAAAACGGGAATCCTCCCCTTTGAAGAAGGATTTTTACTAACATCTATGATTTACAAACCCTTCTTTTATCCTTTTAGCTGAATGGCAAATGATATAGACAGAGGAATTTCCATGGATTAGCTGGAACCAGAGCTGTTCTTTGAAGCTGAGTAGAATCTACAGACCAAAAGCCAGGGTCCATATAAAGAAAAAAAAAAGTAAACCTGAATTTGAAGGGATACCTAACAATGTGAAGATTGCCCCGCAAGGACAGCATGATAAATGGGAAGGACAGGGAATCAGGTTGAGATATGACTGGGATAGAACTCAATTATATGATTCTTAAATTTGGAAAAGGGCTTCCAATAGGGAAGACTGGAGGTCTTTGAGTCATTTTCTATATGTAGTAGAAAGATCATCGTAGAATTGTTGAGGTAATGGTAGAGATGGTACATTTTTCATTTTTTGAGACTTATGTAAATCCAAACCTGCTCCTTCCCCACTCTTCTTAATTTCAGTAAAAGGCAACCTTGTCCTTCTAGCTGATTATGCCAAAAACTTTGAAGTCAAACTTAATTCTTCTCTTTCTCTCATGATCCTAGTTGAATTCCTCAGAAAATCCTGTCTAGAAATCTTCAAAATATATCCAGAATCCACTTATTTCTTACAGCTCCTCGACTACACACTGTTCCAACCTACCATCATCTCTCTCCTAAATTCATCCCATGGACTTTTAAATGGTCTTCTTGTACCCACTCTTGGTCCGTTTCAATCCATTCTTAGCATAGATAAATACACTTTAATTTAAGCCAGATAATTTATTTTTATGCTCACATTTCCCATCCAAATCACATGAAAGCATAAAATTTCATACATGATCTGGCTCTCTGGTTGCTTTTTCTCCTACCATCCCCTTATTCTGCTCCAGCCATGACAACCTCCTTATAATTCTTTGAATACAATTGAACATGCTCCTAACTCTCTTGCTTCAGACTGAAAAGCCCTTCCTCTTGTTCAGCACACACCTCACTCTCTCACTTTCTATAGGTCTCTTTCAGTTATGTCACCTCCTCAGGGAACTCTTCCCTGACCGTCCTATTTAAAATAACCATGGCTCATCTGCCTCATGTTCTCCAACCCTCTTATCCTGCTTTCTTTTTCTGCATGGCACTCTCTGCACCTGAAACTCTACATATTAACGTGTTGTGCCTCTCCAGATTCACTCTTCTGCACCCACTGTGTCCTGAGAATGTGGATGGCATCACCTGAACCATTGGCTTTCTAGATTCTAGTAGAGTTTGCTATTTGCTGAAGATCAGAGCATGGGAGGAGGACAAAGCAGGAGCATTAGCTCCCAGTCTCCCTTCCTGCCATGTTGCTATTTAGGAGTGTTTCTGTTTCTTCTCCAGTGGCTAAAGCTCCTACAGTACAGTTCTCTCATAGCAACAGGTGTTTCTCTGGGTTTTTGTGACTTCTACCTTTCCAGAACCTCGAGGCCTATAGGGGTGGCAGTTCTTGCCTGTTGCTAGCCCCAGGGTTTGTCACCATACCATGCTGGTTTCCCTTAATCCTGTAACACATTTATAATCAGTCACTTCATTAAGTTCAATTCTCTCCAATCAATTATCCTGCTTGACTGAGTCATCTGTTTCCTGCAGAGACCTCAATTTGTTTACTGGCTTATTGGCTGTCTTCTCATCCACACACACACACACACACACACACACACACACTAAGCACAGATACACACAAATATATAATTACAAAAAGAATAGGGATTTTGTGATTAGAGCAATACATGTTACTATTGAGCAATTGATGAATTTGTAGGTGGATGGATAGTGAATGATTAAATATGCCCTTTCTTATTCTTACCTGGAATTAATGAGATAGAAATTACTGTCTCCATTTTGAGATAAGGAAATTGAGGTTCAAAGAAAAGTAACTTTTGCAGATCATTCAGCTGATATGAGATAATGATATTTGGAATGTTTGTGCTGTGTCTACATTGCTACTTTGCATTATTTATTCACTAAATAACACATTATCTCTAATGTTGATATTACATGAAAGGTTGCTAATTTTATTCTCCTTGTTTCATGATATTGGATTATGTCACATAGTTAGTGAACTCCTTACCTGCTACCCCAGTTAAGAAATATCTACAGAGAAAGTTCTTAGCTTTTAGAAAACAGTAGAAGGCTTAATGACCCATGAACCAATGAAAAGAAGATAATTTAAAACAAGGACATATATTAAATTCAAACCACATATAAATTCTCTTGGCTGATAAGACTGTTTCTTGAGCTCACTGCTAGAACTGCTTCAGCAAAGCTGCATTAAGTCTTGGATCAGCTGAGGAACTGGAGAATGGGCTAGAGGGATGGCTGATTCAGAGCCAGCTAACAAAGAGCTGTCAAACACAGAGGAATTTGCTCTTGTAAGGTAGAGAAGGACCCATTTCCCACAACTAGAAGAAAGAGTTCTTGTCTTTGTTTTGTGCCAGACTAGGTGACTCCAGGGACCATGATCTGTATTCCTCTGAAAATCAAACTTTCCGCCTTCCAAGATACTCTCTGCTTCTCTTTTATCCTCCCCTTTATGATATGTAGCTTCTGAAGGTGTCAAGGGTGGGAAGAAAAACATGCTCAAAAGTTAATGTCTTTTGAGGAAAGTAGATGGAAGAAATCATTAAAAACAACTACCATGCATACAATTTCCAAATGAAAAAAAGCTAATGTCCTCGTTCTAAAGGGAATATTGTGTTTAGGGTCAGACCACTCTTCTGGGACTTGAGTGTTCAAAATTATTAAAAAAAATGGTCCTTTATCATCTCTCAATTGTCCCAAGGGAAGTAAAGAAATTATCATCCCAGCATTTTCTTCAAATAAGTAAAAGGCAGACTCATGGGGGACTGCTGTCAGTCAGCCAACCCACAGCAGTGGCTGAATATCTACCAGATTTCCCAGGAGTGTGTGGGACACAGAGGGTACAGTGTTGAGCCAGACATGCATGGGCCCTACCCTGTGGGACTCACATCCTCCCAGAGAAAACAGATATGAAATAAATAGATGAGTTACTTCTGAGTAAGCAAAGGACTATTAAGGTGAAGTGTGTTATTCAAGCTTATTAGAGACCAAGCTCATTTGGTAAACAAAATCAGGAAATATCCCTGAGAAGGAAGAGCCTGGAAAGATGAGTAAATGTGGGGATGGAGGACCATGCATATTGTATTCATAATTATAAACCAAGAAGTAGCACAGGACCTGGGAGATACTCAGAATATTGTTTGTCATTGCTTTGTAATAACCCACGTAAAAGTTAGTAGCCGAAAATTATGGCAATTTATTGTTTTTCATAAATCTGTGTGTAAGGTCATTTCTGCTCCAAAAACCATTGACTTGGGCTTTAGTCATCTAGGGGCTCAGATGGGCAGTAACATTCAAGGTGATTCTCTCATATTCCTGGTCCCTTGACAGGGATAGCTGGAAGGCTTGAACTGTGGGGATGGCCAGGACTCCTGGGCCTATCTCTCTTTTCTTGCGACTCCAGAGGCCTCTCCATGTGATTTCTCCATCAGGGTAACTAGACATTTTATATAACTGCTAAACTGTCCCAAACTGCAAAAGTGGAAGTTCCTATGCCTTTGTAAGGCTTAGGTGGGATATTGGAGTGAATAACTATTTTACTGTGATCCTGCTGGTTAAAGTGAGCCCCAGGCCCAGGTCAAATTTAGCCAGGGACGATATGCCTATCTGGAGGTCTGGTTCATTAGAGGATCATCTTTAGACACTAACCAGCTTTCTAGGTGCTCAATAATATTAATTTTTATTAATGGGAGGAGAAAGGAGTAGGCCAATCAGTGTGGTGAGAGAGGCATGAACAGCATCTCTAATGATTGGAAGGCAGGTGCAAGCAAGTCTTATGGAAGGATCTGGGAGAAGCTCAGTGCAGCTGAAACAAAGAGACAGGAGAGTTATGAAGGAAGAGCCTGGAACTGACTCCCTGAGTTTTTTAGTTATGTAAGCCAATTCATTGCTTTCTTACCGCTGCCAGTTTGAGCAGATTTTCTGTCTTTGAATCAGGAGGTCTAATAGTAGGGAAGTGCGAATCATGCTGCCCAGGGGAGGAAGGTCCTGGAGGCGACCTCACCACTGAATCAAAGCCATTTGGAAACAACCTGTTCTGTACAAATGCTGAGCATTATGATTATCTATGATGTGCAGGCCGCACGCTCACTCTGAGTAGGACAGAATCTGCCCCTGACATCAAAAAGAGAAAGGTCTGTGGGTGGATGTTCCTGATGGTTCAGAAAGCCTTTCCACATGCATAATTAACATTGATAGGCAACCACTGCTCAGCATTCCTGCAGTAACTGCTCAAAACTTTAATGGCTCTTCTCAGAGTCCCACAGTGTAAATAGGCTGGTGTCGGTTTCCACTAGCTACAGTTCCAGCTGTCTGAATCCTAGGCCCACACAACCTTGTGGGTTCCTATATTATAAACTTGTGCAGCAGATTTAGTAAGATACAGTCATGCATAATGCTCTCAGCACAGTACTTAATCAGAATTTAATAAGCCCAAGAGTTAGTTTTTATTTTTGTTATTATTATTTGACCTTATTTCTGGAATCCCAAGTACTTTGATGAATGGTTTTTTTTTTTTTTTTTGAAAAAGCTCCTACTTAGCCCCTCCTAAAGATCCAAAAAGATAGGGGGAGATTCATTAAATGGAAAGAGGACTTCTCTAGAGCCCCTTCCCTGGGTCAGAGATAACCATTGTCATAGATTTGATGGCCGTCATAAACATGATGTCCTAGAGGGCCTCAGAACAAGGATGCAGACTTGGTCATCCCTCCCTAACCCTGCAGATTATCTTCTCTAGGGCTCTGTGGGAAATGACCAGGGTCCTGATGGGGGTTGAAATCTTACCCAAGTGACCCAACTCCCTCTTGTCTCACACTGTATGCTCCTTAGATGTGCCATGCCCTTTCTGCCACATGACTTTTGCAATACCATCCTCTCTGCATGGAGCAATATTCTTGTCTACCACATTCATTCCATTCCTGCATGGTGTCATATGCTAACATCCTCTGCTTTGGAGTTCTGCATTATAATTTGTGTTTATCAGCATGAATCTTTGATTAATAATGGACTCCTTCAATTGACTGTAAGCTTAATGAGGGAAGCTTACAAGGGATTTTGTTTGTTTCCTTTCCCTTAAGCAGCCAATATATAACTTGACACAGTACATGTTCAGTACATTCTGGTTGAATAGATGGGCACAGAGAAAAATGGATTCTATCTATTGGATTAGAAACTGATCAATTTATTCAATCAAGCAAGGCCATCTCAGATAAATCATTAGTTACCAGAAGAATGGGAAGCAATTAATTCCAGGACACCATATGAAAATGGTCCATTGTTCCTGTCTACCCCTTAACCAGTTGATTGTTCATTAGAGATTGGTTTTTCAAGTGTTTTTTTCCCTTGGAAAATGGATTCTTCCCCTAGAAGACCAGTACTTCCTTGTAGGAGAAATATATACAGTGGCTAAGACCTTTTTCTTCTTGTCAAAAGTACAAAACAAAGTCCACTCTACACATCATATAGCCAATGCTTCCTTTTCTAAAGCCTTTCTCTGAAAAGCCATAGAAAGAGGCATTATATAAAATTTAACTGTCCTGGTTTAAACATACCAGCTATCTAAAAAGGCTATTCATTTGTGGTTGTGTATGCTTAGCAGTTTACTTCAAGGTAGAAGCAATAAAATGTAGTGGCTTAAAGAATGCACTTTAGCACCAGTAGAGATGGTACTGTCTGTTCAACCTTAGGAAAATGAACTTAGCCTCTCTCTCCTCACTCATAAAATGGAAATATTTATGTCACAAAGTCATTGGGCAGATTGAGTAAACCAAGCCAGATATGAATCATTCAGTGCTAGCCATATAGTAAAGGCCCAATTAGTGAAAGTTATATCCTTATTCTTCTGGGTGGTTCTCTTTTTCATATCATTGCCAAAAAGTGGTGATGGGATTATGAAGGGAAAAAGAATGAATTAATATTCTCCTAGGCTGAAAGAAACTTTCCCTCACTACTAAGGAACCCTTATATAGATAAGCTTGTGTTCTTACTAGTAAATTAGTCAATATTCTATGCCTTTCAATTATAATTGTAACCATACCACCACTCTTCCTGGTGTGTCTAGTAGAAAAGGTCTGTACTGTTTTATGTCCAGTGATTCAAACCATGCCCTTTTGTAGCCAAGACTTTGGAGATTCTTCTGTTTATAGGAAATTGCATGTTATTATGGAAGATTTCTAGGTTGGAACCAGAAACACCAAATGGCATCTTCTAAGTCTACCATAGGGTACCTGTGGGATCCAGGTCACGTTGTTTTGCCTCTCAGAGCATCATCAGTCTCCTGCATGGGATTGCTAGACTGAAGTGAAATGGCATATACACAGTGTCTAGCATACAATACAGACATGATTGGGGTAGGGGTGTTAATAGGCTGTCTAATTCTCTCTATGGGTATATTTTCCCATAATTATACTGAGACAGATTTATCTGCATGGAGTTCTAGGTCAGAATTGGTTTCTTCTTTTGCTGATGATTTGATAGTTAAATGTGACTAGAAAATTCTGTCACTTCTTTGAGCTGCTGATTCTCTATATCAAAAAAAGTAAATTTTCTTTGAATAAAGATCTCATTGCATCTAATTTTATTCTCATTTCTCACTTTACAACAGACTAGGAAAGAAAAAAAGGTGCTTCTTATTATAAAGCTGTACAGGGATCAAAGTAGATCTTTCTTGCCCAGTATCTAAATGTCAGGCTCTATAAAAACTTCTCTGTAAAAACAATCCATACTGATGCTTACCTTCTGTCCATCCACCCACCCACCCACCAAGAATTCACCACCCGGTGCCCAGTTATAACAATGTGCCATATACCATGCTCGAAATGGGGACAAGAGAAGAGAGACATAGTCTTGTTGCAAAAAATCAAGGAAACGGGTGATTTGGAACAGGGATAGAATGTAGAATAGCACAGTTGAAGATGACTACATGTGAGGGTAAGGAAGCTGTGGGGCCCAGAGGATGAAGGTGGAGGAGCTTGCTTCTTGAACGCAGACACAAAATACAAAAAGGAGAGGACAGGAAGGTATATGATGCTAGAGCAACAGAGACCATGATAAAAATATGGAAGGCAGGAGTTTTGCAAAACTTAAATGCAAGGTAAAAAGGGTACAATTACCTTTTCTGAAGAATATTTCTGCAACCAGTAATTGCTACTTTGTAAAATATTCCAGGGGGAACCAGATCTATAGAGCAAGGGTAAGTGTGGGTTTTGGTTTCATCTCTCTAGTTTACTCAGAGAAAACCAAGCTATATTATTTAGAAAAGTCAACTCAAAAATATTAAGGATTTGGTTATTCTGTTGATTAAGATACAGAGTCAATTATGTATCTGGAACACAATAGGACTGGCCTTTAAAATTCATAAAATAATTTTCCAGGAAGTTTCTCTCAATTGTATAGTTTTCTTCAGATTTAATCATAAGCCTAGAAATATTGTGTGATCAACAATTACCTTGCCACTTGTTTTTTTTTTTCCCCCAGTGGGTAAAAGTACAAACCATGTGAAACCCCAGACCATTGCAATTTTTCCAGAAAACATAAAAGATAAACCTCAACTTATTTCCCCATATCTACAACTTAGTTTCAGGATCCAGGGAACAAAATGTCCTGATAACAATTTCTGAGAGAGCTCTGTGTGGGCTACACATTAAAATGCTTCATTAAACCATCAAAAAGTAAGTTGACCTTTTAGCAGGAAAGAATGTCTTGTACCAGAGGCAGAGACCTTGCAATCCCAAAGTCAAAATTATTCAAAGAACACATTTCTGATATTCAATAATACAAGTTAATATGAATTTCATTCTAAAGTCACCATGATGATGTGATAAATCCCTTTTGCAAGAGATGTGTAATTCTAGTCTCAAAGAGCAATCGTATTTTCAACATATTTCACAACTGTGATAGGAACACCAACAAACCAGGTAACACTCCCCTTCTCATGGAGCTTACATTCTACTGGGGAGAGAGAAAAACAATGAAGGGTAGTTGCAATAACTAAGTCAATGATGTTTTGCTTTTTAATTAGAAAGGGAGCAGGAACAGGGGATGAAGAGTGCTATGGGAGTGGGGTGAAGGCGGCAGTTTTCTATAGGTTAATTAGATAGGTTTTATTTGGAAGGTGGTGTTTGAACATGAAAAAAGAAAGAGGTGCAGAAATCTATAGGAACAGAATTCTAGGGAGTGAGAATAATCCTAAGGCAGGAACAGTGTGGCTGAGTTTGAGAGCAAGGTAGGAGTAACAGATGAGGTTCGGAAGGTAATGGCAGGGTAGGGGCAAGTCATTTGGTACTTGTAGACTTGCAGGTGAAATGAGGAACTAAAAGTAGGTTTTTAGTAAGAAGTTAAGAGATTTGGTGTGTTTTACTGTATGATTCTGGTTTCTGAGTTAATAGTAGAATATGTAGGGCAAGTTATATTTAATTTAATTTGGGTTTAATTTGGCATAGGTCAGGCTTGAGATGTTCATTAGATTTCTAACTAGAGACGTAGAAGAGGCAGTTGGATATGAGATTCTGGAGTTCAAGAGAGAAGTTTGGCAAAGAATGTAAATCTGGATATCTTTGGCAGAAATATGGTACTTATAACCATGAAATTGGAAAAAATTACAAGAATTAAGTAGAAGGAAAAAGAAAAAACGACCTTTATCAGAATTTCATGTGTATTAGCTTTCTATTGCTGCTATAACAAATCACCAAGAATATAATGGCTTAAAACAACACAATATTTTTATCTTACAATTATAGAGGTCAGAAGTCTTTTTTTTTTTTTGTTAAAAAAGATTTATTTATTTATACATACATACATACAAGCACTGGGTACAGTCAAAAGCGCGGGAGGGTGAGAGAATTCACCAGAGCCAGAGTGGGAAACAGTACAGGCAGACCAATGATACACTGCTGAGGGGAGCAGCAGGCAGCAAGAGAGGTCTGCGCGCCATGTGGGACCCTTGCTGGTGGCCAGGAATTGAACCGGCGCTGCATAGGCTGCGGGCAGCTTCACAGCCCAGCGCTCAACCGCTGCGCCACCGGGGAGGTCCGAGGTCAGAAGTCTTTAGTGCATTTCAATGGGCTAAAATCAAGAAGTCAGCAAAATCATAGTCAATTCTTCTGGCTCTTGAGAACCAATTTTCTTGTATTTTCCAACTTCTTGGCTAACTCCTTGGCTTGTGTCCCTCCCTCCCTTCCATCTTCAAAGACAGCAGTGGCCAGTCAAGTCTCAATCACCACATTTACACTGACTATTATGCTTCTTTCTTTTACATTTAGTGACCTCATGATTAAGATAAACTTACCTTCATAATCTAGGATACTCTCCCCATCTCAAAATCTTTGTTAGTCACATCAGCACAACTTCATTTGCTATGTAAGGTAATACATTCACAAATTCCAGGAATTAGGATATGGGCATCTTTGGGCGCTTTAAGCATTATTTTGTTTAGAACATTATGAAAGCCTATTAATAATGCAATATCCTATGTCCTACACAAGATGCACTGATTCAGAATCTCTAAGGAATGGTGTTTATAAATCCATTTATAAACAAGCCTTGGTTATTCTTTTATGCTTCATTCTTTTGTGCTTGATGATGGAAATACGTGGCAATTAAAAGGAAATAGTGAGCATCAGTTCCCACTCCTCTCGAAAACATGGTCCCTGTGAACCGGGATGAGTCTAGGATAAACAGCAACCATTTCAAGGCCACAGGCCCTGTTCATCCATGTTACATGACAATAGGGGCAGTTCTTAGCAAAGCCCAGGTTCCAGTCAGAACCTTAGTGGTTCTGGTCGGGCTGGAAAATGGCTGCATGCTTCCTGAGTCCTTCCCCAGTGAACCCAGAGGCAGACATAGACAGCTATTGTTTCAATGTTAACTCACATAGGAACCAGTTCAGACTGGCTTGAAGAGAAGTGATTATTTCACTGTAGGCACCTACTTTAGAGTCAAAGGCATTAGCACATGAGTGAGTATTTCCACAAACATTAAGAAAATTTCCAGATCATATGACATGATTTATAAAATAAAATAAAATAAATAAGTTTATACCCAGAATAGGTATGAATGATGATTCACTTTAAGGTAGGAAAACATAAATCTACAAATGTTTGGATTTTTCCCCAAATGACTTGAAGGACTTTTTTTTTGTTTGTTTGAAGACCCCAATTGTGAATTTTTCCTTATAGGAATACAAACCTTAAACTTTTGTTTCCTAAATTTTTGTTATACGTGGACTACAAGAATGCATTTCCACATAAAAAATTAATTCAGAAATAGAGGAAAAAAATGGTCTCCCTTCATCTGCTTCATCTCTGAAAGTAACTAATTACTGTCAGTAATTTGGAGACCTTCTTCCTTGATATACATTTACCTACATATGCATGCATGCACCTTTTAAAAAGCTAAGATCCTAAAAAAGTGCCTTTTTTTGTGATAATGTCTTTGAGTTACCTATTCTTTTAACTATGGCATCATAGTTTCCTACTTTGGGTAAAATCACAATATAGTGAACCTTTTCGTATTGATGAACACTTAGGCACTTCCTCCTACTTACTGATTGTGTGACATTAGGCAAGTCTCAACCTCTCTGAACCTTAGCTTCCTCACTTAAAATGGGAATAATAATTTTATTTACTGCATAGGTTTGAGTATGGTTTAAGTAAGTAGAACCTATAAAATTACTTAGAGCAATGCCCAGCATACAGTGAGCCTTCAGTGAATGTTAACTATTTTCTATTTATTATGTTACAAACAACGTTGAAACAAATAAACTTTACACATTTTTGTACATATGTAATTATTTTTGCAGGGCTCTAGAAGTGAAAGAGCTAATCGTAGTGAATGTGACTTTAAAATTGTGCCAGCAAATTGCCTTTGTCAAAAATCTTTCCCTACTTGGTTCTCCTCTCAGGATTATATGAGGGCACCAAATTTCCATTAATTTTTATCAAGAGACGCAGTCATTTGGGTGTACTCAAAACTTTGGGACTTTTCTATGTTTAAATAATTCTATGTATTGAATCCCTCCTTTCCAAAATAGAGCTCAAATAACTACATTTTCCAGCTTTTTCTGCAGCTAGGAAACTGCCAATTAGAATTAGTCACATGAAACCCCAATCAGAAAAGTTACCTAAGAGGAGTGGCTCCACACAGCATTCTTTTTTTTTTTTTAAAGATTTATTTATTTATGCATACAAGAACTCTGGGGTGTAGGCCAGAGGTGTGGTGGGTGAGAGGATTCACCAGAGAGAGTGGGGAGCAGAATAGGCAGATCCACTGAAATATACTGCTGAGGGGAGCAGTGGGCAAAGCAGGAGAGGTCTGCTACATAACTTGGGTTGCTCCCTGGCTGGCTGGGAATTAAATTTGTGCTGCAGTGGCTGGTGATAGCTTGATAATTCTGTCTTTAACCCTTATGCCACCAGGAAGTCCCCCACACAGCATTCTTTTTGGTGGTGCTAGAGGTAGCAGTCAGTGTGACTTGAGGTATAGAAGAACAGCTCTTTTCTCAGGATAGTTCTAAAACCTTGCTGTTATTCCAGAATACTTAATTTAGAGCCTATTTATGAACTATCCTAATTTTCTGAGCATCTAATAATTCATAATACTTTTTTTTCTTCTTTAAATCAGTTATGGTAGATTTTGTTGCCTGCAAATAAGAACTGTAACACTTCACAAAAACCTTAACAAAAAGCATTCTTCAAATTTTTGCAATTTTGTGGGCAAAATATATTTCATTATTATTCATATGTCTAAATGACTTTTTATATCCTTAAAAGGAAGTCAGGTCTGGATGTGATATTATCAGAACCATCGTTTTGTCTAGGAACAAAGAGGCAAACTTACAATACCTCCATCCCCTTTTTTTCCATCATTCCTTTATTTTTTTTAAGATTTATTTATTCATGCATACGAGAACTGGGGTACAGACCGGATGTGCGGAAGGGTGAGAGGATTCACTGGAGACAGAAAGGGGAACAGAATAGGCAGACTGACTGAAATACACTGCTGAGGGGAGCAGCGGGCAAGACAGGAGAGGTCTGCCACACCATGTGGGTATCTCACCAGCCTGCCAGGATCGAACCCGGGCTGCAGGGGCTGCAGAAAGCACAGTACTGTGCTCAACTGCCTGTGCCACCAGGGGAGGCTCCCCAGCATTTCTTTAATTAACATAATTGTTATTATTAAAGTATTCTGAATAACAAGTTTAAAGTTCAGGTACTTAATTATTTGAGAACACTGAGGTATTTATTCATTGTTATTACATTAAATAATTTATATGCAAAAATTCCTTCTGTTATATAATCATTTATTTCTACCTCTAGAGTTTTCAGGGAGATTTTTTTCCCCCACAAAATCATTTATAAGGAGCTTTCTTAGTTTGTTATACCAAATACAATATTATAAGGACACATTGGCATAACATTTTATCATCCATTGCTAAAGAACATAGTTGGATAGTTTTCCTTCTTTGTTACCTTTTTAAATCAACCAATATTATGAGTATTTCCCAAGCATGAAAAAAGTAAAAGTATTTTAGTATAATGTAGAGGCAGGATGGGCACAGAGCAGGATCTCTATGATTCGAGCAGACAGGTGAAGGAGGAGTCCTGGATCCCTCAGTGGCTTTTGCAGACTTTTATTGAGTTTACCAGGTATATGGCAGGCAGGGCGACCAGGGGTCCAGGACACTGGCAGGCCTCCCAGCCCCCGGTGAGTCCTCACTCTTTCTGGGCTCTCCGGCATTCTTGCAACCTTATTCTCTGCTCCTCTCGTTGGTTGTTCTGCTGGCATCCCCGTGATGCTGCCCTTGTAAGGCCAGTCTCTCAGCACAGGTGTAGCCACTTATGCATGCACACACACACACACACACACACACACACACACACCCTACTTCAGGTGTTTGCCATCAGGTATGCATTCGGGACGGCAGGGTTCCATCATGTATCCTAATGGCAGGAGGGCAGAAAAGCCTGATTCTTTTTTACCTTACCCTACATATGAGAATCAGGGAACACTGGTTATATTGTTCAGTGGAGCCGAAAGCTGTCATTTTCAATGATAAAGTCAGTAACTTTTCAGAAAGTGTGAAGTAATTCTGAGATACAATGGCATGTGGTTTTTCTCTAGCTGTATATGCACAAATTTTCAGAACAGGATCAATGGTTGGGCAGAAAGGAATAGGAAAATCTTTAACCAGTCTTTGAAGGGGCAGCATAACCCAGGAGAGGGAGCAGCGGCTGCTGTATAAAGTCCACCTGTAGCCGTTGACTCGAGATCACGGACCCACATCAGACACTTTGGAGACTTGGCATAAAGGGGAGACTGGATAAGGGGGAGTACAGAGCTGGCATCCAGGAAAGAGAGTATACTGTTGGAGAACTAGAAGAGCAAGCCCCAGCGTGATAATTACTGACTTGAGACTGAAGCTCCCAATTTAGTACAGCAGGAGCCCAAACAGACAGGGAAAACCAGGTCGGATCACCATCACCTGTGTCTCCTCATAAGGCGACTACTACTGGCAGCCTAAGGCTGTGATATTCTGAACACCTACCGCCCCTTTACCCAGTGCCAAAACGAAGAGAACAACTAAAAAGCTGAACACTTTCATTAAGCAGTGTTTTAGCACTTTTTTTTTTTTTTAAATAGGAGTAAACACCCCAGGGTAAGTGTAGGGTAAAGAAAATGTCAGGCTTTTCTGCCCTCCTGCCATCAGGATAGATGATGGATCCTTGTCCTGAATGCATGCCTGATGGCGGGCACCTGAAATAGGGTGTGGGCATAGATAGATGGGATTCAGCTGAGCTAAGACTGTGCTTTTTTAAGGGCGGCGTCACGGGGACGCCAGAAAAAAAAGCCGAGAAAGCAGCAGCAGAAGACGAAGAGAAGCCAAGATCACCAGAGAGCCCAGATAGAGTGAGGATTTGCTGGGGGCTGGGAGGCCTGCCAGCCTCCCGGCCCCCCAGCACCCCTGCCTTCCATATGCCTGGTGAACCCCAATAAAAGACCTGCAAAAAAACCACTGAGGACTCTGACTACTCCTTTACCCGGTCTGCATGGGATCAGAAAACCTGCTCTGTGGCCTGTCCTGCCTCTACAGTAAGGCTCTGCACTTGCAAAACAAGGAGAACAACACCCGCCTCACAGCCTTGTCTCATGACAGTCATGCCCAGTGCTGCATCCAGGGCTCAACCACAGTCTACAGTTGAGCCTGGCTTGAGACTATAAAAGATACTTGGGCCCAGGTGTTGGCCCAGGGGAGGGGTCTCTGTAGGTCCCACCACACAAGTCTGGAGCCCACAGCACAGCAGGACGTTGAATCCTTGGTCCTCACTGGAGAGGCCCCTTCAATACCCTGCTGCCCCTGTTCCTATCTACCAGTTACCTCCCGCCTCTACCAGTTTTCTGGCCACTGAAGAGGTACAAAGGAAGAAGTCTGGAAGCTTTTCACTGCTACATCCTATAAAAACTAAAAATGAACAGACAGGAGAATAACCCAAAAATTCTCAAGCAAACATGCCCTGAGATATCTCAAGCCAGCAGAACTGCAGAATAGACCTGAAGAGGATCTCAAGGTAACAGTAATGGTAATGTTTACTGAACTAATAAATGTGTTTTTTAAAAGAAAAGAAAAAAAAATAAAGCTAGTGTCTTAGTTAGCTAGGGCTTCTATAATACTATAGACTAGGTGGCTTAAAACAAGAGAAATTTCTTTTTCTCACATTTGAATGCTGGAAAGTTCTAGATCAGGGTGCCAGGAGATTCGTTCCTGGTGGAACGAGTGGTCTTGCAGAGAGCTGCTGTCTCACTCTGTCTTGTGTGCCCTGTGTTCTAGGAATGAGGGGGAGAGAAAGAGAAAATATTCTTTGTTCCAGTAGCTTCACAAATAACCAGGTGTTAAACACACTTTCACCTCCCCTACAGCACAGAGTTTTGAGGGTTCAGAAAGTATAGAAGGTGCAGAACAGGTGATGCTCAGATTCTGAAGGGGAGTTAGTAAAGTGAGCTCCTGGTAGTTTCTGCCTAGAAAGTCAATTCAACTTATTGTCTTGTTTAGTCAATGTGGCCATTTCAACACCCCCACATTCTTGCCTTTTCATGCCCGGACCATTCTTGGGTTGAATGTAAACTTTCACCTAAACCTGTTTTGTCATTTCAAAAGTGACTTGGGAGGCTCTCTCTTGATGAGACTTCTATTTTCATTACTGTGTTCTTTCAAAAGCAAAGGCTGTTTTTTTGTTTTTGTTTTTTGTTTTTTTATTAGAAAAAGCTTCTCTGATGCCTCCTTGCTTTCTTTGTCCTGAAGTGCCAGACAGTGCTCGGGCCCTGTAACATGGGTTTTATTTTTTTACAAAACTCAAGAGTAGAACATGGAAAATATTACAAATTGTATGTGCTCTTTTACTTACTGACTCAGTGGACGGATTTAATGCATTATTCATTAACTAGTTCATTAGCATAACATATTTATTAAGTGTCTGCTCTGTGCAAGACAGTATGCTAAGGCGTGGTGATGAAGAGAATGAAACTACACATTGCATCAGTGTCTGTTTTAGAGAAGAGGGTGATGATATAGTCAACAGCAAACCACAGAAGTATGGTTTACAGTTTCTCTTCCTCTTCTTATAAGGATTCAAGTCCTATCATTGGACCTCCTCCATCATGACTTTAGTCTAACCTAAGTACTTTCCAAAAGCCGCATCTCCAAATACCATCACCTTGGGAGTCAGGGTTTCACCATATGAATTTGTTGTCCTATATAAAGGACAAAGCCATTAAGCACAAAGATTTAGTCTTCAGCAGCTCAATTGCAGGCCGCAACTACTGAAGCAACTTTTTAATTTATCTGCAACTGACCAAGATAATTTAAATTCCTTAACTTCACTCTGCATTTGTTTTAACATTGTATTAGAGCAGATTGGTAATTGCAATTTAATAACAAATGTCTGATTCTTTATTCAACTTTCAACTTTCCACATGAAATAAATGATCTATTTTCATGCATCACTAGACCATCTGGCTCCTTGTGAGAAACCAACACAGAATCAACTTTGTCATCCATATTTATTCATTATCCTTAGCTAATTTTCTTATAAAAAAATAAAAATTGGGCCTTCCTGGTGGCACAGGCAGTTGAGTGCAGCGCTGTGAAGCTGTCCACAGCCTCTACAGCACTGGTTTGATCCCTGCCGGCTGGCGAGGGTCCCACATGGCGCGACAGACCTCTCCTGCCCCGCCTGCTGCTCCCCTCAGCAGTGTATTTCGTCAGTCTGCCTGCTCTGCTTCCTGCTCTGTCTCTGGTGAATCCTCTCACCCTCCCGCACATCTGGCCTGTACCCTGATTCTTGTATAAATATGATAAATCTTAAAAAAAAAAAAACTAGGACCTTTAGCAATTTTCACCAATACTTGAAAGTTTTATCTCCTTAATAATATAATAGAGTAAGACAAAAGAGCCCAGCAAAGTATGTATCTAAGAAAATTGTGTTGCTAGTCAGCTCCATTGTGCCATTCCCAGTTTACAATTGAGGGTGGGGATGGGGGACAGGCAGAGTATGGATTTTAAAGGACTTTATGAAATTACAGGTCCACATTCCAGAGATCTGAGTTTGTTGCTTAGGCAATTAAGTTCAGATTTTCAAGGCCATTCCTGAAATTCGTTCTCCTAAATTATTTCCCTTCCCATTTTGGTAACCAGTATCACCTTCAACATTTGCATATACCAGGATTGTTGAGCTTACATGTAAGCAACTAATCTACTGATAGGGATGAAAAGATAGCCAAATCCAAAACAACCAATACTTTATTTAATTTTTGTTTTAATTTTTTAATTATTTTTTATTTTTTAATTTATACAAGCACTGGGTACAGTCAGAAGCGCGGGAGGGTGAGAGAATTCACCAGAGCCAGAGTGGGGAACAGAACAGGCAGACCGACAAAATACACTGCTGAGAGGAGCAGCGGGTGCTGCAGGAGAGGTCTGCCGTGCCATATGGGACCCTGGCCAGCAGCTGGGGATTGTACCAGCGCTGCAGAGGCTGCAGGCAGCTTCTCAGCCCAGCGCTCAACCACTGCGCCACCAGGGGAGGCCCCCACAACAAATGCTTTAAACAATACAATTTTATTTGAATTAAAATATATGTAGAAAAATACAAAAGCTATTATATTGCCAAAGCATTATATAATTCAACTTTTTTGCAAAAGACCAAGGTGGAAAATTACTTGGAAGTTATCTTAATTTAATGAATATGAGCCAGGCAATATTCCAAGCTACCTCCTACTCAATTTTTACCTTAAATATCACTTTTCCTAGTGCTCTGAGCTGAGTTCGTTCTCCTTTTTAGACACACCCCAGCACCTTCCACTTCTTCATATAATTATTTATAATGATGTGCTTTGTGGTTATATTGTGAATGCCAAGAGGAGCATGACCTTTGTTGTTTTCTCAGCAGGTAAATGGTTTCCGATAAATATTTGTTAAATAAAAGAATAGAAAAGACATGGCATGACATCTTGGAGAACCAATATTACTTAGAGATTTGGGCTATTTTTAAGTTAAAACAAGCATAGCTCTGTTATGAAATGAAATGCAAAATTCATGTAGATTTTCAGGATAGAATTGTAAACTTCTCCAGTGAATGCTTATTTTCCTCTGTCATTAATGCTATATGGGAGAAAATCAGTGATGCATTGAAATAGTTTGAGTGTTAAAGCTCCAAAGATCAGGTAATTGAAGTTTCATTATGAAAGGAGAAGTGACTTCTTCCCTTCCATGGAGTAAAGAAGAGTCAGCGTAATGAAGTACAAAGTGTGCCTTAGGCAAGTTATTTTAATGCTTCAGATTTTCCAATTGCAAAATGAAAGCATTAAATTGGATGTTCTCCAGTGGCTCCTGAATCTCTGAAATTCCATTGTACATAAACTGCTGGTGTTTTTGGTCTACTATCATTTTTTAAAAATTATGTTTAATGAGGTAGCTTTGATTACAACACATTGTATGTTTTAGTGGTGTAGAGTCACACTTCTACAACTGTATGTTATCATACCCACCCCACCATCAAAGTCTCAATAATCTGTCACCACAGTCCATTAAGTCTCCTCCTCCCTTGACTCCTATCCCCCCCCACCATAGTTATTATACCCACAAGAAGGAAAAAGGAAACACATTTATTTTCCTTTCTTAAGCTGCTAAGTGTTGCCTTTGCTTTTTGAATGATGCCTATAAGCAATATGTAGTTATTTCTTTCCCTTTTTATGTCTAAATGAAAAGTAGAATCAATAGTCAAGCATGGGAGTACATTTTATGGATCAGCCTCTCAGATATTATTAGATGAGATGTTATATATTTTGTCCTCACAACCAGATGTAATGGGAATATTGATTTCAAATGCTATATTTAAAGGGGGAAACTGGGGCCTCCCTGGTGGTGCAAGGGGTTAAGATGCAACCTATGAAGCTATCCACAGCCTCTGCTGCATGAGTTTGATCCCTGGCTAGGGAGCTACCTACATGGTGCAGCAGACCTCTCCTGGCTCACCTGCTGATCCCCTCAGCATTGTATTTCAGTCAGTCTGCCTGTTCTACTCTCCACTCTGTGTCTGGTGAATCCTTTCACCCCCCCATAACTCTGTCCTGTACCCTAGTTCTTGTATGCATAAAAAAAAATCTTTAAAAAAATAAATGGGGGAATCTATTTTATAATATCCTTTTCCTAGCTCATCGTTTCACTTCTTTTTCTTTCTTTGAGTTTGACATTTTATCTTTTTTTTTTTAAGATTTATTTATTTATACAAGCACTGGGGTATAGGCCACAGGCACGGGAGGGCGAGAAAATTCACCCAAGACAGAGCAGGGAGCAGAACAGGCAGAAGGACCCATCTACATTGCTGAGGGGAGCAGCGGGCAGGACAGGAGAGGTCTGCCATGCTATGTGGGACTCTCCCTGGCCGTCCGGGAATTGAACTGGTGCTGCAGGGGCTGCAGACAGCTCCACAGTGCAGCGCTCAACCGGCTGCACCACCAGTGAGGCCCCGGCATTTTATCTTTGTATCAAAAAGTTTTCAAGGCTCTATATGGAGTAGGTATAACATGAATACAATTCCTCAGAGATGGTCAGATGAAACAGTTACTTTGCCTCTGTTCCAAGCACGGATAGTCTGCATACGAATAAAAGAGAGTAAATCAATGCTGATATGATGTCAGCACTTAAAAAAAAAAAAAAAGTGGTTGATATTGCAAGCAAAGGAAATCAATGGAAAACAATGGTTATATTTTCTAAGTCTTTGCTTATTGCCTAGTGATTGCTTGATTCAGTAATGCTCTATAAAAAGAAATACTGGTTTTGCTCTATTGTCTTATAAACAGATACATTTAATATGTACCTGCTGTAAATGTGATCTTAAGATACCAGTGCTATTTATATTACGTTTTTTGTTTTTTGTTGTTTTTTTAAGATTTATTCATTTATTTATACAAGCACTGGGTACAGTCAGAAGCGTGGGAGGGTGAGAGAATTCACCAGAGCCAGAGCAGGGAGAGCAGGGAGGTGAACAGCCAGACAGGCGGAGGACACCGCTGAGGGGAGCAGCGTGCGCCACAGGAGAGGTCTGCGCACCATGTGGAACCTTCGCTGGCGGCTGGGGATAGAACCGGCGCTGCAGAGGCTGTGGGCAGCTTCGCAGCCCAGCGCTCAACAGCTGTGCCACCAGGGAGGCCCTATTGCGTTCTTTGTTAATAATAAAAATGCACATCAATAGCTTCTATGATGTATCCTGTAACAACGTAAAGGCTGAAAAAATAAGAAATTAAAATCAGGACTCCTAGATTAAAAAATCAGACAAATTGAAGTGTTTGTACGTCTATTAGAAATAGGCACTCTAGAACATTTGTGGGAGTGTAGAATGGTACAGTCACTTGGAGAGCAATTGGCAATTATCTAGTAAAAAGTAAGGGTGGGGAAACACTAAATGTCTTTGATAAAGAAGTGGCTAAACTCAGTTTTAAATGGAATAGTATACAGTGGTCAACATAAATAGATCTGTTATGATAGATTTAAGTTGAATAGATAACACATTTAGTAAAACAATGCAAATAACAATGCATAAAATAAATATTTTATAAAATTAAAAATAATGAATAATAATAGAATATTTTGTTTCTAGCTACATGGTAAAACATATAAACATGGATTAGAAGGATACCAACCACATTCCAAGGAGAAGCTAGCTTTGGGGGGAAAAAAGAGAGACGGGTACAGGACTAGGAGGGATACATGATACTTCTGTTTACTTTGTAGTGCTCTTTTTTTCTTTATTAAAAACAATATTAGAAGCCGATATGGCTAACATTAATATTTATTAATTTTGGGGTGAGAATTAACAATGATGTCTTTATACTATGCAGTTTTTAAATATTAATTGCTTTTCCAATGGGGAAAACAAAACTTGAGTCACTTTTGGTCACTCAATACAACTGGAAAACTATAGTACTTGAATTTAAGGAAACATGATTATATTTAAATTATTTAATATTCTGTATTGTATTCATTTAAAGTGTTTATACTGAGGGGCCTCCCTGGTGGCGCAGCGGTTGAGCGCTGGGCTGTGAAGCTGCCCACAGCCTCTGCAGTGCCAGTTCAATCCCTGGCCGCTGGCGAGGGTCCCACATGGTGTGCAGACCTCTCCTGCTGCCCGCTACTCCCCTCAGCAGTGTACTTCCTCAGTCTACCTGTTCTGCTCTCCACTCTGGCTATGGTGAATTCTCTTACCCTCCCGCACTTCTGACTGTACCCGGTGCTTGTATAAATAAATAAATAAATCTTTCTTTAAAAAATAAAGTGTTTATACTGGATAAGTAAACTAGGAACTTTGGAGGAATTTCCATGGAATCTCAGTTAGTTCCCATGTGCTTGGATAAATGTAGGCAAACTAAAATTTTAAACATTTGTTTATATAAGGTATACAAACCAGAAAGCATTTTCTTTGACTTGTCCATGTCCATGCTGTGCCAATGTGAATATTAGCACCAGTTTACAGGAGGATTTATCCCCACTGAGAGATACAGGGCTAATGTTATTATGAAAATGTCATGTGAATCCCACTTTGGAACAATTTATATATTCACACAAAGTGCAGAAATGAGATGATTTTAATCCAGAGAGTCTTAGTTAAGTATGCAATATGAAAATCACTCTTCCTGCTATGGATTTTTAACTCAGTCTCTCAGATTTCCTGTATGTGCATATCATCTTGTTTGAGTCTCCAGAGCTGCACAGTTGAAGGACTTGGAAGAGGAACTGGGAATGGAAGGAGGGAAGATCTTTGACCTAAAAGTTGGTTCAAATTCTGGCTGCATCATTTATTCATTCTGTGACTTTAAGAGACAACTGAAGTCCAGCTATAAGAAAGTGATACTTCATGAACTGTGCTTACAGTTCATCACTGGCTCAGTCGTACATGTTGCCATTATTTTTAATGCTATCATTGCTGTACCACCATATCTAAAGAATCTAAATCCCTGCTACTTTTAGCAGATCAAAGCCATTTCTACCAAGAATAGAATTCAATAAGCTTGTGGTTTTGTATTTTTTTTTTTTTTTTTACTTTTTAAAATTTGTTCAGTTTGTTTGACTTTGTAATTTTACTTCTTTGGTTACTCTTAATATTTTTTGGTTTTTGGAGAAAGGGGAAATGTTGGGTTTTGAGAAAGCAAAAATAAAACACCCATTGCCATTTGGTTTCTCTTTCATTTCTCTCTGCCCATTCATATTTTCATTCTCCTGATTCTGTTTTTCCTTCTAATGAATTGACCCCATGCTTCAGTACATAGTACCATTTTTTTTTCATTCATACTCAAGGTTGAAAAAGCATCTGATAGATTAGTTCCTCTTTAGATTTTTTCTGATTATGGATTATGCCCATTACCTTTCCCAGAATAAGGAAATAGTTTAGTATTTTAAAGTGAAATTTTAAAAATAATTTTAATAATGAAAGTTCTGAGATGTCTTCATGAATTAGTGAATCCTGGAATTTCAGGATTGAGACAGGATGGCAAACATACCTATTTTTATAGCTCTTCACTTTATTGTGCTCTGCAGATAATATATTTTTCACAAATTGAGGGTTTGTGGCAACTTTTATCAAGTAACTCTATTGGTGTCATTTTTTCCAGCTGTATGTGCTAACCTCATGTCTCTGTGTCACATTTTGGTAATTGCAATATTTTCAGCATTTTCAATGAATCTGAAAAATTCAGATTCAATTGTAGAAAACGGAAATGTAAAGTGGCTTACTTATTGAAGAATGAGGGGGAAAAATAGAAAGGAAATTAGTTTATCTGCTTTAGTTTTATCTAGTACTTCTGAACATTCAGACTTGTAGACGATCTTAAATGTAACAGGAAATAATATTGTCATACAGAATAGGTGTTTTTTTTTAAATGTTGGAATGGGTAATGGATGCATAGGGTCGTGAGAAGAATAATTGTTTATGTGCAAATGTAAATAATTATAAGACTATGTGCTCTTCCCAATGAAATTCCTTTATGGTTTAGATTCACTTTAAGCTAGATATAGAAAACTACTCCTAACATGAGTCATGTTGTGATTATTTCTGGCCTTATCAGTTGGTCAAGCAAAAAACATTCTCATGATACCTTCTCAGACAGAGTGTGTGATGTAGGTTTAGAGCCCAGAAAGGCAGATTTAGATGTGGTGAAGAACAAAGAAGGAACCTAGATGATCTTGACGTTTTGAGTCATAGTAGCTGGAAAAACAGATCCTAACACACAGGAAAATCAGTAGAAGAGAATAGCTGTTCAAGAGAACAGAGAAAGAATTCAGATTTAGACCTGCTGAGTTTGAAAGACTTCAAAATGGAGACTGCCTTGAAGTATTTGGCATTTACAGGCATTGGAAAATCTGAGGAGAAGACATTGCATTGAAATCATTGTCCTTGAGGGGACTGTGAGAAGTAATGTTTCCTCATTTCAACTTTATTTATTATCTGACAGATATTTTTGAATGTTTCCTCATTTCAACTTTATTTATTATCTGACAGATATTTTTGAAGAGTACCAGAAATTGAGAAAGGGTAGTTCTGGTTCAACATTGATTTGTTGGCATTCTGAACAAATAGGAGATGGCAGCAGGAGAATATGGGAGAGGGAAGGTGATTTGCAAGTGGAATCTGTATTTGTTGGTGGGACAATAAGCTTGTACATATTGTGTATAGAAATTTACAATAGGTAGAAAGAATAGATATTTTCTTCTAGAATGGGACAGGGAAATGATGGAAGTGATGAGAGGGCTCCTAAGGAGCTGCCACTGTCTTACTTTTGATAGGTCAGAAAGGAGGTCCTTGCAGCTGATACTATTTGGGCTCCACTCAGACTACAAGCAGGTTCTATGTGAAATCACAGCTAACAAGCCACTAAAGTTAATGATCAGAATATTATTTGATATTTGATAAAGGCAGTTCCACCAGTTCAAAATTTGCTTGACATTTCAGTTAGTTTTAAAAATTATTAAAATCAGGGCAACATATAGATATATATATCTGGACTTAAGCAGAACATTTGACAATGTATTTTATATCTTCAAGCTTATATATGAACAATAATAACTGAATGCTGGGACAATTATTTCCAGTGATTTGTTTTATGTTTTGGTCTTGTGAAAAATAATACAGATACATAAATATGCATCAAGCATAAATGTGCAACTTAATTAAGGTGTATGTATAATGACTAACCATATTAAGAAATAAAATACTGTCAATTCTAAATTAGGGCTATTATGAAAAAAAAGAAATTTCAGTTAGGTTAATACTACTCCTAGTTGAGAAATAAGAACATGTTGTTTTAAAGTTTAGGTGACATACCTTGGCCAGTATTCCAATTATTTTCCAAGGACATTTAGCGAAAATGGCAAAGAAGACACAGGTATATCTGTGAGTGTCATTCTAAGCCTAGTGAGAACTGTTCTGATTAAACTGGGCGATCCAGGACAGTGCACATCCTAGATCCTCTCAATCCTCACGGGCTATGTGGGAAGCGGATGGTGAGGATGTGCTCAGTTCAGAGGTGATACAGACACAGCACAGTATATGTTAAATGATGTTTCCTCTTTAACCCTTTAGGTACAGTTATAATTATACCAGTCACGGTAGTGATTCCAATCAACTGTGGTAAAATATATTTCATCTTGTAACCCAAAGAATGTCCATGCATCATGCTCACACATAAACTCTAACAAAGTTTTATGAAACAGTTTTTAACTTTCCATGTGCTACATTTTCATATTTCTTATCTTTCTCTTTTTCCTTAAATTTGTCATGACGCTCTAGGTTGACTTCATGATCTACAAATAAATCATGACTCAAAGTTTCTAAAATGTTGAAGTTCACTGTGAGACTTCTATTTATTGTCTATTTCAATCTCCTTTTTTAGTTAATGTCTTATGTACTTAATTCTGATAGTCTACTCTGATTCTTAGCCTCTGCACATGAGAAGCTATATCATCCCCATAACTAAAATACTTTGTTATATGAAGTGGATTAAACTTGTGGTCGTACATTTATTTGCATTTTTCTTTATATTTAAGGTAATATCCTTAGCACAATGGAGTTAAGGCAAAAGGCCAGACCAAAGGAACTTGTTGACTTACGGGTGATTCAGGGATTTCCGGAGCATTGTTATATTGTTAAGAGCTCTCTTGGCACCCCCTGATGGCCTAGGGGTTAAGTCTCAGTGCTATTACCACTACTGCTTCCGTTAGATCCCCAGCCAGAGAGCTAACCCACGTGGCACAGCAGACCTCTCCTGTCTTGCCCGCTGCTCTGCTCAGCAGTGGATTTCAGTAAATCTGCCTGTTCTGCTCCCCACTCTGTCTCTGGTGAATCCTTTCACCCCCCCCGCACCTCTGGGTGTAGACCCTCTGTTCTTCCATGCCTAAATAAATAAATAAATAAAGCTCCCAGATTCCCTACTCTCATCCCCTGCCCTAATTTCATCTCTGTGACCCAGATTAGGTAAATGAACACAATCTGTTGGCTAGTGATTGGTTCAGAAAGAGTTGCTTACCCCAGTCAAGTCAGTTAGACAGTTTGGGGACTTTTATGATAATATGATACTCTGCAAACTGCACTTCCCAGTGAGTCTCTTGATCTTGAAGTCAGAACAACTGATACTATAGACTATTTTTCATTGTCATCACAGTATTCAATAAATTACATTAAATAGTCAGCACTGTGTTATTTTTTAAGATTATTTTATTTATGCATACAAGAACAGGGGTATAGGCCAGAGGTGTGGGGGGGTGAGAGGATTCACTATAGACAGAGTGGGAGCAGAACAGGTGGCTCTACTGAAATACACTGTTGAGGGGAGCAGCGGTTGAGACAGGAGAGGTCTGCTGTTCCATGTGGGTCACCTCCCTGGCTGGGGATAGAACTTGTGCTGCAGTGGCTGTGCATAGCTTCATAGTGCTGAGACTTAACTGCTTGTGCCGCCAGGGAAACCCCAGCACTGTGTTTTTTTTTTTTTTTTTTTTTTTTAATAGAGGCATGTTTTTTATTTATTTGTTTGTTTGTTTTTTTGTTTATACATGCACTGGGTACAGTCAGAAGCGCGGGAGGGTGAGAGAATTCACCAGAGCCAGAGCGGGGAGCAGAGCAGGCAGAAGGACCGAAGTGCACTGCTGAGGGGAGCAGCGGTCGGCAGGAGAGGTCTGCGCACCATGTGGGACCCTCCTCCGGTGGCCGGGGAGCAGTCGGGGATTGAACCGGCGCCACAGAGGCCGCGGGCAGCTTCGCAACCCAGCGCTCAACCGCTGCGCCACCGGGGAGGCCCCCAGCACTGTGTTATTAAGTACACTTTGTGTTAGATGATTTTGTACAACTACAACTGTAGAGTCATGTAAGTGTTGTGAGCACATTTAAGATAGACTAAGACAAGCTGTGATGTTCATTAGGTTAAGTGTATTAAATGAATTTTCAACTTAATGGTTTATTAAATTAATTTTATTGAGGTAGAATTGGTTTACAACACTGTATGTTTTAGGGCTACAGGCTAACACCTCTTCAAATGTATGTGGCCACACTATAGCTGCCATCAGAGCACCAATAATCTACCACGGTCCACTAGGCCCCTTCCCCCCTTTGCTCCATACCCCCATCCTTCCCCTTTGCTAGACTCTGTTCTGCAGTCAGATGTCAAAGGTTTAATTTGTTTTTGTGTATTCCTTTGCTTTATTTCCTTGTATCTCATATAAGAGTGAAATCATCCAGTATTTGTCTTTCTCCTTCTGACTCACTTTGCTTTGCATAATCCCCTTCAGTTCCATCCATGTTGTTGCATATGGCAATATTTCATCATTTTTTGTAGCTTCATAGTATTTAGTTGTGTGTATATATACCCTGCCTTCTTTATCCAGTCATCCATCATTGGGCACTTAGGTTATTTCCATACCTTGGCTATTGTAAATAGTGCTGTAATAAATATGAGTGCTTTTTGAATTAGTGTTTTTATATTCTTCAGAGACACCTAGTTATGGAATTACTGGATCAAATATTTGATCTATTTTTAATATTTTGTATAACCTCAATTTTGTTTTCCATAAGGACCAGACCACTCTATAAACACACCAGCATTCCCTTTTCACCACACTGTCACCAACACTTGCTGTTTCTGGTCTTTTTGCTTTGAACCATTCTCCAAGGTGTGAAGTTGTGATTTGCATTTACATAATGATTTTGATAAGTGGTGATGAACATATTTTCATGGGCCTGTTGGCTATCTGTATGTCTTCTTTGGAAAAGTGTCTGTTTAGTTCCTTTGCCTATATTTTGATTGGATTATTTGTTTTCTTGTTAAGCTTTAGATCTTGGATGGATGGATGATATGCAAATATTTCTCCCACTCAGAAAAGTGTCTTATTTTTAGTGATAGTTTCTTTCTCTGTGCAAAGCTTTTTAGTTTGATGTAATCCTTTTTGTTAAAGGATTTTTAAACATATAATGTATAATGGATTTACTAAAACATAACCTCATCAAAAGTCCAGCAGCATTTGTACATCATGTGAGCTCCTGGATCTCATTGAACCTGAAGCATGCCACGTCTCTGTGTTATTTTCTATTTATAATCAAAAATTATTATTAAGAAATATGGGAGGACTGAAAAAAATTGGCATGTATATTTCAGTGGTGGCATTATGGGTGATTTTTATACTTGCTTTAAAAAATAAAGTAGATGTGTTACTGTGATAGTAAGAGTATTAAAGTATAAAAATGTAACTTCCTTCCAGATGTAGTTTAGAAAGATGGAAATCTGTGTCAACCTACTTGGAGATAATATTCAAACTACCGCTCAAATTCTGTATTTATAAAATGCTGAGAGGTCCTAATTTTATAGTTTGATCATGTAGATTTTTCCTCCTAATTCCATTACCCTCACTGTTTGCATGAATTAAAATCAACTAATAACAAACCTTTTGTTATATCTCAATATGCATTTTCCAGAGGGCATTTTCCTGAATATTGTGGAAGAATGTAAATAAAAGCACTAAATAGAATTATTAATGTCATTATGCAGAAACGAGATAAAAGTCTTAAGTCACACTTGGTCCTGGAAGTGCAGATGGAGATGTCTGCAATAACTGCAGTTGTCCCAAGTGGGGAGTGGAGAGGTGCAGGGTACGACCAGAGCGGTGGTCATATTGACATTTTTGTGTGCTTGAATCACATTTATTTAATTTTATTTTAAGATAATTAAAGATTCACATGTAATTGCAAGAAAGAATACAATGTGATCACATATGTCCTTCTGTAGTCTCCCACAAGTATGTAGTATCACAACCAGAAAATTGACACCCACCAACAATTTTTTTATTTCTCCTGTTTTACATACACATATATCTATTTCTATGCAATTTTATCACATTAATAGATTGTTGCGACCATCACCACTATCAGGATACAGGACAGTTTCATCACCACAAGGATGTCTTTTATAACCACACCCAAGTACCATGCATCCCCCACCAGAGCAGCCACTAATCTGTTTTCTGTCTCTATAATTTTGTCATATGAAACTTTTTTTTTGTATATATTGCTCCTATTTTGGAAAAATCTAGAATACTGTACTTGAATATGAAGTTTAGAAAGGCCCTTACAGCCCTGTGGCTCATTCTCTCTTTACTGAGAGAACTCTTCACAGTCATCTGTGGGGGGAGAGTGGAGTTCACAATAGACAAGAGTTAAGTCACCTAGTGACTCTGAGGTGTCTTAACTCTGTGTTTCCAAGCTTCAGCTGCCTAATGTGTAATTAGGGACATGAAGTGGATAAAACTGCCATGCTGTTTAAATGGAATAATTTATTATTTAAATGAAATAATGCAGATCAAATGCCACGTGCAACTAATTAAAGAGGGACCCCCCCCCACTGCTCACCACTTCAGATTGTTTATCTCACAAATGTACACCCAGAGCTTTCAGAAAATTGTTGCACCTAGAGAATTGGGATCCTCCTCATCCCTGTTCTACTCATTGACCTTAATTTTATGTGCTGAAGTCTCACAGAACCAATCAAATCTCTGTTCCAGCTGACATTTTACCATTGAAGACAAATCCTCTCTTCTCTAGACCCCACTTTCTAACTGCTCCCTGTATACTTTCTTGAGGACAGAAGTGAGTCTGTTTTGTTCACCACTGTCTCCATTTCCTAGAGCAGTGCCTTGATCAACCCATGTTCAAAAACACTTTAATGGGGGGCATTATTTAATAAAATAAACCATTTTACATTCTGTTTTCGCTTCATGGTTGCTCTGTTCTAGACACTCTCCATTTTGTCAGTTTCTCTTTTATTAAATAATGGTTCCCCAAAATGATATTTATTGATCTTCCTAAATAAAAACAAAAGACTACTCCTAAAGTGTATATTCTCTGAGCTCAAACAAGTGGTCTTCTACAGTATTATTTTGAACATGAGAACAAGAAATAGATTTATGTACAAACTTCTGGGCCTAAGGTTTTTAATTATGCTTTTTGGGGCTCAGCTTTTTTGATGACTAGTCAGCTAAATCACAAGACCTTTCAATAGGAGCAGCCAACATAGTATCAGGGTTTTTTCCCCCATGTTGGTTAGAACAAAATCCAAAGAAGCAGCCCCCCTCCTTGCTTCCCCTATTTTTTTGAGAAAAGAAATTGTCTTCAAACCAAGTACACAAGCTTTAGATGTTCTATTTCTAAATAAATGAGGTCTAAGCTGAGGGATATGCTTGGAAAATGGATTTCATTTATTTTTTTCCCATCTCCACTATCATTTCCCTAACTCAGGACACCATCACCTCTACTAAAAATTGGTAGCAACCTCCACATGGTCCCCAGGTCTCTGTTCTTGCCCCAGTTCTCCATGCCGAAGCTGGCATAATTTTGCAGAAGCAAAGTCCCACCCTGTGCTTTCTTCCTGTGATTGCTCCCGATCGCTCACATCCTCATCAACGATTCTCCATCCATTTCTAATGTTTTTTAATGCCATACTGAATTCATGTTCTTTAACACTGAGTTTTGAGGGTGTATCTCCTGCAAGAAATAATTTTCATCCAACTGTAATGTATCCCTCCACTTAGACATTACTAGTAGGTCCAGAAAGTCTTTAGTTACCCCAAACCCAGAACAAGCTCTTTTTTCAGGGTATCTGAACCCCTTCCCCATTACCATGAAATGGCAATCATTCTGTATCATAATGGCTTGTTTCTTCACCCTAGGCCAGAGTTGTATAGAAGGGAGGACTGGATATATTTGCATATGCTATATAGTATAGCATGGGGTTTATAAGAAGGCTTCATCTTTGAAAATTGAAGTACTGGATAGGGGTTTTTAGATTCTATATTTTTATTTGTTAATTCATTTTTAATTAAGGTACTATCAGGATACCCGAATCAGGTATTACCACCATAGTGCATCCACCACCCACTCACCACCGCAGACCACTGTGCTTCCTTCCATCTTTGTTCTCCCTCCTACCCCAGGCTTTTGGATGCTTCACTTTTCTAAAAAAAAAAAAAAAAGATTTATTTATTTATGCATACAAGAACGTGGGTATAGGCCAGAGGTGTGGGGGGTGAGAGGATTCTCCAGAGACAGAGTAGGGAACAGAACAGGCAGACTGACTGAAATACACTGCTGAGGGGAGCAGTGGGCAAGACAGGAGAGGTCTGCTGTGCCATGTGGGTTGCTCCCTGGCTGGCCAGGGATCGAACTCGTGCCACAGAGGCTGCAGACAGCTTCACAGTGTGGTGCTTAATCCCCCGTGCCACCAGGGAGGCCCAGATGCTCACTTTTGTAGTCAGCTTTCAAGGGTTCGTTTTTAAGCTTGTCTTTATCTATGCTTAATTTGATTTCTCAGTATTTTACATACTAGTGACAATATCCAGTATTTTTTGAAGAATGAATTGTTAAAATATTCTGATTGTCATTTTTATATGAGTGATGTAGGTGTGGGGAAAAATACATTTTTTTTCTTATTCTATGTATTATAAAAAGAAATATTCCCATTGTAAGTATTTTTTCATGAGGATAAATTATACTTCAAATTTTAGAGGCATGTTTTATTTATTTATTTGTTTGTTTGTTTATTTATACATGCACTGGGTACAGTCAGAAGCGTGGGAGGGTGAGAGAATTCACCAGAGCAGGCAGAAGGACCGAGGTACACTGCTGAGGGGAGCAGCAGGTGGCAGGAGAGGTCTGCGCGCCACGTGGGACCCTCCTCCGGTGGCCAGGGAGCAGCTGGGGATCCAACCAGCGCAGCAGAGGCTGCGGGCTGCTTCGCAACCCAGCGCTCAACCGCTGCGCCACCGGGGAGGCCCAGCTAAACCAGTTTTAAGAATCCTTTCTGTCGCACATACATTTTGAATAGAGTGCAAGTAATTTCTGCATGCCTTGTGGGCTTTACTTATATGGAATAAGAGCTATGCATTATCTGCATTCTTTCTTCTGCGTGTGGACTTTCTGTGGTAGACAGCTGGATGTTTGGACTTTTTTTCCCTGTACATGAGGATCCAAGGAGTTCTGAGTTTGTGATTAGCAAGAGAACTATGCCTTAAAACATACATCAGTCCAAAATGGGATTAGAACATTAAGTATTTTATTTATTATATAGTAAAATCCATTTTTTCCAACAAGAGGCAGTTCCTATCCAAGTCATTCTAGGTCTCCATTTATATTTCCCCTGAACAGAAAGCTTTTTAAAAATAATTTACTTCGATTACTTTTCTTTGATGGTGTGCCCAGTACCACAAGGTGAAATTAGAAACATTTTTTTAGGTCTCATTTCAGCTTACATTGAAGCAAAATTTCATGTGCTCTTAGAAATGAGTTGAAATGCCTCATCTTATTGGAGATCTTATTTTGTCATGAATAAAGAAACATTTGTAAGATCAAAGAACTTCAATAAAAAGTTTCAGTAATTTCTTATTTCTGTTATCTCTGACAGTTTATGGGTCAAACAATAGAAAATTTGCGCACACACACACAAACACACACATTTACTGCTCTTTTCCTTGAGATGGCAAAAAACCAAAATGTCTTTAAAAAATGGTTCAATATATCTCAGCACATCTATTCGATAGACTATCAGTAGCCATTAAACAAATCAAGTTAGACTCGTACTCACAAACCATGTTTTATTATTGAATTAAAAAATAACACTTAAGAATAATGTGTAAAATATAGTTCCTTCTGAGGACTGCATGGCAAGTTAGGGAGAAATCTCTATCTATAGAAGGAGAGAGAGATTTGTATGTTCTTTTTTTAAATTTTTTTTTAAGATTGATTTATTTATGCATACAAGAACCAGGGTACAGGCCAGATGTGCGGGAGGGTGAGAGGATTCACCAGAGACAGAGTGGGGAACAGAACAGACAGACTGACTGAAATACACTCCTGAGGGAAGCAGTGGGCAAGACAGGAGAGGTTGCTGCGCCATATGAGTTGCTCCCTGGCCGGCCGGGGATTCAACTCATGCTGCAGAGGCTGTGGACAGCTTCATAGCGCTGTGCTCAACTGCCTGCTCCACCAGGGAGGCCCTGTATGTGGTTTTGAGAATATTATAGAGGACAAAAATCCTAAGCTGTTGGCATTGGTTATTCAGAAATTTAGGGTTAGGAAAAGGGTATTTCGTTATATATCATTGTATCATTTCATTTCTTACAAAGTGATATCTTCTTGAAATTAAAAAAAAAATTGTGAAAATTTCTAACAGGAAGTAAATGATGAAAGAGAAGGGTAAAACAAAAGAAAGCCATGACAAATCAGGACTTTCAGTGTATTCATTCCATGTTCTGCCTTATGTGTAAGGAGTACCTATGGGAGATGCTCTCCATAGGTATCAGGGATAGATATCTGAGTGGGAAGTAGGAGAAGAAAAGATGTACATAATAATGTTAATGAACAACCAAAGAAATCTTCAAGGTTCAATTCTTCACGCTTCAGAGAATGCCAGTCACTCATTTAATATGTGCTGAGCATTATTAGATATAAGGTGCGATGAGGTGGTGGGATAGGACTGTGAACACAACAGTCTTTGCCCAAGACTATGGAAGTTGTTGAAGAAATAGGACTCTGAATGGGGTGAGGGTACAGGCACTTGTCCAAATTGTCATGGGAACAAGGAAGCATTCAAGAACAATTTCATTATAGACCAAAGGAAAAATAAATCACTATACTGAGTAAATAGCCCAGGCATTTCCTGATTTTTACTAGGATTTTTTCATCAGAAAGATTTATTGCCAATGCCTTTTCTGAACAGATAACATACCATAAATTAGATTGTGGGGATGCCAGTAGAAGACAAAGTTGACCTAGTCATTGTCCAGTATGTTTGGGAAAAATCCTCGTAAAAAGTTTATCTAGAAGCCATAACAATACAACGTAAAAACATAAAATAAGGTAATTTGATGTCCCAATAGCATTCCATATTTTAACCTGGGTAGTGAGTACACAAGGGATTTATTTATTATTATTTCTTAACTGTCTAGACACATTTCAAATAATTTTTGTAATATCATACATATGAAAAATACAACCATAAAAATTATTTTTAATAAAATAATTTATATTTCCATAAAATAGCAATTTAATTTGTAGACAAACCTTTTTTTATTTTTTAATTTCTTTTTCAGTCAGTTTTCTTTATTGACTCCATAAAGCCAAACTTACTTAATTTTTTAATATTTTTTAATATTTTTAAAATTTTTTTACATCATTGTTCATTTTTAAACAATATTTGCTTTTTCCCACCCCCACAGGTGTAGTCCCCATAGACTTTCCTTCACCAATGCACCCATGCACCATCACCTCAGTCCCCTGTGCTCCTCCCTCCCTCCCTCTGATCCTTCTCCCTCCTCCTTCCCTGCAGTGTGTCTCTGATTTATAATTGTCAGTTTTTGCTTTATTGTGTATTGTACTGTTATTATTTTTTTACACTGATGTAGACAAATCTTTTTGATGTTCATTTTTTTCTTCCCTTCCCAATTAACATATGCTGTTTCTATATATAATACTTTATTTAGGAAAACACCATATTTTTTTATGAAGTCTCCATGGAAATGCAAAATAAAGAACAAATATTTTACATTCAATTGAGTTGACGCATCATGAATCCTCTAATATTTATAAATTGAGAATATTTTGTTTGGACAAGAAAATGGTTACTATTTTAACAACTTCATAAAGTTTTGAATATTCAGCATTATCACCAGTCCTGATTGCTTCTATTTTCTTCTGGAGTGGGAAAGATATGTCAAAGAAAGTTTCTTAGAAGAAGTGACCAACTTTTCTCTTGAGACATTTTGAATGCTGGCCCCACACAATACCATCAAAATCACCTGTTGACAAGACTGAGTTTATTGTTTGGTGTGTTGAGGGAGAACGCCCTTCAACAGAAATGTAACAGTATCTCAGAAGGAAAAGAACAAAGTGGAGATGGTTATTGAGATTTCGAGGTCTAGTCTAAGGTGGTCTAGCACTGCAGGGAATTGAGCTAGGATAGTTAAGTATCATACTAAAACAGTTTAGCATCACTGAGAACATCAAGGCAAGGATCCTTTTGTTTTAGTTTATTGTATTTCTGTTGAGGTAAGTTCAGTGTACAGTGTTGTATATAATTTATGAAGATAGGTTCACAACTCTTCAGTTGATTTTGAAGCAAAAATTTCATATAGTTTTGGGATAAATTGTTAATCGGTGCTTTTTATTCAAGAATCAGTCAGTCTTTCAGGTCCTAGAATGAAGAGTAAAGTCTATTGCAACTTTTTACTTTCTGGTTAAGGGTCTTCTGGAATAATAAAATAATGTTAATAAAGTCAGTAAAATAGTAAAGTCATGGTAATAATTGCAGATAGGAGTCTCAGTCTCAGAGGCATAGGAGTATGGCAGATTTCATTGTGACCACACGTCTAGCTGCTTGGCATCAGGTAGACAGTACATTAGTGGAGTGATTCACTAGTGCCTACAGGAGGTCAAAACCACTCTGTTATTGGGAGTCATTAGATGTCTTGTAATCATACCCTTTCTCTAGGACTCCTTTGTGTTGTCTTTTCAATAATTTGGGGGTTATGCTTAATTATCCTCTTCGTGTTTTCATTCTTAGGCTCTAGACAGGTGGGAGATGGTAGTAGATAAGAACAAGGGACTGCAGAGTAAAATGATGTAGAATGGCTGCATGACCTTGTGTCAACTGCTTAAATTCTCCACACTTCGATGTTCTTATTTTAATAATAGTAATAAGAATAAAACCAATCTTGTTGAGACAGCAAAAAGCAAGTTAACGCATGAGAGTTGTTGTTCATATGTTTAGATGGTGGTTGTTATTTCCACTATTAGTACTCTGGATGTCAGAGTTTTCCTGACATCCTGTTTTAGGTTAGAGAGTTTAACTTATGTATTAGCTAATACAGTATATGTTCCTGTGTACTGAGTTAAAATAGAAAAATAGTAAAGCATATAATTGAGAATTCCTGGTACTTAATTTTATTAAGATAAACTCAGAGGAGGGCCTCCCTGGTGGCACAGGGATTAAAGACAGTGCTATCAAGCCATTACCAGCCACTGCAGCATGAGTTCAATCCCCGGCTGGCCAGGGAGCAACTCATATGGTGTAGCAGACCTTTCCTGCCTCGCCTGCTGCTCCCCTCAGCAGTGTATTTCAGTAGATCAGCCTGTTCTGCTCCGCATTCTCTCTGGTGAATCCTCTCACACACACCCCCCCCCGCACCTCTGGCCTACACCCCAGTTCTAAATATATATATCTCTAAATATATATATATATAAATATATATACACTTAGATATAGATTATAGATATAGATTTAGATTTATTTTATTTATGCATATAAGAACTAGGGTGTAGGTCAGAGGTGTGGAGGGTGAGAGGATTTACCAAAAGTGGGGAGCAGAACAGGCAGATACACTGAAATACACTGCTGAGGGAAGCAGGGGGTGAGACAGGAGAGCTCTGCTTCACCATATGGGTTAGCTCCCTGGCTGGGGATCGAACTCATGCTACAGTGGCTGATGATAGCTGTCATTCTTCCTTTTTGTACAATGTATACTTTCTCCTCTCAGGTGTAGTCCCTGCAAAATTCCCACCACCAATTCACCTGTGCGCCATCACCATAGTCCCTTGTACTCTTCCTTCCCCTCTTTTGATCCCTCTCCCTTCCCTTCCCCTGCACAATGTCTCTGATTTATAGTTACCTGTTAATTTTGTTTTTCAATTTATTATTTTTCCCTGATCCCTTATTTGGCTCCCCTACATTCCTCCTATAATAGTGAGACCATCTGATATTTTTATTTTTCTTTCTGTCTTATTTGAGCATAATCCCTTCCAGTTCAATCCATGTTGCTGCAAATGGCATGAATTTATCTTTTTGATTGCTGAGAAATAATCCATTGTGCTAAGCCCTTTTTTTTTTTTTAAGATTTATTTATTTATATAAGCACTGGGTACAGTCAAAAGCATGGGAGTGTGAGAGAATTCACCAGAGACAGAGCGGGGAGCAGAACAGGCAGACTGACAAAGTACACTGCTGAGGGGAGCAGCAGGAGCGGCAGGAGAAATCTGTGCACCATGTGGGACCCTAACTGAGGGCCAGGGATCAAACCTGTGCTGCAGAGGCTGCAGGCAGCTTCGCAGCCCAGCGCTTAACCGCTGCACCACCAGAGAGGCCCTGTGCTGAGACTTTTAACCCCTGTGCCACCATGGAGGCCCTAGAGGAGCAAAATATTAAGATCACTACTTTAAAATGTTAAGTGATATATAGTAAAATAATTATGAGAATTGTAGCTTACACAGACATTTAATTGCTGTGGTTTGAAAATGTGGTGATTTCATTAGTCTGGTGTGGGTCTGTAGAATTTGGTCGGTTCACTAAATTCCTCCCTCATTTTGCACCCACCCTCTTCCAGGTTTAGCTGGCAATGACATTTTGTTTGTTGACTTTTGGAATCATTGAGCTATTCTGACAGATCTAGAAGTGGCCAGGAGAGCAGCATGAGGCTCCCTACCTGTTGGTCCAGTAATGCTGCAAGGCACTGTGGCCTGGTTTGCTTTCTGAATGTCAGGCCACAGGGTGCGTATGGTAAATCTAAATGAGGGTTAAAATTGAAAAATAATCACATTTTGGGAGGGGGAACTGGGCTTCCTGTGATAGCTATGTTCTATGGGCTATTTCCACCCATGCAGTGTATTCATCTGAGTCCCATGTTTTTATGGCTAGGTATAGACGTTGGGTTTCTGTGCTGGAGTCTGCCAAGAACCATTTCACCATTTAGAATAAAAACCCATTGAGGGCCTCCCCGGTGGCGCAGCGGTTGAGCGCTGGGTTGCGAAGCTGCCTGCGCCCTCTGCGGCGCCGGTTCGATCCCCGGCTGCTCCCCGGCCACCGGAGGAGGATCCCACATGGTGCGCAGACCTCTCCTGCCACCCGCTGCTCCCCTCAGCAGTGTACTTCAGTCCCTCTGCCTGCTCTGCTCCCCACTCTGGCTCTGGTGAATTCTCTCACCCTCCCGCGCTTCTGACTGTACCCAGCGCATGTATAAACAAAACAAACAAATATAATAAATAAATAAAAACATGCCTCTATAAAAAAAAAAAAGAATAAAAACCCATTGAAATATAAACCAAGTGTCCAAGACATGATTCTTTTGTTTTTTAAAAAATTTATTTATTTATGCATGTAAGAGCTGGGGTACAGGCCAGAGGTGCAGGGGGTGAGAGGATTCAGCAGAGACAGAGTGGGGAGCAGAACAGGTGGATCTACTTAAATATACTGCTGAGGGGAGCAGCGGGTGAGACAGGAGAGATCTGCTGCGCCATGTGGATCACCACCCTTGCTGGGGATTGAACCCATGCTATGCTGCAGTGGCTGCAGATAGCTTCATAGTGCTGCGTCTTAACCGCTTGTGCCACCAAGGAGGCCCCAAGACATGATTCATTGTGTATGTGATAAGCTTTATTCTTATAAATACATTCAAAATAAAAATTGAAAGAAAGATGCAGATATTTTTTATAAATCACTAAAATAATTAATGTAAAACTTGTCAAGAAACTAAATCATACTGTTATAGAAAATTGATAATTATTTAGTTAAATCTTCCACACCAAGCAGAAAAGACCTCTGTAATGTCTACCCACCATTTAGTTGAGCATTAATTTCTATTTTTAATCCTCAACACTTTACAATCTCTACCTTTTTGACCCTTTGTTGGAATGTTCCTCTTTATATTGAAGCAGAATTTGTGGCTGAACAACTTTAATCCCCCCTCCTACCTCCAGTTCTTTGAGCTGCACAAAACATGTGTAATGCCTCTCTACCTTGACTTCTCAAAAATCCATTCCACAGATAATTACTGAATATTTTATGTCAGGGTATAAAGAGCTAGAGAATAAAACAAAATAGTCCTTGACCTCATGGGTTTTGGGTTTTACTGCCTTATTTCCACCAAGTTTCTCTCCTTTTTTTCCCCAGACTTATCAATTCCTTTTCATGTCTACCATATAACATATTTCTTACTCCAAGTCAAACATGTAAAGCAAGAAACATGACTGTATACATTTCTTCAGATGTGCTTTAACTATGGTGACATTAACAATCACCTTATCTATGCATCTCTATTGCACTGAAAGCAGGCTTCATTACAGCTGAGGGCTCAATAAATATGAAAGGCTCTGGACACCCCACTCTTTCTCATGTGGTCTCAACAGCTTAGTTCTTCTATTAACTTCTGGTGTGTGGACACAATCAGATATTATACATGATTAAAACAAATGCTTGGAGGATAAATAATGAACCAAATGAGGCAGAGAGCTTAGTTTCTTAAAAAAGAAATCAAGTCCACCTTAAAAAATTTCTGTGGATATAATTGCACTAAAGTGAGTCTTCTGTTACAGTTAAGTGAGGTTCTTGGTCTCAATCGCTCTTGTGAGATAAAATGGAGATTTTCCTACTCTGGTATATGATACAGGGCAGATTGTGTCCACTGTCTGTTAACTGCACGTGATTGTATTGAACTATGTTAATCAGGTCAAAAAAATACTCACTTTCTCTTTGGATTTAGGGTTTAGGAACTGCTATGCTATTATACTCTCTTAACTTTTGGAATCCACACTCTTAAGACTATACACACATACACACACACACACACACAGGGTCGTGGACTTAGATTTCTTTCCATGCAGGATTTTCCATCCTTAATTATGTCTCAAAGAGTGACTTCAAAGAGGGCAAAGATTCCCGATGTAAAGGCAGTTGCATATGCCTCCTTTGACTGTGACCAGCAATTAAAGGTAGTGTATGAGGGCCTCCCCTGGTGGCGCAGCGGTTGAGCGCTGGGCTGAGAGACTACCCGCAGCCTCTGCAGTGCCGGTTCCTTCCCCAGCCACAGGGGAGGAGCCCACCAAAAAAAAAAAAAAAAAAAAAAGGCAGTGTACGAAAAGGATTGTTGCTGTTGTAATGTGATTCTCTTTTATTGGCCTATCCAAAAGCTCTTCTCCATTTCCCATCCTGGATTAATTCAGTCCTGTTTATATTTCCCAAATAGTATAGTTTATATTAGTGAATCTTAGTTTTTCAAACCAATAATCCATATGCTTGTGACGCTTACCCACAAGCTTATGCGCTTTTATTTTCTTTCTATGGTAAATCTTATTTAGCTTCAGTAGTGTTTTTTAACCTCTTTAGAAGATCCAAATCACTTTATTTTATTCTCTGAATTCATTAGTATTGATGACATCTTGCAATGCAGCGACAAGAATTTTTTTTAAATAGCAGGTTGATTTTTCTCTACATATAATTTACAACACTGGCAGAATCAGAAATAGCTCACCCACCATGACCAGTAAATGTCTCTCAGTCAATTGAATTGATGATGTGTTCTTATCCAGGGAAACTTGAACTAATTTTGCATCATAAAACCAATCCATCCATTACTGAATCTGTCAAAACCTGTGATCAGATCGCTGTGATTATTAAGATGCTCTCAGTGAAATGGCCTGCACAAGCCAAAGTCCACTCATGTAATGCTTCTAGACACAGTTTATGCTGAAATGACACATTTTCAAAACCCAGAAATGAGTTCTAGGGAAGATGGGGGATTAAAGGAGCATATGTACTGGGAGTCTGTCCTCTTTGAAGATGTCTTTGAGATGTAATTCAGCATAGGAGATGCTACTACAAGGAAGGAATTCTAGGCCCAATAGCAGTAAACACACTTATAATCAAATTATTATCTCAGAAAATGATTTGTTAAAAAGACAAAGTGTTTATAATTATTTTGAGTTAGGGAAAAGATATGTCAGTAAAAAGAATCCATTTTTAATATTTCTTCTAACATTACTGAATGATTTGTTTACCCACTAAAAATTTGATTATTACTAACAAAGCTATGACAAACAAGTTCTTATTCTGCTTTCAAGACTCTGAACATTCACTGTTTTCTCAGAATAATATTTTAAATTAGTTTGTGTCATCTCGCCTTTAAAATGTTAGTTCCACTTGAGAGATAACGCTAAGTAGTTTGTTATTTTCTTTTTCTTCTTCCTCATTTGATTCTCTTTTAAAATTCACTTTCTACTTGCAGTTGCTGCCTGTCACGATTGAGCAATAATTCATATAAAAAAGGGAGAAGCAATTTCTGATCAATTTGAATTTAGACAAATATATTTTGTTTTCAAAGCAGTGTATCCATTGATTAAACAGTGGCCTGAAATTAGTAGATTGTGAAACACAGATGATAATACCTAGCCTGTCAAATTGTTGTTAAAGGAAATAATGTACATAATGTGTGGAGCACAGGCCTCACACAAAGTGTTCAATAAAAGCTCTCATTACAACACTGAGCAGTTTATCACTCAGTGTTGAAGAACTGGCTTTGGCAGTCACAATAGGAGCAATGAATAACAGTGCCTTGCCTATAGCTCTGTGACTGGAGACAACTAGCACAGCCTCCCTAAGCCCCTGTTCACTCATCTGTAAAATGGAGATAATGATATTTACAGTTTTTCCTTTTAGTCTTGTGATTGAGATAAGTAATGAGTGGTATGTGACAAAATATCACCAAATAGCAATGATGTTATCGCTAGCTCATTAAGGTTTTGCCCGAGTCCTGTTAAGAAGGTATGGTTGTGTCTTTGGTTTATAGTTGCTTGTTGATTTTGATTTTTTCTTTCTTATAAATAGTCCTTTTCCTGGTCCCTTATTTAGGTTTTCTAAAGGTATGGTTGTGTCTTTGGTTTATAGTTGCTTGTTGATTTTGATTTTTTCTTTCTTATAAATAGTCCTTTTCCTGGTCCCTTATTTAGGTTTTCTAAATTCCTGCTATGAGTGAGACCATCTGGTATTTTTCCTTTTTCTTTCTGGCTTATTTCACTGAGCATGATCCCTTCCAGCTCCATCCATGTTGCTGCAAATTGCATGAGTTTATCTTTTTGGATTGCTGAGTAATATTCCATGGTATAGATGCACCACATCTTCTTGATTCAGTTCATCTAAAGACTGTTTATAATAAAGAAAAAGTCAAAATCAACAAGCAACTATAAACCAGAGACACACTAACCGGCGGCTTGGGGGTGGTGGGAGTGGTGGGGCGCAGAAGGGGGTGTGATGGAGAAGAGGAGGGATCAGGGCCAAAATGAGGGGGGTGGGAATTGTATGGGGAATATAACCAAAGTGAAAATGCATACATTGTGAAAAAATGAAAAATGGTGTAAGAATTATATAAAATAAAATATTAAAAAATATTAAACTTACGCAAAAAAAAAAGAAAGAAAAAAGAAGGTATGGTTGTCCCATTTTACGTATGGTAAAATTAAGGGTCAGAGAATGTAAGAAACTTGTCCAAGGTAAAGGTTTTTAAGTGGGTGAACTGAGTTTTGAAATGGGGCCTAAATTATCTCCAGAGTCTAAGTTTTTTCCAGTATGCCAACTCCTCTCTCCTCAACTAACCCCCTCCCATTCTACTTGTTTTCAGGGAACCTGTCAGTCAGCTTTCTTTTTCTTTCATTCCTGTCAAATTTTTTTCATGCATAATAGAAACATTGGGGGTAAAATAATAACATATTAATTTTTGCATTAGAATGTTAGCTTTTAAGATGATCATCATCTAAATTGACACATTTCTCCAGAATTCTAAATTCTCCATATTTGGCATGTATTAATCATTGTCAAAGGTTCTGACTTTGATTAAGTCTATCTCCACTTTTTTTTCTGTTTCTATCATACTGTGAGAACAATAATGATCTTATCAGAACTTTTTATTCCTAATCTAAGCAAAGTATATTTAGGTAATTTCCAGTTAAATGTGCACAAACTAAATTAAAAAAAAAATCATTGCCTAAGAAATTCACTGGTATAATAAGAAGTAAAAACAAAACAAAATTAAAAAAATTATATCAGTTACTACTTGCAATTGGCCCCATTTTACTGATGAGGAGAATTTCTTGTGGTAACACTAAGGAATAATTTGGGGAGTTTTTGTTTTGCCTTTACAGAAACAAAGGGCAAAGGAAGTGGTTTGGGTCACTGAGACCTGTGACCCAATCATTAGCTGTGATCTTGACCAAATTAATTATTCTTTCTTAGGCTCATTTCTTCTTGGAAAAATTAGTATAAGACATTTGCACTATAAGGTCTATATAAAGGTTAAATAAGTCACTTCTTATGAAGTGCTTCTTACTATATAGCATAGTATCTATAGTCACTACATTTTTTTATGTCACATACTCCAAACATTTCAAAATATCTTTTAGTTACAGAAAATGGGATACCATTCTATGATCCAAAGGCACATCTCCAGGCCACCAAATCAGTTGACCAAAGCATTTATCTGAGCACCTAGTCATTTACTTGAGTTTTTCCCAGCTGTTCTATACCACTTCAAATTTTTCTTTAGCAGTTTAAGCAATGAAAATCCATGAATTTTTAACAATGTTGGAGCACTCATGTCAACATAGCACCAAAACAGTTACTCAAATTGATGAATTTGTTCCTCTAAATGTTAAGTTCACTTAAAAACCAAATTAGAAACTGAACTGAATTTGAACAGAAAATTTGGTCTCAGTTGTCCTAGCTTGGTTAGACTGAAAAAGGTCACAGAATTTTTTATTTTCTTTTATACCTAAGGTAGAAATTCACCTTTCTGTGGCTTCTTTTGACAGACTAGTCTGTACATCTAAAACTTGTTGGCTTTACATTCTCTCATACTGTAGGATATATCACCCCAAACTCATCCATACCTAAGGACATCATGAATTGTAATCACTCTATGTAATGCATGGCTTCATCCCCACTTCCTACTCAGGGAATGTGAGGAAGTCAGTTTAATGGCTGTGCCACAGCACATGGAAATATGGGTAATAATAACACCAGCCTCTACTCCCCAGAGCTGTACCTTCTTTGCCAAGTGGACAAAAACCCTACTGCTGGCTCACCCACTCCCCTCCCTGGCTCCTGATAGCAGTGCAGGAACTCTGTCCTAAAAGTGGGGGAAGGCAATGCTCAGTGCTGCTAGCAGTCCTGTTGTTTAAACCTCTCCATTCTGTATCTCATGGCCTCTTCATCTATATCTATCACCACCTCCTTAATCAGTCCCTCTCAAGCTGTCCTCAGCCCTGGAACCCAGGACAGCATTTTAAATCCAGTCATTAGGGCCTCCCTGGTGGCGCAGACCCTTGAGTGCAGTGCTCTGAAGCTGTCTGCGGCCTCCGCAGTGCGGGTTCGATCCCGGTCAGCCAGGGAGATACCCACATGGCACAGCAGAACTTTCCTGTCTCGCCCCCTGCTCCCCTCAGCAGTGTATTTCAATCAGTCTGCCCGTTCTGTTCCCCACTGTGTCTCTGGTGAATCCTCTCACCCTCCTGCACATCTAGCCTATACCCTGGCTCTTGTATAAATAAATCAAAATAAAATAAAATAAAACAAATTCAGTCATTAGCAAATCATTTCCCTACTCAAAACCCCTGGGGGCAGGAGACTCAGATTACTCTCAAGATCAAGTTTTGAAATTGGACAAGTGACCTTTCAGGCTCCTCATCTGAACCTGCCCACCTGGAGAGCCTGGTCTCTCACCCACATGGTGTAGACACATGTCCAACTCTCAGCTTCTCCAGCCCCCTCACAGCATTCAGAGCCCATCTCTCTACATAGAATGTTTTCCTCCCTTGCTGCCCAACTTTTTCTTTACCAGCTAATTCCTACAGGCTTCAGCTTAGTCATGTTTACTTTCATTGAAGGATTTCCTGATTCCATTCAGAACAGATTAGCACTTCATTGACACAAGTAGAATTACTAAATTGTGTGATAACTGCTAAATATATACATCCACCACCAGAATTTAAGCACCACAGCCATCTCTCATTCACCCCTCTATACTCAGCACCTAGCACAGCTCTTAATTGGCTCACCACCCAGCACCCACCCTCTTACTTGCTAAGTGAATAAATGAATTGATATAGAGATGGCAGGATGAAGAGCTTAACTGAAAGAAGCCTCTATCTTCTCTCTCAGATCCAGACTCTATCAAACATGGGCTTGGTTTGGGGGGCAAATTGTTATCATGAGGCAGCAGTTACATAGGGAATGTTTGTAGTCAGACCACCTCAGAGCTTTTCTCACAGATCCCACCCATGCCCTCAGCTATGGGTGACATGGGTCAGTACCTTTCAGTCTCACCAGGAGCCTCTCATCTTTCTTGAGACCACAGACTATGCAAGATTCAGATATTTTTCTCTATTGCATATGAGGTTGAGATGTAGTAGGTGCATAAAAATACTTAATGAATGAGTGATAAAATACCCAGAATTGTATTTTTCTGTACACTTATGAAGGATGTAATAGCAGTTCACCCTCTTGTCCCTTGAGTATTCATGTTCTAGCTTCCCCATTATTAACCTGTTAACCTTTTTTCCTTTCAAGTCTGGCATTCAACAGACCGACTCCCTTCCTCCTATTGATTCAGCTACAATGTTTCTAAGGCACTTTTAGTGCTTGGAAAGAAAGGGACAATATACAAAAGTACCATTATTATGAATATTATGATCTTTCTTTCAAATCCTTGAATATAGGTTCTTAGAGAAACACTGCAAGTGTATTGAATATAAATCTCAAAATGTACTATAATTTCAAGACAATTTCTAGCCATTTAAATCCTAAGCATATTCATTTCTAACTACTCCATCCAGTATTAATATTTATTTTTTAACGTAGTCAGGCCTTTCTTTTACAGCTAAGCCGCCTAATTACATGGAAGAATCATAAAAGCAATAGAAGCTCAAATATTTGGAAAGAAATTCAGGTTAAAACATATTTGTCCCCCTCCTACTTAAACACCCTAATAACTATGATGATTGACAGCATTTACATGGGGTTGCGTAAATCAAGAGAAATATGTGCTGTCTTAACAAATCATTGTGAAAACTCATGGCTGGAACAGAAAAAAAAAAAACAGTGCTTTTTTGACTTCTTTTATCATCCTTACATTGTAAGATGATAAAAAAAAATACAAGTTTTTTTTTTTTTTTATATATTTGTATTGGGCAGAACTCCTATACAGTCATTTTCCAAAGTGAAGGATAAAAAATGAACTAAACTTGGAGATGGAAAAAGGCAAAAATAAAATGAAAGTATAGAAAGTAATTCAGTGTGAGTACACACGTACACACACTCTCCTACCTTTCCTCATGGGTATCACCATGGATGAGAGTTGATCCCCACACATCAAATTCACCAAATGGTATGCTAGGTACTCTCAATTTTCTTTTGGAATCCAGGAGAAACTTCGCTTATTTTATGTTCACTTAAACTATGACAGACTTCAAAAGATGTCCAGGAAACTGTGAAATTCTGAACTTGAACTGGAGGAGGCAGGATGAAAAAACTTTTTTTCAGAAAGATCAAGGAAACTGAAAGAACTCCTTATATAACTGGGTTCAGATTGCTTTATTCTTGAGTTCACCCCGCTATCTCTGCTTACATTCAGCCTGCAGGCTTTCATCATGGGCCACATTCACATTAACGGAGCAGCTGCTCCCAAAAGATGGAGTTTGGACTTTTGACATCAAGGAGACCATTAGCCTGTTCAAGGTGATTCCTTGCTGGAAATCCATGGCATAACACTTAATATCAATTTAGGTTTGACAAGATTTGTACTGCACCATGCATATTACAATAATAAATGTAGGGACCACAATGCTTTTATTAGGAGCAGCAAGCTTATCATTATTTGAGAAGCTCCACAACTGGCCCTTTAAATAGAAAAATAACATATCTGTGGAATGGAGCCTACTGGTCAATAAATAATACCCCTCTGGTTGTCTCTGCTATCTATTTCAGACCCAGAAATGATGAACAGGAATGGTGGAGGGAAGGTTAGAGTGCTTACTAGGCTAGACTAAGGACTTTTTTTGTGGGCATTTTCTCATTTAATTCCACCACTACCTATGTAGCCCTATTTTACAGTAACACTATTTTACAGATAAATAAACAGGCACAATTAGACAACTTGTCCTAATTCATCCCTACAGTAGTGTCTGTTATACAACAAACACTGAAATATCAGTAGAAGGGAGGAAGGGAGGGGAAATCAAATAAGGAAGTCATTATTGATGTCAAGAATAATGAGTAAGGAAAATCTACCTAGAGCGATGGTGGTAGGATCAGAGAGGAGCAAAGAGATTCATAAGAAATTTGAAGAAATAAGGTTAATAAAAATAAGTACTTATTGCATCCTTGTCATGTGCTATTCACTATTCTAAGTGTTTAACCTATATGACTATACATTGAATTAATTTATATAGCAGAAAATAAGATGGGTTTTCTTGGGCAAGTGATTTATAGAGGAAGTAAGAAAAATAGGGAGTTCTGTGAGAACCCTGGGGCATGAATGATACTGTAGGTTGAAATGATTTGGGGCCTCAGGCAGTCTTTGATGTAGGCAGGAGTTGGGGTTCAGGTAGTTGGGCAAAGAGTAGCTATGAGCTGTTCACAGCCCACACTTATCATCAACATCAGATGAGGAATATGTGCACCCACCAGAGGCAGGGAATCCAGATGTGGCATCAAAGTGCACTATATCAAGTGGTCATCCAGTGGGTGAAGGCCAGGGTTTTCTGCCTTCTCTAACCTCATCCTCTGATTACATCTCAGAGTTGTCTCCGAAACTCATTGCTCACATTGTGTGCCTGCTGTATGAGTGGGAGGAGATGCCAGGAACAGATAAGAGGGGCAGCAAATTTAATCAGTGAGGACATTCTCCAGAAAATAATGACTCAGTGCAGGGAGGGAGCCAGAGTTTTCTTCTGAAAGTATAGATCTGATCTGTTAATCCTGTTAAGAGAAACATTCACAGCTCCATGTACTGCCTATAGAATAATGGCTTTATTTTGAATTGTTCCCAAATGTCACCAAAATGTGACTCCCACCCACTGATTACCTGCCCCAGGTACCATTCCTCACACTTCAGTTCCTGCCACATTGAACCACTCACCTTGAACACTTTACCTTCTGTGCACAATGCTCTTTCTGAATGACACTTCCTTCTATGCTCAACACTATAAATTCCATTTACTCTACAGCTCTGATGATAGCTCTTCCATCATTGCAGCTTTCCTCAGAGCTCTTAGTGGGAAATAATCATCTTCTTTGTTTTATTCCCCCCACCCCGAGTGATTTCTGCAGTTACCTTCCATGCATGTATCATAATCTCTCCCATTGCGCATTTCCTCACCATATGGCAAAATCCTTGAAAGCAGTAAAAGAACTCGAACTCTTCTAGTTGCAAGTAGCAGACATTGAACTCAAAATAACTTCAACTAAAAAGGTATTTTGTTGGTTCCCAGGACTTAGAAATCTAGGATGAGTGACCAGCTCCTGACAAAGCTGAATCCAAAAACTAAAATGATGTGAGGCTTCCTCTCTCTCCATTTTGACTGTCCACAGACCACTAAACATGGTCACAGCAGCTTTTGGTTTATTATTCTCACAGCTAGAGTTGCCAATGAAAGTGAGATGTTTCCCCAGCAACCACACGAATCCTCATAGCCAGTGGTTCCAAATAAAGAGAGTGAGACTTCTCTCCATAGGCCCTGTTGGTCCTGCATCCATCATTGCTGTCTTCTGGACCTGCCATTGGTCCAAGGTAGGTGTACTCTGATTGACTGCTGGGGCATGTTTCCACTCCCACTTAGTTGATAATTTTGCCACCTCTCATGGATAGATTTCCAAATGGAAAAGAGAGGTTCTGCTAGTAGAACACAGAGAAAAGAGCTGGTGAATAAACAGAATCAACAGATTTTTACTCCAAGTATCAATACATTTTCCCTGAAAGAGAGAGTTTGGGAAGTTACCAAAAGCAAGGAAAAAGGGAGGAAGGCCAGAATGAGTAAATGGAGAATGGTGACATAGGTGACATAAAGTGAAGCTGTGACAAACTTGACTGTGGGCAGCCTGAGGTCTGGAGGCTAGTGTTCTTGGGACTTCTCACTATGTAGAGGAGCCATCAAAAGTGCTATCCTGTTTTAAGACAAATATTCTTACTCTCAAGTTTCCAAAATAAAGAATGTCATAAAACTCTATGGACATGGGAAGAAAAGTCAGAGGGACTTTGACTTGCCACGAGCAGTTAAAATATATTGTTTTCAATTTTTTAGGAATCTAACAAAAGTACAAGAGCTTGAAAAGGCAGGAAAAGCACATGTTATATGTATTCCCTTGTTTTAAGTTTTGACTAACTTACATTTTCTAGAAAAAAGCAATCATTTCACAAAACAGTAAAGTACGGATTATTTTATTTCCAACATTTATTTTTTCCTTTTTTAAAAAAATTTATTTATTTATTAAAGCATTGGGTACAGTCAGAAGTGCGGGAGGGTGAGAGAATTCACCAGAGCTAGAATGGAGAGCAGAGCAGGTAGACTGACGAAGTACACTGCTGAGGGGAGCAGCGGCGGCAGGAGAGGTCTGCGCGCCATGTGAGACCCTCGCTCGGTGACTGGGGATCGAACCGGTGCTGCAGAGGCTGTGGGCAGCTTTGCAACCCCGCGCTCAACCGCTGCGCCACCGGGGAGGCCCTTGAATTTTTATTTTCTTAAGGAATTCTTTTTGTTTTTCTTTTGCCTCTAAAGTTAAGGCAGGCACTGTCTTTATCTTAATACAGCACTTGCTTTTAAACAAAGTTCTTAGTCACACAGGATAAAGTCACAGGAAAGGAAAAGTTGAGCCTCTGTGCACATAGGAGACAGTGGTGACTCATCAGCCTCACTAGTAGGGACTTCAGAGCTGTTTTCTAAGGCACAAGGGAAATGGCCAGTTTCCTCAGAACTAAGACATTCATTCGTGACAGATCTCATGTAGGAGGATGTCTTCATCACAGACATACTTACTTGAATGGGAAATCACAGTTGCAGTTTGGCCCGTGTCACCAGTTTACAAATGTTAGCCCTACCTGAGCTTATTCACCTTCTTGCTGCCATTGAACAATGCTGGAGTTACTATCTGATTGACAAAGGGTTAGCAGCTATCATGTCACCAGGAGTGTCTTAGGGATGCTTTTTTGATCTTCAAAGCAAACTCAAAGTCAACCCAAATAATCAAAATTCTGAAGACCCCCTTCCAACCACACTGCTGGCCCCAAAATCCTTTTCATTTGGATATTCTAGATTCGGAACCATGGTTGGTTTTTTTTTTGTTGTTGTTGTTGTTTGTTTGTTTGTTTGTTTGTTTGTTTTTTTACCAAATGTCTAGAAAGTCACTCAGCACTACCCTGCCTGCAACTGTAGTTTGAATCATGTTTCATGAGATTAGAATTTTGTCCATACTTGGAGTTGTACATTTTAATTATGTAACACTTCTTTAGCGTAAGTTAGAAGGTTCTCTTGCAAGGTTCTCTTGCAACTAGTCTTGCGTCCTTATCTATTCCTTTCAGAGTGTGCCCTCATCTAGTTCTTTCATGAAAGTTTGCCTTCAGTTAAAGAATTACTTTTGCATCTCAGTCTTATTTTTCCTAGATTTGATATCCAAAATACTCTTGGCAATCACTCTCAAACTTTAGAGAGAGCACAGAAATTCCCTAGAGAACTAGTTAAAAATGCAAACTTAGACTCATTAAGTAGATCTAGGATATACTTCAATCTCTAATTTTAGCAATCATCTGAAGTGATTCTAATGCACTGGTTGCAATCAGTTCCCTACTTTGAAATAGGGGTTAAGAGTTAGGGCTTGACTAACATGCTTATCATTTAAGTTTTGTGTTAGTCTCTAATAAGCTTAATTCATTGAATTAATTACTTAATTTTTACATGCCTCAGATTTTCCTTCAGTAAAATAGGGATGGTAACAGCTTCAGTCTCACAGTGGTTTGGGACAGAATCAATGAAATTATGAAATCAGTTAAGCATAGTGTCAGTTGACATACAGTTTACCTTTAAAACTGCAGTTGGTACAGAGTAGGCACTCAACAAATGTTTGCAGGTTATTGAATGAAAGAAAATATAATGTTACAAATGGCTTTACAGATTGATAAAATAACAGCCTGTGCCTTCATTATGTCAAAGTATCAAAAAGAAAGGTTGCTTCTCTCTTTAGAATTAATACAGCTCAAGAGAGAAGAGACAGGACTGAGCAAACCCACTGGCCACTTTGGGAACCAAGACAGTCATTCTGAGTATCTGCAAGATATCAGTGAGTCGCAGGGCATTCTGGATATAATATACAAATATAATTTCTAACTCTCATTTCTAATTAGCTAATATTGGACTGAAGTGGAGAAGAGAGCTATAGCAGGATTTTTATATCCAAATTAAAAGGTGACATAATAGCATTCATATTAGAAATAGATCATGCATCACAAGTTGAAAATACAAATTAAACAAAGAAAGCCCCTGGAGCTTTGATAGGAGTGCTATTGGGTGTAATGAGGCATTTGTGGAAAAGAATAATCAGTAAATAATGGGCTCAAAAAGTGAATGACACTAATTTGATGTTGTGTGTATCAGATTTTGCTGCGTGACTTTTTAAGCTCTTGGAGATTATTTTTCCAGAAAGATTTTAACTATTTTCAGTAGATGGTCTATTATAATTTACTCTGGCTCTTATAATTACCATGTATTGACCACTTTCTGTGTGCTAAGCATTTAAATGTTCATTATTTTAATTAACATTCACAATGACTCTGCAGATTGGTTGTCACAAGCTCTATTTTACAAATTAGCAAATGAAACTCAAACCTCAGAGGAGTTGTATGACCAAAGTGAGCTAGAGGTGATGGAGGTGTGGTATGAATACAGATGTCTCCCAGTTGTGCTGTCCTCCCACCACACTGCACTCTCAGTGGTGAGTAGTGGTGTTTTTGCCCAACAGCCAGATGGGGCCATGGGCTCTGCACCACATCTGGCCTGCTCCACACCATGGCATTTCTCCATGGAACTCTTACTTTTCAGCTCTGTCTCCTTGTGATTAATCAAAGTAGACAGTTGCCCAATTTATACGTGGCTTTGGGCAAATTACATAATCTAATTGTTTCAAAGTACATCTAGTGACCCAAAAGATTTAGGTAATAGGAGGCTTACATCTTTCTACATTGTTTTCTTATTTCTTCATTTATATTAAAAAAAGTTATGAAAGGATTTGGACAAAGTTGTTCAATGATAAGAACAACAATGATGATGATCATGGTTAAGACATAGTAAATAGTTGTGTGCCAGACATTAAGCACTTTATATGTAATATCTTATTTAATTCCCCAACATTGTGATGAGTTATTATCTCCATTAGAAAGATAAGTAGATAAAGATTCAAAAACCTTTAGTGGCATGTTTAAGGCCTTACAATGTAAGTGGCCAGTCAGGATCAGAATCCAGGACAAAGGGGTTCATGGCTTTGTAAGCAAGGAAGGTAATGCAAACCTTTTATGTTATCGCCAGGAGGAACCATGACAAATGACAAGAGCCATATGTGTTTGCAAAATTGGTTAATCGGTTTCAGCATTTTGAGGTTGTGCAGAAGTATAGTCGCAGGTCTTCTGATTTTTGTAAAGTTAATAACCTGAATATTTTTATGTGAAATCTCCTAATATTAAAAATGTCAGCCTCTATTTATTTCAAGCATGTTTCTTTAAGCATTTCTACTTCCCATTAAACATTTCTGTCTGTGGGCAGAGGATGACCCCTGGCTTCCTGGCCACCATATCTGATCTAGAGCTTGTGTTCTTCTTAGTCCTGGGGCTACTGGAGATCCAGTGTCTTTTTAGGTCATCTCTGTGAACAACTATTTCTGTGTCTGTCATTTTTTAGATTTACATCTTCCTCTTCCTCCAATAAGTAGAACTTCATTCCCACAACTCTCTCTTCCCAGGAGCAAATTTCTACTGCTTTGGTCCCAAGACTGATAAATATTTATGTCTACAAAGATGCAGGTGTCAATTTTTTTTTCTTTGAAAAAAGAATATGGTACACTTTGAAGGTACTTGCTCTTTTACTTGGGAAAGATTAAGCAAATATACTTTCAGGGACAGGATTCCTTCATAATTTGGGAAATGTGACCATATGTGTGGTACCCTAGAATTTTTAATTTTCCTGAATGCCATCTGCCTCCTGTTACCCTGATGGGCCCAGTCATGATGACAGTTCAGTGGCGTGGAAATTGGCTCCATCTCGGTTTCCATCTTGGTATCCAAAAACTTGTTTCAAATGACAGATTCTCCTTCAGGGTTTTTTCCAAGGCAGCTTGGCTCCCAGTGTGCCTAAACTTCACCCCAACTTCAGCCAAAGCAGACAAGGGAAACTCATACACTTAAAAAGGCTAAGCTCTTCATGTATTTCCCCTTCCCACTCCTGTTTATTAATATCTGGGCAGAAATGTGAAAATGAGAAATTTTGATGTGCATAAGGAGGATGGAGACAGTGAATTAGAACTTTCAGTTGAATATAGTGCCAACCAAGAGGGCTGTGCTGGGGGGGGAAAAGGAGAAGAAGATGGACCCTAATTCTATTTTGCACAAATTAATTTAGTATTGGTTCAGATTATCAAATAAGCTACAAAGTAATGTAGAAAGCTAAGAGCCTAAACTATGGATTCGAAACTTTCATTTCTTTCTGGAGAGTGAAAGTCCTTTGGGAACTCTAGTGTACTATTTGAGAAATATAATTTTAATGGATCCTTAAAATTTCTGCAGAATTTGGAGAAACACCCTGGTTACACACAGCCGTCATTTCATGACTAAAGGGACACAGTATTGGTCTATGAGTATTCACAGGGTTTCCCTTCCTCTCTGCAAAAGAGTTTGAACTTTTGCCTAGTCTTTTCCTTCTTTATCCTCATGAAGGAATCCTGTTGGTGATGCTGAACTAGGAGGCTAGATGACAAAAAGAACAAAAGGCGCAGAGGAAAACTATCTCTCTAGAGAACCTGAGTAGTGGGGAAATAACCCACAGACAGTCCTTTGTGAGAGAAGGAAGAGCATGATGATGAAAAGGAGGTGGCAATCTGGAGGCTGAATGGAGTAGGTGATGGACAGAGATGGGGTTAGAAGAGGATGAGACATTCCAAGACTTCTCCATCCATAGGCAAGAGCAGGACTAATTTTAAAAATTGCTCCCATTTTTGCTGTTTGGGAGATGCCAAAACTCATTAGAATTTCTATTTGGATGATACCACTTTGAAGTTCAAGTTGGACTAAACCACATGGGTCATGGTTTTAATAGGGCTACAACTGTACAGGACACTGTTCATCCCTCCTTTCCTCTTTATCAAATGCTCTGTTTCCAAAAAGGCATGGATACTTAACAGAACTACAGACACCTATGATTTACCTTTTCAGGGGTAAAAGGTCCTTTTAATAACCATAACACAATTGCTAGATTCCACAATTTAATAACCATAACACAATTGCTAATCTCTCTCAAGGAAGATCAGCATTTAGTGGTAACTTTAAGTTTATTGTGATCTTGTCAGGGAGACACACACCTCACCTATCTGAGTTTTTAAACCTCTTATTCAGCCATTATTATTTTTATTTATTGATCACTAAATATTTACTGACCACTTGCCATGCTTCAGGCACATGTTCTTGGTCCTGAGGACACGGTAGTTAACACCCCTCCCTCACAGAGCCTACTTTTCTTTTCATACTTATCTTTTTTCTAAAGAAAATGCTCCCATTAGACAAAGAAATGTAAGGGCTGGGTTATGACCTTCCTATTATAGTAACTGGAAAAGCTAAGTCATATCTCAGAACCTTGTGTTTGAATTATAGGGAAAAAAGGATAATACCAAATATTTCCTCCTCTACCCTTACAAAAATAACTAAACTTAAAAGGAACCAAAACCATTTACCCTCCCTTTAACAGAACCTGACTTTGCTTACAACTTTCAAAACCACAGGGCAGCAGAGCACCACAGCATCAGTGGTACAAGCTGAGGGTCTCAGCTTATCACTGTGGGCTTCAGGCTGGTTGCAAAACAAAGCCATAGTTTCATTGCCTGTAATGTGGGCCTAATAATAGTATCCTGCTCTTTAGGATACTTTTTGGGGATTAAAGGTATTATTCATTCACGTAACACACTTAGCTCAGTGCATGCTATTATTATTATTATTATTGAGTGCACTCAATTATTATTTTTTCTGTAGTTATTGTTTTGTTTCCTTATCTTTATTTTTTTTTAATTTTTTTTTAAGATTTATTTATTTATTTATTTATACATGCACTGGGTACAGTCAGAAGTGTGGGAGGGTGAGAGAATTCACCAGAGCCAGAGCGGGGAGCAGAGCAGGCAGAAGGACCGAAGTACACTGCTGAGGGGAGCAGCGGGCGGCAGGAGAGGTCTGCGTGCCATGTGGGACCCTCCTCTGGTGGCCGGGGAGCAGCCGGGGATCGAACCTGCACCGCGGAGGCTGCGGGCAGCTTCGCAACCCAGCGCTCAACCGCTGCGCCACCGGGGAGGCCCGTTTCCTTATCTTTAAATGGGCTGGAGAAGTTCAGCTCCTCTTGGCAAAACTCTCCTCACAAAAGTGATGAAAAAAAAAAAAAAAGTCTGAGTAAGCCTCACTGACAAGTGAAGGGATATATCAAGCAAGTCGAGTAATGATATATAAGGCTGGTGGCAGGTCTGTGCAAGATTTAGGAGAGACAGAACATCCTCAGAATAAGAGCAGAGGCTGTGGTTTCTCCACAAAGTGTGTGAATGTCTCTGTGTCACTATGTGGGTCTGTAAATCCAGCAACATTATTTCTACTAATCACCGCTAGCTCCATGACAGCTTTGATGAGCTTGCATCCCCGAGGAGGCAGCAAGACTCCACCAATACTGGCTGTGCATTCCAGGAGCTATTTCCAACTCTTCAGCTCTGAGAAAGTTTCCTTGATGTAACAAATTATGATCTCAGGGACATGGACAAATAATGCAAAATGCCAGTGTTGAGCTAGCAAAGTTATTTCCTAGGCTGAGGTCTCATCTCAGAAAGAAGCATATGACATCTTTATATGCTAGAGAATTTCTAGTGGTTGGATCCACATGTAAGCTTTTAAGCAAAAATTTCTCTAATTGTGTTTTCTTGAGGGGGAAGAGGGTTACTCATTCCCAAATTTGTCTCTCTCTCTTTTTTTTTAATTGGGAATGTTACTAAAGGTTAAGTCATCAGGCAAAATGTTATACTGAGTGATCTCTATATTGTCTAATTCTGACATTCTCTATTAAGTTATAGTTCCAGCTTATTTATCTCAGAGATGGTGTCTGTTTTTGTTTTGAGGCATAACTTGTCTTCATTCTCTGCACCACTCTGCTTACCACTAGAAAGCAGGATGATGCAGTAAATGGAGAACAAGGTAGTCAAGCACACCTGAATCCAAATCCTGTTCTGACATATCCCAGTTATATGATGATTAGCTAAATCTCTTTTTCCTTGTATATAAAATAATACCTACCCAGCAGCAAGTCTCTAAGGACTTGACATAATCTCTCCACACTCACTAAATGCAGACTATTGCTATTGCTCAGTCTCCCCACATCAGCTTCACTCTTATCTCCTCTGGAAGTACTCTTTCCTGTGGCAGCATTCTCGGCAATAATGAACTGTAGTGTCACGACCATGTTTTGTGAAGCCAAGTGCCTGCTACTGATTAACTTTTTACTTTGGTCTCATTTTTTTAATTTATCGAGCTTTAATTTTCTTCTGTAGAAAATGAGGAGAGTAACAAAAGCTACCTTTAAAGCTTTGTCACAAGGATGAAGTGTTACATATAGAGATTTGTTACATATCGCAGCTCACAGGGCTGCTTCTCTCCTCACTTTGAGCTGCTTGAGGTAAAGGAGTATGCTGTGCTTATCTCTGTTTCCTTAGTGACTGGCCCAAAGAAATACTGAGGAAAAATTGTTGAAATATTAAATCTGAGACAGACTGTGAGTGTAGAGTTTTGTGCTATTGCCAGGCAATCAAGCCCTCTGACTTATTTGATAACCCAAACAAATATAAGCTGGTAACCCTCAAAGTGACAAGAAGCTCTTTACAAATTGTCACTAGAGGACTTAGCACCAGGTTTGCCTGCTCCCTGTAATTTCCTGAATGCTCTCAAAGACCATAAAAGGCTTGGGAAGGCCTGACCATACAGGACATCAGATCAACCTAATAAAGCCTACCCTTGGGCACTGTTCAAAACAAGTAACCCTATCCCCTCACTGCAGCAGTAATTCTTTGGGATCATTTTTCTGGCAGCAGGGTGTCTACCCCAAAGGTGGGACTATAATCTATGTGACTGCTTAAGATCCATTTCTCTCTAGTGATACATTCAGTGACCTCCTCCAGTGCAAAAAAAAATGATATCCTTGTGACTTAAAAGGGTTCTTCCTCCCTCCTCCTTCTTCAAAATGAATCATCTATATCTTCTTGCCAGTAGGACATTTCCTTTGTTCATTCTCTAAACACCCTTGTAAAGAAGGCACTAAGGGTATAAAAATAAACTCTTCAGAATCAAAAATGGCTCTTTCGGTAGCTTCCTGCCTTTTCCACAGCCTTATTCTAATACTTCCCCACTAGCATGGCCATGGAGCAGAGAGTTATTTAGAGTGTCAGCTCAGAAGTCAGGGCTACTCAGTTCATACCTTGGTTTTACACTTTCCAGCTGTGTTACCTTGATCAAATTACTTACCTTCTCAATGTTTCCATTTCTCTGTCAAATGAGGGTAAGAATAGTACCCCACAGCATTTTGTAAAGATTGAAAACATAAATACAATAAAACACTTCAAACAGTTTCTGGTACACGATAATAGCTCAATAAAAACTATCTGGAATTTTTATTTCTGAGGTTCCCATAAATTCCCAGCATTGAATGTATACATGAAAAGTCAGGTCCAATGACTTGTAAAACAGTAAAAATTTCTGATAGCATTAGTACTCAATCCATTCTTCTAGTTCCACCTTTCCTGTCTAGTTATTCACTAATGTCAGTAGCAAGTTTTGAGAAGGAAATTCTTCATTTGTTTCACTAAACAAAATATGTCATTTCTCAAAACAACTCTGAAATGAATGAAAATATCCCATATTCATTCACCTTTCTCTCTGAATCAATATCTCTTTCCCGTGATGTGAGAGACTGATTCTTTTAGGTAGGATTTTTTTAAGAGAGAGAAGGAAGGTATGGCAACAGTTTAATTCCTGTTTTAAAATGTGCCCTTAAATAATGTGCCCTTGCTTTCTTGCCTTGGCACCCAGCAGTCAACTGGCGTAGTGTTGTGTTCCTAGTGGTGAGTGCTGAGCTGTCTGCATGCCAGTGTGGTTTGTGTTGCCTTCCCCTCTTGCCTTTAGTTGCAAACGAAGTAAATTTCTGGAAACCACTCACCATATATTGACATCTGTGAATGGAGACAAAAAAAAAGCAAGACAGTATAATCATCACCCACAGAATACAGTACACTGATCTGAGATTTTGCAGAAAACTAGAATTACATTTTATGACTTTCTCTAGGTCCTTCTGGTTTTACATTTTTCCCAACTAAGAAGAGAATTGACAGGAGTATTTGACCATTAATGATGATGCCAAGTCAGTTGGTGCCCACAATCATTTGTGTCTGTCAAACATGTAGGTGGCAGAGGTGAGCTATCTGTACTTTCCTAGATTCCTGCTGACATGTGCACCAAAGAACAAGGATAAGAAGTAAATGGTGGAAATATTAGCTGAAAGTTTCCAGTAGCAGTAACGGTTGTAGAAGAGTTTAGAAACTTCTATCACTGTTTTCCACACAAACTGATACATTCACTTTGTTCAGACCACAAGAAAAGATGAATGAGGCTCTTTCTATGCAGGTCTGTTCCCTGGCAAATAAACCCACCATCAAAGAATACAGTATGGCTCCGTCTACCCTGAGCGGTTTGGCAGATGCATTTTGGAACCAGTAATGGTGCCAGCAGTTTGCAGCAGCCTCTGCCACAGCAAATCAGCTGTGATATTAAAAAGAAAAACAGCCTGGCAATGTGGAAATTATCCCACCAGCAGTATTCCCCAAAACAAGAGGCTTGATTTTGCTGCCCAAGTGAGAATGACAGAATTGATTAATCCTTTATTCTAAATTCATTCTTCAACATCAAATTTTGGTTGTTTACTTTTTAGACTTTTATATAAAAAGGCAACATTGTGACTGCTTAAATAGCCCAAGTGAAGTGAAGATTTGGCAATTGCACAGTAAATTTAAGCCATCCAAGCTAATTAGAGAAAAAATTGGGTCATGCAAGGTAAAGAAATCTATTGTCCCCTGCACTTTTGGGATTGGCTGACTCTGTGATGAGAGCACTTTCTTTTCTGCTGTAGTCACTCAGGCAGCCATCTGGATTACTGAATCTATACAGACAGCTGGTCTGGATACTTTTAGTCTCAACATGGTTTTTTCTTTTTCTTTTTGCAATCTGAATTATCTACAAGGTTGAAATTAACAAGAGAATTTTCAGCTCTTTCCTCCTTTTGTGCCAGTTCACCTCTGTCAAGATTATCGGGAATTGTGGAGGCAAAGAAGAGGTTTGTACTCCTACCTATTAAGCTCTCCACCTGGCTGGATGCAAAGAGATTTCTTTGGTGTTCCAGTTCTGGAGGAGCTCAATAAACAATTATTTCAGGAGCTATTGCTCCAAGTTTGACTGCAAAGCTGCTACCAGGTGTTTAGGGCTCCATCAAATAGCCAGGAGCTAATAGAACCCAAGAAGAGTCCAGTCTACCCAGAGACATTTGGCCCCTCTGATATCATGACCAGACTTTCTAAGAAAGAGATTTAGTACCATGCTAGTCCATCAAACAACTGATTGCTTTTTGAGCCTTCGAAACTAACCAGCTGAGTGATTTTTGATGATTACTTAATTTCGCTGAGTTCAGTTTTCACATCTGCAAAATGAGTATGATATTGGTACCTACCTCATGAGGTTGATGTGAGAATGAAATGAGATAATATGTGTAAAATGCTCAGTCCAATGCCTACAATGAAAAGCACCCCAAAAATAATAGTGATAGCTACTATATATTGAGCATTTACTGTGTGTCAAATACTCTTGGACCTTTACAAACATAGATTGAAGCTCTTATGACAACCCTACAAAGTAGGTATTACTATGCATATTAAATAATAATAACAAATGATAATAAAAATGTGGGTGACTTTGGTTGTTGCTTCCAATCTAATCACCAATCAATGAACACATAACTATTTGGCACAATGGCTGATGCATGTGGGTTCTGGGGTCGAGCAGCCTGGGATTTAATCTCAGTTATTCCACTTAGCAGTCAGGTGACCTTGGCAAGTGACTTAACCTCACTGAAACTCAATTTTCTTATCTGGAAAATGGGACAAGTAATCATAACTAATAAGGTTGTTTGGAGGATAATTCAACATTATAAATGAAAAAAATTTGTATAAATGCACTTCTGTATTAGGCAAAAGGGAACTAATAATACTACAGTTGAATACAGCGTAGCAATCAGGAGCACAATTTTCAATCCCCAGCCACTCCATTTACAAGCTAGGTGACCTTGGGCAAGCCACTTTACTGGTCAGGCCTGGTCTCTTCATCTGTAAGATGGAGAGGCTATTGTGAGAATTGAATGAGTTAAAGCACATAAAGCACTTACTTGATAAATGCTCAATAATAAGTAAGCATGGCTATAGACATGAGTTTTCATAGCTGATAAGGTCGAGCAGAAAGGGGCAGAGGGTCTCTCAGAGTTCCAAGGAGGCAGAGGCCAGACACTGAGTGGTGTCAAAGAGTAAGTCGGAGTTGAGCTTCAAATCCAGTTAAATGCAACATTTAGTGTGGCTGGCCCCATACTCAGCTTCAAATATTTTTGCTGAGTGTGGACAGTGTAGGCGGTGGGAAAAGTAGTCACTCTAGAGGGGTGCATGGGTTAGGACCAAGTAACTGTGACAGTGTACAGGATGTTTTACTAGAGAGAGATAAACAACACGGAGAAGCCAAGCAAGAAAGACGGGAGCAGAGGGTGCTGCATAGGGCAAACACATGACGCTCATTGAAGGTGAAAAAGAAAACTGGGTATTTATAACTGTTTGTTGTCCACTAAGTTGTCTTGCTGTCTTAAAAGAACCCAGATGGCAGTGAACAGGAAAGATGACATTGTAAAAAGTTTGAGGTGAGGGTCATTTCAGAGGGGCTTCAGTCAGATGATAGAAATTACATTCTTCCCTTTTGCCAACTGTAACTGCAGGGACCCTAGTAATCCTGGTTTTCTAAAGTTTAATATAGCGAAGTTTGTATGGGTTCCAAGCTAATTGCTTCTAGCTCTGCTCTGCATTACTATATTAGGCAAAATGTTTTTTGGCAAGCAACAGAAACTACTCAAACCGCCTTCAGCAAAAAAGGGAATTGATTGGCTCCCCTTACTGGAAATCCAGGGGTGTTTCTAGTTTAAGGCAGATCCTAGCTTCAAACTAGACAAACATATGCTCTTTCTTCCTCCTTATCTTTTGGTTCAGCATTTCTCTCTGTTGTCTTTTTTTCTCAAGCAGTCCAGATTAGTAACCCCAGAAGAGGGTCTGTTTTTGGTATTAAATACTGCAAACATTGCCAATGTATTTTCATTGCCTTGGCATGGGCCTATGGCCATCTCTGAACCAATCCTGGGACCAGAAGGATGGAGTGTCCTTATTGGTCATGACTGAGCATGGCCTGGAAGCCATTGAGTTATGATACCTAAACTAAATCAACTGAGAGTTGGGGAGAGGTGGATCCATGAAAGGATGATGGGCCTGGTGTGGGGTGGGGGTGGGGATTCATTACAGTGCCCTCTAAAAGGCAAGGAGAAGAGAAGAAAATGGCAGGGGAAAGAATCATATGTCTAAAACCAGGCTTGCCAGACCAATCAACTCAATCTTGGATCTGCAGTCACCCTTACTGATTGAACTTTAAAGCTATTTTATTCTATATTTTTCTTTATTCAAGTTTTAAAATATATTTTTATACCTCTTGTTCATGATTTTCATAGTTAGAAAACAAAAAAATTATAAAATATAAAGAAGTTTTTCTCTACCCAAAATAGCAGAGACTGGGTATAATCTGGATGCATCAAGGTATTACTTTTGGTTCCTAAAATGGTATCAGTTTGGTTCCCCTGGAATATTTCAACTGAAGGACAATCACAGTGGATTATTCAGTTATTGAGCACTGGGAACTCTGCCCTGAGTTTGAAGTCTCTGTCATTGAACAAAGATATGTTTACAAAGAGGCAAAGAACCAGACCCAAAGATTCTGGGACACACAGATTTTTTTTTTTTTTTGTCCCTTTGAAAGAGGTAGAATATTTGGAAATGTTTTCCATTTTTTTCTTTGTGCCCAAATTTTTCTTCTTTTTATTTTAACAGTTGGCTTTGATTCTTCAGCCAGCATATCTGTTCCAAAGTATACTAGACACCATGGAAAACTTCAAATGTGACCCTGTAGGGCACACCATAACACTTTATTCCCAATTACCTTTCTATTATCATTGTTACTTAAAAGTGTGCCAGGCCCAAGATGGATCCCCTTAGCTATCATCACAGCTGCCTCCACTCTTCTGGCATGTTTGATGGCATGAATTTAAGATGCCATCAAGTCCCAAAGTCCTGCTTTTGTCAGAACCAATATAATCAGGACCATCTCTGTCACTATCTTCATACTTAACAGAATTTATATTTAATAGTTGAAGGGACTAAGCACCTTCCCTGTGACTCCATGAAAGAAGAGACCTACAACCTCAATGATCTCAGAGCCTTAGCATTAGTCAACAGAGCTGTCCCAGAAATCTCACTTGAATGTATGATGTCCTGTATAAATTTATTTCCACCAAATCGCATTAAAGTGATTGCAAAACAAAGTAAGGCTGAATTGAAGGAATGGCCCCAGGAACCGCCACCTCCACCCCCCCCCCCCCGCCCCGATTCTGGTTTGGAGCCTAAAGCTGCCAGGGAGTCCATCAAGAGATTAGGCACTGATGAGCTGGGTTGTCTAGATGCCTGCCCATCCAGGTTGTCATTTCCACTGACTTATGGTGGATTCCTAAAGGTTTTATTTACAACCCAAAGAAACATTCAGAGAAAGAGAGGAATGAAACCTTTCAATAAATGACATTCTTTAATTGACATGGTGCTTCCCACGGTTCTCCAGGCTCTGTCTAAATGGTTTAATGTTTTCATCTGGTCACCAAATTCCCTGCATAAAAAGAGAGCTCAAACATCTTGTTTGAAAAAGACTCTGCAGCTGTGCAAATACAGTCTGCTTGAACATTAATCCGTCTGTCAGGTGAGATTTCTGTCTTCAAATAGCAGGAATTCCAAGTGGGGTGGCTTAGTTGTCTATTCTATAAAAGGCCTCAGTTATGCAAAGCTGAGCTGTAGTATTATCCATTCAGAATCCTCTGGGAATTTGATTTCTGGGTTTTCATGGGGAACAGTGGACAGTTCTCTGTAAGCCACGTGGCCCAAGAGTTTCAGCATCATATTTACTTCATAATTAATTCAGTGAGCGGTCCCTTAATTGTTACAGGCATACCTCATTTATTTAAAAACATTAGGTGCTTATTATGTGTCAGTCTTGAAAGCCAAAGAAACAAATTAGGTAAGAATACCTAACTTCAAGGAACTTGTAGTCCATGTAAAGAACAAATATTTCGACACAGCATGATACACGTTTTGTGATGCAAACTAGGGAGATGAGACCAACTTTGCACATGGAGGTATCTTTCAGGAAGGCTCATCAGAGAAGATACCAGAACCTGGGGATTAAGGAACAAGTAGGAAAGATGAGGGGCGGGAATTCCAGGTAAAGCTGTGTGCTAGATGTAAAATCGAGGTATAAAAGAAATGCAAAGAAGGGACTCTGAGTAGCTTGGTGAAATATAGTCAAAGCGGCAGGTGGCAAGCTTGTTAGAAATCAAATCATGCAGGGCCTCTGGATTATTCTAGAGTATAGGACATTTTGGGTTTTCCATTAGAGTTTATCTGTATATCTTTCTGTCTGAAAATTTGCTTCTGACTCTGTATGGAGGATGGCAAATCTCGTTATACTTATTTTCTATGTCAAATAATTAGTTATTTATATAGCTGTTCTTCTTTATTAGTCTTCTCCAGGGATAGCAAATACATGCTGCAATTTCCCCTTTTCCTGCAGCTTGAAAGATGCTTTCTATCAGTTTTTATGTCTTTCTTATTAAATCCAGATAAACATTCTTTTTTCAACTCTGAATATTTAAGCACTTGATATCAACTAATTGGAGCTGGCATTGAGTTGAATGTTTTCTCCATCCCTGACCTGTTGCTTGCAGGACCTTGTTGCTCAGTAGATCAGTTTGGTTTCTGTCTTCCTTAAACAATTGCCCTGGTATCAGAATAAGGCAAATTAACTTTCAGTGCAGCTTCATCTCTCCCCTCTCTTTCTGGTTCTCTCTCTCAGCTTTATCACTCTGGTTCTTAGCTTTCTCTGACATGAAAGACCTTGTGTAATGATGTTTCAAAAATCCAGAAGATACATATCAAATTCTCCAATAGCCTTTAAGCACCCACTTGCTCAGTTTAAGGACGGAGGGAAATGTGCTCTCACTCCTGTCACAAGGTGGATTTCCTGTATGTTGCTCTTAAGACTGAATGTAATTTGCAGGACAATTCTTAAGGTGCGCCCAGGGCATCAACACTTGTGGAAGCAGATACCTACCAAGAGATGTAGAACAGTTGTGGAGCCCATGCAGCCTCACACATGTCTGCAGGGAGCTTTAGAACTCGGATAACCTTCGGGGGTGTCCCAAAATGGCTTGTGCTCTGTGTACCCTCAGAGTCAGTCATTGTTTGTGGCTGCCCCAGGAAAGGATTTGACATTGGACCTTGGATAGGGTTGTTCTCTGCAACTGAGACAAACTCAGAAGGATTTTCCCTCCCTCCCTCAAACTGTCCAAACTCACTGCTTTCAGAGCCAGAGGAAAGCCATCACTAAGGTGGGCAGAGATGGTTTTAGAATCTCTCAGCCTGCCACAAAGGACTTTTAACAAAGCTAGAGTTGATGTAAAAAATTAATTTTGTCTTCAGATTTGGAGCCCTTTGCTAAAAACATCACAAGATTTTATTTTACCATCCTGCTACGCATAGTAACTTGTTCCACAAAATAGTTTGCGATATCTGGGTAGCGAAGACTGAAACTTGTGTTTTTATAATGCTCCATGGCTTAGCTACGTGAAATAACCCAAATTGCACATGGCCTTTTCTGTAATCATATGATGTGCCCTAGTTCTGACTTTGGAAAATATGGTCACTTTATGCAAAAAGCTTAGCATAAGGCAGGACACTTAAGTGATATACCAAGACCCTTGGTGCTGACTCAGAGGCTGTTTACTGTAGATGTTGTTATTGTGCTAATCTGTGAGTTTGACTTATGTCTGCTCCCAGTACCTACAGCTTCTAAATGCCTCTGGGAAGACCTTTATCCCAGATAACTTCAGCTCTCCTTCAATGCCAATTATTATTTATCCCAATGTTTAGGGGAGACTGGTTATCCCTTTTTGTTCTGATAATAAATTAAAAAAAAAAAACTCAAGTTGTCCTCTTTAGTTTTTTTCTGTTGACTTCCCCAGATAAATTCCTACATAGCATTTTATGGCTGTCCTTGGGTGTTAAAAGAGCATATTTAAGATTAGGTTTATGATTCAATTTTATTACCAATTAAAACAGTGGGAGAGGGAGAAGAAAATGAAGACATGAATAAATCTAAGAAATATACTGTGTAATTGGTAGATTTCTGGATTTGATCAGTATCTGGATTTTAAATCAGGAAGATTTTGTTTGGGTTTCCTCTGACTTGATTCCCTTATTAATAAAAACAAAGAGAATGGATAAATTCTTTTTTTCCAAAAGTTCCTGTAATTCCATGTAGATAGTTTCCTGAGATATGGTCACTCTATATAGAACACTGAGGTTAACAGGTAGGTGGATGAATATAGGCTAGTAGTAGTAGTATTAGCAGTAGAAGAAGAAGTAGAAGTAATAGTAGTAGTTGGAGTAATAGGAAAGGAAAACCTGAGATGTAGGAAAAAAGATATTTTAAAGTCATGAAAAGCTAGAAAAGAGAGGGTTTTAAGAAGGAAAGATTAATTAACAGTGTCCAATATTCTTTAGAGGTCAAATGATACAAGGGCTGAAAGGAAATGGGCATTAAGTTTGGTGGCCAATAGTAGACTGAAGAGTACTTACATGTGAGGGCAGAGAAAAGCATAGAAGGAAATACCTCAAAATATCATTACTGGTTCCCTTGGGAGGAGAAGGGGAGTATTTGGAAAGGAAAGCAGCAGAAAACATTAATTTAAAATCCAAATCAAAGAACGAATGAAAAGTGACGAATCAGAAACAGAAATTATAAATTACATTTCCAGGAAGCTTCTGTAATAAATATAAATGTTTTACCTAAGATTTTGTGGCCACAAAAAGGAGCCACTTAAAAAGAAAAAATAAAGAGTACCAATAAGTAAATTTTTTACATTTGAATCAAATTGTATTATTCTGCCACCATAGCACTTTCCCAAAAGTCTTTTCACTGACAGCACCAAAGGAAGAGCAGAAAATAGTACCTGAAATACCGTGATTTTTTTTTCACTCAATTGATGGAAATCACACTGGAGGCTGCACTGGTACTACTTGCTGATTTCCTAGGACCAACTTGTCATTTCAAGTATCGTTTTTGGAACTCTAATCTAGGTTGGGTTGCTTTATTGTAGCAGTCCTGAAATGAAATCTTGATGAGGTGCACCTCAAAAAAGTAAGGAGCAGAAGTAAGCCTGCAGCCTCTCTTTAGCCCGTCTTTCTTAACCACCCTGCAAAACTTCAAGAAACTTTATATCTTATACTGTGAGTAAGATGGGATCTCTCACTAAGACCTAAATATTGGACACCATCCATAAACCCAATTGGGGGGAGGAGATATAAAGATAAGCAGAAATAAACTACTTTAAATCATGTTTTAAAGGAGTCTTTTGCCTAGCTAAAAACAGTGGGTATTTTGTCAATCTCCTAGGACAACTTGGAAAAAACATTTTGCTGTATAAGTGTGTTTGGGGAAAAAAAGGGAAAAAACAAAAAAACCTTTTGAGATCAGGAATGAAAGACAGTATTGTAAACTTGGCAACTGCTGGAACATTGAAAAGAATGAGACAAAAAAAGGCAGGGGGAGGTGGCAGGAGGGAACCCAGTCACTTAGTAGAGTTTTCTCATGTTCCTTTAGTGAAATGCTTAAAATCTTTTCTCTAAAACTTTAATCTGTACAATTTGAAGTAAAATGTCCCCTCTGGTCACTTTAGTGCGTCACATTATTTAAGAGTCCGGTTTTCTACAGGAAATTTTTCTCTAATCACCAACCACCCACATATTTTGGCTGAAATTTCTAGTGTTCAAAGAAGTTTTTAGGACACATTCAAACAATAATCAATACAACAAATGAGAATCAGTATAATGAGGGATAATAGAGTATAGTCCAAGTATAGTGAATAGCTATAAATGAGGTCATTGCTCTTAACTGATTATCTTACTGCCTACTTCATAGAAAAAAAAATAATAATAGCTGCCAAGAATGAATTACCTCTGCTTTCCTGACTGCTCTCTCTCAATTCATACTTTCTCCCTTTTCCTTCTGTCCCTCTGGAAGAGGTGATCTCCTTGCTAACTCCTTGGTTCATTCCCCTCTGCCTTCTTCAAGAACGTTGCCTCATCACTGGCCCTCTTTTCTTTTGTATATTTATCTTCTTTTTTTCCTCTATTCAACAGCAATATATTCAAATTCTCTCCAATTCTTTTTTCCTCCATTCCAACCATGAAATGATTTAAGCCCAACTGTGCTATACCTCCAAGTAGTCTCCCTATCCCTCTCTTTCCTATTACCAGACTCTTTTTGAGTTGATTTCTACAGTTCTCTGCCCTCAGTCATTTCTGAATCTTAACTCTAATGTCCACTGAAAGCATGGTGCTTAAGTCACCCATGACCTCCTAATTGCCAAATATGAAGGGACATTTTCAGTCCTTATTAATATCTCTGTGACCTAAGAGATATAATTATATCTCCAATTAGATAATTATATTTCCCATAATTGGATAATTCTAATTATCCAATCATATGTCCCTCTTGGGATTCTGCACCATCAACACCCTGACTTGTTTTATCTCTCTGAGGGTTTTTAGTTCTGCTGCAGCTCTTCTTCATCAATTCCATCCCAGCCCCTTCTCTTTCTCTGCGCCCACTCACTGGGTGATCTCTAGACCTAGATGTTCCTGCTTACTGGAAATATCCACTAGACTATCTCATAGACTATTCAGAACTAGTATGACCAAATTGAACTCCATTACCCTTCTGACTGGACATACTTCTTTTCCAGAATTGCTTCCCTATCTCCTTAAATTGCACCATTAATCCCCGGGTTGACTTATCCAGAAACCTGGAAAATATCTTTGAAATCTTCCCAACTCCCAATGCTCTTTCTCTTCCATAGATGTCCATTCAGCTTAGCTGCATCTACCTGTTAAATAGCTTTTTAGTGCAACCATTTTTCTCCAATACTACCACCTCTATCACAGTTCTCCCGGATTACTACAATAGTCTCACTGCTTCTAGTCTTGTTTCTCACTAAATCATCCCACTGCAACCGATAGTGAACTTTAAAGACCCTTTAATATCTGTGCTCTGTCCAGATGACCTTCCTTAACTTCTGCCACTCCTTTCCTACTCAACAATTAAATGACTTTGAAGATCCCTCTATTATGGGATTCTTCAGGTTCTTTATAGCTTTTCTCTCTACCCTTTCATACTTTAGATGTCCTTAGTCCCTTCAGGACTTATTCTTGGCCCCTGTAGGAATTCAAACAGGGTGGAAAGGGATAGCTCCCCCTGCTCACCTTCACGAATCCCTCTGCCATTTCTCTTGTCCTATTAATTGTCATTATTTAATTGTCTCCTTTTCTGGACTCTAAGTACAGAAAGAGCAAAAATCATATTTGTCTTGTTTTCCAGAGTATCTCTTAGAACCAGAACAATCTTATATTCATTAAAGTTCTTCAATTTGTTTAATAATGAGTAAATTAATGTCCTAAAAATCCATTTATACATGGAACAATGGTTTTTGGTCCAAGTTGTTTTGCTAAATAAAATATGGAAATATTTTGTCATTTTTAAGAAAAGCTAACTCTGCAATTCACTTATATTAATCTCAGTATATGTACACAGAAGTCCTTCGTACCTGCTTCTAGACACGCTCTCCAAAGCCTTTGAGGTCTGAAACAATTTCGAGCATTCCCCTTTGTTCTCCTTTTCTCAATCTTCCTCTTTGTCTTGAATATCTTCTCTACCTGTTTGGACCCACCCTTGACCCTATACCCCACCTATACATCCATACTCTGCTCCTCACAAAGATATCCAGCCATGTGGGCCAGTGACGGTGGAAATCCAGCCTCAAGTCCTTGCTCTGGTATAAGGCTCTAGCAAACTGAGAGGAAGGAATACCTATTTGTCACTTGCATGCCCAGAAGCTTTACCTTTTTGCAATTTACCCAAAGGCTGTCTAAAGTGCTAATAGGTGGCTATATTGCCACCATACGCCTAAATTCTTGAACTCCCAGTTGAAAACTCTCTTGGTTAATGGAAATAGCCCAAAGGAGTTATCTCTAAACTGTTTTTTCTACCCTAGCTTCATATGCAGAAGGTTCAAAAGATTGCTTTGTTGATTATGAAAAGACTTCACTGTTTCAACACATATAAATCAAGCCCATTTAAGTCTTTTGGGTGTGGGTTAAGGTGTTATCTCCTCCCCAGCACCTTTTCCACTGTCAATTTTAGTAAAGATACCATTTCTAATAAAAATAGAACTACCGTGTGATTCAGCAATCCTGTTCCTGGGTATGTATTTGAAGAATATGAAATCATTAACTCAAAGGGTTTATTCACTATGAAGTATATGGCAGTATGTATGACTTACAATATGTAAGATATGGAAACATCTAAGTGCTCACACATAGATCATTGGATGAAGAAGTTGTAGTATACATACATAATGGAATGCAATTCAACTATAGGGGAGATGAAATTTTGCCATTTGCAGCAAAATGGAGGTAACTGCTAGGAATTATGCAAACTGAAAATAGTCAGAAAGGTAAATGCTGGATAATTTCACCTGTATGTACAATAAAAGGAAGCAACAAAAAAATAAATGAATGGGCATTGATAACCAAACTCAGGTTACCAGAATGATGATGAGTAAGTAGTAAAGGTGAGAGAATAAAATGGGTGATAGAGGATGTTTTGGTGTCTGTTTTTTTCTAAAAAAAAAAAAAAAAAAAAAAAAACAGGAAAAAAGAAACTATTTCTACCTTAGCAAAGGAAGCCAACAATTTGTCTACTGGTTTGTGAGATGATCTATAAATTTCATGTACTTCCAGGGATGGAGTGAGTCCCCATGTTACAGGGCAGCTCCGATATAAAACGGGTTGCCTGGCACAAAGCCTGTATGGAGTTTGTCAGGACATCCTTTCCCCCTAACACCTACAGCAGTAGTCTTAGCACTAGGAATTCAGTGATCAGCAAGCAGGAATGTGCCCAGGCTGCTCTAAAGAGGCATTAACCATGACAATGTTTCTTAATTCACTACATGCAGTGCAAAACCTGTGGTTATTTTTCCGCTCTGTTTTGGGTTTTAATTGTTTAAATGCAGTTTATGTATGGTGCTTATGGGGTGTTAATATGCAATACATGGAGAAAAAAGTCACATATATTGAATTTGAGAAATACTAAACACAAATAGAGTTCTTTATTATAGATTTATTGAAGACTTTATTGCACAAAAATAAATTGTGAGTATCCAGTCATAGGGGTTATAATGTGACTTACTCCCCAACACATTTGCCTAAGAAACTCCTTTTATTTTTTTTAAAGATTTATTTAAGCATACAAGAACTGGGGTACAGGCCAGAGGTGTAGGGGGTGAGAGGATTCACCAGAGACAGAGTGGGGAACAGAATAGGCAGACTGACTGAAATTCACTACTGAGGGGCACAGCGGGTGAGTCAGGAGAGGTCTGCTGTGCCATGTGGGTAGCTCCCTGGCTAGGGATCGTATTCCTACTGCAGTGGCTGTGGATAGCTTAATAGGTTGCGTCTTAACCCCTTGTGCCACCAGGGAGGCCCAGAAACCCCTTTTAAAGTACAACTCTTCAAGGACTAGTGTTCCACAATGTTTTTCACTGGAAAAACAGTGACAAAAGGCAATCTTTGGTCAAAACATTACCCTCTAGAATTGTTTCTGCAGCATTCTCCCAAGTCCCTGGAGAACCAGCATATCTGTCAAAATTCCTTATATATATTAGGAATATTAGGAATATATATTATATATATAATATATATATAATATTGTCTTTATTAGGTAACATTGGTTTACAACACAATACGTGATTCAGGGATATAAGATCATGCTTCTTCACATGTATGTTACCACAACACAACAACCACCAAAGTAACATAATCCTCCACCGCAGCCCTTTGGGCTCTTCCCACTTACCTCCCCCCATCATCCACTCTGGTAGCTTCAATTCTGTTGACAGATTTGTAGGGTTAAGATATCTTTTTTCAAATTAAAACAGTATAGAATCACAGCAAATAATGCTTTAAAGTTTGATTTCATTAAAAACTAGTAATTAATTGCTCAATGTGATAGACAGAGATATTTAGTTTTGGATGTGCAAGCCCAATATAATTTAAAATCTACCTGTGGAGCCAGATCCCCTTCATTTTGCAACAACAACAAAAAACTGCCCTGGGCTAAAATTTAGAAATAAGAATAAAACTCTAGCTACCCTTTGTTGTCTTCTCCCTCTACCAGCAAATCCTTGTGATCAATGTTAACTGACTCCACTTGTATTCCCGGGAACTTGGAAAATTGATTGTGTTATAACCCAAATAAAACTCTCTGTGCCCCTCTGTGATTGATAGTGGCATCAGAAGCAAATACCTACTGATTGCTGAGAAAACACCCTGCTGGGTAAGTCAAACACCTTGACTCCCCTTGTCTAAACTGCCAGGCACCTCCTCGGGTCTGGAAATGTGAAGCCCTGCACTTCCCTCACATTCCTTCTCCCTTATGTAATCCCAGCGCTTATACCATTTGGGGAGCATGGATTTTTGGGTGCCTATCCCATCAACTCCCTTAATGCCATCTCAAATAAACTCCTCCATGTAAACACTTTCCTCAGGTTCACGGTTTGGCTTTCTGGGTGCAAGGGAAAAGACCCAGTTTGGTCATTCACAGTTGGCTCTAGGAGGATTATTTAAAAACAAAAAAAAGCACTGAATCTGAAATTAAATTCCAAGCCTGATTTAGATGTTTTTTGTTTGTTTGTTTGTTTCACTTTCAGGACTTTGTTTTGCCACCAAATTTTCTATTTAAGCTATAATTACCATTCCTTCTCCCTCTCCTAATTTTATTTTATTATTTTTTAAGATCTACTGAAATCCACTGCTGAATAGAGCAGCGGGCGAGACAGAAGAGGTCTGCTGTGCCATGTGGGTATCTCCCTGGCCGGCTGGGAATCGAACTGCACTGCCGAGGCTGAGGACAGCTTCACAGTGCTGTGCTCAACCAGCTGTGCCACCTCCTAAAATTAGGAGGCCCTCTCCTAATTTTAGGTTTTCCTCCAGATTTCTGATCTTTAGTTTTCAAAATTTGATATGTTAGGATCATGGGCAAAGGGAAAGTAGGGAGGGAAGTTGAGAAAATTGAGGAGGATAGCTGGAGTTTGCGATTTGGAAATGTTTATGCCCACTCTGATTCCAGACCAATTCTATATGAACTACGGGGCTTGGGACTCTCAGTTCAGTATCTGCACAATTACTTAGGCCTCTGTGATGGTTCATTTCATGTAAACTTGTCTAGGTCCTCAGTTTTTGGTCAAACACTAGCCTAGATGTTGTTATGAAGGTATTATTTTTGATTAAAATCAGATTTTGAGTAAAGCAGATTATCCTCTATAATGTGGAATTCTGCCTCCATATTGCCTTTGGACTTGAACTATAACATTTGCTCTTCCCCTAACTGTCCTACCTGTCAGCCTTCCTTCTTTTGTCCTTCTTCGCTCTCTCCGCCCCCCTCATACATATATAGACATAGAATAATATTCCCAAGCATATTTGTCTAAGAAACCCCCTTCAAAACAAAATGCAAACCCCATCAAGGACTGGTGTTCCAAAGAATATTAGGAGTGCTTTTGGAATTCTTGAATATATTCTCTCCATATCAACATTCATATACTCTCTATAGCTCTGAGATACTCTTTATCAATATACATAATGGACTTTATAGCTCTCGTATATACTGTGTGTGTGTGTGTATATGTGTGTGTGCATATATACATCTATTGTTCTTGTTTCTGGGAGAACCCCAAAAGCAGTTTCATTAACAAGCATTCAGAATTGTGACCTCTCTAACCTTCTGCCCCATCGGTCTATTACATTATATCTTGAGTAGAATAGCTTTCTTTACAAAGTAGCATACTGAATTCAAGTGATATGCTCCTTTATATTTGGAAAAGGAGAATAACACATCTTTACTTGCCCAAATTAGTTTCTTAATTGGCCTTGCTCTTGTAGTTAAATGTATCATGTTGATCTTGAACATTTTTAATAAGTAAATTTATATTAGAGACCAAATGTTAAAATTGTTTAAACTTGAAAGGCCCAGTTTGCAATGAAATGAAACAGATTCTGGTGGATGTTACTAAGCAGCCAATAAGAATTAATTTAAACTCAAATGTTCTTTATTATTTGTTAATTATGTAATTGTTATTCATACAACTTTCTTGATTTTCCATGTTAAATAATCATGCTTGCATTTCACCCTAGCCTTTCTGTTTAGTTAACCAATTAATTAAGGGTAGGGATATTCTGCATTTATTAGCATGATAATGTTCAGATTGATTCCCTGTAGCCCAAACATCTACATATGTTCAGTTTTTTTAGCTCAGTTTTACCTCCTTTTAAGTGATTATCATTCTAAATTACTAGATACCAGAAATTAGAAGTCATGCTCTTAAAATTCAGTACAACCCAGCTCATTAAAACTGCCCCTTAAAGACAAAGTGCAAGTGCTGGTAAAAGCACTAGAAAGGAATTGCACATTGCCACAGCAAGGGTATAAAGCATCACTAGCTAGGGATTCCTGTGGTCTGGGCCATTCTGTTCTTGAGGACCCAAGGGGCAGTGATTTTAAAAGAGAAATCCTGGCTTGAAGATCAGGTATATCTAATTCTATTTTTCTATTCCAAGAAGCTTGGAACCAAAAACCATCCACACTTAATTAGGTTGGGTTGAACTACATCAAACATTTAAAAAAGATCCAAAGAGATATACCATCCATGTTTTAAGAACCTCTGAAGCATGGACCGGAAGGCCCTATGTTACATTCAATTAATGACAGAAAGTCAAATGTTGGTAAAAGAGGTCTGTCTGGTTCCTGTCTGGAAGAAACCATTTTTATCATAGAGAAGGTGCAAAATAAATAGTAGATATACATATTGCTTTCTCTTCTGCTCAGAAGAACACCCCATCATCTCATTGGTCTTCACTTATGAAACACAAGTTCAAAGATTAAATTATTAATAATTTAATAGCAGGACATTGAAGTGTGGATTCTTCTGAGTCATGATCCCTGTGTCTCTGACAGGTCACACACTGCAATTCTGGCCTTGAGGAAGGGTGAAACTTTACTCTTTTAAGTTGAAAGCTTTGATATTAACCTTTTTCCCCCAAAGTGGGTTTCTTGGAAAAATCATTTTTATTTAAATCCAAAGATGCCAAAAACATCATCTAGATAAATTGACTCCACTTTTAAGATGTTAGTAAGTTAACTCCAGCCTCATGTAATTTTGACTTTCTATAATGAAACGTACCCGATAAGAGAACAATATAACACTCAGACCTTTGAGACCATGGCTGGAAGTGAAGTAGCAGAGCACAGGAGCTGAAAACATGAGCTCTAGAACTAGACCAAGCTACATTTAAACCATATCTTTCAGTTATAGTTGTGTTATCTTTATCATCTTTCTTACACTTTGTTTTATTTCTATTTTTTTTTTTAAGATTTATTTATTTATTTATACAAGCACTGGGTACAGTCAGAAGCCCGGGAGGGTAACAGAACCCACTAGAGCCAGAGCGGGGAACAGAATAGGCAGACTGACGAAGAAATACACTGCTGAGGGGAACAGTGGGTGTGGGAGGAGAGGGGGCCGGCGATGGAACCAGTGCTGCAGAGGCTGCAGGCAGCCTCGCAGCCCAGCGTTCAACCACTGCGCCACCAGAGGAGGCTCCACTTTGTTTTATTTCTGGGAAAAAAAAAAAAAAAAAAAAGGAATAACAGTGTCCCACAGGTTGTTGAACATCAGGCCTAGTCTAGTGTACAAACATAATCCAGATATGTTTAGAGTGGTCACTATGCTCATGAATACATAGAGAGGTTGACTCTCATTTTATCTCACCCATTTTCCCTGAACTCTCAGAGGTTCAAGTTTTCATGGGCTACTTTGACTGGGCTCCTAATGGAGCTCAGTAGCTCATTTACTCACAGTGCTGTCCCTGGCTGTACAAACTGGACATGTGACTACACAACATGTGTGGATTTACACCTGTATGTACACAAAATGTTCACTCCAGGTCTTTGTGTGAAAAGCCAAAGGTATGAAGGTAGGAAGGTGGACTGTGTTTACATTGCAAAACTAAGCAATTACCCTAAAATATTATTTTTCATTTTCCTTAACTTAGTCTCATTTCTCTTATGCCTTCCCCTCAGCAGCAAAGAAAACCTGAAACATCCTCCTGGTTTCTTTTTACTCAGATCAATGGAGGCTTTCCTTTGTTCCACCCACTCTTTCCAGTCTAGGTTCAACCCTTTAGCCATACTAAGTAGCCAGTTGTAATATGTTTGCCCAAACAAAGATTATTTTCTCACTAAGTTTCACATGATAACATTTGTAGATGAGTAGATGGAATTCAAATGCTTTGTCCAAGACCTAGAAAACAGTGAAGTTAGAATTTTAATTCATATTTTTCCCCCAAAGTGCACAGCCCAAGAGCTTAGTCATGATGTTTCACTTATTTTCAAATTTTCTCAAAAGGTTAATAATATAAGAGATTTAGCTAGCAACTTTCTCTGCCTTGAATGCCTCCACCATTCATTCATTCATTCAACTGTGCCACATACTGTCCTAGGCTCTGGAGATACAAGTTGGATGAGGTGTTTGTTCTTATAGAGTATGGTTTCTACCTCAGAGAGACAAACAATAATACTCAAATCCCCAACCACACAAGAAAATAAAGCAGGGTCAGGGCTAGACAGTGGCTGGGGTTACTTTAAACTATGATCGGGATGGTCCTTCTGAGAAAATGACTTTTAAACAGAGACCTAAAGGATGAGAAAAGGTCAGGAATCTGAGCAAGAGATTTTCAAACAGGAAAAAGCATGTACCAAGGGCTGCAAGAGGTAACACTGATAGTTTCTCTATTGTGTACATGTGATTTCTCCCTTGAAGCCTGTTATAACATCATGAGACCTGGGAGGGCTTCTTAGGTCCTGGTACACATGTACACATGTACATGGCTTAAACACTACTCATCTATTCCCGTTGTTCTCATTAAGTCTTTAAGGGGCCACGTGGATTAATAGTTAAATATGATAGCGATAAAAAATATGTGATAAATGTAAAAAGTTATCACAAAACTGGCTTTTCCTTCTCTTTCTGTTTGTGTTTGTTAAAAAAAAAAATCATGTAAAGAGTTTTGAGTGACATCCGCAAGTGATTGAGACTTCACTTCCCAAATGTATATGTGACACCAACATGCCAGGTAAACATACATACACACACATGTAAACCAAATAGTAAGATTTTGACTCCATTAAAATATAAAGATGTTTATCTCTTTTTCCCACTCACCTCATCTCTCTCTCTTAGTTTCTCTACCAGTGTCTTTTCAGCATTGTATAAATAAGGACTTGGAATTTTCTGAGCAAATGATGATCAGATTAAATGGGTGAGAGGGATGTTACTAGAAAATGTATTAGGGTCAATTATAATGCATCTAATGACTTCTTAAAAAGAACTGGCTAAAGGTGACTATAATTCCATGCTCTTTTCTGGACAAAGTTAGTAGATATATACAGTCACCAGAAACCACAGTGATCCCCAGTAGGAAAATTTTATGAGTAGCTGTTCACTGCTCACCCAAATGAACTTCACATAAAGCCATGTGTAATGAATTCTAGAAACACAGGGAGTGGTGCAGTGTTTGAGTTTGAGATATCTTTCAAAAATATCTTTGGGCAGTCCCCTAGTTTACAGATTACAGACCTAATCAAGTTCTCCAATATTCTTGGGTAGAATCAAGAACTCATCAGTGGAAGAGTACAACAACAACATACAGCACAGACTCCTGGAATGTTTCAAAATCTTGATGGTCTTCTGCTTCATTTCTTATTCATAGAACTGCTATCCTAACAAATCGAGATATTACTATGAAATTCTTTGGTCACCCCAGGAAAAGTTTATTTATGTCATTATGATGTAATCAGAATTAATTTCTCCACTTTCTTTAATCTAAACCATGAATCAGGTTTACTTCTGGTGATGTCTGTTTTCATCACTTTGATAAATAATCTCTGCTTGCCCCTACGTGTCCCCTTTCTACCCTTACCCCATGATATCCTGGGCCCCCCAAAATTGACTATTATTAACTACAGAAACCAGAGTTACCTGCCTCAGATTTCAGATTGGGTTTAGCTAATGCAGTGAGTATTAAAGGAGATAAGAGAATTGAAAGACAGAGAAATTTTGGGTAGTTTTCCTCACCTGGTTCCATCCATCCATCAATTTCCAGGGCCACAGCTCCCACAGAAATAAATGGCTCTTGCAACTACAGCTACACTTCTCTCTGGGCTCCTATAACTACCTCCTCCTCTTATCCCTTCTTACTGAAAGAAAATAAAAGCTACCCTGTTCCTGCACGCCTGGGGTGCTTCATTATCCCTTCTTAGTTTCCCTTAAACTCTCATACCTTTGTAAACAGTCCCTTTATTAAACATTCTTAATTACCCCATCTGTTCCCTATTAGAATCCTTTTCTCTACTGCTACTAACTCATTTATTCCTGGCCCAGTGGGCATAAGTTCAGTTACGACAGAAATTCCTCTGCATATTTCAGCTTGGAAAGAATTGAATATGTTGATTTATAAAATCTCTGGGAAAACTTTGGAAGGAAGGTCAGGTAAAACCTTGCTGGCTTTCTTAAGATCGGGAAATGACAGAAACTTCATAAAAGGCCAGCCAAAGCTTCCAGCAGCATCTAAGAGGATGAATCACATTATAATGCCCTAAAGCAGATGCAAAACTCAAATCAGCCTCCTTCTCACACTGCACCTCCTGCATGCAAAAGCCTCCCCTTCTCATCTGCACACTTTGGCAGGATCTCGGCTAGAATCCAGCTCTCAACAGATCTGAGAAAATGTATCCTTCCACAGTTGCTTCTGTGGGATGCAGGCAGTAGGATGGGGAGAAGGGTATGCTGAGCTGGTTGCAAAGGACCCACACAAGAGCACTCAATCAATTGTGGATTCTCCTTAACATCCTGGTAGCTCAATTGCCTCCTCCTTAAAATGGAGGGCAATAAAAATAAATAACACCTACCTCAAAGAGCGAGAGTCTAGAGTAATAGTAAATGGGTGAGGAACAGAACAGAGGATAGAGGACAGAGTGGGGAACAGAACAGGCAGATTGACTGAGTTCTTTGTTTTTTCTGTACCATACATCCCTTTGGCCTTCTGAAAAAGCCTGTAGATTTCTCTTGTGGAAAAAAAAAAAAGAAAAATAATAAAAAGGATTCAAAGGAAATAATATATAGTTATAATAATAAAAATATGTTTTAACTGATATAATACTCACACTAAATAACAAAATGTATGGCATAATTTTGAAGTAGTATGTGGCATAATGATATTCCAAACTACCAACAACATCTGAAATGTGGTATGAAATTATTTGAATTCTGTTAGCGACAAAATCGTAGTTCCTGCTTTTACTACTCTGATTTGTTGTCTTTGTCTATAATTGAACAGAATACTAAATTTTAGTAAGGCCATAGTGAAACAAAGGTGCAATTTTTTTTTTCCATTCACATTCCCAAGATCCCAAAATTAGATAAATCAATGCTGCCAATAGAAATTGTGGAACTTGCTTAGGTTACTGGGAGTGTGGAACAATTTTCCCACCAAACCTCCCCTCTCCTGTAGGTACCCAAACCCACTTGTTCAGAAGACATGGAATGGAAGTCAGCCATCTTGTCCTACTTCTACTTCCAGTCTTCTTACCCCCAGAGATTTCCTACACAGAGGAGAATCACTTGAAAATCCTAAAAGACCCAGCTGACAAGACCTCGTGGTCTTATTGACACGATAGGAAAACATCTGGAAACAAATGAGAACAACATGGTAAGAAGTTAAATACAGGCAAAGTGAAGCACCCAGAGTAGAAAGAGTATAGGAATCCCCACACAGGACGATGTTGTGTGGTGATAACCCATAACTGTGACAGTAGGATCTCGTGGAGAGGAGCCCAGGTTTGAGTGCTAGATACATTTGAATGGCAGTTCTGGCTCTGTCATTGACTCATTCTGCCCCAAGGGAGATGACTTCATGTCTCTAGACTTTGGTCCCCACCTGCAAAATGGAGATAATAACCACAGAGGTTTACTGTAAGGATTAAATAAGGTAAGTCATACAAAAGGATTTAGCACAGTGATTGACACAGACTAAGTGTTAAGTTAATCTTAGCTTTTAGAAGTAGCACTACTATGTAAATTCTTTTCTGTGTTGATTTCAGGTTGTGTGGGCAAAGCATCAGATGTAGCTTACTGCATAAACATGCTGCTAAATGACAATCCTGATGGCACTGAAGGGAATCAGGAATCAGGTTCACCCTACCTCAGAAGCCATGATGTGAAAGGAGAGCCAGTGGGTGTTCCAGCTATAAACATGGAGTGTCTGACAAATGTAACGGCCCATTGCAATACTTCAGTCACAGAGTTGAGCTTATTACATTTTTGCTCTGCATTAGACCTGTAAAATCCTGTTGTAGCTGTCTGCTTTGCAAATAAGAGTTCAGTCCATTGCCAAATTCTGAAATGGGATGCTCAGTAACTTCACCCTAGCTGTTCACTTCAGTTAGCACATGTCAATACAAGTGAGCTCTATTATGGTTCAGAGATTTTCCATCTCTTGTCAGCCAACACAGCTTTCTCCTGGTACCCTCTCCCTTGTGGCTCCCAACCTTCTTAAAGAATTTCTTACCACTTTGCTCAGTTACTATTTCCCTGGTGCCTTCCTTCTAATTTTCTTTTGAATGTTCCATGAAAACCTACCAACAAGTCTGAACACTGGCCAGAAGATAAAAGCTCACAAACTTGGGAAGAGAAAAATATACACAGTCTGCCCTGCAAAAAGAATCTTAAGCCTAAAACTTAAATCCTTGAGAAACTATTGTTTATGTTTCCCAGAATTACACTAATAAATCTACCAGCTTCCCAGCTAACAATATGTAATCCAAGCCGTAATCCAAAACAAATTCCTAATTGAAGCAAGATATTTGCAAAGAAAGGGCTCAGGACTCACTACTGTGGGGTACAAACTATATCTCAGAGCCTTTGTACAAGTCAAAGTTTAGAACCCATTTTAAGATAGCATAAGGGACTGCTGGAGGAGACAAGGGGCCACATGGCAGCACCCAATTTACCTGAAGGCAAGACTCAGAAAATTCAGAACACACAGGAAGCAAATATGGTCTGAAAGCTTCACACTCCCACAAATAACCATACATTTATATAGCACAATTACGTAGGTTTTGATTCCATTTTTTATTTGTTTTCTTAATGACTTATGTAGGTTGAAATTATTTAAGGCAGCAGAGAGTTACGAGAACTGAAGTTCAAGAGGTTATGATCTGCCTGAAGTTACATGCTGAAAATGGATGAGTCATATTCATTTGTTTACTATTGTAGCAAGGAGAAAGTAAGGTTTCTTTCTGTAGGGTTTCATTAGCCTATAACTACTCTTCCAAAGTTCCTATCTACAGTACCTTGCTTTTCTGTGACAAAAGGCAGTCCATCAGAACTGGAAAGGCTTAAAACTCATTATCACTCACATAACCACTTTCCATACAGCAGAGCAGACATTGTGAATTTGGATTATTCTTGGAGTAATTCTACCTTTGTCTCAGAAAGCTATTTTCTCTCTCAATTTCTTTTTTTTTAATTAATTTTTATATTCCCCATACAATTGCAATCCCCCTATTCTGACCCCAATCCAATTTCTTTTTTATTGATGTGCCATTGATTTACAATATTATATAAATTTCAGTACAGTTTCATACCTTGACTGTTGCATATATGATACTGCACCCTCCACCAAGGTTTTAGTATCTTTCATCACTAAATAATTGTTCCCCTATACCCATTATGCCCACCCCTTCCTCCTACTTCCCCTGTGGTAAACACCCTTTGGTCAGAATTTAAGAGTTTTTGTGTTTTGTTTATTTGTTGTCTACACATGAGTAAAATCATCCCATGTTTGTCTTTCTCCTTCTGACTTAGTAAGCATGATCAACTCAGGTTCCATCCTTGCTGTCACAGATGGTAAGGTCCCATCCTTTTTTATAGCTGAGTAGTATTCCATTGTGTATATATACCACAACCTCTTTATCCAACCTTTTATCCATGGACATTTAGTTCATTTCCATGTCTTGGTCATCGTAAAAAATCAGAAAGCTATTCTCTATCAATTCATACTTGTTCACGATATAAACCTATTTGCTATTGATAAATCCAGCATTTGTTCTACCATACCCCATTAATATATCCAGATGTAAAGGGGGAATGTCTTTTAAAAAAGAAACTACTTCAGGCTCTGCATTAATTTTTCTATCACTACTTTAAAAATAGCAATAGCACTGAGCTACGCTGATGTTTCTATTGGTCCTGTATTTGTGGCCATCTTTTTTATAGTTAAGATTTGATAAACAAGATGGCCCACTTCTGCCTTTCCCACTTGATTTTAACCTCTGTGTTTGTGACACCATAGTGTTAGGCTTGGGAGAATGCAGTAAATGACTGCCTATTCAACCCCTACTGTATGCCAGGTACCCTGACCAGTAGGGAATATAGTAGCAAACAAGGTCACAATTTTCATAGAACTTACATACCAAAGGAGCGAGACATATAAAAAGAAAAAAAAAACATAACAGGCATATTTCAGTTATTGAAATATGCTATAGAAGATATGGAATACCACTAGCTATTGATGTCAAGGTGAAGATCATTTTTAAATTACTCTTTCACAGACCAACTTCAGCTTGTTGGAAAGAAGTAGCTTTACTTGATTGACTCTAACTTCTGCTGCATTTGAAGAATGTCTAGCTAGTCATCAGTATATGCATGTAAATTATCCTTGGTGGAAAAAGAAGAAATCAAATATGGTAGATGTGATAGTTTTCTCTGTCTCAACTGAAAACTCTCAACTGAGAAATTGAGTTGAGACCTTAGGAGATTCCATCTTGGAGATCTTGGAGCAAAGCTTCACTGGTGAGTAGCATACTACTCAGTAGCATACTACACATACATCAGAAACAGCATGCATGGGATTTGAGCAAGTTTTGCATGTTTGAGGACAAGGAAGAAGTTGAGGATACCATCTGAAAGGATGTAACAATAAAACAGGACTGCTGCCCTCAAGGAGTTGATAAAATATTTTACTAACTGATTCAAGGCAGCAATTGAAGGATGAGTCGAGTTGCTGGATAAAGATTGAGTGGAGGCTCTGGCAGCCTATATATTCAGGTATTTAGCCGATAGATGGTGTTTCAATCTATACCACATTCAGTCTCTACAAAGAATTTAGCATTAAAGGGTAAAATTAGCTGGAGTCTTTGAACTCAACGGAAAATATTCATCATTTTTATTTTCTTTTTGAAATGCAATCACCAACTTTCAAAGAGTACAATAAGATCTTTTAGTTCCTTCAGAAAGGGCTTGTGTGGTACAAGTCCTGACTTCCAATCTTTCATCTCTTTGATTTGTGGAAAAGGGGAAGCATAATTCCCTGAGCATTTTATACACAAAGCATTTTGTACCAATCCCTCTTATTATAAGTACATTATATAAATTCTAAAATAAACAAAAATACAAACCAAATGAGATACAGATTAATGGGGACTTTGGAAAGGGTGTGTTTGAAAATTTTAATCTAGTTAATAAAAAATAAATTCATTGTTGGTATAGTGTTTTTCATCCAAAAGCTTGTAATGTCTACAAGGAGCAAAGTTCTTGGAGTCACTTCCACCCAGCTTTCAACCTAGTGTGGAGACAGACCAGTTTACATAGGTACTGACATACAATGGTTTGGGAGAAATACATAAAACTGCACTTTCATGTTACCAGATATACTACATCAGTGGATATTATCTTGGGCTGAACAAATAAGAGTGAAAATTCCCCCTAGCAAGAGAAGAAAGTCTCATTCCACTTCATGTTGATCAGGTCCCATGTCTAGTATTGGTTTAGGTTCCAGCTGCCAAATCCCTTGAAGTTCTTTTCAAAAGATTTGAAGCTGTGTTATTTGTTCATAGTGCTAGAATGTGCCACGATTTGGTTTGATTATCTCATGGTCATGTATATGCCACTGTTACGGATTAAATTGTGTTCTCCCAAAATTCATACATTGAGCTCTAATGCCAGTTGGACTCCATTTGGAGGTGGGGCTTTTAAGAACTTAAATAAGTTTAAATGAGGCCATAAAGGTACAACCCTAATCCAATAGAACTAGTATCCTTATAAGAATAGGAAGAGGGCCTCCCGTGGTGGCGCAGCGGTTGAGCGCTGGGCTACGAAGCTGCCCGCAGCCTCTGCAGCCCTGGTTCAATACCCTCCCACTGGCGAGGGTCCCACATGGAGTGACAGACCTCTCCTGCCATGCCTGCTGCTCCCCTCAGCAGTGTATTTCATCGGTCTACCTGTTCTGTTCCCTGCTCTGACTCTGGTGAATTCTCTCACCCTCCTGCACTTCTGACTGTACCCAGCGCTTGTATGAATAAATAAATAAATCTTTAAAAAAAAAAAAAAAAAGGAAGAGACTTCAGGAGCTCGATTGCATAAATAAAGGCCATGTCAGGACGCAACAAGAAGGTGACTGTCTGCCAGCAAGGAGAGTAGCCTCAGGAGAAACCAACCCTTCTAGCTCTTTGATCTTGGATTTCCTGCCTCCAGACTGTGAGAAAATAAATTCTGTTCTTTAAGCCACTGGTCTGGTATTTTGTGATGGCAATCTGAGCTAACAGATAGAGTATTTAATAAATATCTGTTCAATGAGTGAGAGGAATACTTAGAGAAACTGGGTGACCCAGAGAAGAGAAGATTTAGAAGTATTAGAATAATCTGTGAAAGGATAAGTATGTTCTGTATGTCCCTAGATATATCCAATTATTGAATTGGAAGTTGCAGAAACGCAAGCATCGGATCAATACAAGAAAAACTTGCAACAGCTAGACTTTATTATAATTCCTCCAAGTGTGTTATCCCAGCTTCTAGAATTTAATAGTAGCTCAGAGGGAGTTCAATTGCAAGGAAAATAACACTGAGGAGAGAATGGTCAGAGTTAAGTTTCAATATCAAACTTTTTCAGAAAGAAAATGGAGGTCAAGATTTGCCTCACCAGGCTGGACTCTAGTCCCCACCCTTCCTTCCCTTCCCCTCCGTAGTGTGTCTTTGGTTTATAGTTGCTTGTTGATTATGATTTTTACTTTGTATTAATTAGTCTTTTTCCTCGTCCCTTATTTAAGTTTTCTAAATTCCTGTTATGAGTGAGACCATCCAGTATTTTTCTTTTTCTTTCTGACTTATTTCGCTGAGCATGATCCCTTCTAGCTCCATCCACGTTGCTGCAAACTGCATGTGTTTATCTTTTTTGATTGCTGAGTAATATTCCATTGTGTATATGTCCCACATCTTGATCCAGTCATCTATTTTTGGGCATTTGGGTTGTTTCCATAGCTTAGCTATTGTAAACAGTGCTGCTATAAACATAGGTGTGCAGGTGCCCTTTGGAATTAATGTTTCTGTGTCCTTTGGGTAAATACCTAGGAGTGGAATTGCTGGATCATATGGAAGCTCTATGTTTAGTAGGTCAGGAAATCTCCACACGGCTCTCCATAGTGGTTGGACCGGTTTGCACTCCCACCAGCAGTGCAGGAGAGTTCCCTTTTCTCCACAATCTCACCAACATTTGTTGTTGCTAGTTTTTTTTAATATGTGCCATTCTCACTGGTGTAAGATGGTATCTCATTGTAGTTTTGATTTGCATTTCCCTGATTACAAGTGATTTTAAATATTTTTTCATGTGCCTGTTGGCCATTTGCATTTCTTCTTTTTAGCTCTTCTGCCCATTTTTGGACTGGATTATTTTCTTTGTTTTTGTTGAGTCTTATCAGCTCTTTGTAGATTTTTGTGATCAGTCCTTTATCATTAGTGTTGTGTGCAAAAATTTTCTCCCAGTTGGTGAGGTTTCTCTTTGTTTTTGTTACTGTCTCTTTTGCTGTGCAGAAGCTCTTTAATTTGATGTAGTCCCAGCTGTTTGTCTTTGCCTTCACTATCACTGCTTTGGGAGATGTAGACACAGAATCCTTTTTGAAATTCAGGGAAGAAAATTGGGAAGTATATGTTACTTAGCAGAATAGCAGGTAATAAATTAATTTGCAAAGGAAATAATCATACCTGAGACTGGACTATTTATAGATGTGGTTTAATATAGGGTAAATTATAAGGAAAATTTTTAAAAGTATATCTCAAGTACTTGGAAGAATTTATCTATTACTTTGCTCTATATTCACCACACTTTATAAAAAATAATTAATAATGAGAACTCACTGTACTGCATTGATATGAATCAGTTTCCACAAACACACATATCCTTTTGGGATATTTCCCTGTAGGCCCTTAGCTATTAATCCTAAAATCCATGTCTAAACTGCTGTGTTATGAAGAAGGTACTATCAGTTCATCTGGTGCTGGCAAATAGAGCAGGGAGTACAGTTCAGGGGGGAAATCAGTCCATTTCTTTAGAATCTTCTTCAATCATTCTGTGATTAAAATATCACACTAACCATTACTGATGAATGAGAAAAAATTTAACTACGTGGGTGAAACAGCAATTCATTTCAGGTAATGCCAGGATTCAGCTAAAATTGCTTAGGTTAATCTCATTGTTGCTTATTCTAGAAAGCACAACTAACTAGCCTTTAGGCATACCTCTAGGGCAGCACAAGCCAATAGGTATTATATTAACCACATAGATAATTAAATGCTTGTAGCCACATTTATATATTTTTAAAATAAAATGTATTGATTTATCATTGATTTACAATATTTCATAATTTTCAGAAGTATATCTTCACTCCTCCATATGTGTATAAATCTCACTGCACCCACCACCAAAGTTTTAGTGCTAGTTCCTGTAGCCACATTTACAAAAGCAAAAAGAAGCAGGTAAATTGTTTGATGGCTTATTTAAACCAATATAACCAAAATATTATCATTTCTGTATGGAATCAATATAAACATTTTAAATAAGGGGTTTTACTTTTGTTGTTGCTTTGTATTAGAAACCTTGGGTATGTTTCACACTTTCAGCAACAGCTCATATTGGACTATCCTCATTTCAAGTACTCAGTAGCCACATGTGGCTCGTGGCTCCTGCACTGTAGAGCACAGAGTGATAACACTGGGCAACAGGCTGGTTTTATGGCATGTTTATGGTATGTGAGGGGAAAAGTGGGCATCACCCCAAATATGCACATGCATTTCTTTAGAAATTGCACACATGGATTATAAATACATAAAATTCATCTTTATAATGTTTTTTATCTATCAGTTGATTTATATTTTTGTTTATTTTGAATATATTTAGTGTATTTATAACATAATCCATTTGTACAATTCCTAAATAGTTTATGTTGAAATGCATGTTCGTTTTTTTTTCCTAACAGGCACAACTCTAACTCTTACTAGTGCTTTTAAAATTTTATCTCACTAACATAACTATTTTTAGCAAATATTTGAAAAAATAAGCCTCATTATGTTTGAAAATCTTAACATTTGCAATACTCATAATTCAGCAAGTCAAAGTTTGTGACTAAGTTTAGTTTATTTTTCTCCTTGGCTGTCAAAACTGGGGGAAAAAAGGTTATCTCCCAAATATAAATAGATCTAAATTAAAAAAGACCATTATTGGTTGCACTGAACTCATGATACTCAGTTTTTCCAATCCCATCTACCAATTATACAAAAGTCTTTGTAACAAGTTACCAAGTAAATTTCTTCTTCCCTGATCAGTCAGTAATTTTTCAGTTGTTTTCTTATACTTTTAAAAAGTGGATTCAAATTCCACTGAAGCTCTTTATTAGGAAGATTTGCAAAGTAATTAGAAATCCTATGAATCAAATAGACTGCAAGATGATCCCTCATCGCTTCCTCCCACTATAATCACCCCCTCTTTGAGTATGCACTTTATATGCCTCCTTTTCCTTCAGGTTTGACACTCTCAGGATTAACTTTGGTTGTGTATGACTCCAGACTTGATTGAGTGGAATGTGAGACTCTCTTTAAGCGCTAGAGGAAATGAGTGGACATCTTAGGGAAACCCACACCTGGGCAATACTTAGGACCTGTGGATAGCTTCTAGGACGTGGGCAGCTTCCAGCCAAGCACCAACAAGAGGCATGAGACCTCAGTCATACAGTTAACAAGGAAATGAATTCTACCAACAACCAGAATGAACTTGGAAGCAGATTCTTTCCCAGTTGAGCCTCCAGATGAAATCACATTTTTATATATATATATATATATATATATATATATATTTTACAATGAGGCTAGTTCATAACTGCAGCCTTGTGATGAGCCCCAAAGCAATAGGCCCTAAGCTGTGCCCTCACTCCTGATCCAGAGAATCAGTAGATTTTAAAAATACCTTGTATTTCTATTTTTTTGTCTGTTAGGAGAGAAACACAGTCTACAACTACCACAATAATGCGGTTAAGTAAGTGTCCCTCATTTTGTGAAATCACAAGGGTCAAGACATCTCAAGTGTAAGAGATAAGCCTTGCCCTGAGAAAACCACCTGGATGATCATCATGGTGTCTCCCCCAACAAGTGAGTATTTTTTTCTAATTTTTTTTAAATGTGTAGATATTGGTTTTTTAGGTGGCACAAGACCATGTTGAGCTACAGAATCATGAAACAATAGAAACATTTCCAAATATCTATATTTCAAAGAAACAAAAATTTCTATTGTGAAAGTCTCCTCTCTACACATTGTTAAAATATCGATTTTTGATGGAGATAGAACATGTGCTTATATTTCAAAAATGTTTGCCAGGTAAGCTAAAACTATAGCCCCTTGTTAATATACAAAAGATCAACAAATGCTGGACTTTCACATTTTTGTAAGAGAAAACAGTATCTTTTATCTTTAAGATCTGTGATACCCTTAGTGAACCTCTCAGTGTTTTAAAAAAGTTTGTCCCAAAATGACATAGAGTCCATGGTAATTTAGTCTGGATTTAAAATATATTTTAATTTAATTCTTAAAATTAATCCCATCAGTATAGCCATTTTTTGCTTTTGTGGATTTGGTTTCTATCTTAGCAGTGTAGGAATTTCAAGTTTAGTATTATCTATCAATATATAACATATCCCAGAAGGTTCTTTTTTTTTAAGTTCTAAGGAAAGGAACCATTGTTTCAGTGAATATACTTGAGTATTTTCTTCATAAGATGTTGTTTTAATTACATAAGTTTTTACTCTTAAATATGTATCTTCTTTGGTTATCTTTAATTTAGTGACACATCAGAAAAAGGTACTTCTTCATGTTGCTTATTATTGAATGCTAATCTACCAACTAGCATATGTGAAGATATGCTAAAAAATCTGTACTTTTATCTTTGCTCTAGAACAAAACTTATTAGGTAGCATCAGTTCTGTAAGTTTTTTCTTCCAACCTTTAGCAGTAAATTCTATGTATATTCCAAAAGTGTATTTGCTAATCTGGTATAATAAAAATGTTATTTATTTGTTTGGTCTTTACCCTGGCACAATGCTCCTAAAACCCATGGAATTTTCTGAGTGATAGAAGTGCTTTTTGTTATTCATAGTAATCTCCTTTTTTTTTTTTTTTTTTTTAAGATTTATATATTACTTATACATACAAGAACTGGGGTGCAGGCCAGAGGTGCGGGGGAGGGGGCAGTGAGAAGATTCACCAGAGACAGAGTGGGGAGCAGAACAGGCAGATTGACTGAAATACACTACTTAGGGGAGCAGCGAGCAAGCCAGGAGAGGTCTGCTGCGCCATGTGGGTATCTCCCTGGCCAGCCAGGGATTGAACTTGTGCTGCAGAGACTGCAGATAGCTTCATAGTGCTGTGCTTAACCCTTTGCACCACCAGGGATTCCCATCCTTTCTGACCACAATTGACTTTAGACTAATGATGTGACTAAAAGTAGCTTCAAGTTGAGTGTTGATCATCAGGCATATGCTTAGAGAATTTCAGCCCCATCTCTTGACCATTGTAGGGAGGGGGCTGGAAGATGTATTTGGTCTCCAATGACCAATGATTTAATCATCCTCGACTATGTAATAGAACTTTGATTAAAAACTGTTGAACAATAAAGGTCAGTAACATTTTGGGTTATAGAACCCATCAACAACCTAGGAGAGAGGCATGTTCCAAGAGGGTGAGAAACTCTGCCCCCCTTCCCATTTCTTTGTGAACTGTATCCTCCCACCCCATACCTCATCCTGGCTATTCTGGGTTATACCCCTTATTATAAAATGGTCAATATAAGTAGAGTGTTTTTCTGAGTTCTATGAATCATTTTAGTGAATAGGCCTGAGAGAGTTTGTAGAAACCTCCAAATTTGTAGTCAACCAGGCAGAAGTGCAGATAACCTAGACCCTTATTTATGGCTGGTGTCTGAAGTAGTCTTGTGGACTGAATGCTGAATTTTGGGGTGTCTGTGCTAACTCTGAGAAGTTAGAGTCAGAATTAAATTGAACTGCAGGACTACAGTATACCTATATAACTATTTATAAATGAATATTTATATTCCTCAGTATCACTGTCAACCAATACTGAGTGAGATAATTTAACAAACAACACTTTTCTAAAATTGACGGGTTATCATAATGTGCTGGGTGTGAGGAAATACAAGGAGAAATTTCCATTCCTATTTTTTTTTCCTGCTCTTGAGCCTACAGGGGCTGCTGGCATGAATGGCTGCTGTTTCCTTCAGACCCTGCAGTGCCTTTTTCTGCCTCTTTTATTTATTTATTTAAATGTGTATATATATATATATCTAAATATATATATATTTACATCATTGTTATTTTTTTGTACGATATTTGATTTCTCCACTCAGGTATAATCTCCATAATCTCTGGTGTTCTTCCCTCCTGTTTTGATCCCTTTCCCTCCCCCTCCCCTGCTGTATTGATGACACTATGTGGGTTAGGTTCCTGAAAAGCTTCCTCATTTAATTAAAAAAATACATATTGGGCCTCCCCGGTGGCGCAGCGGTAGAGCGCTGGGTTGCGAAGCTGCCCGCGGCCTCTGCGGCGCCGGTTCGATCCCCGGCTGCTCCTCGGCCACCGGAGGAGGGTCCCACATGGTGCGCAGACCTCTCCTGCCGCCCGCTGCTCCCCTCAGCAGTGTACTTCGGTCCTTCTGCCTGCTCTGCTCCCCGCTCTGGCTCTGGTGAATTCTCTCACCCTCCCGCGCCTCTGACTGTACCCAGTGCATGTATAAACAAAACAAAAACAAACAAGCAAACAAATAAAGAAAAACATGCCTCTATTAAAAAAAAAATCTTTAAAAAAATACATATTATTAAGCAGTTAATTTGTTCTTGGCTTTATGTTATATGTTGACCATAAAATGATGAACAGGACAAATGTGATCCTTATTGTTAAGGGGTTTCTTTCCCCTATTTATTCATATCAAGCTAATACACAAGGGGCTAAATGGAGAAAGATTGAGATATGTTTTAGGGAGCATGGCCTTGAATGGCTTTTTTGGAGATAAAGCATTTAAACTGAGACCTAAGAGATGGAAAATGGCTAATAGATGTGACAGTTGTGTGTCGGGAAACAAGGGAAGCAAGCATACAGATTATTCAGGGCCTTGAAGTTTACTTTATGTGGAAATAGAAGCCACTGTGGGGCTGATATCCTTTTTGAAGGACATCTCTTTTGATGCTATAAGGAGAACAGCTGGGAGAGGGGCAGGGAGAGAGGAAGTCATCAAGGAGTGATAACAGTGGCTTAGATGACCAAATTACATTTGTACCAGTGGAGATGCCAATAGTGGCCAGATGATTTCTTTATTTCTTTATTATTTTATTTATTTATGCATATAAGAACTGGGTATAGGCCAGAGGTGTGGGAAATGGGCGGGGGAGGAATGTTGAGAGGATTGACCCCAGAATGGGGAGCAGAAAAGGCAGATCTACTGATACACTGCTGCGGAGAGCAGAAGGTGAGACAGGCAAGGTCTATTGCATCATGTGGGTCAGCTCCCTGGCCTGGATCTAACTCAGGCTGCAGTGGCTGGTGATAGCTTGATAATGCTGCACCATGAGGGAGGCCCCAGCTCGCAAGATTCTTGCTTGAAAAGCAATATGAATGGTGGTATAATTTACTGATATGAGGATAAACAGGTGAGGGCAGAAACAGATTTGGGGTGGAAAATTGAGAGTTCTATTTTGCTCATATTAAATGTGAGATGCCTGGGTGAACTATACAGTTGAAGAAGGATGATACCATCAAATTGAACGTGTAAGTGGAGCTTAGAAAAAAGGTTTGGACTGGAGATATAAATTAGACTATCATTAACATAAATATGGTATTTAAATCCATATGAATTAATAAAACAGACACTCCCACTCTAAGGAGAGACAGAAGGAAGCCAGGACTGAGCTCTGAGAATGACAAGGTATAAAGATCTGTTAGATATGCAGGATCTATTAGATATGCAGGATCTGAGACTGAGAATGAGTAGCTTATGGAATGGAAGGCAAACCAGACCAGTAGAATAAACTGAAAAAGGGAAGAGAATGTCCAAAAGGAGAGACTGTTATACTAAATGTTCAAGAGATCAAATAAGATAAGGACAATGATTTGACAAGATGGAAGTTGATGGAAATCTTGGCAGAAACAGTTTCAATGGAGTAAATGGGAAGAAACCAACTCATTAATAAATAAAGGTGAGTTGAAGATTGGAAAATTGTATAAGCAAATGTAAACAACAATAAACAACTTTTTTTTCTTTTTTTTTTTTAAAGTCACAGCATAATATCCTTCGGGATTGTTATGCTGCCATCTACAACTGTGTTTTATATAATGTATGATGTGCTATGTATAATGGGATATAGGAGTAGATATACTTCCTTTATTGGCTTAGGTTATTATTCCCCCAATGGGCTATGTATATAGTCTATATTTTGCAAAAATGTGCAGGTCATGTTAAAACTGGGCATGTTCATACTCAGTTAAAAACTTAGAAGAAAATACAACCAGACTTACTTGCAAGAAAGAAACATGTATCTTAATATTTCCAAAAGGACTCTTAAGAGAAGATAGTTTTACTTAAATATGGCTTTAAACAAAGTTATTTGAAAAAGATCAGTGTATATCTTAGTATTTCTAATAGAACTCAAAAAAATTCTTCATATTATTGGAATATGGTTTCCACAGAATTATTTGAAAGAAAGCAACATACACATTAATATTTCCAATAGAACTCTAAGAGAAGATTATTAATATTACTAGAATATAACTTTTTTATATAAAATATCTATGCAGATATTTTACTAAATGGTGGGCTATTTAGCCAAAGCCATTTAAAAAGTAGTTATGTTCACACCTAAGTAAAAAACTTAGACGAAAATGCATGCCCTTTGGAATCTGTTAAAATGTTATTACTGCCAAAAATGTGATGTATGGTTCAGTAACTCTTATGAGAAGCTTAATGCAAAAGGGAACAGAGAAATGGGACCAAAGTTAGAAACTCGAGGGAAGGTTTCTGGCTTTGTTATTTGTTGATTGTATGATGGGAAATATTGTATCATGGTTGTTTGCTGAAAGAAATGAACTGTCTAGAGGAAAGAGAGATGAATAGAAGGGAAAAGGATGAAATCTGAAGCTCAAGGGGAGGGGTTGGATTTGAGAGTATGAGGGACTCAATCCCCACTGTGTGCTGTGTTCAGAAGGAAGAAGAAGATTCCAGATTGCAAGTAGATGGTTTGGTCCTTTTGTTGTTGAAAGATGAGGAAAATCCCTTATCTTTCAAAGTGAGGGGTGTCATCTAATTTCTCATTGAAGCATGAAAGGGGGCTTATTATCAGTGGAGAAAAGATAGTAGGAAGTATGCTGAAATGGAGAAGACATGATATCATATTATCAGAAAAAGAGACAGCTAACCGGCTCAAGAAATAGTAGGAATGCATGGAGTGCCTCAGGGAGGCATAATATAAATTAAAGTGAAAAATACCTCGATTTATTAGTTTATCTGATAACATTTATCTGCTCAGCTGTAAACTGGGACAACTCAGATCATGTTCATCTGAGTTTTTTCCAGGAAAAGATGAAGAAGGAAATGATAGACAATGGAACCTAGTAAATTTGTAAAGGAGTTATTATAATGATGGAAGATAGAATCAGGGCTAAGATAAATGAAGCCAGGAGGAGCTTTGGGGGAGAGCAAGGGAGAAATACGTTATATCTTACAAATTTCCTGATATATCGGGCCTCCCTGGTGGCACAGAGGATTGACATGCAACCTATGAAGCTATCTGCAGCTGCTGGGGCATGAGTTCGATCCCTGGCCAGGGAACTACCCACATGGCGCAGGGACCTCTCCTAACTTGCCTGCTTCTCCACTCAGCAGTGTATTTCAGTACATCTTCCTGTTCCGTTCCCCACTCTGTCTCTGGTGAATCTTCTCACTCCCCACACCTCTGGCCTGTACCCCAGTTCTTGTATGCACAAGTAAATAAATATTAAAAAAAAAACACCGAATTTCCTGATATATGAAGGAACTGATTTTAATCAACTACAGACAAGTCAAAAGTTTAGACAACAAAATGGTAGGTTTGCCTGTTTAGTTCCATGCACCTGGTTTGGATTTTTCTTTTCAGAATTTGGCTTGAATATTTATTTATCATCTTACTTAATCCTATCAATGTTTGCCTAATAATTTAGCATTAGTTTTCCCCAGTCACTTCTAGCTGAAGCCTTCACTTTTGTTATATGAGTAATATTTCTGAAGTAAGATATCTTTGTTTGCATACAAAGAACATTTAATTCAAGATCATCTCAAATTCAGTCATTTTTAACTGTTCCACTTAGTGTTTAATGCAGGGAACCAACAGAGACAGGTGGAGGAAAGCAGACCAGCCATGTTGCTTTTATACAAGCCTCAGAATCATATAGGATCTTTCTTCATTAGCCCATTTACAGTCTCTGTCAGCAAAAGAAAGTGCTTGAGGCATTCCTTTGAAAACACACACCTGTGACTAGCATCTAAATTAAACTGTCCAGTGCCATATGGCTTGCTTCTTAGCTTAAATCATGTCTCGCCACTCATATTTTTTGAAGGTCAACAAGTTTAGATTCCAGTTATGCGATCGAGTCAGATGAACATAAAAATGGCTTGGTAATCAATTATTTCTTAAAACTCCTGTTTTCACAATCTCCAAGACTTGAATTTGGACCTCATTCAAAGAATGAGAGGCCCAAAATTTATGAAAATCTATAAATATTATTTTGAGTCTAATCCTAGTCACTTTGAGTGAGCCAATCTTGCATAATCCTACTGGTATCACATAAAAATCACCTCCATATATCAACATTGACCATGATCTTCATCCTGACCTGACCCAGCTTGTGCTTTGCTCCCTGTTGATCTTCACTGCTTACTTCTCTCTTTTGCATGGCATCTGGCTCTGTTTAATTGACTTCATCCTTTTGTTTTTACCTCACTCTCAATCAGACTGTCTCTCTGGCCATGTCAGCTTTTGGACATTCTGAATAATAAACATCTTCTCTAATTTGGAGTTGCCTCTAGAAGTTTAGGCCTTCAGAACCATCCCAATGTGGGTTTTCCTAGACCATTAGTGGAGATAATATCACCTTATCAATAATTTAATCAAAGTTGAAATGGCAGGAATCAAGTCTTGCATGTCTGCTAGAAGTCAGGCTTCTATGTACATATCCATGTGTCCTGAAGAAGCCCCAAGTGTGGTACTTGTCACATAGAAGCTACTCAATGTATATTTGAAGGCATCATAATAATAGATAATATATAGATATTATTTTCTATGAGATATTACCTTTGCCAAACATGGTTGTGTGATTTATAAAATTTGACCTTCAAAAAACTCTCATGAGGGAGGTATACTTCTATACTTTCCAGCATTAATATTACCACAGTACAGAGGAAAATTTTGACTCAACCTCATCCTCATTTCTGGTCAAGAAGAGACTAAGTTTTCGGAGAGCTCTGTTTCATGACTGTGTTTGTAGCATCTTCTGCAATATTCCCATTCCTAGCCTCAAGCAGTGGAAGAAGCACTAGAATCTGAACTTGTATCAACTATTTGGAAACTAAGACCCAACATCGTAACTAATATGCATTGAGCATTTTCTATAAGCCAGGCCCTGTTCAGACAATTTTTAGTTGTCATCTCATTGAAACCTCCCAGCACCTGTAACTGTTTTTCTTACAATTTTTAAATGAACCAAGTAAGACTCCAAAAGGTGCTCACCCAAAGTTACCCAAATGGTATAATAGATTCAAGTCCAGGTCTGAAGCTAGTCCTTTTACAATGTAAATCTCAGGACTGCTTTGTCATGAACTTTTACAAAAGCTTAGTTGACCAAATGCCTTCCTAGGATAGTGCTTCAGTAGGTCTTACAGTTTTATCATAGTTGATGTACTCGCTTAGTAATTGCATTCTCACTAGGTAACAACTTGCTTTCCTATGTGTTTTCAATTCTGCAAATAAGGAGGAATGGAGTTTTTACATATGTAAGGAAATCCTTCTCTGGAGTGGAAATGGGCCATTCATTGCTTGACCCTACTCATTGATTTGTGTGAATTTTATTTCCACTCTTAAAATTGAGTGCTAGTTGGGAACTGAGATGGTTGAAGCATCTCTGAAAGAAAAAGAAAAGCCATCAATTGATGTTCTGAGCTATTTAAGGGCTTCCTCTGGAGTAAAGCGGCTGCCTGATATTTCTGCTTATTGGATCGGTTTGTTCTGCTTGAATTTCATGACCACCATAATTTGTCTCTTGCCACTCAGTTCAATTCAGGTTCTGTTACTCTTTTATGATCCAATAGGTCAGGTCCCATTTTTCTGTCTTTATTCTTCTTGTTTCCTACTTGTCTTCTTCCTGTCCATTTAAGACAGGGTTAAAAAGAAAAAGACCAGTTTTCCAGACTAGGATAGGTTCATTTCTTAAGATATAGAGATTACAAGTCCAAATTCGCGGGCCAATTTGTGTAACCTCAACCAATATTCAGTTTTCCTGTAAACTCTTAGCTTATTTGTGTACTAACAGCACAAACTTTTGGTTTCAGAAGATCTTAGTTTAATCTCGGAGACCCTGCTTATCATCTACCATTGAGTAAATTACTTAATTTCACTGAGTATCATTTCCTTCATCTGTGATATTGTGAATTATCAGACCTGTATCAGGAATTGTTAAAATGTAATTACTTAGCTCAAGGTCTGGTATATAGCTAGTGATTATTAAATGTTATTTACTTTATGCTTTCTACTAAGAGACTTTTATTCTAATCTGCCATCTTAATAAAAAGGTGAGAGTTTTAAAATATTTATGAGTGTGTGATAAGATGGGATGAGGGCCTAAACTGTAGGTCTTTAATCATAATATAGTATCTGTTTCTAGCTCTTTATTACATTTTTAAACTGGAAATCTAGTTTTTTCTGATATAAGATAGCTATTCCTGACTTCTTTTTATTGTCTTACAGCTTTTAACTCTAAGTTTGTGTTTGTCTTTGTTGGTAAGATGGGTTTCCTGTAAACACAAATTTTTGGACTCTGCTTTGAAATCCATGAGCCACTATGTAACCTTTAAGTAGTAAGTTCAAGCCATTTACATTTAAGGTGATTGTCAGATGTAAGTGCTTATTTTCAACTTACATGTTTTAAATTTTTTGGTTTTAACTTTTGACAACTTCCTTTTTAAATTTTTACATCTCCCTTTTATGTTTTGTTCAGATTCCATTTCCACTATATTATGTGTTATTTCTGCTGATTTTTGTTTGAAGGTTCTCATAAGGTTAGTATATTATGGATTATTTTTGTGGCTGATTGGACAGTCTGATATCAAACTCATTCTCATTAAAATAATAGATATTAAGTGTTCTCAACACACACACAAATATCAACTATATGAGGTGATGGATATGTTCGTTGGCTTGATTACGCTAATATAGACAATTTTTATTTGTCAATTATAACTTAAAAAAGAAAAAAAAAAGTCCTAACCAAACACTTCTCCTAGTTCCTGATCCATAAATTAACAAAATAAAATGCTTCCCTCATTACTAAAATGGAATAAAACTCACTTCTTGTGGTTTTATAAAACTTAGCTATGAAACAAACAAAAAAACCTCAGCAGAGAATCAAGCACATAGTAAACATCCAATAAATAGTTAACTATGACTATTAATATACATGTGTTCACTCTGATGATTTGTGTTCTCTCCATGATTCCACAATAGAAAATCTCAAATGTAGTACCTTATCTTTAGGAAAGTTAGGTTAATTTCTGCCAATTAATTTCTACCTCAATATCTACCTATGCAATCAATATTTGCCCTCATGGAAATTGATTTTCTTATAATCATAACAAGAGAAACTGACTCATTGGGGCATAATTCAACTGCTGCTGGGTTGAATCAGAATATTCACTGTATTTGTGGTTAAGGGGAATACTGAAGAGATTTGCTTGTTATTCACACTTCATGCCAAATTTGGACTATCTTTATTTCTACTCAAGATAGTGTACTCCTGTGATTTTTACATCATGGTGTTAGCCAATTAACCATCACAAGAATGAAAGGACACACAATGATACATGATGGTTCTGATACCCTTATTGGCTTTTTGCACCCTGCAAGTGTTAGTCTAAAGCACTTTCAAGCATTTGCTGCATTTTCTGGAGTCTGAAGCCAGAGCCCGAGAACTGTGTAGTCTAGATGTCCCCAGTTGACTGACATCAGAGTGTTATATTGGCTGAAGCCCCACGAGTTTGAGAAAGAGAAACCTGTTTTTCAAAGACTGGAACAGCATCATTTCTTAGAATAAGAGATTACAGTTTCACCAGGGCTGTATTGATTAATTATTCATCATTCATTCCACAAATAATTATTAAGGTTTTACTACATGCCAGTCACCTGCTTGGTGCTAAGGATATAGCAGTGAACAAGTACAACTTCACACAAATAACCACAAACAGTATTTAAGTAAAACAGTATTAAGTAAAACAGATACTTCAAATAATCTTTAAATAAGAAGAGAGAATATAGCTCGCTGCTATGAAGAGAGAATAAAGCTCGCTGGAAACCAAGACTGAATATCCAGGAATGCCTGCCTAGTGAAAGAACATCTAAACTGTGCTTAAAGCTTGAGTGTGAATTAGCAAGAAGCCAAGAAGCAGGGGCATAAGTAGAGGTCCAGGCTCTGCCTTTGTTGGATATAGAACAAGCATGTAAATGAATGAAGACTCAATCCAAACCCTCTTCCTTTTTATCCTCACCTTCCTCCATTCTGTTGTGAGGGGATTTATACTTCTGTAGGAGATAGCCATCCTAAATATCCAAGCTCTTAACCTGTTCCAGTGTAAGACAGCCCCCAGAGCTGTGATCTCTGTGGTGTAGAGTACCCTCAGATGGCAAGCCCTGGGAGATGGCCTGTAACAGGCTGAGGACAGGGTTCCAGGTCCCTGAGTGCAGCCTGAAAATGGACATGTTGCCTCCAAGGGGCATACTCTTTGCCCCATTGTGGAGTAAAGCATTTGTGAGCTGGGCCAGAGTGGATCTTTATAATGTATACAGCATGGCAGGTTATGGATGATACTGGCTCAAGCTCCAGGCAGGACTCTGTGTCCAAGAAGTCTGGAGCTACGTCAGTGAGCCTTCCTGTAACTAGACTTAGCATTGTGTATGAGCTCACATGTGTGTATCTTTCCAAGAGGTGGTTCACCATTTCCTTCAGCTTCATAAAGAAATCCATAATGCCTCAAAAGGTAACACCCACTGGAACAATTAGAGGTTCTACCAGATGAAACTGTGGTTGTTTGGGTCAGAGCCTTCATGATTTCCAGGCTCCTCTACCAGTGAAAATCGCTTTCTAACCGGGGAAAGAGAATGGACAAGGAAGTATTTGAACATTAATTGAAATTCAAATCGTGTGTTCATCATACTCACACATGACTTCTGCATATTTCAGAAAAGTCTCATGTCAGCCCTGTGGAGAATATATCTAAACTTCCTCCAAAGCACTAAATCTCTCAGCAGCTAAGAAAGTCTGTTGCCAACATTTTATTCTCCTGTAGTCTATTGTATAAAGAAGCTGTTTTAAGAAACAAAAAGTGTGGTAGTGGGAAATGCATGAAAAGTTGATAAATCTAAAATAAAGACATCTCTAATATTTCAGCTAAGAAAATAATTTACTTTGCTAATAGAAAAAATCTTAAAATCTTTTTGAGTTCCTTTTGCTAATAGTAAACAGGATTCATGTCCATATACTCATTCCTATACCAAGAGAAACTTATTTGGAATTGCCCTTGGTTTTGTCTAAAGCAAGAGTTAAAGTTATTTCTTAAAATTAAGAGATTATGAGATTGTTCCATAGAGTTAAAGTGGCTTTGGGGTCTTAGACCCAGATTATCCTACATAGATGCTAATACAGTGCAATTATAATGAAGGATAATGGGCAAAGTTTTCTCTTTTCTAGATTTACATCTTACAGGAAAGAATGATGTCTAACAACTGAGAGTAGTTTTTCCAGATGCCCAAAGAGAATCATTATTATAATCCCTTCTTAGTTTGCCCCACCACTTTTTATGAAGCAGGGTCTCAGGATAGAGTTAATATTTATTGAGTGTTTATTATGTGCCAACCCTTTACTAAGTCATTTACACATGTTAACTTCCTATTCCACTGATGAGAAAAGCAAAGCTCAAAATTTTTGGTGACCTAGACGGTAAGGACTAGAGTGGGTGTTTGAACTCAGTTCTACTGATAATTGACTCCAAAGTCATTGCACTCAACCTCCATGGGGAGGTATAGAAAAAAGAGGCCCTCTTTTAAAGGAGTAGACCCATACAAAGAAAGCAAGTCAAGCCTAAATTCATACAGTGCTCCCAGTGTACATGAGCACTCAGGAGACAGGAAATGGGCTTATTAGTACCAGATGGGGCTCATAAGAGAGAGTTTCATATGCAGTCCTGCGCCGGGTGGAAGGCTGAGTTTCTGCCTGAATACACACCTTCTCACGGCTCTGCTCTGCACTAGGCTGTGTCTCCCTGGTGCGTGGGGTGGGGGCTAGTTTACCCAGACCAGTGTTCAGGTAGGGACAAGGTTAGTGTTTCTTTTGTTTTGTTTTTCCAGCTCAGGCTTAACAAGAAGCAATGGGTCTGAGAACTCTCGGGAATATATTGTGATCTCCAGATAGCCTGAGCTGACTAGCGATTTTTTTTTTTTAATTCTCCTTCTTAACATCCTTTTCAAATGTTAAAAATTGTAGCCTATTTTTGGTGAAGTTTGTATGTGTGTGATGTTGCCTTTTTAATTTACTTTTTTTTATCCATCACCAACCTTATTTCCACTTTTCCATTTCTCCCTTCCCCCATCCTCTTACCCTGAGAAACCTCACTTCATTTATTAAGATCTGCTAGCTTGCTAGTTTTATTTATTTATTTATTATTTTATTTAGTTGTTTAGTATTTTTTCTGTTGTTGAATCATTTGCTATGTAAATGGGCAGTATATGTCTTTGCCATTCTGACTTGCTTTTTTTTAATTTTATACATTTTTACATCGTTTTTCATTTTTGCACAATGTATTCATTTTCAGCTTGGTGTTATAGTCCCCATGCAATTCCCACCCCCCTTGTTTTGATCCTACTCCCTCCTTGCTTTACTACACTTAATTACCTCAATTTTTTTTTTCCATTTTGCTGTGATACCATTTCATCTTTCCTTAAGGCTGAGTAGTATTCCATAAAATGGATATGCGCATCATGATCCAGCCTTTTATCAGTGGATACTTAGGTTGCTTTCATGCCCTAGCTATTGTAAATAGTGCTGCAATAAACATTGTAGAGCCCATCATTTTTTGAGTTGATGGTTTCAAGTTCTTTGGGTTGATCACCAGGAGTGGCAATGCTTGGTCATATGGTATTTTCCTTTTTAGTATTTTAAGGTATATCCCGATTACTTTCCATAATAGTTGTACCAGTTTACATTCCCATCAGATGACCATTCTTAAGGAAGAAGAACTGAAAGATATCAGGTTGTGAGAATCTTATTTGGATATCATTTAACAATCATTCACTTCAATAATCTGAAAAGAATGGCAGTTTTGGAATAGCAGCTAATGGTTACAATAATAATAATGACTGACATTTGTTGACCTTGATGCCAAGCTGTTTTAGGCCCTTATGTGCAACTACTCAGGGAATCTGCAAAGCAGTCTCAAGAGTCAGTTACTGACATCTCCATTTTGTAAAGCAGGACACTGAACTAAGAGGATTAAGTGGCTGCTGGCCCAAGGTCACATGCTAGAAAGCAGCAAACCTGAGATTGGAGGCCTGATTATTTTCATTGTTAGAGCCACAGTCTTGAGCACAAGCTGCCTCATAATGCCTGGTTCCTGACAATTATGAAGCTAATCATTAATCTTTCCTGATAAAATCATAATGCAGGGTGGTCACATTGGAAAAAAAGCATGGAATTACAGGGGTCTGCTTTTTAACTAAAATCACTAGTCTCCCAACACTGGCCCTAATAGGGAAAATATGTACCTAAAAATCTATTTGTTATTCATAGAAGAATATCCTTGAAGGAATTATTTAATCAAACTGGGAAATTATCAGTATTATAATTGGCCCCAGGTCTTTGGTTTTACAGGTTTGTAACATTAAGGGCTCTCAGTGATATTAAAGCAATAGTCTAATATCAGCATCCTGTACTTATCTCTTGAAGGAGAAAAGAATCCTAGAAATAAAGGTCTCTTCATCCCACTCCCATCCCTTATGTCTTCACATTGGCATTTCTCTGGAATATTTGCAAGAAGAATATATAAAAATTCACAGCCCAGAATCTTGACATATTCAATACCTCAGGCAATCAGTAAGGGGTATTTCTGTGCCTAACACTGAGTAAGTCCCTTTGGCCTTACACAAAAAACTATATACTTGCTTTTCATACATTTTGCACTAAATACAGTTTGATTTTTACAACAGTCTTTTGAGGTTGTTACTATTGTGTGACCCTTTTTTTTCAGAGAAGTAAACTGAGGCTCAGAAAAGTTAATTGAGTTTAGGGCAAGTATAGAGCAACAACCTAGTTGTTTAGGGTGGCTGACCTGAGAGTAGAAACCAGTCTGTGCCTTCAGCATCTACACTCCGACCAGCTATACTTTGTGACTTACTGTGTACACTTCACAAACCTGAATGTGTGTATCATTGTCAACCCCTAAGATTATGATTTCAAGATAAGGAAAATGAGACTCAGACAGGTCACTCAGTGAGTGGACCCTAATCCCAGGTGGGTCCGACCTCAAAGCCTTTCTCATCTTGAATATTCCCTGCATTGGATATTAGTGGATATTTTTTTAACTCTGTGCAATATAAATTGTGCCCTTTGCTATAGTCAACCAATCTCCCCAGAAAATGTGGTTCCTCAGACTGTGCAGTGGCTTTTCTGAACAATTGTTGAACAAGAACCGTTCAAGTTTTAATGTGACTTTGAATTTGAGGAAAAATGTGTTCATTCGTGTCCATAGAAAGTCTGGTCAGTACCAAGCTAGGTTGGAGTAGCTTCATCTCAGTTTTCTACATGACAAAAATATCAACCATGTTCAACACTCCACTTCAACAAACAGCCAAAGACAAATATATTTACTTGAATTTTTATAACAGAGAATCAAACAAGCATTTGGAAAACTCCAGGGTTGACAGTATACCATCAATCTTAGCCTCTTTGAGGCAGATCTCATAACATTTTATTAGATGCTTCCAGACAGGAACCATGTCGAGTTTCCATCACATACAGGATCTGACACAATGTTTGCAACCAAACATTATTATCATCGCTCTTTTGTATTTCTATCAACATCAAGGTAATTATATTCATTCTTAAGGACCAGTCTCCACCATCTTCCAGGGCTGACTCTAAGGAGACTTGACAAATATTGTTATAAAGATACTCTTCAGTGGAGCTCAGTGAAAACAATTTCTGAGACTTAATGAAAGCACCAAAAGTTTCCCCTCATTTTGACAAAAGGAACTGAATTATATGCTACAGGAGATGTTACACAAGGACTAACACAAAAAAGCAAATTGAATGCCCTCAGAAATATCTTCCAATTCTTGAGCATTTGTTTTTTCCCCTTTTAATATTTTTCTCCAATTCACTGTTCCCCACACTAGCAATACTTTGTTGAATGTCCTCATGAATTCACCATATTTGAGACCTCAATCTTAGAAATCATATTTTAAAATGCCAGTTGTTTATAGCAAATATAGCAACTTCATATAATTGGAATTAATGGGAAATGACAAGTTGGTGTGACATTGTATTAGCCCTGCAGTGTACTCTAGTTCCTAGAAAATATATTATTTGAAAATTTATCCAATTCGCTTGAGTCCAGCAAAAGCTTGTACCTTGTGCTAAATAGATCCCAAATGTTCCTCATTAATATTTCCTAAGTATTCTCTCTTAAGTTAGGTGAGATCTGCTTCCTTTTTATCTAGCAATTATAAGCTCCTATTTCTTTTGTAGGTTGAGCATTGGAGACCAGTGGAAATTATTTTAAAAGCAAAGTAAAAGGAAACACTACCCATTTGAAATAATCAGGGCTCATGGGTGAATCGTTTGTTGTAAGCCATGGCTACAGTGTGGGTACCTGTTGTACTGATTATGGTTTTGTAAGGGTGCCTGGAGAACAGGCATTTGTGTTTCACAAGTCCCAGCCAGTATTCTCCATTTTAACCACTCCACATTGCACATTCACAGGCTATTAACCAGATTCTCCCAATGCCCACCTATTCTCTAGGAAGAATGAAAGAACCCAGCACAGTTCTAGCACAATACTAGTAAACATTAACAAATACTGTCAATTGGTTGCTTAATTGGCTGGAAACGGCTATCATTCTTTCTGGAAATGAGAGTGCCAGCTATCAGAATGGGCCACTGAATTGCTAAACATTACTAACCCTGAAATCTCTTCATACAAACTTTCACAAGGGCTTACCTAGCTTAGGCAAAACTCTCTCTGGCTTAGTCAGTATTAAATTATTAGTCCATAAGTACCTGTTTGGGTGTGTTACTATTTCTCTCTCTGTGTACATATGTATATGCATGTGTGTGTTATCACAGTCTCTAATTGTATTGTTTAGCTTCCTGGACATCAGAATAATTGTGAGGAGGCAAGAATGAGAAAGGGGAAAGGAGTTAATTAAGTTGAATTAGGCCTATTTATGTCTAATTCTGAGTCTTTGCACATATCACCCCTCCCCCTCCACCGTTATGCCCCCTCTTTTTTTAAATGAACATCATAATTTATTTTTCCACATTATAGGATTTCTCCCCTCAGGTGTGATTACCATAATTTTTCCACCACCAACGTACCCACAGTCTTCTACCACCTCCACCATGCTCTCCCCCCAACCCTGCCTCTTTCCTGCACCCTTCTCTACCTCCCCTCCTGAATGTCTCAAATCTACAGTCTGATTTTTTTTTTCCCATTTGTTAGCTGGTTTTATTTATGACCATCTTTAAATAATCAAGACCCAGGCAAAAGACCCATTTCTAGATAACTCTGCAGAGTGGAGGCAGCAAATTCCTTCTGTAAAGGTCCAGCCAGGTTTGCATGCACATGTGAGCTCTGCCACTTAGTCTTTTCTTTTATGCTTTTTTAAAAAAGAAAAAAATAATAACCTTTTAAAAAATGCTGCAGAGTGATGCTGTTTATTCTAGATGACGGAAAGGGACAATCTAATATTCCAACTTCTAAAAGAAATTCCTGACATTTATCCTTTTTCACCCTCCTAAATTGAGCTTGAGTTTATTTTGTCGTTTAATGTCTTTTTTTTTTAAATAATAAATTTTATTTTTATATTCCCCCATACAACTGCACATGCCCCATTCTGACCCCAATCCCTCCCCTCCCGGCCCCCACCCCCCAAAAAGTGTCTCTGGTTCATAGTTTTTTGTTGATTTTGATTTTCACTTTCTTATAGTTATTCTTTTTCCTGATCCCTTATTTAAGTTTTCTAGATTCCTGCTATGAGTGAGACCATCCGGTATTTTTCTTTTTCTTTTTGGCTTATTTCGCTGAGCATGATCCCTTCCAGCGCCATCCATGTTGCTGCAAATTGCATGTGTTTATCTTTTTTGAATGCTGAGTAATGATTTTAAGGGTCAGTCTTACAGTTTGTCTGATCCTTTGTTTGGTTTCTCCAGAACCATCCAATGTTTCTTTCTCCTTCTGGCTCATTTCACTTAGAATAATCCTTTTCAGTTCCATCCATGTTGCCACAAATGGCATAAGTTTATCATTTTTTTTGTTTTCTAAATAATATTCCATCGTGTATATGTACCACATCTTCTTGATCCACTTATCTGTTCTGGCTATTGTAAATCCATTTATCATATCTTGGCTATTGTAAATAGTGCTGCAATAAACTTAAGAATGTAGCTTTCCTTTTGAATTAATGTTTATGAGCTCTTTGAAATAGATACTAGCAGTAGAATTGCTGGGTCATATGTAGATCCATTTTTAGTCTTTTGAGGAATTTCCATTCTGCTTTCCATAGGGGCTAGACCAGTCTAAATTCCCACCAACAGTGCAGGAAGGTTACTTTTCTTGCACACCTTTGCCAGTACTTGTTTGTGGTTGTTTTTTTTTTTTTTTTTAATATGGGCCATTCTCACAGGTGTGAGGTGGTATCTCATTGTGGTTTCGATTTGCATTTCTCTGATGATAAGTGATGATGAGCAATTTTTCATGTCGGCCATCTGCATGTCTTCTTTGGAGAAGTGCCTATTTTAGCTTTTCTGCCCATTTTTTGATTAGGTTGTTTGTTTTCTTTCTGTTGAGTTGTATAAGCTCTATGTAGATCTGTGATATCAATCTCTTATCAGATGTATGGTGTGCAAATATTTTGTTTAGGTCATTGTTTTTTTGTTTTTTGTTTTTTTGCTGTGCAGAAACATTTTAGCTTGATATAGTCCCAGTTGTTTATTTTCTTCTTTGTTTTCCTTGCTGCTGGAGATTAGTCTAAAAAGATGTTTCTGGAGTTTATGTCTTGGGGTGTTTTGCCTGTGTTTGCTTCCATGTATTTCATGGTTTCAGACCTTACATACAAGTCTTTAATCCATTTTGAGTTGATTTTCATGTATTGTGATAATCAGCTTATTTTGTTCTTTTGCATGTGGCAGTCCAATTTTCCCAACACAATTTACTGAAGAGACTTTCCTTGCTCTAGTATATGTACTTTTCTCCTTTGTGATACATTAGTTGTTCGCAAATGTGTGGTTTTATTTCTGTATTCTCAATTCTATTCCATTGAGCTGTGTGTCTGTTTTTGTTCCAGTACCATGCTGTATTAATTATGATGGTTTTACAGTATAGTTTGAAGTTCAGAGATGTGCCCTTTCTTTGTCAATGGGTGCATACTAAAATTGCAAATATCCATCTGAAATCCTTTCTCCTCAAGAAGAGTTAGTACCTACTAAGTGCATACTGGGTACTAGGCCTTACATATATTATTCTGTTTGATCTCCAGACTTGCCCTGTGTAGACATGCTCCAGCCTCTGTATTACAAATGGGGACATGAATGAGGCAGAAGAAGTGATGATAACAGAGGTGGGTGTCAGAGTAACATCTAAACCCATGGACCTCTAGTTCCAGAATTCACACCCTTCATTTCTTCCAAGTTTTACAGAACCTTCCCTGTCCCACTTGATCTCACTCTGCACCACTTTAAACTACATCAGAACAGCATTTAAATTACAAAACACAGTTAAAGATAAATGATTTTGAAAATGCCTTTTACTTGTTTTCAGTTGATAAATGTTGGCTGCCAAGATAAATGTTAATGTCTTTAAGAACAGGAACTTGGGGGCCTCCCCTGGTGGCGCAACAGTTGAGCGCTGGGCTGCGAAGCTGCCCGCAGCTTCTGCAGCACTGGTTCGATCCCCACCCACCAGCGAGGGTCCCACATGGCACACAGAGCTCTCCTGCCACCCACTGCTCCCCTCAGCAGTGTATTTCGTCAGTCTGCCTGTTCTGTTCTCTGCTCTGGCTCTGGTGAATTCTCTCACCCTCCCATGCTTCTGACTATACCCAGTGCTTGTATAAATAAATAAATAGATCTTAAAAAAAAAAAAAAAAAACAGGAACTTGTCTTTGTGTTTCTCAGTAACACAATTTGATTATATAGTGGCCCAAGAGCTTAAAAGCCAAAGTTAAAATCCTAGACCTGCCACTCATACTAGAAGTATGACCATCAGCAATTACTGCCTCATTTCCTATGTGCAAAATGGGTATCAAAATACCTTATAAGAGGGTATTTTACTTGATAGCAATATGTGCAAAGGCCTGTAGAAGGATACAGAAAGCACATAATGGTTGTTAGCTACTATTTTACCTTACCTAAACACAAATACAGTGCTGGGAACACAACAGGTGTTCAGTTGTTATCTGTTGAATAATTGATCATAGAAGTAAATGAGGGGTTTCATCACAAGGCATAGGGTCATTTTTATTTATGTCAAACTTTAACTGCCCATCAAATAGCTGCACCTGGCTCAGTGCCCGGCATATTTTGCTCAATAAATAATTGTTGAATAAGTGACTTTATGAATTAACTAACCAATCATTCAGTTTTCTTACCTACCAATGAACGCAAATATTCAACAGATTTTTTTCCTTTAGTTGAGACTCCATCCTGAATAAGGTTACACTTTATTTTTTTTTTAAAGATTTATCTTTATTTATTTTATTTATTTATACAAGCACTGGGTACAGTCAGAAGCGCGGGAGGGTGAGAGAATTCACCAGAGCCAGAGCGGGGAGCAGAGCAGGCAGAAGGACCGAAGTACACTGCTGAGGGGGGCAGCGGGCGGCAGGAGAGTTCTGCGCGCCATGCGGGACCCTCCTCCAGTGGCCGGGAAGCAGCCGGGGATCGAACCAGCGCTGCAGAGGCTGCAGGCAGCTTCGCAATCCAGCACTCAACCGCTGCGCCACCGGGGAGGCCCAAGGTTACACTTTAATGTCTGCTAGTGGATTTGTTTTTCAAGTATTGTGATGTGCCCCAACTAAAGTGAATTTCCTTATACCAAAGCAGACATTATCCATGATATATTTATGTGTATAAATATTTACATATAAATATTTCATATTAATGGGTCTATATACATATATATGCATATACATACATATATACATATACATATATACCTATTAATATATAATATTCATGGACATAATACCCAATGATAATATCCATGGCTAATGGAAATTTGTCTATGGTATATCTACAAATGAAAAATTGGGACTTATGACCAGCTGCCCTTTGCACACTAGATGTATTGGTCAGCCAAAAGTGTGGCTGAGTGTGAGGGAGGTTGAATTTATAATTTCCATGTAACTTCTGTTTAGCATTTAAAATCGACTTTTCAGGCCTCCCCTGGTGACACAGTCAGTTGAGGACGGCGCTGTGAAGCTGTCTGCAGCCTTTTCAGTGCCGGTTCAATCCCAGCCAGCCTGCTAGGGTCCCACATGGCGTAGCAGACCTCTCCTGTCACGCCCGCTGCTCCCCTCAGCAGTGTATTTCATCATTGTGCCTGTCTGTTTCCCTGCTCTGTCTCTGATGAATCCTTTCTCCCTCCCATGAATCTGCCTGTACCCCAGTTCTTGTATGAATAAATAAATAAATCTTTAAAAAAAATAAGATTCGACTTTTCTCTGGGGTGATATAAAGAAGATAAATGTCTCCAAAATTGGTATCATCTGTGGATCTTTGTAAAACTTATCACAGTGTTGCCTAGATTGCTGTGCTTGTCAGTAATAATTTCCCCTGATATGATTTCTTTTCAAGTTATGTATGTTATGTAAAGTCTAACATCCATGATAATGGTGAACTTTATTGGAGGCATGGGTCTCAGGCTGATAAGACAGATCCAATGTTTGACGTGGTTCACATGAGTGATACAGACCAGCCAGCTTGCCATGTTTATTGTGGGATTATGAGGATCAGAAGGCTATTCCACTGGGAAGATTTTATCAGTTGTAAACAGAAGTAGTTATATCTTAGTGGCAGATATTCAGAAAAAGAAAATTGTGTCTTTCTAGTCTTTTCAGGAAATTGGTTTAAAGACCATGGTTGCCCATGTGTAATAAGTTGGCTTTGCTGGGAAACTATTTCCAACAGCAACATAGCTTCTTAATTGTTTCGCTGTTAATTAGCTAAGGATGCAGTATAACTGAGATCAAAGTATTCAAGATTTGAGGCAGATTTAAAAGAAAAAAAATGGCTAATTAGCTTCCTCTAGTACATAACTTCATTGCTTCCTAGCCTATGGGGATAACACAAGGCAGAATCAGATGTGCTTACTTGCCTAATTCAGTCAGGAGCAGACTGAAAAGCCTCTTTGGGTTATTAAATGACAATTACAGAGGCTGAGGAATGCATACATAAAAGCTGTGACGCAGGTATGGGAAAGTTTATTTGACCCAGAACGACAAAGGATTTGGCATATTATAAACAGTTCCTGGTGATTGTCCTGAAACTTGGATGGCCCTTGTTCCCTTAGATTTGGGTCCCTACTAAGGAGAATAACTTGGAGCCAACACTCCTTGTCTATTCTCCAGCATCAGGAGGTACATGGCTCCCTCAAACCATTCCATTATATGGTTTGCAGCACAGATGTGAATACCCATAACTTTGGCTACTCAACCAGCAGCCTGACTATCAACATCATTATCACCAAAGTGACCTATCTTTCATTTTGTAGTCCAGCTCTCAGGTTTACTTGAGCCTCACAACCAGGTTCAAGAGATACCTAGGTCAGGAATTACTTATCTCCATTTCATAATCAAGAGAATGGAAGGTTAGCCAGCTTGAAGAATTTCCCCAAAGTTACCGGGTAATAATGTTTAGACGCTAAGAAGTCTGACTCCCAGAACATGGTGCTTTTCCCACAGCCCTTCCATTTCACAGACCATGAACAGAGGTGGGTGGAGACATCAGCAAAACTGTTAGATGAGAGGTAACTGAGAAGGACACCTCTGTGACAAATGGGTGTTTTCTGAGTGTTATCAACCCATCTGTCTATTCACTGAGACCTACTGGGCCAGAGTTCATGATTTTTACCCATCATCTGAAATCGTTTTTGCGCTTTGTCATCTGAAACTGAACACTACCTTATTTTTTAGCGTTTTCAGCAAACACAGACCACAGCAAATAAACTCCCTATGGCCCATAGTTCTTGAGGAGGAAAGTTGGGTCATCAAGATAAATGTTTCTGGTCTGCCTGATGTCTCTTTTGATTAAAAAAAAAATAAATAAAAACCAAAAACCTTCTTTCACTTTCTTAATTAGATTTAGTCTGTATGTTAGATCATGTAACTAACCTTTACTTCTCATTGTTGTTAGTCCCCTCCTTCCAAATAAGTCTTTGAAATGGGTTTTTCTAAAGTGTACAAATCTTGAATTAGAAAGCATAAATTTCTCACACATTGGGCAGCAGACATTTCAATGAAAGGGTAAAATCTGTTTCAAAACAAAGAAAAATGTGTGACTATCATCTAAACCCACCTAAGTCACTTTACTGTGAATGGAAAATAAGAACCAATAGATAAAACCCCAGTGCGATTAATAGTCTAAATAGAAAGACTAGATGAATAATTCTAAAGGAATGTCATCAATTCACATTCCTTCTCTTCCCCTCTTACCTACCTTCTCTCCACTTTGCATATGCCAAAGAAAAAGATAAACACATATGAGAGAAATGATGCAGGGAAAATGGTAACTTGTGGGGTACATTTGAATAAGCAGGTTTGCTCTGAAGAGAGAGTGGTGTGACCAAGTGGTATGTGCTTACCGAGTCAGACTATAATTTTATTATCTCGCCGCTGTCTTTGAAAGTGCTAAATGTCTACAGCTCACCCAGCCCAGGTCATTCAGCAGCTTCGCCTTGAAGGGCCAGATTCGACTGAAATTTCACTCTTGTGTAAGCAGATTATTATTGCCGAGTCAAAAGGAAACATGCCATGTGAGTATGTATCAATGCGGTGCTGCCTATTCTTTCCTGGGTGCTGGGTTGTTCAAGTGTGCATGCTGTCTGTCAGCCTTTTTTCTACGGTGCCATATGTGGTAATGTTTCTGAAAAAATAGTGCTTCATTATTACTGACTCTTGTGACATTAATTCCTATTACTCACCCGTAAGGACCTGTTTCCAGTCACTGCTGGAGGTGGAATCAAAGAAGAATTACACACAAAATGATTTCTGTTCTTAATTTTAGCGGCAACTGCAGTCTCTTTCCCCATTCAACTATTTTTCTTGGAAATAATTCCTGAATGCATAGTTTCAGGGAGAAAACCATCACCAAATAAACATAATATCAAGTTTATATTAATGTAATGGGAAGGCATTTAGTGCCATCAAATCTTGTTACTCTGACTTATATTGATGAATAAAATGGAATAAAAATTCACTAACTATTGTAAGTGACATGAAGAAGAAATGTGATTTTGTGTAAACATATAAAATGTGGTATTATGCATACACAAACATTCAGACACAGGGCATGTTATAAGAAAAATGAGATCCCTTATATGTGTTCATTCATTCAGTCAGCCAACATAAGAGCATGTGATTGAGATGGTTCCATGTAGGCAGACATGGCAGGGAAGCAGCTGCAGGTTATGGAAAGTTAACCACTGTCACAAGACGTAAAGCTGTCCCCATAAGAAGTACATTTTCACACATCTAATATGTACCAGACACGAGAAAACAGTAGTGGAAAGGCAAAATCTCTGCCCTCCTGGAAGTTAAGTTCTAATGGAGGACACACATTAGACAAAGAAAGACAAGTACAGAGTGATAACTTCTTTGAAGGAAATTAATAGGGAGACATGATCAACTATAATGGGAGAGAATGGTGAGGAGGAGAGTAAATGGGGTAGTTCCTGCAAACCTGCCGAAGAGGTAACATCTAAGATGAAATTAAAAAAGAAGGAAGAGTCAGCTATGAGCCCAGGCAGAAAACAGCAAATGAAAAGGTAGGGTCTGGACTTATAGGAGGCACTGAAGAGGGATCAGGCTGGTTGGAATGTGGAGAACCAAGGGCCACAGGTATGTAGTGAGATTGCAGTCACAGGAGGTGGGTGAATCATGGTGACGAGTTGGTTTATTGTAAGTGCAATGAGAAGGGCTTAAAATAGGACTGATCAGCTCATTCCAACTACAGGGAAGAGAAAGGATTTTGAAAGAAATGAAAGAAAAAGAAGAGGAAGCAGAGAGATCACTGAGGAGACAACCATTGTAACCTAAACAAAAGAGATAGTGACACTATCACTTAATGGTACATAAGATGAAAAATAGTGCACAGAGAAGAGATGTAGGAAACCAGAGGGTCTGATTGGTTTATTAGATGTGAAAGAAGGAAAAGGAAGAAATGAGGATGATTCCTGGGTCTGCTCTAGTCATGTAGATAAGTTTCAGTTGGGGCAATATGGAAGCCTTCCTGGAAGAAGTGGCATTTTATGTGCGCATCTGCAGGTGACTGTCATACAAGACTTAGCAGTGTGATCTTAGGCTATATACTATTTCTCTGAGTCATCTTGACTGAGCTCCAATAGCTCATAACTCTTAAAAATAGAATTTTTTATTGGTGCAAACTTTACCTCCTAACAAGCCTGGATGAAGGGTGGGGGGATGGTGATAAGAGGAATTGAGCCAAATAGAAGACTTGCTGCAGTGCATTTCCTCGGCTACTTCTCCTTGTAATCTTCATGGCATTTTCTTATAGGTGGTCTTGCAGTCGTTTATCTCTGGTGTTTTAATGTCAGCATAACATTGGGAATTAGCCAGAGCAGGCATGGGGCAGCCCAAAATAACCACCGCCAGAGGGCAGCATGGAGCTGTTCACACCCAACTCAGCCCCTGAGGTCATCTGCTCCCTGAGGGCACCTGCACACCAATCTGATCTAGGAAAGGGAAAAGCAGTCCTGGGGTGGGGAATGGTGCTGCTGAAGCAAGCCAGGAAAGGAAATGTTGCTTTCAGCCAAGAAAAGCTTGAGAGTGTCATTGCTTCAAACAATGACAAACCCTAAATGCAACTGTAGCTTACACATTCCAAATAACAGATAAATGATTATTTTTATCTCTAGGTACCACATCTAAAATGTTGTGTTCCAAGCACTGATTATTAAACTGTACATTAACTTTATAAACATATCCTGGTTTTGTCCCTATTTTGCAAACTAATTAAGATATGAAGATCACTGTAGAGGCAGGTTGATCTAACTACAAAAGTTTAACTACAATATCTCCCTCATAGTTGCTATGCATTTACTTATTATTTTCCCAGCATTATGCTGGATGTTCTGGGAATAGAAATGAAGTAGCATATAAGACTTCAGTCTTGCCTTTGAAGTACATATACTTCGAGAGGAAAGAACAAATTAAGAAACCAATAAATAATACAAACAACTATACATATTCAGGAGTTTAACAGCTTGGTGAAACTAAGTCTTCACAACTGTCCAATGTCAGGTGTTTTTTACCCATACCGCACAACTACTGTAAGTAGATTCCCCTACAAATTTAAAAGGGTGAATAAGAAACAGTGAGGGGTACTCATGCACTTATTTACATTCATTTATTCTCCACATATATAAAGAGTATCTCTAATTATGACAGATACTAAATATTGCATGGAAACATACTTAGTTCATGCCTTGAGGACATTTTAGGTGAAAAGGTGAAAAACAGATACTAGTAAATAAATCAACAAATACTATGTGAGATCACAATTGTACGTACTATAATAATAGCTCAGTGCTGGGTGAGCTAGTATTCCTTGTGACCTTAGTTCTAGGTCAAATAATTTTATTTTTAATCAAGTTTTGTTGAGATATAATTGACATATCACTGTATAAGCTTAAGGTGCAACAGAATAATGGTTTGACATATACATTGTAATATGATTACTTCAGGAAGTTGTTTTTTTTTTTTTTAAAGACTATTATTATGCATACAAGAGCTGGAGCACAGGCCAGAGGTGGGGAAGGGGGTGAGAGGATCCACCAGAGACAGAATAGGGAGCAGAACAGGCAGAATGACTGAAATACACTGCTGAGAGGAGCAGTGAGCAAGACAGGAGAGGTCTGCTGCGCCATGTGGGTTACTCCCTGGCCGGCCAGGGATTGAACTCGTGCTACAGAGGCTGCAGATTGCTTCATAGTGTGGTGCTTAACCCCTTGTGCCACCAGGGAGGCCCAACTTCAGTAAGTTTAGTTAGCATCCGTTGTTTCATAGAGATACAATAAAAAGAAAAAGGACATTTTTTCTTATATTAAGAACTCTTAGAATATATCTCTCAACAGCCTTTGTATATATAATACAGCAATGTTAACTAGAATCATCATATTGTAAATTACATCCCTAGCGCTTATTTAGCTTATAACTTGAAGTTTGTACCTTTTTCTAATTTCCTGTCCTTCCATCCCCACCTCTGGGAACCACAAATCTGATCTGCTTTTTTGAGGAGATTGGTTTTATAAAAAATAGATTACATATTTCAGTGAAATCATACAATATCTGCCTTTCTCTGAGTTATTTTAGTACATTGTCTTCACGGTGGTCCCATCAATTTCCTCATTTTAATGGCTAGTAATATTTTTAATATATATATTACACATATGTATATTTTATATATGTGTAATATATATATTACACACATACATATTTTATATATGTGTGTGATATATATGTGCACACACCCCAACTTCCATCTATTCATTCATATATAGAAAGTTAGATTTTTTCCTTGCCTTGGCTATTGTAAATATTGCTGCAGTGAACACAGTACTCTGTTGGTGTTTTTGTTTTCTTTGAGTATATTTACAGAAGTAAAATTGCTGGATCATTGAGTAGTTCTATTTTCAATATTTTCTGAGGAAACTCCAAACTGTTTTCCATAGTGGTTGTACCAGTTTTCAATTCCACCAACAATGTATAAGTGTTCCTTGTTCTCTACTTCATTAGCATTTGTTATTTCTCTCATTTTTATGAAAGCCATTCTGACAGGTATGAGGTGATATCTCATTGAGGTTTTGATGTGCATTACCCTAATTACTACTGATGTTGAACATCTATTCATGTGCCTATTGGTACAACAAATTCTTTTTTTTTGAATATTTATTTATTCATAAAAAACTGGAGTACAGGCCAGAGGTGTGAGGGGTGAGAGAATTCACCAAAGACAGAGTGAGCAGCAGAACAGGCAGAATGAGTGAAATACACTGCTGAGGAGAGCAGCAGGTGAGCCAGGAGAGGTCTGCTGCACCATGTGGGTAGCTCCCTGGCTGGGGATTGAACTAGTGCTGCAGTGGCTGCAAATAGTTCATAGGTTGCGTCTTAACCCCTTGTGCCACCAGGGAGGCCCAGTACAAGAAATTCTTGACCTTGATTCCCATGACCTCCTTCTCTATACCAGTCACTCAGCAGCCATGCCCCAAGCAGGTCTTCTCTTCTGTGATCTTGATCTTTCTTAATCCCTTTGCAATCACAGTCTCCCAGATTTTGTCTCTCACACTCCCTTGGATCCCAGCAAGCTTTTGATATCCTTCTAGGTTATATCCCCTTTGTGACTTTTTTTGACTTCTCTTGACCAATCTGGACTCCAGGGAAGATCAATTCAAAGATGTCCTTGTCCCTGCTCTAAAATCTTCCTGCTCTTCCATCATACCCATCTATGTTCTTCCTGAATCTACCTAATTTTCTGTTCTTTCTTCCCCCAGCATTGTCCTGACTTTCTGCCCATTCATCCCTCACAGCTCCTCTGCAGACCTTTTATGAGTACTTCACATGGCTTCCTGCTTCAATCTACATGGGGCCTCACTGTCTTTGTTCTTGGGAACAAGCCCATTTTTTCAAGAAAGTTAACTACAAATCTACTGAAAAATATGGACATTTTCAACTTACTTGGACTCCCCTCGGAATCTTTCTCCATCTGTGCACATTTGTCATTTGCTCTCTAGGTAGAATAGGGAGTCTCTTGCCCTATATGCTCTTCCTGATCTAGGTAAATGGTATTTGACATGAATCTTGTACAGGCAATTGATGAATTCTATCCATCACGGACATGGGTCTGCATTCCCTACTTCAGCCCACAGTTGTGTACTGAGCACTTGTTATTTTCCCAGCCTCACAATTGGCATGGAAACACCACAGAGCAGGTTAGGGTAACCAAAGAAGGAGCAGGTCAGGAGGATTGAATCATTGTGAGAGAAAAGAGGATGTGTTGATACAAGATGTGGCCAGAGAGGTGGGACTCAGACACTACATAGCCTCAAGGTCATGTTAAGATTTTGGGCTTACTCTAAGAGAGGAGGAAACAAAGGAAAGAGTCTGGTCAAAGTGTGGTATGATTGGATTTGCATTCTCCTAAAGACCACTCTGACTGGTATGTGGGGAATGGATTAAGGTGGGCCAGAGCAGGAAGGGAAAGAATAGTTAAAAGGTAGTGCAGTATGCTGGGTAAGAGGTGATGGCATCTTGTGGATAAAAGCTCCACTAGTTGAACACTAAGTTCCTTCAACCTCTGCAGTCCTTGGACTCTGTGGTTCTTCACAAGTGCCTCAGGCTCTGGCCCCAATCTCCCTCCCCTAATTTATCTCCTGCAGAGAGCTCTTCCCCCATACTGAACGCTATGCTCTAGATGAAATGAACCACTGTCTGTTCTCTGAACATTCTGGCTCATTCCCCCCTCAGGCCTTTGCTCAAGCTGTTCTCTCAACCTGAATATCCAACCCCCACCTCAGTCTGTTCCTGTGTTCAACTCTTTTATAAAGGCGATTCTGGTCACCACAGATAGAATGAATCTAGTCTTCATTGCAATTTATGTTTATAACTTTAATGTATCACAGTTACAGTATGACTTCCATTTCAGGTAGTTCATTCCTGCTGTCTCCTCAATTGTGAATCTTATTGGAATAAGAACATGCTTTATTGGTATTTCCTTTCTCTTCTTCAAACCCATACTACTTTGCTCAGTAGGATATTTTAGTTGGTGTTAACTGTTTGTTGTATCAAATCAAAAAGAATCCAATTTAGTTTAATCTAATCCCATCCAATCCAATCCTATCCAATCCAGTTCAGTTCAATTCAATCTAGTGCCTTGTATATTCATTATTTCCTTTATAGGTGAAGCTTAGACACTTATATTATGCTCCTTTGTATGTCCTACTTATTTCATATAGTAGACCCTTAACAAATGTTTATTGACTGGTTCACTTAAATTAAAGACACTCCTTGATGTAGAAGTGTCTTTCTATCTTACAGATACTGGTAGCTGTTTCTTGCTTCAAATGTGATCTGTTTAAACTTGAGTTATAATTCCATGTAATTAGGTGGTCAGGGGATGTAATAGGATTCTTAAGGAATTCCAGGGCATGCCTAATAATCTAAAATGAGTTTAGGCAGCTGTGTTTAAAGGAATTAACATATTATATTATTCTCAGCAGGCTCAGCTTTAAGAGAAAAAAGAAATTCAATATTGAAGCGGGGGTGGGAGAGTGGGGATTGGGGGTTGTGGTGATGGTGATATGACTTAAAAGAGATACCATGAAGAACCCCTTCTCAATAGCTCCTTCACCAAAGGGAAGCCTCCTGTGATGTTCATAGCTGATGACTGTATTCTTTGTCTTATTCTAATTGCTGGGAACATCTGTAGTTTTGGGGACTCTATTTTTGGCATCACATTTAGATATTTGTAAAACAGGTCTGGGCTCTCTTTCCAGCCTCAACTTGAAGGTCACACACTGCCCACTCCTTAATAATGGATGTGCCTTGTGAAAACACCGTATTTTTTAATTGCAGTTGAATATACAAGCAAAATTTACCATTTCAATCATTTTAAAGTGTACAGTTAAGGGGCATTAAACACTTTCACATGCAAACATCCTTTTCTGGAAACTTTGCATCTTCCCAAAGTCAAATTTTGTATGCAATCATTTACTTTTTTTTAAATTATAAAATAAAGTCTTCCGGTGGTAGGTAGGAAATTCAAATAATACCATAACATACCATGTAAAAAGTGTAGGTTCCATATCTGCTTTTTGCTATTAACTGTTTGCTCAATAATCCTTTTGGGGAGGTATAACACACACACACACACACACACACACACAGAGCCCTTAGAAAGATATTGTTTTACAAAAATTGAATTGCAGTACATATACTCATCTGCTTTTTTCATTTAATCAAGTATTATGAACATTTCCCCATGTTCTGCTATGTGCCTGTGGTCCATTCCTTTTACTGGCCCCTCAGTATATGATCACACAGATGTACCATAATTAGTTTAGGCCATTAGTTCATATGTAATTCATTCATTAGAAAGGCAGTCATATATATAACCAGAAAATCAGACTGCTGAGCTCGAGTGTTTCTAATAACTGGACTCTGAACTGTTAAATAGCAGAAAAACATGAAGCCAATATTTTTCCTGATATAGTATATTTCATGGCAGCTTTCCATAGAAAATCTATGAAAGGGGTCTCTTATTCTAGAGCCAAGTCTATCTGAAATGATTTGATTCTCTTAAGTACAGTTTTTCCATAAGCCTAGGTTTTAAGGGCAAGAATATCTGATCTCACCACCTTGTGACTAAGCCAAGGAAAGACTTGAGGAAACTTGTTCTGTGGCCATAACTCTGAGTATTGAAAAAAATCAATGAGGAGATTTGGAAATAGATAAAATCTAATATCTCAGTGTGTCATGGGTTTTGCTATTGTGGCCTCTCTCTAAGCTATATGTGAAGCTGGAAGCTTTTCAAATATGCGCAAGGAGCCCTCTCAGATATCTGTTGCCTTGCAGATTTTTAGGTATCTCTGCCCAACTTACAATGATTGTTTACCTGCTCTTTTGGCCTTGAGTGGTGGGTCCTGGCAACCATTTTATGTTGTGTGATGCTGCTGGTCTCTCAACCAGATTTTCTTCCCCAGGGATTTGGGATTGGGATCAAAGTCATATGATTGCCCTCGAGGTGGTAAATGTCAGGAATTGTGGAAAGAATTTCCATCTTTTATTACTATGTACATGGAGAAAAACAGGTGGGGAGGGAAATTAAGAAGAGAGAAAAAGAGAAGATAGGATTTTATGCCTCTGGTTCAGGTGGTTACCTCAAGTCTGGCTGATTTCTTGACTTTGGGGTCCTCATGATATCCCTCTATCCTTATGGCTAACCCGCCCCCTTTTTCACTTATGTTAACCTTAATATAATTACTTTAACTTGCAACAGAAGTTCTAACTAACTGCACAATTTTTAGCACATATTTAAGGAGAGGTCAGCTAGGTGTAAACTACATTAAGGGAAAGAGGAAAGAAAAAAATGATTGAGTAGCTTTTATGCATCAAGTAATTTGATAAAGACTCTAAGAACCATTACCTTACTATATCTCAAAATATCTCTAAAAAATGGATGCTATTTTCCCCTATTTTTTCAGGTAAGGGATATGTATTTTAGAGATTCTTCGTCGTCATATTACAGGGCTACCTGGTAAAAGGTAAAGGATTTTTTTTTTGTGTGTGGGACCCTCGCCTGCGGCCAGGGAATGAACCAGCGCTGCATAGGCTGTGGGCAGCCTTGCAGCCCAGCGCTCAACCGCTGCGCCACCAGGGGAGGTCCAAAGGTAAAGGATTTGTACTCTGATTTTGGCTGTTTGGACTCTGGTCTAACTTTAATTTTTTTTTTTGTTGTGTTTTAAAGATTTATTTATTTATACAAGCACTGGGTACAGTCAGAAGCGCAGGAGGGTGAGAGAATTCATCAGGGTCAGAGCGGAGAGCAGAGCAGGCAGACTGACAAAGTACACTGCTGAGGGGAGCAGCGGGTGGCAGGAGAGGTCTGCGCACCATGTGGGACCCTCACCCGGCGGCCGGGGATCGTACCGGCGCTGCAGATGCTGCAGGCAGCTTCGCAACCCAGCGCTCAACTCTTGCGTCACTGGGGAGGCCCCTCTGGTCTAACTTTAACAGGTAATAGTCGCCTTGATATTTGCCTGATCTTGAGCAAGTCACTTCACCCTTACTTGAGCTTCTGTATTCTTTTTCTTTTTTGAAGTGCAAGGAGCTTGGGTAAATATAATATTCATTTCCAAATATAATGGCGTAGTGTCTCTTGATTTATTTAGAACAGTGCTTCTCTATCCAGACTGTCAGGGCAGGAGGTGGTCTCTGAACCAAATGCAACATTTGTATATAGAGGATTGGGCAGTGGTGAGTTGTAGCCAAGCTTCGGTGGGTCCCTTTTCAAAATATACCATTCCTTCATCCCATCCCCTTCCCCAGGAGATTATGATGAATTCTAATTTGGGTGGGAAGGTGAAATTGAGCCCGGAGCTGTCTTGTCATTCCATTGTGCTGCTCCCCTCTCTTTTGCTACATCTATTAAAATGTAGAAGAAACCCAATATTTTTTTTCAACTGAATTGCATTAATATTGATAAATGATTAATGTTCTCTATTTTGAATGCTTTGCATATCTTAGAATTTACTTGTCAAATTCTAATAGTCTTGCTGATAATATTTTTGGAATGCCGTAGAATCTGTAGATCAGTTTGGGAGTATTGCTAGCTTCACAATATTGAATCTTCTATTTTTGCAAATAGTATATTTCTCATTTAAAAAAAAGACTTGATTTCTCTCAGCACCATTTTATTGCTTTCAACATAAAGACTTTGCATACCATTTATTAGTTTATTTCTAAGTATGCTTATATGTCATTGCAAATGATATTATGTTGTTTAAACATTTTCCAGTTGTGTGTTAATAGTAGCATATAGAAATGATGTTGGCTTTTACATATTAACTATTTCCTGTAACCTATGATACCAGTTATTTGTTAATTAATGACATGAAAGACTTTGGGCATGAAAAGTTCTGCTGTGGGATTCAAGTGACAATGGGCACTTGATGAGAAGAATAATGCCCCATCCCTAAAGATGCCCATGTCCTAATCCTTAGAACCTATGACTACATGGTAAAGGGGAATGGTAAAGGGGAATGAAGGTTGTAGATGGAATTAAGCTTTCAAATCAGCTGGCTTTAAGAAAGGGAGATTATCTTGGATAAGCTTGGATTCTATGGGTGGCTCTAAGGTAATCAAAAGAGCACTTAAAAATGGAAAGGGAAACAAGAGGAGAGTTAGAGGGATACCTGACTATGGCAGAAAGGTTAGAGAAATGCAGCATTTAAAGTTAGAGGATGAGGTTATGAGTTTAGAAATGCAGGCAGCATCTAGAAACTGAAAAAGGTAAGGAAACAGAGCCTCTGGAAAAAAACATTCCACAGCCCTGCCAACACCTTAGTTTTAGCTTAGTAATAAGGTTCCTATTGGACTTCTATCCTCCAGAAATGTAAGATGATAAGTTGCGTTGGCTTAAGTCCTTAAATCTGTGATCATTTGTTACAGCAGCAGTGAAAAACAAATATAATAGTGTTCAAAATTTAGGAAGATGACAATTCTCCTTCTCAGCTTGGTAGATGCCACATGGTTGCTGCAAGTAGCCAGAGGGGTGTGGGCACAGGCGAAGCCACCACTTTAGAGAATGACCTTTACTGGGGACAGATTCCATTTTGAGAAAGTAGGAGACTGAAAGACATTTTAATTTTTGTAAATAAGACTGTGTTTGTCATTTTGGGTAGGTGAGACCAAATGACTTGGGTTAAACTACTGGTGATAGTTTATTATACTAGTATTTATTCATTTTCTGAAGTTTATAAATGAAGTGCTTTGAAATATAAGCTGGGAATGTTGGAAGTTACTCTTTTAATGAGATTATCCTTGCATCTTTGTATTCCAAAATATTAAATGGAAGAAAAGGAGGTAGAAATCGAGGGTTGATACTAAGAACTGTATACAGTCTCACACATCTTCCGTCTGCAACTAAGCTGGAATGAGCTGCCTCTCAGGATGAATCTTGACAGGTGGCAAGGGTATGGGTATTGTTATGGGTCTGAGTCCTGACTTCAGTATGCTTAATGCCATTTCCTTTTTATTTGGCCTATGTTTCTATTTTTAATGAAGAAAAGATAAGGAGAGATGAGCATGTATTTTTATCTTCAGTGCATGTTAGTAACAATGATACTGTCTATGTAGTTTCAGTTAAAAATTAAACAGGAACCTCAAACACCAAATCAGGAACATAGTGAATTTGCAATAATGTTATTAATAGTAACATGTAAAAATGTCTCAATATCATGTACTGTATAGCATTTACATCTAAAACTTATTATATCTATGCTTGTTCTTGAATATAATGATTTGTCATCTCATTTCTATTGCCTGTGGAACAAGAGTCTGAAATAAATAAGTTCAAAATACAAATTTTACACATACATTATTCTTTCCTTCAAAATTATAATTTTGAGATAGCAAAAGGTCAATTCAAAACTAACAACCTTATATTTTTATTATTCTCCCAAAGAAATCTATATGCCATTTACTTTAATCTCTCACAAATATAAAACATATGGGCAAAATGTTGTGACTGACCATGTATTCCTTCATTTGAGTTTCTGAGTTAAGGCAACAGGGTAGAAAATGGCAGATTTATAGTGGGCCAACAAATGCCCTTCCCATTTTTTGCTTTTCAGCTTAGTTAACATGCACTGACTGCTTCCTTTGTGCCAGGAACTGCTTTAGACACCAAGAATACAGAAGTGATTAACATTAAGATGCCCATGCTGGGTCTTCCTCGTAGCCTAGGTTAAGACTCAACACTCACCAGTATGCCTTGAGTTTGATTCCAGCCAGGGAGCTGACCCACGCAGATGCAGAAGACCTCTCCTGTCTTGCCCATTTCTCCCCTCAGCAGTGTATTTCAGTAGATCCGCCTGTTCTGCGCCCCACTCTGTGTCTAGTGAATCACCTCACCCCCCCACACCTCTGGTCTACACCCCTGGTTCTTCTGTGCAGGAAAAAAAAAGGCCATGCTATGGGGTAGAAGGCAAATGAGTGCTTTGACCATAATGCAATACCATGAGGGTCCCAAGGAGGTGTGATTTCTTTATCCTACAAAGAAGTTAATTTCATAGAGGGGTGACATTTGAAAGGGTGTTAAAGGAAAAGGAGGTGGTCACCAGTTGTATACTGTCAACAATGAAACAACATAACAACTCTAAGGGAAAGTTCTGTTTGTCTTCTGGAAATATTTGTGTAATGAGCTTTCATTCACAGCAGGGGAACAGAGGGGTCAGATGGGAGGTTGGCACAGCAAAGTCTCACCTAGCCCCATCAGCACCATCTCCCCAAGCCAACTATTCTCCATCCAGGGGAACGGAGAAAGCGCCAGATTTTTCCTTGACACCAGCACCAACATTGGCACCTCTTATGTAGCCTGTCCAGCACACCAAACTTCCTTAAAAAACAAAAATGAAACCATAGCAAGGCCTTTCTACCACTTCCTGGCTCTGAAATGGTGTTAGGCAAGTTACATAAGTCTAACTTTTTGTTTTGTTTTGTTTTGTTTTTTTGTTTTTTTACTGTGAATCGGGGCAGTAATACCTCTCTCATGTGCTTGTGAGGTTAAAAGAGAAATATATGCAAAGCCACTATGCACTGCCTGACACAGATAAATGGTAGCACAGAGTCAACAATGGCATGATGCTGATGCTGATGAATGGGCCTGGTCTCAGGAGGACTGTGAATATCCAAGAGGTGGGCAGGAACAACGTGATCCAGCCTACCTGGCTCCCACCCAGAGCGGCTTCCTGCCCATCTGTGCGCGCCCTGCCGTTGTTCTGTGGCTCAGGTGGTGTGGGCAGCTGCTCCAACTGCTGCCGCTGGTGCTCTGACAGCTGTGGTGAGCCAGGCAATGATCTATTAAACCAAACCTCAACTGGAAACCATCAGCCCTAAATAATCCCAGCAACAAGTTTCCCTACCTCCCCTTGACTCTCCTCTCCTGCCTGTTCCTGGCCTTTATTCACCTGCTGTCCTTTTTTTCTCATTCCATTCCGATGGCCTTCCATTTCCTTTGACCCTTAGCTGTCCCTTCCCCTCTCCCGGTTCTCCTTCCACAATTTTCTTGTACCTGTCCTCCCTTGCATGCCTGCTGCTCCTCAAGTTCTGGGTTTTCCAAAGGTCAGAAGGCTCAGGCTGGTTATGTGCGGAAATCAAGGATTTGGGCCAGAATGGTCTCAGGGTTCTTTCTGCTCCAAGTTCCCATTCTGTTACCTTTTGTTATGTTTGTGCCTGTTTTTCCTGTTTCGGCTGACTCATGTGTCACCTGCCTCTTTCATCTGCACCCACACCACTCTGGTCCACTGCCATCTCTCACAAGGTCCTCTGCTAGAAATCTCCCTACATCCAATCTTAGCCCTGCTCAATACATTATCCACACAGAAGCCAAGGTGACCTTTCAAAAATGTGGATGAGATTGCTCACTCAATTTCAGATTCCTCCAAACTCCTTTATGGTGATTGCCTGGCCCATTATTTTGTTTATTCTCTTCAGAGCAATTATTACTGCCTGAAATAATCTTATTATTTGCTGAAACTTATTAATTGCTGAATCTTCATGTACTTGTATATTGTCTGTCTTCCCCACTAGAATGTCATTTCCATGAAGGAAGCTTGTCAGTCTTCTCCACTCTGTACCCTCATTCCTTTCAAGAAATATTACAAATAAATATTTGTTAAGTAAATGAATTATTGGCATGTTAGAAGATGAGCTATAATAAAAGATCTGATTATTCTGTATATAAAAATCATTGTTGATGGAATATTCTCAAAATTATTTCCAAAGGTGGTTTTCTTCACCCTTTGGGAGTATGTTTGATTCTTACAATTAGACAAAACTATTAACTTTTTTTTTCAAAAATATCATGTCATAAAGCATTATGACTTCTTTTCTTCACTAAAGTTGGACTTGTTTGGAGATGTAGTTAGATTTCTGTGCTGTGGGAGTCTTTGGCACTATGGGAAAGCTTCTGGGTGCCATCACAGAGCAGTATTTTTAAGAACATAAAAGAAAATATATAGTATTATAGAGGAACAAATTATATGGAATACAGTTATCAAAATGTAAACAATTGTGGTACAATACAATATTTACATCTTTATTAACACATTAAATAATATAATTTACATAAAGGTCTAATATCTACCTGGAAATGAGATTTCTAGGTATCTGCAAAAACTGAAATATGATATGAAAATAATGGATAGGAAAAGATTCAGGATCTCAAAAAATAAAAATAAAAAAAAGAGGATCTCTATTGGTGATGAATCATACGGGTTACTAATGCTTTCATAATTAAAGGATACATTAAATTTCATAAGTATCTTAATAAAAATAATTATTTTTCCTATACAGGTGCACAGATCCCTTGAATTTTATCCACAGACTTTTTTGGATCCCTATTTTAAAACCTTATACTATAGAAATTAGAAAATAGACTCAGTAATAGCAGCCACATTTAAATTAATTGCTGCCCACTAATGGGGATTATTCTTCATATAAGTGCTGATAAATATGATTATTTTTTAGATTAAACCCAACACTTCATCCCCGTAGCAAATTTGTAAAATTATTTATAAAAGGCATAATTGTCATCACTTAATGTCTTTACTCATTATCTATCTACAAATATAAGAAGTGATATTCTGAAATTTTGATCCTTGATGATTATGAGCTTATAACTTTTATTTATTCATTTCAAATATTAATTTGAGATGGTTAACATAGTCATATGATTAAAAATTCAGAAAAGAAAATCTTTCTCCTCACTATACATACTAGTTACTGAGTCTCCTTCCAGGCAGCATCCAATATTATCAGTTGTTTATATATTCTTTTAATGATGTTTGAAACATACAAGCAAATACATTTGTGCATTCTTATCTCCCCTTATTGCAAATTGTATTATTTCACTCACTCTATTTGTACATTGTTGTCTCACTTAAAATATGTCTAGAAGATAGTCTTATATAGATTATGAACTTCTTCATTTCTTTTTGTGATTGCATAGCTAGGGTACTTCTAAGGATGTACTATATTTAACTTGCCTCTTATTGATGGACCTGTATGTTGTTTCTAAATGATCTGTTATTATGAAAAAGGACAGGGTATCTTTTAAGATAGAAATTTTATTATGGATATGCACATATGTGGGACTTAGAATCATGAAATGCAAATATAAGTAGACAGTAGAAAAGCTACCCCACCTCAAGTGTAATATGTTGGAAATCACAATATGGACAAATCACCAACATGATTGAGAGAAAGGTAGAGAAGTCCCCAACTTTCTCCTAATAGTCTAGGACAAATTTACTGTTTTTTAGTGCTGAAGAAGTGATCATTGAGGATGTGCTGAGTTTTTGTTCATGTTTACTATGACTTTCAGAAACAGGTTCATGTTAGTAATACTGTCTGGTTTGTGGCCCTTTGGCCCACTGATCCGTAGAAGTCTCTCATAGTCTTTATTCTAATTCATCTTCATTTCCCACTTCTACATTCCCATCTCAGTCATTCTAGTTGAATACATTTAAAGTGTATAATGACATTATGTTTGTTTTTTAGATTTACATAAATGATAGTATGTTATAACTCATTTCATTCTTCTTTCACAGTAACTCTGCTTTATGGCCCCTCCATGTTATTGCACATACATCTAATTCACTGCCTCTGATTAACATGGCATCATCCATCACACTGTATCTAGCTGCTTTCTCAACAATGGGCAGCCAGGTTTCCTCTAGTTTCTTGTCACTACAAATAAGATTAAAGTTCACATCTTCCAACATGACTCTAGCTGGATCTTTGTGAGAATTTATTTTATACACACACGCACACACACACACACACACACCTGGAATAGGATTGCTGGACCATGCAATTACATATACTTAGTTTGACTAAGCAGTGCCAAAGTATACCACAAAATATGTCCCAAGTCAGCCACACTGGAACTCTTGAGGGTTTCTCATGTACATGTCCCTTTCAGCTCTTGGCATTTTCTCCTGGTATCCAATTTTTTCCAGTCAAGTGATAGATCATTTGTATATCAATTTGCATTTATCTATTTACAGATGATTTTGAGCATCTCTTCAGTGTTTGTTGGCTCTTTTGGTGTACTCTTTCATTATTTTCTTATTCATATCCATTGTCCATTTCTCTGCTAAGGTTTCTGTCTTTTCCTTTGCATATGTAAACATTTCTTACATAACATAAATAGAAAATCCTTGTCAGTGTTTTTTTTTAATATTTATTTATGCATACAAGAACTGGGGTGTAGGCTGGAGAGGTGGGGTGTGTGTGAGAGAGGATTCACCAGAGAGTGGGGAACAGAACAGGAGATACACTGAAATATGTTGCTCAGGGGAGCAGCAGACAAGACAGGGGAAGTCTGCTGCTATATGTGGGTTAGCTCTCTGGCAAGGGATCAAACGTGCTGTAGTAGCTGCGGATAGCTTTATAGTGCTACATCTTAACCCCTTGCACTACCAGGGAGGCCCCCTTGCCCGTTTTGGATGTGACATCATTTCTAATTTTGTCATCTCCTTATGAACTTTGCCCTTCATTGAAAAGAAACTCTTGTTTTGAAAGTAATCATACAAATCAATGTTTTTTGCTTTATGATTGTGCCTTTAATATTTTGATGTTTTGTTCAGCAAATCCTTTCTGACCTTAGGTAATAAAGATATGTTCCTACATTTTATTTTATTACATTTACCACTTTATCTTTCACATATGAATGCACCTAGAGTTCACCCCTTCATAGGTGTCAGAAAGGGATGTGGTTTTATTTTTCCACAGCAATATTGGGAGCTTTGGAGTAATATAACTGAAAGAAGCAGAAGATGCAGCTGGGGAGAGATGGAAGAAAGGAAAGAAATAAGACATCTGAGAAACAAGACATCTAAAGAATATAGAATCAGAATCCAAAGGTTCTGTCTGATCTACCCTAGGAGGTACTCCACTATATGTGGTCTGTAATGAAATACAGGATTAAATGCATTTCTCTTCCAAATAAAGCCGTTTTTCAGAAGGAATTCCCCAGCAACAGTAATGTTCTGGTACATGGTTTTAAAAATAGACCCTGTACACTAAAGAAGGACTTTCCCAGTGTAAAGAAAACTGGGTAAGTAGGGAAAGAGGACCATATGTATATAAGCACATAGCTGAGAATCGATTGTCTAAAGATGGACTACCTGCTGGAAAAATCAAACAATCTTTTTTTTTTACCCCCGAATGATAAAAATTCATTCACCTATTTAGGAAAGATAATTGATTTCTGTATAGTGTCTAAGCCTTTCTATTTCCAGTTTATAATCAATGGCTTGGTTGATCTAAGTGCCTAGCAAGGAAAGAAAATACCTGAAGAAACAATATAACCAAATTATAGGCAAATGGTCTATAATTTCAGGCATATGATCTTCCTGTATTAGAAGAAACTGAATGTATTTTTAATGTTTTTTCTTTGCAAATGACCCAGTGGTCTACTTACATTTTTCTATGGTTTTGCCACTGTTGAAGTCCCCCATCACACCAATAGAGAGACCATGCAATTATCCTATCTCCACCGTTCAAGAAGAATAGGAACAAAGAAAAACTTGGGAGCAGGAAAAGAGAGCAAAACTATTTTTCACTTCTCAATCTATAAAAATAATTCTTAAGAGCTGGCATTTTCTTGACCAGCAAAAAACAGTGATTGTCCTGAGGGGGAAAAAGCAAAAGGAAAGGAAAATATCTCAAGGAGAAGTTTGTTTTTATTTTGGCTCTGAATACTCACTCTCACCCAAGGGAAAACTCAAATCACCGTCTATCTGCTAGGACCTCTCCTTACAACCTCTTCAAAGAGAGAATATCTTTCATAGTAGGCATCCTTCAGTTTCCTCACAAAATTCATGTTTAGTATAAGAAATATCCCCAATTTTGAAAATTATCAACAAAGTGAATTCGAGCATTATTACTCATGAATAAAAGTCCAAGGAAAAACAGATATTGTTGAACACACTATGGTATAGTCACTCTGGAAGTAAGTTTGGTAGTTTCTTATATACAGTTACCACATGACCCAAAGACGTAACAGTCTCACTCTCAGATATACAATGCGGAAAGTATCTAAGACTCTGGGGTCAGACAGCTACATTGTAAGCTTATGACCCTTCATAATGTGAGGGCCACAGTGACTTACTTAGTTTTCTGAATCTTGGTTTCTTTCCTTACAAAATTGAGATAGTAATAGTGTCTACTTTATAGTGTTATTAGAATACTACCTGCCACACACTTATTGGATCACTAAAATTAAAAATACTGAGAATGCCAAGTGCCATGAGGATAAGAAACAACTTAGAATCTCATACACACCTGGTGGGAATACAAAATAGTATAGTCACTCTGGAAGTAAGTTTGGTAGTTTCTTGTATATACAGTTACCACATGACTCAATGACACAACAAATGCCAAGTGCCATGAGGATAAGAAACAACTTAGAATCTCATACACACCTGGTGGGAATACAAAATAGTATAGTCACTCTGGAAGTAAGTTTGGTAGTTTCTTGTATATACAGTTACCACATAACTCAATGACACAACAGTCTCACTCTCAGATATACAAGTGACATGAATATTTATCATGTGCATATAAACATTGTGTGTTAGCATTTGAAACAGTTTTATATATAATCACCAACATCTAGAAATAAAAAAGTGGATGAATGGATCAATTAGCTGTGGTATATCCATATAATGGAATACTCAGCAATAGAAAGGAATGACTGTTGATACAGGCAGCAATTTGGATGAATCTCAGAGGCCTTATTGCTGAGTGAAAGAAGCCAGACTGAGAAGGTTATGTATTATATGATTCCATAAATGTGACATGACTGAAAAGACAAAAACTGTGGTACCAGAAAACAGATCTCTGGTTTCCATGAATCTGTTAGGGGAAGGCAGGTGGAATGTGCCTACAAAGGAACAAATATCAGGCATTTTTATGGGGTGATGGAGCTACTCTGTATCATGACATGGCAGTGTTTCATGAATTTATACCTATATTAAAATTTATAGACCTGTACAACAAAAAAATCAATTTATCTCTATATTTAAAAAATATATGATATATTTTATCTGTGTAAAGAAAGATTATGTGAAATAATGCATATTTAGTATAGTCCCTGGCACACAGTAGCTTTTTTTCTATTTGTTTTATGAAATGTGGTACAGAGTACAACAACTCTAATGCGTCTAATTCAAAAGTCAACTGATACAGTTCACATCGTGTGCTCAGGCTAAAGATGAGGGGGGAAATTATAATTCATGTAAATAGTGTGGGGGATTCTGCCTGATCATCTCTTTTTTTTTTAATATTTATTTTTTTATACAAGCACTGGGTAGAGTCAGAAGCGTGGGAGGGTGAGAGAATTCACCAGAGCAGGGAACAGAACAGGCAGAAGGACAAAATACACTGCTGAGGGGAGAAGTGGGCGCTGCAGGCGAGGTCTGCACGCCATGTGGGACCCTCGCCAATGGCGGGGGATCAAACCGGCTCTGTAGAGACTGCAGGCAGCTTTGCAGCCGAGCGCTCAACCACTGCGCCACCAAGGGAGGCCCATGATCATCTCTTTTAATTGGCATATGCTTTGTGTGCAGAAGTGGGAAATAAGAATCCGATCTTCTCTCATTTGGTCCCAGTCCTTGCTTGTCCCTTTTATAGCACAGATATCTCTCCCTACACTGAATGTGCTACTGGTGTTTCAAGATAAGGATATTTCCTAAAATATTGTCCCCCAAACACAATACAACTATTTCATCTGGTAGTAATTCAAAGAAACAGAAGCAGTTTTAGGTAGTGAAGGGAGACTGGCTATGTAGGGCTTTTTGGTATCCAGTTTGGTATGTTCCTAAGAGGCTGCCAGAGGTAATTTAGACTATATATAACCTTTAAACACATTGATAATGATTTAAGATCAGCTCTGTTACCCAGAAATAAGAAAACCAATTGCTATTTAATCCAGACTGTCATATAATCTTACTGATTGGCTCTTTGGAATTGCTTATAGACTTTATATAATGTTCCTTGAACATGTACCAGCTTAATAGATGGACAGCAGATGCTTAGGCTCAATAACAAATATAGGGAGTAGTCCTACAACCTCCACTTATCCCATGGTTTCATTTTCATAGAAGGCAGACATTCTAATGAGATGCCCTCCCCAAAGCGAATGAATCCTGACCTAAAGAACTTACATTGAGAATCTGGAATATTCGCTTTCAACTTTTCTCTAAGAATTCACAAATTCTTTATTCTTTTAATATTAGATTTGATTTCTAGAAAAGAAAAAAATCATTTCGAGCTAAATCTTTAAGTGAGATAAGTCAATTAGTCACATCAATTTTGATTTTTAAAAAGTATGTGGCTAGGAAGCAATGAGGTAGGTTTGGGAAACTCCTAAACAGAGACCCATACAGACTGGAAAAATACTGACAAACCAGGAAAGTATCTTTTAAATGTCTTCATCTCAGGGGCCTCTCCTGGTGGCGCAGACAGTTGAGTGCTGTACTGTGAAGCTGCCCGCAGCCTCTGCAGTGCAGGTTTGATCCTGGCTGGCTGGCGAGGGTCCCACATGGTGTGGCAGACCTCTCCTGCCTCCCCTGCTGCTCCCCTCAGCAGTGTATTTCATCATTCTGCCTGTTCTGTTCCCTGCTCTGTCTCTGGTGAATCCTTTCACCCTCCCTCGCATCTGGCCTATACCCCGGTTCTTGTATAAATAAATAAAATAAATCTTTAAAAAAAATAAAATAAATGTCTTCATTTCAAATGTATTAGTTTTTCAAGTTGAATAAGAATATTATCTTAAGGCCCTCCCTATTGGCACAAGGGGTTAAGTCTCAGCACTATGACACTCTCGGCAGCCACTGTAACAATAGTTCGAGCCCCAGTCAGGGAGCTGCCCACATGGTGCAGCAGACCTCTCCTGTCTCACCAACTGCTCCTCTCATCAGTGTATTTCAGTCAGTCTGCCTGTTCTGTTCCCCACTCTGTCTCTGGTGCATCCTCTCACACACACAGTCCCCACACCTCTGGTCTACACCCCAGCTCTTGAAGACGTAAATAACTAAATTTTTTTTTAAAGATTTATTTATTTATTTATACAAGCACTGGGTACAGTCAGAAGCGCGGGAGGGTGAGAGAATTCACCAGACCCAGAGCAGGGAGCAGAGCAGGCAGAAGGACTGAGGTACACTGCTGAGGGGAGCAGTGGGTGGCAGGAGAGGTCTGCACGCCATGTGGGACCCTCCTCCAGTGGCTGAGGAGCAGCCAGGGATCAAACCGGCAGTGCAGAGGCTGTGGGCAGCTTCACAACCCAGCGCTCAACCACTGCGCCACTGGGGAGGCCCTAAATAAATAAATCTTTAAGAAAAAAAGAATATTTAAGAGTATAAATTCTAACAGAATTTTTTTTTAAGTCTCATGCCTCTTTAGTCCTTGTTTTTTTAAGAGGAGCACAATGCAAGTGCCAGAGAATTTAATTGAGAAAGTCAAATGACTTATGCATAGGCTTGAATAAGAATACAAAAATATTTGATAGAGCACTGTAGCTATGTGTAAGGCCCTCTCTGAAAAGGTCTGAATGATAGTGCAAACAAAGAGAGGAAATAAAAACCAAGAGAGGTAGAGAATGGGCTTGGGGATTCAAAGCTATAAGTTAGGGAGAAAAGATGTCAACAATCCAACAGTGTCTTGTCCTGACTATCCTATTGCTGATAATTTCATCAAAATAATTTAATTATTAATTCACTCAACAAGTATTGCTGATTCACTATTATGTGCTAAGCTCCAATTTAGTTAGGTAATATTGAGTTGAATTTAATAACATTCCTGATTTCTAGGATCTTTTGGTCTATTATGTGATCTATAATTTGCTTTATCATAGACAATGTATCATAGATACATAGCTATATGTTCATCTCCACCCTAATCAGAAATATATACTATAGGATGGTCAGCCAGCATGTAATCATTAGATCCATCCTCCAGGAGTGCTGCTACAAGGGCTTCAGCTCTCTTTATCTCTGATCAATAATTACTTTTCTTTATTAGCTTAATAGAAAATTAAAAGGCATTTTTATTAGTGAAGTTAGGTGTCAAGATGTAGATGGACTAAAAATAGTACAGAGATACACTACAAGGCCTAAGTGCCTCTGCTCTCTAGATATTGAGCTATTATCGTGACTGATACACGTGAGACTTTCACACAAAGTGTGATGTAAAAGACAAGAAAATCACTAAATAAGTTCCAGATTGTTTGATGCCTGCTTTCTAATAAATCCTGTATATGTGGAAGGTTTTGATTTAAGACTTGTTTTCATTTGACCCTGGTGGCAAAGTTATAAGGGAAGAAATCTTTGCCAGTAAAAGAACCTAATAATTGTGAGTGACCAAATTACATCTTTTCAACTTCTATCACCTCTTAAGTAGTAAGTGCTATATATCAACAAAGCAGTATATAAGGCATTATTCCGATTTCTTTTTCTTTTAAAAATAACTTCTTTCCACTGAGCAATTTAATCTACCTGGTTCAAGAGGTTCCACAAATTTGTAAATATATGTGTTTTTTACCTCAGGACTCCTTGTTTTAAAAATCAGTGCTAGGTTTTCTTAATCTTTTTCTTTCTTTACTGAAAGTTTATTTTCTCATTTATGTATTTACCAAAATCTTTAATTTTAGATCATTTTAATGTCTTTTTCAGAGACTTTGCTTCTCCAACTCTTTAGTCCCTCATTCATTTATTAAACAAAGATGTACTTAATATTGATTTATTATATCTACAGCTATATACTGTATATAGATACATTATGGTTTTGTAGCAGAGGAAATCAATGGTATTTGATTCTATATATCTGAAAATGATTAGCATTTAACTGTATCATCACCCACTTCTCTAAAATAGAGATACTGATGTAATGTGTAGCTTTGTTCATCACTTCATCACCACAGCTTAGCAAACTATCTTGCACAGAGCAGACATTTAATATATATGTTATGCTAATGAAATAGTTAATGAATAATGCATTAAGAATTTACTGTATTATTCCATGGTGTAACTAAAAGAACACACACAATTTGTAATATCTTCCATGTTCTAAGCTTGAATCTTGTCAGAAATAAAAACCCATGGTACAGGACCTGAGCACTATCTGGCACTTCAGAGCAAAGAAAGCAAGGAGGCATCAATGAAGCTTTTTCTATAAAAACTCAGCCTTTGCTTTTTGAAAGAGCACAACAGTGAGAATAGAAGTCTCATCAAGAGAGGCTCACAAGTCACTTTTGAAATGATCAAACAGGTTCAGGTGAAAGTTTACATTCAACCGAAGAATGGCCAAGGCATGAAAAGGCAGGAATGTGAGGGTGCTGAAATGTCCACGTCAAGTAAACAAGACAGTAAGTTGAATTGACTTTCTAGGCAGAAACTACCATAAAAGTTTTTTGAAGGAGCCCTGCAGCCAAACAGAATGAAGGTCATTGTACTAATTCCCTTTCATATCCTAAGGCATCACCTGCCTTGCACCTTCTATACTTTCTGAATACTCAAAACTCTGTTCGGTAGGGGAGGTGAGAGTGTGTGTAACACCAGGGTATTTGTGAAGATAGGCCATCTATAAGCTGAAGAAACTATTTATTTTGTCTATTGGTCTTGTTCTCTCTCCCTCTCTCCTTTTAAATAGGAAGAAAAAGAGAAAGACATGATTTCTAGAAATCTTTTTTTCTGATGAAAGACCACTTATTTCTTCACTCACCTGGGGAGAAATTTTGTCCATTTTGATAAATGGATCTATTAGGAGCACATTTAACGTGACACTGGTGTGTAACAACTTGATGTGAGGGAATTATGTGACATTGGTAAACTGAATGACAATTCCAAATTCATTTTTGATATATGCAGTGGAGAAAGGCCAATTCCAAGCACAAAGCAAACATTTGGTAAATAAGGTCAAATGAATGAATTGATGAGTGAACAAAAATCTAGTTGAACCATGTGTACATAGAGAAAACACTGTAGAGGAATAGGAATGTGTTGAGTCGAAAGTATGGACTAAGATTATGGTAATTACATTGGCAACAAGAGGAAATTCTTACTTGATCAGTGTTCTCATTTTCTTTGGTTCTTCTATCTCTATATTCCCTTCACATTTACACCAGAACCAGATGTGACAGTAAAGCTGGAAGTACATCTGGAGTACAGATGGAAAGGATGTAACAGAGGTCCAATATTTTGGGGTTAGGCTACATCTTCCCCCTAGCTGCTATATCTGCAGCCTAGAAGTTCCTTTCTGGTTCACTGTGCATAAATAGAGAGATACATAGATACATAGATAAATACATAGATACATAGAGATATAAAGTATATATGTATTTATACATTATATATATAATATATAATATATATATATATATATATATATATATATATATATGCTTTTATTGCTGGATTCCAGAACAACACAATCTCTATGCTCAGAGGTTGATTCCGTTGGCCAGGTCTATAACTCTTCACTTTCTGGATGGGGTGGGGCAGAGAGTCTTGGATGGCTTTAAAATAAGGTTAAGAGTTCCTAAGGACTTACAGATGAGTCTTGTTTGCCTTTTGGCTAGAGCAATGGTTCCCAAACTTTGGTCATTTTAATACTACTGCCATGATTTTTGTTTCTTCAGCATACTCATTTGTATTATTCTCATATTTTTGAATCATAGTTTCCTAATATTTATTTGATATTCTTTTAAATTATCTCTTCCCCTCTCCCCCCAACATGATCACTTAAAGGGTCTCTTTATACTATTACTCTAATTGTAAAAAAAAAAGAAAATCACTGTAAAAAGAGATTTAAACATAAAGTCTAGTTAGTTGTCTAGGTTTCTGAGTTTGTAACCTGCTCTTTTTTAGTTAAAAATGGAGATTATGAATTGTAGAAAATGTGTTAACAACTTAGTAACTTCTAACAGACTTTTCACTTAATGAAATCAACACTGAAAAATAATTTTGAAAGGAATCACTTCCTCACTTGATGGGTTGAGATTTCATGTTTTGTCTAAAGACTGTTGGAAGATAGAAATATAAGCCACAAAGTGGATACTGAAGGCAGCCTCACTCCTTTGGTTACAGGGACCTGCAAACTCAAGAAAAGTAAACTGGGGCCAAGATGTAGAGAAAGGTCACAATCTTTTTGGTGAATACATGGACCTGGCACCTAGTGGACACTACACAGATGTGGGTTCCCTGGAAGCCACTCCTACTTTTCCTTCTCATTCTTGTGCGTTCCACCTGAAGTCCCACTTTAATAAAAACAATAGTGAGTTCTCACTGAGGACTCTGTATGCCAGGCAGTTCCAGGTATTATTTCATTCAATATTTATAATACTTTCATGATTTTATAGTTGAAAAAACTTTCATAATATATATATATAAAGTTTATATAATCAAAGCAAATTTTGATAATTGAGAGAAATAAGTAACTTGTCCCTAATCACTCAGGGAAGGGATAGCTTATGGCTGGGGGTTCCACTCCCCATATATGATTAGAAATAAGGACATTATTCAGCTAACTAAGTCAGACCAAAGAAAGCACAATTACCTCAATCATCTGAATTTTGACTTTACAATTATTAATGTTTGGCTCAAAAATGATACTCTCTTTTTTCTAGGAATAGTTTAGTTCTCTTTTTGGCTTGTGTTGTCTGGCTTGTTGGCTCGGTTCTCTCAGCAGTGACTACAAAAAGTGTTCACAGAGGCATTTCATAACTATAGATTGAGGGAGGAAGGAGGAAAAGAAGGGGCAGAGAAATAGAGAGCAAGGAAGAGGAGGAGGAAGGAGAATGTTTCTTTGTTAAAAAAAAAAAAAAAACCTACCCAGAATATACACCTGAGAATTAAGGTAGAAGCCATATGATTGCACATAAGCCTCACCACTTTCTGTCCTCTTCACTACTTTAAAATGCTTGTTGAGTTTCCTTTATTCCCTAGTCCTTAAATGGAACTGGTGCCATTGGCCCACTCTGACAGGGTTGTGTGACTGACAGGGTTGTGTGACAACCCAAGGGGACCTGTTCCCAGAGGCACTATACCCGTAAGCACATTGCAGCCCACAGGATTTTGCTCCCTCCTAGAGACCTAGCCAGATGCTTGACACTTGCAGGAAGCTCTAGCTCTGAAGGACTCTTGGGAACTAAAGTCATATCTAGCAATGACTTTAGGGAAGAAACTTAGTAAGAAACTCTTAATCCCATGTCAATTCTCCATGCCTTGTATTTGTAAATGTAGAAATCCAGAAACACCATTTCCAGCTTTCATGTCCTATTAATAATATTCTTTCAGTCCAAAAACAATTCAGTCACTCTAAATGAATTTTTGATACCTTGGCCCAATTATTCAAATTCAGACATAACCTCCCTGAAACAAACAAGACACATTTCCAAAAATCAAAAACATATTTTACCTCAAATATCTGATTTGAAAATTTGGGGAGTAATAATTGGGTAGAAGAATGTCTCAATTGTCTACTTCATTCTGTTTATGTCCGTAAATGCACACAATGTAGTCATATATATAAACTGCAGAGATTTTTCTGCCATATCTGATTTTTAAAATCTAGTCCATGCTGAAATTCTACAATACTTGTAAACAAGAATGTTTGGCCCCCTAGCACTTTTCCATTTAGTTTAAAAATCTCAGGAATAACTTAATAAATATTAAGTCTATATGGCTCTCATATGTTTATGGGCATGTTATCACAATAGGACTTTTTCTTGCTAGTTATAAGTCTCTTGACATGGCCCTATAAGCCTCCCTTCAGGGCTTACAGGATTTAAGGCAGTTTTTTTTTTTTTAATTGTGTTAACTTTGTTGAGGCAACATTGGTTTACAATGCTATACATGAGTGAGGGGTATAGGCTTACACCTCTTTAAAGGTATGTTAAAGCACCACACCCTCCACCCAAACACCCAAATTCCTTCACCCTGGTCTATTGGGTCCCTTCCCCACATTTCTCCCCTCCCTCACTTTCCCCCTCTGGTAGACTCAGTTTTACAGTCAGTTCTAGAGTTTGTTTTTGGTTTATTTTTGTCTTTTCCTTTGTTTTGCAAACTGAAGCATTGAAGCAACAAAAGTCCTGGGTTTGCTGAATTTAGATTTTCTCAACTTATACTGTCAATATTTACCAGATTGCCAAGGGGCTTGGGACTGCTTGCTGCCTGCAGGTTCACTGTGTTCCAAGCCCTGAAGCCCCTGGGGAATCTAAGATTATAAGAAAAAGTGCCTATTGTAAGAAACAGTAAGTCCAGGAGGACTTATAACTGAAGAGGAGAAAACACATCCCCTAGGGACTTTGGGATAGATCAGAGAAACTCCAGGAGAAGACAGATTTCAAGACTATATTTGATCATATCAATCTATATGAATTTTGCACACCTAAATGGAGTTGAATACATGGCTGACATATTCTTGCCTCCATGCATTTGTCTCCACCTCCAGGGCTACCACTCTAGTCTAAGCCTTCCCTTGGAGAACACCAGTGGTCTCTAACTGGTCTCCTCATACCACCCCACCTTCCTATACTCCAGTGTCCACACAGAGCCATAGTGATCTTTAGTAAAAATAAATACGCACGTAAATAAATAAATAAATAGTCATCTTTGAAAACACGAATCTAATCCTATCACTTCTTTAACTTTACTATAATTTCTCAAAATCACAGAAGTGAGGTCAAAGACCTTAGTAATACCTCTCTGATTTTATCCCACTCTGCTCCTTTCTGGTTTTGTGGCACAGCTTTCTACTCTTGTTCAACTGCTAGTCCTGCCACCTGGAACAACCCCACCCCCTTCTTCTTTACCGACATGGACAGCAGTGGGGTTGTAGTTAAGAGCACTGATTCTGGGAAATAAATGGTTATATCAAGCCCTCAATGAGTTACTATGTGAAAAGTGCTTAGAACAAAGCCTGGCTCACAGTAAACACTCAGTAGGTGAGAGCTGTTAAAATGGATATTAGTCATCCTTCAGCTCTCTGCTCACATTGCACTCTCTCCAGGAGGCCTTCTCCAGTTGCCCCAGATGAAATAAAAATTACTTACTGTGTGTACTCACAACTTCTTGCACTTCTTTATAGAACCTGTCACAATCTGTAGGTATATGTGTATGATTAATTAATTTATGTCTTTTCCACTAGACACTAAGCCTGATAAGGGTGGGATGATATTTTGTTCACCATTTATTCTGAGAACCTAATTCAATACCTGGAGAGTACAGGGTGTAAGTACGTATTTATTAATAGGGTTGAAAAAGTTAAAAAGGGATGGATGGATGGATGGATGGATGGATGGATGGATGGATGGATGGATGAATACATCTGGTATAGTATTGAGCTGGTTAAAATAAAAACCAAACAGATAATTAGAAGTCAAAATGCAGCAATAAAGTTAACAGTATGACAGGGGGAGGGAAGTTAAGGATTGCAGAGCCCCATTAGTTGATAATCTCAGAATGACTTACAGTCAGCCTCCACCAGTTCCACATCAGTGAGTGATTGAAGCTGTGAATGCACAACCTGCAGACAGAAAAAATATCCAAGTGTAAGTAGATCCACAGTTCAAATCCTTATCCAAAGGTCAAGTGTACAATTTAGATGCTGGGGAAATAAAGAGAAATGTTGGGTAGTAACATAAACCTATGAAATAAAAGAAGGAGAGCTATATGAGATTTGTTTAGCTAATACTTACCTCCTGCATAAGGTAGCACACAGGCTGGCCCTCATAGGGTAGGAGGTTTGCAGGAAGAAACTGGTGCTAGTAAGGCCTCATTCCACACCTGGAGGAGCACAGCCTCTGCCTTTGTTCTCGTCCTGCCATTCCCCAGTAGTCCCCAGACAGCATGCCACTTCACATCCCTCGACTCCATTTTTTCTTCTGTAAAATGGGGTAAAAATAATGCCTCCTCACAAAGATGTTATGGGGCTCAAGTGAATTATGAATGTAAAATGTCCTGTTCAGAGCCTGGAGCATAGTAATAGGAAACTGCCACTTTGTATTCAATCTGAAAACATCCCAGGGAGCAACACTATTTGAGCTGCTGCGTTGTGACAGGGAGTGGGATTGCAAGCGAATTACAGCCTTGCACAAAATCGGTTTCTGCTACTGCAGGGTAGGACACAAAGCAGTCATATTCTACAAAGATACATGTCCCTATCTACCTGGTACCTAACTGCCTGTTCCCTCCTTTCACTCCCAATAGTGAACCCCAGGTCTGTAGGGTCTTGGCTGGTATTTTCACTGTTGACAAAACTAACTTCCTAATTACTTTAATCACTTTAATTACTATAACTTGAATTTTTTTTCAAATATGTATAATTCTTTAGAGACCACTAATTTTCTCTTAATAAAATAAAAGCCCAAAATAATCTAGTGGTTCTTTCTCCCCCTAGGCCCTGCCAAAAAGAATGGGGAACATGTATTTTGAAATCACTTCATGTCTCCTTGATTTCCTCTTTCACCAGCAGAAAATTTAATTATGAACCAGCACAATTTACAGGGAGGGGAGAAAATTTCCCAGACCCGTCCTCGAGGGAAGAGGCATGAGGCTGACTGCAGAGTGAAAATTTAATAGCTGCCTGATGTTCTAAGGAGAAGGGGGTCTGAATCATTTGAACAGTTGCAGATTTAGGAAATGGGTGATTGTGTTATCCCTGCTGAAAAAGGACATGGAGCCAGGTTTTCACTCTTGTTCAACATATCAGGGACTGCAAAGACCATACATGTGACATATGACACCAAAGACTCTGATGGTTTGTGGAGGCAAAAAATAAGTTTCTGCTTGGTGATAATATCGATTGGGTGATATGACCAGTGGGAAGAATTCAGTTTAGGTCTAATGACTATAGGCAGTAAGACTTCCGTAATATAGTTAGACACTATACCTTGCTAAAAAATAACCTAAATCCTACAGGATTATCCATAATGGTGAGCATTCAAATTCCTCCATAAAACTCAGATCAATTCAGATACTTAGTGATTCTATGCATGAAAGACTAACATATCATGAAACTGCTTTTCTCTGGCTAAGAGAACACAATTCTTAATATGTTTTATAACTTGTTTGATTTTGCAAAGATTAGAATACTAAGGACCTATTCGTAGGAGTCCTCTTTTGTTGAGTGTCACTAAGTTAGGAAGTAGTAGTCGGGACCCAAACCCAGGTCTTTTAGAGGTGGACATTTTTCCTGCCACAGTGTTGTCTTCCTATCATTCAGAGCATTTCAAGGAGGGCAAATGCCTTTGATACCCAGAAGATTTTACCATTTAAAAAAAAACTACATGTGAAAAAATAAGAAGCCATATCTCTGAATGTAATTCATACCTGGTATTTCCATTATAAATTTTAGTTTAAAGAGGTATCATATTCATTTAATCCTATTTAATCCTCATAGCAACCTCTGAGGTATATGACTTTCCTTATCTTATAGACAGAAAGTGGAGTCTGGAAGGGGTCAGGGAAACCACATGGGTTCTGAAGTCAGAGAGGGGTAATCAGCCCCAGATTGGAACCCGGCTTCTCTGTCTTCACTGCCCTCCCTGGCCTCACATAAGCTCTCAGGCCTTGGAGGGCCGACCACTTTATTTTCTCTGCCTTTCCTGCCTCGCCGCACAACCTTTGTATCCCTTGTGCTTCCTGATGAAAGATCCAAGCACAAGCAGGCAAGTGCTGGACACTACAAACCTGTGATTCTGGTCTATCTGATGCAATCATCTTTTTGACCGTTTCCTCAAGGAATAAATCACAGGAGAGAGAACTGCTTCGATTTGTTTTGTTTTAAACAATAATAGATGTTCAAGTTGTTATCAGCATTTGAGGTTTCTAATCAACCAAAACTGTCTACTCTATAATATATGCTGACCTTCTCGGCTGATAAACCTGCATAATTATTGACTTCTGCAGAAGTTGGTCTCTGCATATTATTTTGGGGACATAGTTCTGACAACATCGGGAACAGCAAGTATGATAAATCATTACGGGGCAGGCTGGCTGTAAGAATGGTACTTTCAATTGTACCAGGCAAATGGCAAACAGATGAGTTTACATCAAGGCTAGAAGTAAATTTAGGTTTTCTCTACATACTCAGCCTCCAGATCAAACCAGAACAGCAATTTTTGTTTCTGTCAATTAGAGGAACCGGTCTCTAAGGGGTCACAGCTGGTTTATTTGCCATGTCTGCGATAGCAATTATGCTAACAAAAACTGATGTACGTCACCCATTTGAATAAGAGTGTATAGTCCTGGTTTTATCTGGTGAGATCTTTCATCAAACTAAAAAGTTCGAAAACAATCAACTGTTTCTTTTTACATGGCATGGCAAACCAAATAGCTCCTCCAATTTTTTCAGAATTATTTGACCTGTAAGTCAACTGACTTTTACTTAGCATGGTGTCTAATATCAGATCATTCATGTAAGATGATTTATTGAGCATCAACTGTATGTAAAGCACTGTGCTAGCACTGGGTATATGATTAAGTATAACATAGGTGATGCCCCTGCCCTCATAGGATTTACATGAGAGAGAAAGCACATTCATAAAATAAGTCATGTCTTCTATGAAGAGATCATATTTGATCCTGCACTGAATGAAATGGGCTCTGTGATGACCCAGGAAGGGCATGCCAGACAGAGGACAGAAAAGTGCCACATTCCCAAAGCAGAGGTGCTGGCCTGTTTGAAGAGAAATAGCTCTTCTGAAATAGCTACAAGCTGTTAGAAAGGGTAACAGGGTGGCATGGAGCAAAGGTTAGAGGGGCTAAACATGGTGAGTTAGGAAAGAGACAGGCCCCACATAATGGGGCTCTTATGCTTCAACAAAAAAATTGATGTGGCAATGATAAGGGTGTCTCAGTCCTGCTGACCAAGTCACACATATGTATCTTTATGTTTCTTCTATTTCCCCCCCAACCCTAAGGACTACTGGGTCCGTGTTTTCTTGGGTCTCCCCCAAAAAATGACTGATGTTCTGTGGAGTCAAGCACAGTTGTATGGTAGCCAAGGAATTCAGGCACTTGAAAGAAACTCCATCTTCTCTTCTGCCTCCCTCTACCACTTTTAAGGGCCCACCCAGATAATCCAGAATATCTTCATCTAAAGACCCTTTGCTTACTCCTATAGGCAAGGATGCTTTTGCCAAGGATGCTTTCTCACAAGTTGCTGGGATTAAGAAGGGAAACTTTTTGTGGGAGTTCTCTCTACCATATTCAGTGAGTCATTGGTGTGTATGAGACCACTGATTAGAGGGGAAAGAAGAATCCTAGGACTCTTAGGGCAGGGAGACATAGCAGACCTTTCCGCGGTATCCTGCAGAATGGATAGGAACATAAAGCAAGTAGAAGAGAAATCTGAGGAGGAAAGCTCAGATTATAATGAGAGAATCCTAGAGGACATGGCGGGGGGGGGGGGGACTTAGCAAGGAGAAGGGAGAGCAAGAGAAGGGTGTGTGCTTATTCAAGATGGTTATTGTCTGTGCTTCTAGTTGAAGACAGCAAGGTTGAAAGACTGCTTTGTAGCTGATAGAAGGATAGACTAAGGTCAGGATTGGTCACAAGTCTGTGCTGAAAACCTACCTCCTCCCCAGCATTACCACTTCCCCTGAATCACCAATGAAATATCACAGGCACCTCATTCCTTACTTTATGTTTAAACTTTGGGTCTATGAAAACACATGTCCCCTTTAGATGTGATAATGCTTTAAGCTGTCAGTGGTGTCGAGTCAGATGCCTTTCTCTCTCTCTTCTTACTCCCTGTTTCATTTCCACTAGCCCCAGGTTCCAGGGAGGAATATTAACAAGTTTTGCAGATTCCAGAACACTGCTTGGGCCACATTTTACTAGCCAGTGGCATCAATACGATCTCAAAAGGTCAGACCCCATGAACAGCTGCAGAGTCTGTAAGCTAAACCAGACTTACTTCTTCAAATGAGCCTAAACATAGCTTCACATCAATTCCTATGTCAGGAATCCAGTAGAAATGTAGTAAGATCCAAAGATCTGGGCTTGGGGTCTCCCTGGTTGTGCGAGGGGTTAAGACATGGCACTATGAAGCTATCCACAGCCACTGCAGCACGAGTTCAATCCCCAGTCAGGGAGCTACCCACATGGCGCAGCAGACCTCTCCTGTCTCGCCCGCTGTTCCCCTCAGCAGTGTATTTCAGTCAATCTGCCTATTCTGTTCCCCAATCTGTCTCTGGTGGATTCTCTCACCTCACCGCATCTCTGGCCTGCACCCCAGCTCTTGTATGCATGAATAAATAAATCTTAAAAAAAAAAAAAGATCTGGACTGTATGTTGTCTCAGCTTTACTATTGCTCTTAATAACCTCATGTACGTTTTCTAACTTTTTTTCCCTCTAACAAAAAAGGTTGTACTTGTTTTGTATACCATTACCATTAGTAATTTTGGTATTTTTTCCCATACAAAACTTTAACTGCGATATGATACACATACATTTCATACACCCCTTTAAAGTGATTTGGTGATTTTTTTGTGTGTGATCAAAATTGTACTACCATCATCACAATCAATTTTAGAATATTTTCATCAACCTCCCCCCAAAAAGTCATCACATCCACTATTGTCATTCCCATTCTCACCTAATCCACACATACACACACACACACACACACACACACACACACCCCTACTAGTTGAATCCCCCTCCATTATAGGTAGCTGTGAGACTGGACAGGGGCAATTTACTAGCTTTTCTGCAGCTTAGTTCCCTTCCCTATAACATTGAGATACTGTGATGTGTACCTCATGGGATTTTCATGAGGATTAAATTAGTTTATATCCGAAAGGTGATTAGAACAGACTCTGACACATAGCAAACAATCAATAAGTGTGGTTTTAAAATTATGTTAGGAATCTTTCCATTTTGTTCCTTAACTCCCTCATCTGTCATTTTGCTGACACATTTTCTGTGTCATTATCTTAGTCATTATCAACTTAGGCATCTTTCTCTTCCATAAAGCTATGGTTTCCTTGAGAATAGGAACTGTGTCATGCCTTTTGTGTTATCCCCAGCATTGAGGTAGACAAAGGCACATAATGAATATTGAATGAATAAATGTCACTAATTGAGAAATTTAAGATCTGAACAGAAAAGGTATAGTCTTCTTTGTTATAAAAAAAAAATAAACTGAGAGGAGATATACCAAATTGTTCAGTGTGCTTATCACTCATGGGTAAGATATGGAATGTGTATTTTCTTCTTATAGTTTTCTATTTTTCCAATAGTGAGATTGTTGGTAATGGTATCCACAGCAGTGCATGCAAATGAATAGAACCCCACTCTAATCAAATAGATTCAGGTATTATATTAGTGAAGATGACACTGGCTACACTATCAGATGAACCTAGAAATTTTGATATCTTAGCATAATAGAAATGTATTTCTTGCTCACATGTCGTGGGATTTGTGTGTGTTTGTGTGTGTACCATGCAATCATTCACAGACCTAGCCCCATGGAGGTTCCTCCATCAACACATGGTTGCCAGGTCACCCTGATGTCTACATCTAGCTAGTAGACTGAGGATGAGAGGACATATGGAGGCTCATGTGGGAGGCTGTATATAGTTCATGTTACTCCTGTCCACATTCCCAGGTATACATTCAGTAACACTGGTAAGGGAGACTTAGAATGCAGTCTAGTTACATCTCCCAGTGGGAAGGAAATGGGCTTGGTGAGTAAGAAGTGGGTGAGTTAGCTTTGCTTCCTGCATTCCCTCCAAGCCTGCAAGCTTCCATCAGTTGACTCAACTTCCTGACTCATCTCCCCTCCTCTAGTGTCTCTCCCTTTAACTTTATCTTCCATAATGCTTCCAAAGTGAACTGTCTATGATAAATATTTGACATGTTACTTGTCTTAGTTTCCTATCATCTACTAAATAAAGTTCAAAACTCTAGATGATGAATCTCTCAATCCATAAAGTCAGTTGCGCAAGTCATGGATCTGGCTGTTTCTGAATTTAATTTCCCATCTCACAGAGCTAGAGCTCCCAGGTTTCCAGCTGAGATTTTCCTCCACATAATCTAAAGCAGGGTCTGAGGTCTTAGGTATACCACATAATGCCAAAAATCCTCAGTGGTCACCTCAGAAGGGTGTTCTGAAAGAAACCAAAAGCATCTCTTGCCCTTAAAACATGATAGAAAACCATCTTGAGAACTTCAGAGTCAGTGAAAGGAAGTAAACCAAACTCCAAAGTACTGCAAACAAAATAAAATAAGAAAATGAGATGTCCATGTGAGTGTGGATGTGGAAGAACTGTTAAGAAAGAGAGCTCAGCAGAGTGAGAAATTCTTGTGCACATATCTTTATAAAAATCAGAAAATCAACTTGAGATAAGGAGTCTAGTATAGTAGTCAGCTAGCTAGTATATAAAGCAAATGAATGGCAATATGTGTTTTAATGCATTTTACTGGTATGTTAATTTTCCCTAAGCATTGTATTTACATATTTATACAGCTCTTTTGTTTGTTTTTTCTCCACCAAACCACACGTTCCCATACTCCATCTGCCTCCACTCTCCACCATTTCCATCTTTTTCCTGTTCCCTCTGATAACTATTATTTTCTCTTTGTCAAGTTCAAGTTTTATTCTATTGTTTGCATGTAGTTGTTTCTTGGGTATTTATATTCCACAGATAAGTGAAACCATTTAAAATTTATCTTTCACTTTTTTTTAAAGATTTATTTATTTATACAAGCACTAAGTACAGTCAGAAGCGTGGGAGGGTGAGAGAATTCACCAGAGTCAGAGCGAAGAGCAGAGCAGGCAGACTGACTAAGGACACTGCTGAGGGGAGCAGCGGGTGGCAGGAGAGGTCTGCGCGCCATGTGGGACCCTCGCCTGCCGGCCAGGGATCAAACCAGCTCTGCAGAGGCTGCAGGCAGCTTCGCAGCCCAGTGCTCAACCACTGCACCACCAGGGAGGCCCTCTTTCACTTTTTGATTGACTTCACTTAGCATAATCACCTTGAGATCCATCCATTTTATCCCAATTGCCATTGTTTTGTCTTTCTTCACATCTGTGTGATATTCCATTGAATATATGCTCCACAATTTCTCAATCCATTCATCTGTTGAAGGGCACTTGGTTTGGTTCCATAACTTGGCAATTATGAACAGTGCCGCTATGTATATAAGTGTAGATAAATCTTCAATCTTCAGTTCGATGCAAAACAGAGTACAAATTGCACTTTAATGTTTACTGGTATGCAAAATAATTCCAACAAATAATAGGCGCTCTATCTACTCTACTGAATTATAGTTTAACTTTATGAAGGAAGGGAATGTGTGTACATACAGAAATGACAAAATATTGCATGAGGAAAGAGACTTCTTTTTGTATATGGAGAATCGGAGGTCTTTAGAAGCAATGATTCACACAAGATCAAGTAGTTAATAAGTAACCTGGGTCTGGATCCAGGTCCCCACACCCAGTCTCAGCTGGAACAATGTGGATGGTCCAGAAATAATCACATTTCACTTACAGTTTCAGAAGCTAGTAGCTTTGAGAGGTTCTGGGAAAATGTTTCAACACAAAAAGCATAGCCAGAGGCTGAAGGATTCCTTGTATTCTTGGTATTTTTCTAGTCAGACTCTGTACTGACTTCTAGGGCTCTAAATCTTCTGATGACTAATGTTTTACAAACCTAGCCCCACTGTGCACGTTCCCCCTCTTCTGGTAACAGCACCTCTGGTCGCTTTTAGAATGACCCTCCCCAGTGCATAAAGTCTTAGGGAAGGGCCCTTTACAGTGTCTGGCTGTTAATTGGTTGAGGAGAGTCCGTGTGATCCATAGGCCAGTCAAAGTTCTATCCTAGTCTGGGATTTGGATTTTGATCAGTGACACAAAGATGAAAAAACAGTTGCAATTAATTCATTCAATGATATTGAAGAGATCATACATTAGTGCCTGCCCACAAGATGCCCAGTGTTTCCCTAGTTCCAGTCTTTCTGAGCATCGATTACTTAGCTTTTCCTTTCAATTTGGTGTGTCATTTCAGATCCTTCCAATAAACTCCTTTTTTTGGTCTGTTTGTTAGAATTGGTTTCTATTACTTGCAATCAAATAACCTGAAATGATAAAGCATTCAGTAGGTAACCCTATAGAACAACCCTCTCTTCACTGACTTTTTATTAACCACATAGATTAATTAGTGCCTCAGTATATTGATCATTGACATCTAGTGTACCTTGCTCTGATACATTCATGCATTCTACTTGAGCTCTGTCCTTACCAAATATAGTTGCATTTATTCCCAAACTTGTTGATGCCATTTGTATATATTACTTCAGTCTTATACTGTAATTAAATATTAACTAAACTAATGGAAGGTGAAGGCAAAAACAGTGTTTATTCTTGTAAAAAATTAGTTGGATTCTTGGGAGTTTTGATAGAGATAAGTGTCTCAAAATGCTGTCATAAAATTAGATAAGGGTAAAAGGACAATCAGAAAATGGTAGAAAATTATAAAACTGTAAAGAATTTTTTTCAGTTGCATTACTTTTTTGTATACATATTACATCATTCTTCATATTTGTACAATGTATGATTTCCCCGTGAAATTTCCTGTGAAATTTCCTCCACTGTTTCACCTGTGCACCATCACCATAGTCCCTTGTGCTCTTCCCACCCGATCCCGATCCTTCTCCCTCTTCCTCCCCTACAGAATGTCTGTAATATATAGTTGCTGGTTGATTTTGATTTTTACTTTATTATAAAAATTCAAAAGAATTTTTAAAATAACATTGATTTACAAAGGATTTTGAGTTTTTGCCACCCTTTAAACAAATCAAAACTGAATATCAGAGAGAGTACATAATGGGGGATTTCTGTCAACACACCCAAAATCAAAGAAAAGGTTTGACCTACGAGAAAATGAACATTTACATGTGTTAAGTTAAAATATTTAAAGTATATATAATTCATTATGGGTTTTTGGTTTATATATTTTTAATGTATAGTTTTTCAATTTAATTAAATGATCAAACTGAACAGGAACCCTTTGTATAGTGAACTGTACTATTACAGTACAAGGCAACTTGTACTATTCTTTTATCTACCCAAATGTTAGTAGTTGGTGGTACTGACCTGTCTTGAATTTCCCACAGTTCTTTGCCTCTCAAAAGATGGGCTACAGAATATCTGAGGGATCATCTAGTTTATATCTGCTGTGAAAATTGAGGCCCAGAGAGAAGTGACTTTGCTGAGTCATTCAGTGGTTGATGGCAGAGCTGAGACCAGGACCCAGCTTAATGTATGAGCTCATCCTGCAGCACAGGAATTTGATCCAAAGGGTTTTTAGCCACTTATTTATTCCTTTGTAGACACAGCTTCACTACAGAAAAGGCACTGATACAATAAGACAATGTGAAGTATATTATCAGGCCATTTTAGAAATAGTACCAAGTCAAAAAGATATTAAACTCATTACTTAGTAGTGAAGGAAATGGGAATGAATTACTCTGGGAACCCTAAATAAATCTCAATTAACTTATTTGCAGGCATTCGTTATCAGAATATTGGAGATGGAACAGGCTATTTCTGGTCTGCTTTCTCTGATGTCACACAGAGTCCCACATTCCCAACTTACTTTACCTAATGAAACTTTATAAATTAAGTAAGAAAGCTGCACTTTATAGTCAATGACCAGATCAGCAAGGTTTTTTACTTAATTAACTCAAAAATAAAGATGTCCTTTTCACTTAAGTTTATTTGGGCAAAAATCTTAATTGTCAATTAGGTATAACAAAAATAAAATGGGATTCACTGATATACTTTCTCTTGATTTAATTTTTTTTTTAAAGGCTTGACTCTGCTTGAGGCAGAATTGACGAGATTGAATGATGGTTTTAAGTTGGGAAGTAAAGGACTAGGAGGGTTTGTCACCCACCCATTCTAGATCCCAGGATTGCCTCTAACAGAGTGAACAGTCTCCTCCAATCTTCCCTCCCTATCCTCCTCTGAGGATGATTGCTTTGTTTTGTTTCATTCACTTCTCATGGAGGGGAGTGATGATCCAAATCAAAGACCTCACTAGGCAGACTGCCAAGGTTGTGATGAGAGCCTGTCTATCCTTTTGTGGGTTTTATTTCGATGGAATCACCAGCAATCTAGATCAAAAGGTGTTATAAAGTCAAAAAATACAGAATGAGGGGCCTCAATGGTGGCGGAGTGGGTTGAACACAGTGCCGTAAAGCTGTCCGCAGCCTCTGCAGCGCAGGTTCTCTTCCCAGCTGGCCAGGGAGGCGATTCCCACATGGTGCTGCAGACCACTCCTGTCCTGCCCACTACTCCCCTCAGCAGTGCTTTTGGTCTGTCTGCCTGTTTTGCTCCCCACTCTGTCTCTGGTGAATCCTCTCACGCTCCCTTGCCTCTGGCCTGTACCACAGCTATTGTATAAATTTTAAAAATTCTTAAAAAAAATACAGAATGAGGCAATTGATATGTATGATGACAGGGATGAGCCATGCTGGGGGCTCTGTATAAACAGGCAATTCCATGCCTCATTAAAGGGCAGTCACAGTAAAGTTCCAGCCTCTTGAATCATCTGCTCCAGCCATAACTAGTAACTTTTTAAGAGAGCCATAAATCTAATTATTTCATGTAAACATCTTTTGCTTTTAAAAATTGTTAAAATTGGGCCTCCCCAGTGGCACAGCGGTTGAGTTCTGGGTTGCGAAGCTGCCCGCAGCCTCTGCAGTGCCGGTTTGATCCCCGACTGCTGGGTGAGGGTCCCACATGGCATGCAGACCTCTCCTGCTGCCCGCTGCTCCCTTCAGCAGTGTGTTTCATCAGTCTGCCTGCTCTGCTCTCCGCTCTGGCTTTGGTGAATTCTCTCACCCTCACGCACCTCTGACTGTACTCAGTGCTTGTATAAATAAATAAATAACTCTTAAAAAAAATGTTAAAATTGTACACAGGATTGAAGCCAAAATGTATATATCTTTGGTCCAACTACATTTTGTGGTCTAACAATGCATGGTGACCCTTATCTTCACCCGGCCTCCAAGGTTGGTAGGTATGTTCCAAAAGATCCCACTCTACCTGGAAATGGGAATATTTAGATTAGGCCTTGAGCTTTGGAGAAAAAAAACAAGTTTTAGCCTGCTGAGTTCTAGAGCATTTGAACCTCTCTGGGTTCAGTGAAAAGAATCCTTCCTGTGGCCCAGCCTAGCCGGTTCAAGTTCAACAAGTTCAACATTACTACTGTGGGCGGAGAGGTGGGGGTTGGGGGGGAGTCACTATCTCAGCATAATTAAAGTATCAGTTTTCCAGACTAACTTTTTGTCCTCTGTTGAAGAATTTCCCCCACAATCCTCTAGGGTAGTGATATGATAAGAATCAGGACTCAAGAGTCCATATCCTGGTCACATCTTTCTTCCAGTGAATTATCTACAGGCAACACTGTTATAACCCCCAAAGATTCCTTTGTATGTCTGTGGATAAGGGGTATAGGCAGAAGATGAGGCTTCAAATATTCTGATAATCAATATGAATCAAATCAAAATAAGCTCTATTTAATTCTTATTATTCGAGGGTCCTAGCATTAAATAATAAGAATTAAATAGAGCTTATTTTTCATTATGGAGATATAATACTTCATGTAGCCTTTGGGTCCAAAGACTTCTGCCATATTTTGTCCTCTGATCTTTCTTCTTATCTCCATACTCAATATGTTTTTAATTGAAAAATCACCTCAATGATTTTTCACTCAATGAGTGAACTACAATGTGTTAACTGGACCAACCAAATAAGATGATAGTCATCATTAATAGTGTGAGAAGCCAGAGGGTCTATTGTATTATTTATTAAGCACCTATCCTGTGCAGTTTTGTATGCTAATAAAGAGGCTAATTGATCCATTTCTTCTGGAAAGTATCCAACAAATCTATATCGGGAAGAATCTTTGAGCAAGATCAGCTCCATCACAAAAATAAATGCAGTCCCTAATTTTCTGACCTGTTCCCATGCTTTGAAATGGAAGGACTAGACAGACTCTTCTCTAAAGGACTTTCAGGTCTTGATGCTCTTAAAAAGGCTGTATTGGGGACTCTCATATCTGGGTTTTAGCCATAGCTCTACCACTCACTCTCTGAGTAGGCATCAACTTTTTCATCTGTTAAATGGGAGTATATTACCAATCTCATGATGATTGTGAGGATTAACTGGGATAATACTGGTGCTTGGAATAGTGCTTGTTATATAATAAGCACCAAAAAAAAAAAAAAAGTGTTAGCTCTATCTACATGAAAGTAGATACTACATTTCCTTAAAAGGAGACCGTTGGTCCACTGAGAAGGAGCCCTGGGTCCTGGTCCCAGTTCTGCTTTTAACTAACTCTGACCCCAAGCAAGTTGGTGTAAAGGCCCTTGATTCTGCATCTGTAAATGAGGCGGTTGGACTGGCATTGTTGATTCTCCATGATACTAATTTTCAACTTCCCAGAGAGGTGAGATCTGAGTGCTCCTGGCCATGCAGAAGTGCATATTTCTATTTTGGTTAACTAATCTCACCCCTAGGATGTAAATTGAAATGAACAGATCAACCACATTGTCTAGAATGAATATTTTCAAGTTAATTACAGATAATATATAATACTAATTTTATTTCTATAGAGGGAAATATTTCCTTAGGCAATATTTCCTTAGGCATTCTCTCCTTAGGGAGAAATGCTTGGGTCTCTCTCTCCCTCTTTTTTCTTCATTCTCCTTTTCTTCTCTGGGCAATTGAGTGAGTTGGAGAGATGGTTCTGGGCCTGAGTCGCAGCCTTCTCCTCTGTAAGAAGGAGCCTGGTGTCTGCAAATGTATTTGGTGGCCCACCCAACAAGAGGCCTGCAGCTGTCCCCTTTGACACTGGCTGGGTGGGAGGATTTCACTCAGAGAAAAGTATTGGTGGTTGCAGATCCAAATTAATGTTCCAGCTCCACCTCATCAGTAAAAGCTTGCATTTTGATCTTGAGCTATCTCATTTCCAGTGATGTCTTTCTCAATGAGGTTTGAACCTAGAGGGGAAGTGAGCTGTTATTTATGTGGCCCCAGAGTCCCAATAAATATCTTGGGGTCTATTTGAATTGCTTAGAAGAAAAATGCTCAAGCCCAGTATGACTTGTTTACACTACGATGCAATTCTCTAGCCAAGCCAGACCGCAAGGATTCCAAATTTTCAAGGACCTATAAACAGATTTTCCTGGTTAAAAGGTGCAAGTCTTCAGACTCCAGCTGCCCAGCCACTGCTCTCTGAGCCAAACCTCCCTGACTGAGGACTTTCCCCCTGGAATGTGATTACCTCCCCAGTTCCACCCTGCCTCAGCTAAAAGGTTCTCTGTTCCAGCTCTGAAATCCTGAGGAACTATCCGTCTTGTTCTTATTTAAACATTCTAGCCAGAAATAACTTGCAGGATGAAAGAGGGTCTTATGTCTGCCTTGCTCAGGCTGTTTCACTAGGGTACAGGCATTTCCTATGTGCTCTTGTACAGCACTCCCTATACAGCACTAATCAGGAAAATGCTCTGCCCTTCTTGACTTCACATTAGCTGTTTGAACATCCCCAAGTATTCCAGCAGCTGAAGTGATTGCACACATCTTTGCCAGAGTAATTGTATTTCATGTCCTTCCACTCTTTTTTCCGGTCCTGTCAAGTGAGTCATGATACCTTTCACATTTTTTCCAAAGTCCATCCAGATAATACAAGTAAAAGCAGTATTTATTTACCTATAAGATAAATGAATACCCAGCTTTCCATTGCATGTAATAATCATATGTAACAACTAGTGTGATGCTTTTACCCGGGATGATGCACTGGGCTGTAGAATTGAGGTTGCTTCTGACTCAGATATCTGATAGTAATGAAGATATATATCTTTAAACTACAGTTGCAGACTCTGATGGGAATCCATTGATTGCAAAAATGATTTCTTTGCCAGATTGTAAAAGGAATTGATAAGCCATTTCCTCTAATCACCATGGCTCTTCAGGGGGAACTGGGACGTCTCCTATATTGATCCACTTTCTGTGCTCTCAGTCCTCACTCGAGCCCTAGGCAAGGCAAAATTTCCTTTAAAACGCTTCAAAACACTCCAAATAATTCTGGTGAGGTCCCATGAAGTGCAGTTCTCCCCCCAGATTCCTTTTTTAATAACACTCAGGTTCTTGCTGTATCTCTGAAACAGAAGTGTTGTTAGATGTGGAAGGGCAGAGAAAGGTTTTTAAAATAGGGAGATGACAACCTACCATTCAGAGAATTATTTGCTCCCAAGAATACCAGCTAAAGTTACAGATAAGACAAATAGTAATAATGTTTGTACACAGAAATGTCTCATTCAAATTGTTTTATATAGATAGTACTCTAACTTTATTCTAAAATTTAAAAATCAATAAATTTCTGCAAATGAATCACAATTCTAAATAGTCTCTCCCACTGAAACTAGTGGATATTTATGGATACTTATGAAACTTTAAGTATATTTATGGATATTATGAAACTTTAAGAATTTTATGTACAACTGAGCAGAATGCCCCAGAAAGGTCATATTTAAACCAAATCAGAATCTAACCAAACTGTTTCCAAACTACAGAAGGGAGAAGGAAGCCATTTCTTATCTTTTAGATGCTCTGCTACCTCAAGGCTCTCAATGGATAAGTTATAGGAGGCCAGTGACATAGAGGGTAAATATCTGGGATCTTTTTAATAATAAAGCAAACAAACAACAGTTGTGAAGGATGTTAAATACTGATGTATCTACCACTCAAAATGAACATCTTGTAATGGTTACTTACAGATTTTTTTTTATTTAAAGAAATAAACATACACTATACACATAAAGAAAGCTGACACTTCCTCTGTTATCATCTCAAAAACATGTACCTTGCCCCAATAAAATATTTCTAATCTGTGCTTTTTAAACTTTGACTATGAATGCACATGTCTATAAATATCCACAAATGTAGTACAGCGTCCCCATGCTCATCATTTTAAAGTTAAACAGATGGTATAAAAATGTGACTTGCTTTTCCTCATTCAACAGTGTTTTTAAGATCAGTGTATGTTGACATATGAAAATATACTTCATTTATTTTAGCTATTGCAAAACATTGCATTTTATCAATATATCACAATTTATTAATCACTATTCTCTTATGGACAAACATTTGAGTCATTTCAATTTTTGTTAATAAAATCAATGTTGCAAAGAACATTCTTTAGCATGTCTTCCTGTTGCACATGTGTAAAAGTTTCATGAGACTATTCACCTAGAAGTGTAATTGAGGGTCATAGGGCATGGACATTTTCAATTATGCTTCATATTACTGAATCCCTTTTCAAAGTAATCATACCAGTTGGCACTACTGCCATTTTGAGTTCACTTTATCTACCAACATTTGATATTAGCAAACATCTTAAATTCTGCCAGGTTTATGGTTGGAGTGTCATCTATTTGTTTTAATTTGTATTTCCCTGAATCTTAATAAGGTTGATCATCTCCTCATATGCTTATTGACCATTGGGGATTCCATCTCTTTTGTCCTTAAAGATTTATTTTAATTTATTTATGCATACAAGAACTGGGGTGTAGGCCAGCAGTGGGGGGTTGAAAGGATTCACCAGAGACAGGGTGGGGAGAACAGGAAGATTTACTGAAATACACTGCTGAAGGGAGCAGTGGGGGAGACAGGAGAGGTCTGCTGCACCATTTGGGTCAGCTCCCTGGCTGGGGATCGAACTCATGCTGCAGTGGCTGGCAATAGCTTCATAGCACTGAGACTTTAACCCCTGCACCACCAGGGAGGCCCATTTGGATTTCTTCTTTTGCAAAATTTCAGCTTCTATCTTCTATTATTCTGTATAGTGTTATTTATATTATTGACTTGTGGGAGTTCCTTAAAAAGAGTTTACTTACATAGGCTGCTTACTCATTTTTTCCTTAATATGTTACACATAGATGCTTCACTATGCCTCAACAATTAATTAATTAAGGCTTGGAAATACATACATTCACATACTCATGCATACTCAGATGAGCATACATTTTCAGAGCATCAAAGATGAATCTAAAGAATTTATGGAGGGCCTCCCAGGTGGCGCAGGGGTTAAGGACAGCGCTATCAAGCTATCACCAGCCACTGCAGCATGAGTTCGATCCCGGCCAGCCAGGGAGAAACCCACATGGTGCAGCAGAACTCTCCTGCCTCACCCACTGCTCCCCTCAGAAGTGTATTTCAGTAGATCTGCCTGTTCTGCTCCCCACTCTCTCTGGTGAGTCCCCTCACCCCCTGCACCTCTGGCTTACACTCCAGTTCTTGTATGTGTAAATAAATGAATCTTTAAAAAAAGAATTTATGGAACAGTGACATTAAGAAATTTCACATCTGGGCATGGGGATGAATAGATGCTGGGGCAAACAGTAGAACCTAGAAGTTTGATAAAAAGGCTTGGGGAACCAATTGTGTTATGATCTCAGGAGTGCATAGCTATGAATTAACTTGAAAATGTTTCTCAGAATATGACTAGAATATTAACACTGTCACCACTCCAGGCATTTCTGAGTCATGCTCTGAGAATTGTTCAAGTCTTGTAACTATATGCTGATAATCTATTTTCAATACTGAGATTGGTAGCTTCTCCTTAAAGGGAAGGGAGATGATACACTGACATGCAACAATGACTGCCAGGGATGGTGGTCTACCTGAGAGTGCCCTGCAGAATGAGCAGGTTGGATTTCCCTGAGCAATGGCATCACTAATGTTGCTAGATTGTCAGAAGTATAATTTTACAAAAGCTGTGATTCTAGGAAATTTCTATGTTTTTAATTATTACTTTATTGATGGGCAGCATCTTTCTGCATTGTAGGAAGACAATTCAATGTGACAAATATTAAGTAAATAAACAGAATCTACCCATGCCCCATACATGGAGGAGGACGGTATTGGGGGCAAAAATGGGAAGGAGAAGAAATAGGGAACTTGGCATTAGGAACTACTCCATCCCTGTGGACAAAAACATTTACAAGCAGCACTTTGGAGGAGGTTGAAGGTAAGTATGACCCTAATGAAGGAAAAACTCAGAGTTGCTGGCAGATCCTAAAAGTAGTTGTGTTCTTCCAAGACTCTGGATGGCAGTAAAGAGGTCAGACAGACACATGGAGCAGAGGGAGTAAAACCTGAATAAAACTGTAAGATAGATAGAGAGATGATTCTCAGCTCTATACCCTCAATAAAAACAAGGAAGAAATGGTTCAGAGACAGATTGGTTCTTCTGCATTTCTCCACAGCCCTACAGCTCTCCCCATTTGCAGTGAACTATTGGAAATGGTGAATTAATGATGGAAAGATTTACCAGCTATCCTCCTCCAAGTTAAACATCACAGGGAATATGCTAAAATTGTTTGGAAATGTGATAATGATTCACACAGAATCTACTCTCCTGTTTCAGACTTAATCCAAGGCCTAAATTAATCTCCTCATGCTCAAGAATAAACAATATATAATGTATCAAAAAGATTCTACAAAATAAATTTAGATAATATTGTAAAAAAAAATGGAGTATCCATCTTAGGATAATACAACATTGAAACAAAGATATATTTCAGATAATAGTGCTTTCTGTTCACTATAAAATTCAATAAGACATAGCCTCTGAGGCAAATAAGAAAGATTAGATGATAATCACTATGAAAAATAAAGGGAACTAGGTAGATAGTGAAAAAAAATATGAAGAAACTGGTAGTACTCTAAATTTTTTTTCTACATTGTAATCAATAAATATAATCACTATTGTAAAAAACTGCATAAGTCATGTAAAGGAAAAAACTGACTCATTCTCCTAGACTGAAAAAAATAGATGAAAAAGAGAGACAGCACATGAAATAGAAATAAAAGTCACAATGGAAAAAATACTTCTCTGAACTAAATATATGAATTTTCAGGTCAAGGTTATTTATCATTTAGCAAGCAAAATGAGATCAGCACTTACACATATCTTAGTTAAACAATTAAATTAAAGGTAAAGACTATTTCCTACAAAGAGTCAGGCAGAGCGGGTTGGGTTTTATGAAGGAGAAGAAGTACTTACCCAGGAAAAAAAGTTACCTTGGTGTAAGAGGTCTATACAACATTAAAAGTTAAACAATAACAAATAAGATGTTTAAAATAATATTTTAAGATAATGTAAGGAATTAAAGCAATAGTAAATCATGTCCTCAAGTTTCATAAAATAGAAGTCTTCAGTTCCCAAAAACTGAATAGAACAAAGATCCCAAGAAAATGTTATTTAACAAAAAGTTACTAAGAAAGTTAATGCCATTTCAGTATAGATTGTCAAGTAACTGTATTAAAAATTAATACAAAATAGTATGAAAATTTAATAATTCTTATAATGGAAAATGTATAATCTTACATTATAATTTACAATGATAAAATTTTGCTGCAAAAGATCTAGAATGTACAAAAATTGAAGGACATTGGGATGATTAGGAAAATGCCCAAATTTCTGAACTTTTGTGAGGGAATAAAATACGTAAGTTTTCATTCATGGTGTTGATAACCACAGGTGGTTGTTGTTTTTATTTAAAACAAGCAGCTAGATTCAGAGAAACATTAAAATCAAGATGCAAATCATTCAAGTAATTGAATTGGAGTAAAATTCAAGTAATTTTCCAATTGGAAAGAAAGATGTTAAGATAAATGATGCTTCTTCACTGTCCTTTCATGAGCCAGTCCCAAAGTCTACTGTTACTGAGACTGTTAAGCCACACTTTATAATAGTTTATGGTTAATATTATTTCCCTGCAAATATATGCAAGAAATTAATAGCCGTAGTAGATAATATGACATAGGAAGTTAGTAGCAAGCAATGGTCTGGACTAAGAAAAATCTTTGACTTTGACAAGCAAACACAATAATAAGTAGCAAAATATATCTAGTGCTCTTTTCTGAATTGAAATAAATTTAAGGCTTACGAATTTTCTGGGCATACACTAATGTTCAGATAAGAGCACATGCCTTCTTCAAGAGTTAACCTGCCAAATTTCTGACTTTGAATTTTAATTACTCACAACTTCTTTATTAATCAAACTACTCCATCAGTGTCATAGATTGACTTTTCATTTAGTTCTTGAGAGTTGTAATAATTCCAGAAGAGATAATTAATAGATTTCACTCAATTTAAATGAATTTTAACCAATGCACCCTAAATTAATGAAAGACGTGGCTCTATACACTTGGGTCGATATCCACTGATAGGCATTTGTATATTTTGCTATGTAAGGAGGCGCTGCATGTGTTCTGATTCATTGTTATTTTCAATCAGTGAGTGAACTTTTTTACTGTCTTCCAACTCTGCAAGGTGAGAGGGAAATTCTTCATTCCTAACCAAAACATCTATTGGGCCACTTTTTACTATGTATTTTTCTGAAACAGATTTATCTATGGCTGAAGTGGGAAGACAATTTCATAAATAGAGAAAAGTCAAAAGAAAAAGCTGATTACCGTGATTTTGTAATCACTGCTGAATTTATATCTGTATTGACAGTTTCAGATAAGATACTACAAAGACAAACTCTAAGGAGGCAAAGCTAAACTTGAGAAACATCAAATGGTATATGTTTCTTACATTGCAGGACACAATGACCACAAATGCATTTGCTGTTCAGATCCAAGATAAGCCAACAGATAAACATCTACATCAGATATATAAAAACACAGATATATACATCAGATATATAAAAATCAGATCTACATCAGATATATAAAAACACAAGCTTTCTCTCCCCCACCCCCAAAACACAGTATTTTTGAAAGCTTAAATAAATAAGAAACTGAAGAGATAAACTCATATTTTTATGGTTTTGATTAATTTGTTCTTGTCATGATTAGTGCAGAAAGGTAAACTTGATAACAGAAGAACTGAAAATTCTAATAATTTTATTTAGAATACACAAAAGAATGGCTTTTGACTTTCTAATTGACTTTTAATTTGATGTTTTGTTATTTCAAAAATGAGCATACCTTGTACCTAAATTATAGATTAAAATAAATGCCAAGCATTTGTGAACATAACTGGCCTTTTTTTCTTCATCTTGGAATTTTTATAACAGCAGCCATCAGTAAATATAGAGTCTTACTCAAGTTATAGTTATCCTTTATAACTGTAATATGCTAATTATAAATGTATTTGCTAATAATTATTTTTTTATAATGGGCATTAATCCAGTTTGACAAGAATCTTAAGTGTCAGCTTAGGGCCATTTTGCTTTTTCTGTTTATATGGAAGTAAGTGTGAAGAAAAGGGAGTAAAAGATTGAACCAAACCCAATTCCTGGCACAGAAAAAAAGATAAACAACAGTTGAGAGGTTGGAATTAGTGTTTATTGAGTGTCTGCTGTGTGCTAGGTAATGCTAGGTACATTACATCATTGTCACATCTAATCTCCCAATCTTTTGTGTGTGTTTATTATTATTACCATTTTCCCTATAAGGATCTAAAAATTTGGAGAAATGAGATACTTGCCTACAGTTTGGCCACACTGGTAAATTTTGAATCCACATTAATTTTCCGCTAACCCACAACTCTTTCTACTCTACTCCTGGTAGCTAAACCCACATATTACTGAAAATTACTCACAAACTATATGATATGGATTTGAAACATTCAGGCAACCCCAGTTCAGTTGTGAGAAATATGATGATTGATAGCTCAGTTGTTTCGTTAAGGGAAATTATTTCCCTTTTAAGGATGCAATTATACGGGAGTTGGCATCAATATCATTTTCAGAAAACCTTTAACAGAATCAGAGATGCTGAGAGTCTGAAGGGACTACAAATTTTATCTAATCTAATCATCATTAGAAATTTATGTTTGCTGTTCTGATTAGAATGTTGAACCCTTTTAATACATTAAATTAGAAATTCTCTAAGCATACACTCTGCTGAAGTAAGAGAAAACCATTGTAGAGTGAGTTGCCAGGGAGTCAGTGGCAAGTAAGGTGAATAAATTGAGTGAGAAATTGAGAAAGTAAATTCAAGTACTTCACCCAGGCCTGAAGACCAATAGAAACACATAATTAACTGGTGTTGACTAGTTGAGAGTTGAGGTTCCATTAAACCATGAAGTTCTGTGATGATACTCACTGGCCTTTTTAGGATGATGATGGTGGTGGTGGTGATGATGATAATGGGAAAAAACAACATAAAACCTCAGGCAGCTGAGAGGGTAAGGAAGTAATGTTTTAAGACTTCACTTTGTTGTGTATGCAAATGGTCCCCATGTTAAGGATGGGTGGACTGACTGTTTTTGTTTTTTACTTTATGATAGTGCAAAAGTGGTAATAAATGTTCAATTGAAACTGTACTTTGAATATTGAATTAGAGCATTCTGTTTTGCACTTTTAGTATAGCATTCAATAAATTAGATACGATTCTTAACATTTTATTATGATAGATTTGAAAGGTAGACTCTAAATACAACTCCCTTGATTTGTTTGTAGTCCGTAGCTCTTCCTACTGCATTACTTCAGGCAACTTCTTCGGAATCTGTCTGACCCCCCTATTCCTTATCTGAAAGTAGTCATAATAATAGTATCCCCTCATAAAAGTTTGGGCTTTTTTTGTTTATTTTTTTATTCCTTCCACCAAACCATCCTTGCCCATACCCCATCTGCTTCCTTCCCTCATTCCATGCCCTCTTTCCCCTATCCCTCTGGTAACCATTATCGTCTGTTTGTGGAGATCAAATATTTGTTTTTTCTATTGTTTGTGTGTAATTGGTTGTCGGGTGTTTATATTCTGAAGGTGAGTGATTTCACTCAACATAGTCACCTCAGAATCCATCCATTTTGTCCCAAATGCCACCAGTTCATCTTTCTTCACAACCGTGTAATGTTCCATTGAATATATGCCCCACAGTTTCTCTATCACTTTATCTGTTGAAGGGCACTTAGGTTGGTTCCAAAATTTGGCCATTGTGAACAGTGCTTCTATGTATATAGGTGTAGATAGATCTTTTTGTATTAGATGTTTCATGTGACTTGGATAAATACCTACTAGTGGTATTGCTGGGTCAAACAAAATTTCCATATTTATTTTCTTGAGACATCTCCATACCTTTTTCCACAGGGGTTGTAGCAGCTTGCATTCCTGCCAATAGTGGATGAGCATTCCTATTTCACTATAACCTCATTGCCATTTGTTAATTCCATTCTTTTTTATATATGCCATTCTCACAAGGGTTATGTGGTATCTTGGGGTTTTAATTTGCATTTGCTTTATAATAAATGATGTTGGACATTTTTTTCTTTTGTCTATAGGCAATATGAACATCTTCTTTCAAGAAGTACTGATTGAGGTCCTTTACCCATTTTTGTTAATATTTTATTTTATATAACTCTTACATCATTTTTCATTTTTGCACAATGTATGCATTTTCATTTTGGTTATATTCTCCATATATTTGTACCCCCCTTTTATTTTGACCCTAACTCCTTACTATCCCTTCCTGCCCCCACCCCCGTAGTGTGTCTCTGGTTCATAGTTGTTTGTTGATTTTGATTCTTTCTTTCTTATAGTTATTCTTTTTTCTGGTCCCTTATTTAGGTTTTCTAAATTCCTGCTATGAGTGAGACCATCCGGTATTTTTCTTTTTCTTTCTGGCTTATTTCACTGAGCCTGATCCCTTCTAGCTCCATCCATGTTGCTGCAAACTGCATGTGTTTATCTTTTTTGATTGCTGAGCAATATTCCATTGTGTATATGTGCCACATAGTCTTGATCCAGTCATCTATTTTTTGGCATTTTGGTTGTTTCCACAGCTTAGCTATTGTAAATAGTGCTACTATAAACATAGGGGAGCAGGTGCCCTTTGGAATTAATGTTTTTGTGTCATTTGGCTTTACCCATTCTTTAAATTGAGTTGTTTGTTTCTTTGTTGTTGGATTGTATACGTACTTTTTAAATTTTGGAGATTAACCCCTCATCAGATGTATGGCTTGCAAATATTTTTTCCCATTCCATAGTATGCCTTTTTGTTTTTGTGATGGTTTCTTTTGAGGTTTAAACACTTTTAAATTTGATGTAGTTTTACTAGTTTATTTTGTTTTTTCTTTTTTTAAAGATTTATTTTTTTATTCTCATCTTCAATCTTTATGTAATAGAAACCAGTACTACCAAACCATCCCAAACAAATGACACAGAAAAGGGAACATACATATTTATACTTTTTTTAAGCTATTATAAATGGAGATTATATTGGCATTACTAGTTTATTTTAAATTTTAAAAAGTTGGTTTTATAAATTAAGGTTATTTTAAAACCTTGTATGTATTTCAGGATATAATTATGAATACATTTATATGTATGTACATACTCATATCACATTGTGACCACCACCAAAAGTCTAGTTTCTGTCCTCCACCATAATGTTGACCCCTTTTACCTGATTTACCAGTGCCTTTCTCTTCTGGTAACCATCATTATGTTTCTATAGTCTAAGGGTTTTTATTATGTATATATGCTTGATAAAAATTAGCTGCTAATTTCTATCTTGAGTTTTTTGTCTGGTGAATATTGGTTTTTAAATCAGCAAAATCATCCATCACTCTTAAGTTCTAGCCACATCTCTCTATGAAAGAAAATTGTGAGTCCTGCTTCATTATCTCATCAAGGCTATGAACAACCACCTTCTCAGAAAATGATTTGAAAGTGATACACCAAATTGACACCAGGATTGAAGATACTGGTATGGGCCCCTATGAAGTCCCTAGAGAAACTCTTATTTCACCATTTATACAGTTTCTAGTCTGAACACAACTTAGATTTCTAATATGGCAGGAGCCTTTAAATCAAAATAAAGGCTTTTTTCTGCCATCATTCCATTTTCCTCCACATACTTAAAAACATGCATGTCATAGGGTAAAATGTAATAGGGCAAAAAAGGAAAAGGAATTGGTTGCAAGCACTGTGACTTCTACAAAAATTAGGATTTTACAAGGATATGTCCAGGAAACACTAGAATTCAAAGGAGTTTAGATATGTGCAATGAGTCAGCACTATGCAAATAATATGATGGTAACCTGTGTAGTTCCTAAATCGCGCACTGAAAAGTGCCCATTAAACATTCTTAGCTAATATAATAGTTGTTGCATGTGGCTATAGCTACAAAATTCACACACAAACATACCAATAGATGAGTTTCAAAAAAACGATTCAACATATCTTGGTTTGGTGTAGACAAGTGTTTGATTCAGTTGAGCTTAAACCTCCATTTTTTTGCCTCCCCACCCCTCAACCATCCCTTCAGTTTAAAAACGTCTTTTTCAGAAACACATTAACCAAAGGAAAATAGACTCTCAGATAATAGTCTGTGTGTTAATTTGTTGATTTTTCCCCCACTCTTTTTTTTTTCTTGTTTCTTTTCCTTCCCTCTTTGTTGGTGCCAAACAGATTTTGTGTTGAGCAATAAATCCTGCCTAACACATCATCTGAAATAATTGTTTTTGATGGGATAGGGAAACATCACTACTTTTCTATTCAAAGCAATAACCAGATGAGCATTCATGACTTATACTATTACAGCATATACAACAGGCATTTTAGGCACCAGAGAGACTTAACACTAATGATGCTAAGACCATTAGATGCACTGAAGTGTTAACTGAGATGAACTGAGTTGCCATACCTCATGTGCAAAATGAACATGTTTTGTTAACTCACTCACTTTAAGGACAGCTAACATTCTCTTTGAGATTTCCTTTGACTAACCCTGTAAGTATGAATGGAATGCAAGATTGTCAAGAGTCATTCTTTCCAAACTGCAGTGGCCTTTCTGCGTAGCTTTATGTGCTTGGCACACTCAGAGAAGCAGTGAGACTAATTCCAACACTCAGGTGTGTATCAGTGAATCCCAGTAAAGTACACAGATAGTGTCTGAACTCATGGCAGAATTTATATAAGCAAAACTTTAATGTGTTCCCTGAGCTAACTGCAACATTTAGTGTGGACTTTTTTTTTTTTTTTTTTTTTTAAATTCATTAAGAGCTATATTTGTTGAGGCCTCTTCATAGTTAGAAATATCAGAAAACATAAGAAAGGAAGAAAACTCTGTGCCCAAAACACAAATATTTTATAATGGCATTAAATACTGTTTACAATCCTAGTTTACAACCATATAGAACTTAACCACCAGTGAGTAATTGAAAGCTTAGAAGTTTAAGAAGACATTAGAAAAATGATACTACGGTGCTCAGAACAGACTTCCCGGAGATGTGTCACTTTGGCATATAGATTATTTCAAAGTGAGGTCAATTGAGGCCCTGTTGGCTTTCAAACTTTCACGACTCCCTGAACTACCTAAAAAAAAAAAACCCAAAATTAGAGGTATTACTCAAATTAGTTTTTACCAGAAATACCCTCTCTGATGGAGAAAACTATCTATATGGCAGTATAAATGTATAATTACAGAGCATGTAGTCTTTGTCATATGAGTCTGCTTCCTCTCTCTCTCCTTTAAGCCCTATTCCTTAGCTAGGATACATACCTTTACATCCCTCACTGAAATCAAAACTCTTCATTTTCTGTGTAGATTCCCTGTATGTAAATACTTAAATTAGTATTTTTCTCCTGCTAATCTCTCTGATGCTGTTTCAATTAATGACCAACTTGGGAAAAGCCTAGAGGGCAAGAAGGAAAATCCCCCTTTGCCCAATAACACCAATTTGTAAAGACATAAAAACTGAAGCTGAGAGTAACTTACCTAAATATCACAGTCAACAAAAATGGAAACTGGGCATACATAATGAATATTCCTTCACTTTTGATCCCCTTTACTCAGGCTGACCTTCACTTTCTTGCAAGTGATACTCTCCACCATATGTTTGTGGGGTCCCCAATGTTGTCTTTACAAACACTCTGGAATAAGTCTGAGCAGATGATGGGTTCTTCCTCCACTGATTCCTCCACCCCAGTGGGAATGCTGGGTGTCCCCAGAGCACAAAGGATGCATGTTCAGGCTTCAGGTGGAAAGATACCTCTCTCTTGTGTTATCAGAGAGACCACCAAGCAGGGAGATGCCACATGTGCTCATATAACCAAAGAGATTTTTCACAAGTAACTCATACACCATCCTGCTCTATTATGACCCAACCATGGGTCAAATTTAGGGCTAGCATGGGAAAATGAATCCACTCACAGACAGATCTATGTTTATTTTCACGTTTCCTCTCTCTTTATCATTGGGTCAGGCTCAGTGTGCCTGGAGCCTTCTTTCTGAAGGATGAAGTATTATCCCAAATCTCCCCCCCAATACTCACACACTCTTTAGTTATAGAAATTACAGGTATATGCACCCCAGCTATTTGTCAGATATGCCCAAATTTATTTGATTCAGCAGATTCTTAACCACAGATTAAGCTGAGATACCCTCAAATAATGACAAATCAGAATTATTCTACTGCTCTCAAATGTATTCTCTGTTCAAAATCTGTTTTGGTTTTATGACTGATTTTTTTTTTTTATAAATTTTATTGTTATATTCCCCATACAATTGCAGCCCCCCATTCTGACCCCAATCCCTCCCCTCCCGCCCCCCCCCCCTAAAAGTGTCTCTGGTTCATAGTTTTTTGTTGATTTTGATTTTCACTTTCTTATAGTTATTCATTTTCCTGGTCCCTTATTTAAGTTTTCTAGATTCCTGCTATGAGTGAGACCATCCGGTATTTTTCTTTTTCTTTTTGGCTTATTTCGCTGAGCATGATCCCTTCCAGCGCCATCCATGTTGCAGCAAATTGCATGTGTTTATCTTTTTTGAATGCTGAGTAATATTCCATGGTATATATGTACCACATCTTCTTTAATGCATGGTGATGGCAAAACGCATATGGCATTCAAGCAAGACACTACATTATTTCTCTGATTTACAAGATTTGTATTAAGACTCCTTCCCCCCACCCCCACCAGGCCAAGTACTAGAGATTCTAATTGGCTCAAATAAGAGCCAGGTTTTGAAAGAAATGAACAAGAAGGCTCAGGAGTATTCTTTCCTATCTCAGCAGTGGTAATACCTTCCAATAGCAGCAGCTGAGTCCGTCATGTAGTTTTTCCAACACATGAAGAATACACAGGGCATCAATGTATCAGCGCAGCACCAGCTGCCCAATGCTTCCTCCTCGGAGGAAGCCTCCTCTGACATAAGCCCGGTGGAGACCCCCTCTCAGCTCAGAGATGTTATTTATTTAACATTATTGTTTATTTTGTACAATTTTTGATTTCTCCCCTCAGGTATAATCCCCATAAAATTCCCACCAAACAAGAGGGGAAAAAAAGACAAACCTAGCAGGTAAACTATAAATCAGAGACGTAAGGTAGGGGAGGGAGAGAGAGAAGGATCAAAACAGGGGAGGGAAAAGCACAAGCTGCTGAGGGTTTACATCTTGGCTTCTAAGCTTTATCAATTCCAATCTCTTCTGTTTTTTCCTTCTGTCCTGAGGATTATAGATACTTCCTAAAGTTGTTATCTTCAAGTTTTCTCTTTTTACTTTTTTGGTTATATGGTTGACAACTTTATACCTGGTTGACAATTCTTTATATTGTTTTTGTTTTCAAATACCTGGTGGGCTTTCTGTCTCCTCATTAGATCCTGATTGATGTAAGTGTCTATTAATACTACATGATTTCTGCAGCTTTAAAATTTGTATGCATTTTGATTAATCACAAGTATTTCACAAATATAATAAAAGTAGTTGACCATTCATGGTAAACGTCTATATATTAAGCAGCATGGTAAGACGTTTCCTTTCATTATCTTATTTTGTTCTCAATATAATCCTATAAGGCATGTGATATGATTATTCTGGTTTTACAGCAGAGATGAATGCAATTTCAGGGAAATTGCATAACCTATGTGAGGCAGAGGGTAGTAAGTGATAGAGCTGATATGCATGCCTGGTTCTTCACTTGCTCCTTTACCCTTTCCATCAGCTCTGAAGGCTCTGATAGCGTATTATAATACAGTTACTCTTTTTCAAGGGAGCTTCCCTCAGACTATAAACACAGAGATCATGATTTTATTTAGTGTTATGTATTATTTAATGTATTCACTGGTAGAAAAGACCCACAATAAATGTCTGTTGAGTTGAAGTTTGAAATACGAATGAAGCTGAATCTGCTGATTTGAAAAGACAGGATAATGCATGATGTGAAGTCCTAGAGCTATTGGGACAACCAATTGAAAAGGCTTTCAAATAGATGCAGGGTTCGGGATCTAAACAGTATGATTGTGTGCCCAGGAAAGGAGAGTTCTGTGCATGATATTCTGTAGGGAGAATCTAACTGAGGATTCAGAGACTGACGTCAACCAGGAAGCATGGACCTAAATCCAGAGAGAAAAGCCATTTCTCTAATACCACAAAGACATGACAGGTCTCTAGTTTGAACTAAAAACTAGACATGGTATTAAATAGAAGACACATAACTTTCCTGATTCAAGAGTAATTTTTGTTCTAAAGTGTGCTCATAATTTAAAATAGTTGGTTCACTCTTACTTCACCATGTAAGGATCCCAGTGGCTCTGGCTTTGTGAAAAAATAAACCCTAATTCCTGGAAAGAGAAAGTTATCTCAACTGTAGTAACATTGGCAGGAACCCTAGTTAGCATATATGCATGCTAATCTCTAATGATACACACCTGAAATTTATATTGTTGCAATGTAATTTATTTCAATGAAAAAATAATAATTTTCAAAAAGAAAAGGGAGTAACTATGCAATACTGAATAAAAAATTACCCAGAATCTTCACCTGGTTATGATGTAGCATTTCCTTTTGAGAAAAATATAAGCATCTTTTTATAATTCAGATGACTTTTTCAAATTGGTATTTTATATAGTTATAAATTTAAGTATTTCAAATTGAAAACACCAGAATGAACAAGAGAATAAATTAATTTGTCCTGAATTACAGTGAAAACTTCCTATAATTTCAAGTACACCAAAGTGCTTATTGACAGACAGAAAGAAAAAGAATTCAAAAATTTTAGAACCTTATTGAAGTACTTGGGAAATTATTTTGCCTTCACTGATGTACCCATTTGTTTGGTAATAACAAATGTTTAGACACTCAGCTGCTCACATATTTTTGGCAGCTGTTTGCTAAGAGACCATGAGAATATTTCAAAGTTCAAGCTAGTGTCAAGTTGTTGGAAGTTTCCAAATTCAATTTCTAGAGTATCTAGAGTACCTAGAGTATTTCAAGCCTAGTATTATGGATTTTTTTGGTTATTTTTCAGAGCAAGAAATCCACGTTTATATTTTGCTTTATTTTGCATCATATATAGATCCTATTTTACTATCCATTAAACTATAAATGTCTAAGAAGAAGCTTTTCCCTATAGAAACATGTGATTCAAGAAACATAATAAACTTAGACTGTAGTCAATATTCAAAATTTGTACCAAATCCAAGTAGACTAAAAACATTAACTAATCCTTCTCAACAATCTGGGCCTCAGTTTACCTGTGACAAAGAGCAGGAATCATGAAATAATAAAATAAATTTCCTTTTTTTTCTTAAAGATTTATTTATTTATACAAGCACTGGGTACAGTCAGAAGCGCGGGAGGGTGAGAGAATTCACCGGAGCCAGAGCGGGGAGCAGAGCAGGCAGAAGGACCGAAGTACACTGCTGAGGGGAGCAGTGGGCGGCAGGAGAGATCTGCGCACCATGTGGGACCCTCGCCCGGTGGTGGGGGATCGAACCGGCTGTGCAGAGGCTGCGGGCAGCTTTGCAACCCAGCGCTCAACCGCTGCGCCACCGGGGAGGCCCAATAAAATAAATTTCCATGACTCACTCTCCAAATGCCAAATGGAAAAGTGATGGTCTTTAACCAAGGATTGAAAATCTGCATGTTGAAAATCTGTCGTCAGTCTGCCTGTTCTGTTCCCCGCTCTGTCTGTGGTGAATCCTCTCGCCCTCCCGCGCATCTGGCTTTTACCCCGGTTGTTGTATAAATAAATAAATCTTTAAAAAAAAAAAAAAGAAAATTGAAAATCTGCATATGAGAACTTATAAACTGAGATCCTTCCTGCTGGCAAAGTTAACTTTAGCCTACTTCATACTTTTTTTTAAAGTAATAAAAAGAAATAGTTTAAATATGGTGATCTTACAGTAGAAAATCTTAAGTATGTTATCTAATATTAGATAGAGCTTATTAACTAATAAAAACACTCCTTGAGTTTCAACTGATTCAAACAACATCTGTGATCTATATCCCTAAAGTTCAAGAAACATAAAATCCACACATCATTTGGTTTCACAACTTAATATTTGGATATTAGGCTATTTTAATGAGGCTAATTATTAAAATCATCTTAAACTTTTTCCCAGGGGGGAAAAATGCAATGTGTTACCCAGTCCTCCCTTTCTTTGCCAACTATCTTGAACACTAGCCTGCTATAAATTAGTATAGTCCCTGATTGCAGCATGGAGTTATCTGCAACATCCCTAAAATAGCTACTTTATAGTAACTATCAAGTATGCTCATTGATTAAAAAACATACATTTTTGAGGGAATTCTGTTGCCAATTTTAGGACAATTAAAGAAGGAAGTTATGAAATTGCTGAAGGCAAATAAGATACTTAAAGCCCCCTCCCCCCGCCCACTTTGTTCTCACCCATAGCAAATGAGATCAAGGGAACACTTTAAGATATCAAAAGTTCGATTTCTAATGGTGTACGTATTATTAAAATGAAATTTTCTTAAAGTATATAATACCATACACTAGCATATCATAAGTACATATATTTACAAAGTAAGAAAGCCAGTATTAATAAGGACTGGAAAGAATGGTCACAAGGAGGCTTTTCGAGTCTAATATTCTTTGGTTATTTGATATCTTGTATTATTGACCAAATGGCCAACTTTTTCTGAAATTGTCAAGCAGAAACCTGACACAGTTAGGTAAGCAAATCAATGAAATGCTGGCTCACTAAATCACTTGTTATAAAAAAAAATTGCCAATTTTATAATTTGATGATCACTGAGCTTCCATTTCACAAAAGGATGATTTGGCCCTTACATTAGGCTAAACCTCCATGTGACTATATCCCTCAACCACCCCCAAATACCCACCCCCTTATATGTACTTCCCCCTGCTTTGGGGGATAAACCTTTCATTGGAGGATGTGAAGACAATTTTTAACTTGCTGCTGCTTAAATTAAATGGTTTGGGTTTGGTTCTTATTAGCAGCTGACTTGAAATAACATCAACACACAACAATTCCAATTCTCTCGAAATACAGACCCACATATGTGGATTATGCTTGTCACCTTATCTCTGTCTCCAAATTTGGTACTCAAGCAGTCCACACAAAAGTTAAATATGTGCCTAAAAGGAAAGAAGAAACCGCATGGATTGAGGGTGCTTCCACATGTGCTCTTAACTAGCTAACCTTCCCAAAATCCTTTGAGATTGGAATTATTGTAACATTCCCCCATTTTACTAATAAGGAAACTGAGACTCACTGAAACTAAGTGCATGTTTAATATTAACATTAAGTAGCCTGGATCTGAGTTTGTTTTTAAAATAAATCTGGTTCCTGGGCCAGTTGGGAAGATATAATAGATTGCTGAATGGGTACGGTAGACAGTTGGCATTTTATAGTATCTAAGAATTGATCTGCGATTAATAATTTGCATAATTAGTTCTTTAGTTTTTGCTCTCCTGTTACGTCATAAATATAACATGAGGAAGAAGAAGTCTGATTTTTCCGTCACAGTATTTCCAGTGCCCAGTACTTGGTAGGTGTTCAATAAAAATTTATTGACTCTCTAAAGTGCTGTGCCTCTCCTGCTGGCTTTCTCTGAGTTATCTTGTAAGTCGGTTTACACAGAACAGAATAATCCTCCACATGCGCACCAATATACTTCTCTTTCAGTTCAATCCTGTGCCTAACCAATACTCATTATCTTTCAGAAGCAGACAGTAGCCAGCTTTTAGTTAATTGCTTTCAAATTGATTAGAAGTGTTTTCCAAGTAGAATTATAACGTATTTAACAATTATTGAATCTCTACAATATGCCAAGTGCTAAAAGTGCTTTACATGCATCATCTGTTGATTCTTATGGTGGATATTTTCATTCTCTCCATTATAAAGATAAAGAAACTTTGGTTTAGAGAATTTTGATGGCTTTTCCTGGAAGGAAGAATTTTGAAGAATGAGGAGATCAAAAAGCAACACAAACAAAAACAGCTGCTCTGAGAGAAAGAAGAGCCCCATAATATGAAACTCAAATTTCTTCAGCTTTAGCCATAGCATTCTGACCTCTTCATCAGTCCTCCTCAGCTGTCCAGGAGGCCGTGCTCAGGTGCATCCCACTCCTGATCCTTCTGGCCTGTTTGCTATTTCTATCTTCAGATTTCTTCTCCCCATGAATGGATGTTCAGGAGAAATATACATGGACATCCTGCCATTCCTGGTTTAAATTAATCTGGGTCCCTATGACATCCAGATCCACTATCAACAAAGATCAGTTTTAATTGTAAAATGGAAGCCATCATGTTTTGCTTAATTGTTGCTACATAATAAATGCCCTTGAATTAGTGACTTAAAATAACACCCACTTTTTTATGTTTAATATATTTTATTTTATATATTTCTTACATCATTTTTCATTTTTTGCACAATGTATGCATTTTCATTTTGGTTATATTCCTCATACAATTTCACCCCCCTTATTTTGACCCTAATCACTCCTCTCCTTCCTCCACCCCCATAGTGTGTCTCCGGTTTATAGTTGCTTATTGACTGGATCAAGATGCGGTACATATACACAATGGAATATTACTCAGCAATCAAAAAAGATAAACTCATGCAATTTGCAGCAACATGGATGGAGCTGGAAGGGATCATGCTCAGTGAAATAAGCCAGAAAGAAAAAGAAAAATACCAGATGATCTTACTCATAGCAGGAATTTTAGAAAACCCATGTAAGGGACCAGGAAAGAGACTAATTATAATAAAGAAAAAAATCAAGATCAACTAACACCCACTTTTTTATTGTTCTTGAGTCTATGAGGTGACTAGCGCTTGGCTCTGTAGTTCTTCTGCTATTCTGACTTCAGTTCTCTCCAGCAGCTGTAGTCAGAAGGAAATGAGATAGAACATTCAGGTTGGCTTCACTCACTCCCTTCCTTTTTCCCTTCTGTGCAACTGCAGGAACAAATAAGTTCCCCCAAACTGAGAAGGTAACTTGACTCTAAAGAACAAAGCAGGCACATCCATTATCCACACTTACATTTTATTAGGGACACTATTTGCAAGGGGTCCTCGATGCTAGAGATGTGAACAGGCTCCACCCCTCCACCCCCAGGCCCCCACAAAGGTCTTCTTTGTGTAATCATCCTTGTGTGTGACTAATGATGCCAGATATCTGGGGGTACATGTCACACACACCTTTGTACTAGCAAGGTTAATAGACTGTGTATGGATCACTAGTACAGGTTAATATCCGTGAAAGAAACAATGGGGGAATTGGCTATCTTCCCAAGGTAGGGCACCTACTAGTCCTGGGGCCTAGGACAGCATCAAAACAAGATGTTTTCCCCACACCTTCTCTCTTCGTACCAACTTTCTGCTTGTCCTCCAGGTTTTAGCAGAAGATATCCCTCGCTCCAGCAAATGGTCCCTTCCTTTCTATCCTGAATTTCTTGTGATTCTCGCCACACTTACAATGTCTGGTTCACTCCTACTGATGTCTGTCTCTCCTATAGATTACAAATTCATGAGGTCAGAACCATGTCCATTTTATTCTTCACTGTGTCTTCAACATCATACACAGCACCCTGCCTATGACAAATGTTCAACAAATATTTCTCTGAATGAGTGAGTGAGTGAACAAACCACTAAGAAGCTTTAGGTGTTCAGAAGCTTTTGGGATTTCTTCTGAATCCCAAATATGTTCTATTTTTTCTAGGTTCTATAAAGTAGGTCTACAACACAAAATGAAGAGGAAAGATGAAATATTGTCTGAATTATTCCAGTGACACTCCGCCCTCAACTATTTATAAATTTCAAGTGTATTTGGTTTGTGGATATTATAATATCTAGATAATTCCTTCAATAAGTGATCTGTTCACATGGTTGAATGTTTAAACAGAAAAATTTTAATTCTTACATTGACAAAGGTGGGGTTTTTTAACCTGTGTGTCTCCCAATTAGCAGACAAATGTTTGGGGGGATTAAGAAAAGTCATAATCAAATCTATATTTGTAGGCTAATATGAATGTTTCCCAATTCTTAAAAAATCAAGTTTCCTAGTCAGTTAGCTTAGGCAGTTTCACATTTTGCCTCCAGAAATACCCAGAAATTATTTAATTTGATGCTTAGTAATACAAATAGTGTAATCTGCCTTGGGAGAACTTGTTGATAAGAAAACAATTCTTGCCAAAGAGCTTTGCTTTCATGATCTCAGCCAACCTATTGACTCCCACCCCACCCCCCAGGGTTTTGTTAAGAAAAAAACATGATATAAAAGATAAAGTCAAGCAGATCAACAGTTACCAAACCACATTTGAACTCAGTTTTGTCAAGTTACTTTGCTAGAGATATTTATTCCAGCAGACACCATCTATCTTTAATCTTTGCTTCTATTAGCATAATCTTGTTTTCAAGCCCTTATTGCTTCTTAAAGCTAAATTGTGATTATAGCTTGCACTTTTTAACTGACTTATTCATTCTCATAGGGATTTTCTTTAAACTCAGCCTAGAAAATGACAGTTACAAATGCAGCTACAAAAAACCAAAAGCTCAACTTGACATAAAGTAGCCATCTGCTTATCAATTTCTCTCTTTTTTTTTCTGTTTATTGATGTCTCTTTTTTTCTGATTATCAATTTCTAATCCATGAACTGGGACCTGGAGATATATAAATGAGGTCCTAGGATTCTCTTCTTAGGAAGAGATAGAACAGGCACTGCAGAGGCTGCGGGCAGCTTCGCAACCCAGCGCTCAACCACTGCGCCACCGGGGAGGCCCTATATGCTTTTATTTCATAACATCTTCTATTCTTTTTTCCAGTTGTCTTTTTTTCCCTTCTCTGTACTTCTTTTCCTTGTCTTCCTAGAATGGCTTCAGGTTTTTTTCTATGCTTGGAAAATAGGATAAATCTGTGATTTTAAATTTGATTTTGAGTAGTATATATTTTTAAGCTGCTACTTTGAAATATAGAAGTAATGCCAAATGTATTATTGTATATTTGATTTATACTTATAGAAATTTAGGGATATTCTTACGTATTTTAGTCTCTGCTGTATGTCCAGTGGCTAAAATAGCACCCAGTACATTATAGGGATATTGTTACATGAAGAAATGCGCAGAATACAAGTTAGGGCTGAAATGTAAAAATTTTCTTCACTCACAACTTTGCAAATATGTTGTCAAACAATTTTGCTCTCCCGAAATGAGTGAAAACATTCCACTGTTAAGTGTTTGTTCATTTGTTAACTGAACAGATTGATCTCACAGGTTCTATTGCACCAAGCAAGCATTCAGTGTTGTATATTTAACACCTTATAAACTCTGAGATGTCTAGATAAAGGGAATGGCAAGCAGTGAATTTCACTTTAGGATGCACTTTGAAAGGAAGAAATTATATGGTCCTCGAGTATTCATTTCAGTTTGCTCCAACACAGTTTAATTTCTATTGCAATTAGCCAAAAATCATTAATAGGGGTGGGAAGAGATTTCTGGTTTCCAGAAGTGAAACTTTGGGCCACATCCAAAGCTGTCTTCACAGACAAAAATAGTATGATTTACCACAAGAAAAGAGTTTCTGTCTCCTTTCATCCAGTGATAGGAATAGGGCATCATGTGTGTCAAGTTAGTCCAGGATGCTAATAACAGTTGTCAAACGCTAAAATACAGCATGCAAATTGATGGTCCAGAAGACCAAATATGGCCCACACATGTGTTTTATTTGATCTGTGCTATTTTGTCCTTTGAATGAGCTGTCACTGTAGAAAGTCAAGAGAATTCACATAACAAACAAACAAACAAAAACCCCTAGTTGTCTTATTTCTCCTTGTGGAGAAAATGAAAACAAAGGATGTAAGAACACTGGGTCTATCGCCCCAAATTATAGCAACAGTTGACTGATGTCGAAGTACAAATTTCCACCACTGCCTATTTTCACTGTAATGCTGAAAAGAGTTTTAATTGCCATTTTTCAGCACTTTGCATTGTTTTTCTTACAGCCTGACCTTTATTTTATCTGTCTGGGCATTCATGTAACTACTATTCTAAATTGTCGTACAAGTGTTATTAAATGCATACTCTCTGGCTAAGGGTGAATATTCGATTATTCTACTTCTTCCAGATTAATTTTTCATCCAAATCCTCACTGAAGAGTTAGGGGTGGGGTCAGCAAAAAGGCTAATTGAGTGATTGAATCAGTCATTTATGTGACTGTAGATCTTTACAGGGTTTCCAAGCTGACTGCCTCATATAACCCACTATAATTCATTTAGGTGGACTCAGTATGCATTGTAAATAAGTAAAATTGTTGTAAGAAGAGGAAGACTAATTTGAATATGTACAGTGCCTCTCTTTATTACAGCATGCATTATGTATGTACAAATACATCTAATGCTATGTATACATATATACATAAAATTGTATACAAAATCATTTATACTGTCCTCTGAGGACCATGGGAGGGAGAGGTTTTAAAAGTTATTTTTGCTGGGCCTCCCTGGTGGCACAGCGGTTGAGCGCTGGGTTGCGAAGCTGCCCGCAGCCTCTGCAGCGCCAGTTCTATCCCCGGCTGCTCCCCGGCCACCAGAGGAGGGTCCCACATGGCGCGCAGACCTCTCCTGCCGCCCGCTGCTCCCCTCAGCAGTGTACTTCGGTCCTTCTGCCTGCTCTGCTCCCCACTCTGGCTCTGGTGAATTCTCTCACCCTCCCGTGCTTCTGACTGTACCCAGTGCTTGTATAAATAAATAATAAATAAATCTTTAAAAAAAAAAAGTTTTTGCTATACAATTTTTTCTTTGATTTCCTTCATTTTTTAATTTTATTTACTAAGATTAATTTTATTATAATAGTACCTAAAATATTAAACATGAAATTAGAAAGTAATATTAAATGTATCTAGATTCTAACATAATTAAACCCAACATGTATTGACAATTTAATGCAAACAAAATAACACAAGCAATACAATTTCACATGACGAATACCAATTTAATATGGTAGTTGATGGGGCTTTGCTAAAATGAGCACTAACCACTTAAGGACACTTAATAAATTTCTCTTGAGAAAATCATGCCATGTAAGTCTGATAAGTACCTTATCTGAAATCCTTGGAGCATGTTGTACTACAGAATTTTGAATTTTTTATTTTAGAAAAGGGCAGTACCCAGTAGTCAAATGCACCAATACTTCTGTGCTATAATATATGGATGTTCACAGTCAGTGGAATAATTAAAACTATAAACAGACTCATGCCAGAACAGCTCAGGTTTTACACCAAGTGAGTCTGTCACAAACTTACAAAAAAATGATTCAGCCATATAATAAGTCCTGTAGCCATAGGGGAATTATTTAGATTCAATGATCTCACCCATGGAACAATTTAATTGGAGTAAATAACCCACAGCCTGCAGCCAAAAAGAAAACCAGGATATTTGTTCATGGCTACCCAAAGTTGCACAATTAACCACTGTATTGCTGACGATTGGGTCCTTTTATTAAGTAAATATATACCAAATGGGTAAATACCTAGGAGTGGAATTGCTGGATCATATGGAAGCTCCATCTTTAGCAGATTGAGAATCTCCACACAGCTCTCCATAGTGGTTGGACTGGTTTGCACTCCTACCAGCAGTGCAGTAGAGTTCCTTTTTCTCCACATCCCCTCCAACATTTGTTGTTGCTATTTTTTTAATATGTGCCATTCTCACTGGTGTAAGATGGTCAAAAACATTAATTCAAAAGGGCACCTGCGCCCCTATGTTTATAGCAGCACTATTTATAATAGGTAAGCTATGAAAACAAAATCCAAATGCCGAAAAACAGATGACTGGATCAAGAAGATGTGGTACATATACGCAATAGAATATTACTCAGCAATCCAAAAAGATAAACTCATGCAATTTGCAGCAACGTGGATGGAGCTGAAAAGGATCATGCTTAGTGAAATAAGCCAGAAAGAAAAAGAAAAATACCGATGGTCTCACTCATAGCAGGAATTTATAAGACCTAAATAAGGGACCAGGAAAAAGACTAATTATAATAAAGTAAAAATCAACAAGCAACTATAAACCAGAGACACAATATAGGGGGGTTGGGGGGAGAAGGGAGTAAGATCAAAACAAGGGTGGTGAGAATTGTATAGGGACTAAACCAAGAGGAAAATTCATACATTGTGCAAAAAATGAAAAATGATGTAAAAATACATAAAATTATATACACACACACACACACACACACACACACACACCCCAAATGATGTCAGTGTATCAAACTGTAGGATAAAACAAGTATCCAGAGATCCAGAGATAAATGAAGCCAATGACTACACTTAAGAAGCTCCCATCCAGTAGAGAATATAGACATCAGGATAACAAAACCTGGATGTGGAAAATGCAGACTTACTCTGTGAGGCTGGGCAGATAAGAGAACACTTTCCTGGTATCTAAGTAGGTTTTGAAGGATGAATTGGAATTCCGAAGACAGTGGGCTATTATTAAAATAATTCTAACATTTTAGGGACAAATAATATTTCAGAGAGCACTTGAGAAGAAACCAATTCTCTTCTGATGTTTATCAGCTTCATTGTTGATAGTCTCTTCTGAGACCTACCCAACTCCATCTTAACACTGTTCTGAGCCAATCATGGAGTCAGAGCACACATCAGTTGGTAGAATCTCTTTCTCTAAGTAGGGAAGAACATGCAGTTCTGAGGCCTTGCTTTAGTGCTATTGCTTTCTGTTATTGAAAATACTAAATGAACAAGATTATTATCTATTTATTAAGACATTCACAGAGTTCTCTAACACATGTGGCTTCTCCTCCTCTCCCCTGCCCCCCAACAACTCAACAAGTTCTCGGTGAGAACCTCAAAAATCATTAAACCTAATTCTTTAAGGCTATTCTAACTCCTGGACTTGTTACTCATCAGCCTCCCTCCAAAGGGATGTATTCCTGAGAGTAATGTCTTCAGTGCATGTGGAACTACTGCTTATAGTTGGCTGGCATATGTAGAGGGCACCGTATCATGAGCCATATTTGTGATGGGGTCCACTAAAGAGCACATAATTAGAATTTAAATGAAGATTTTCTACATATTTGTTTAGCATTTATTCATCAGTGATTCATGGATACTGGGCAGGGAAAAAAAGCCTTGGTAGGAGGCCTCAGCCTCCCCATTAATGTTTCAAGAGGTTTAACTCTGGCTCCCAAATGTGCCCTCTCCCTATTACAAAAGTGAGACCCTGCAGAGACGTGGGAACAAGCTTTTTCACTGCATGTGTCCCTAAAAGTCTTATTCCCTCCATCCTCAAGAGGCTCTTTAGAATATCCATCTAAATATATATGGTAGATTCCCAAGTCCCTAAAAATTTACTAGTCTCATAGTGTTGCATGTGCAGTGCCATGATCCTTTTTAGTTGACACCACATCAATAACATTTGTAAGGATCAACTCTGATGGCTCCTTGAAGTCCATGAAGAGGGCTTCTAAAAAAATAAAGTTCCCCATATTTCTATAACATGTCTGTATGAGTCAAATCAGAGTCATTCCCAAACTTGGGAAATTTTTTCTGAAAAGGGAATTGTGTAGGTAACTTTCTGATTGATTAATATCTTCATGTTGGATATTTTGCTCTGTGCTAGTAACAGAAAGATGAGTACATTGGTGTCCCTGATCATGGTCTGGATTTGTCACAGAGTATTGTAGTTTGAATTCCCAATGTGAAGATGACAGTAGCATTAAGGTTCTCTTCCAGGTCCACTTTAAATTTAATGGTATGATGCATCTAGTGTCAATCCTGCTCAAACAGCATGGATTAGGGGGCCTGGGTGATTATAAAAGCCAAGGGGGGTGGTTTTCTTGGTAATGCATTCAGGTAATATAGTTAAAAGAGTGTCTGGAGACCTTGAGTGGCATCTGCAATTTAATGTGTGTATTTTAGCTTCTCAATTGGTGATCAATGTACCGCACTCTTTATAGCTGTTAATATGGTTTCCCTCACCACGTTCACACCTGTATGTGCAAAAGTCTTGCACAATGCAAAGTGTGGTTTAAAGTGTGTGCAAACTTCATCTAAGTCCTTGAACATTGCCATTTAATTGTCTTTGATCTCAAAGCCAGTCAAAGCATGTTTATTTCTAATTCTGGCTGGATGTGAGCTGTAGAGAGAAACATCACTACAAAACAAAGTTCAAGAAAAAAAAAGGAAGGTAAACTTTCCCTAAGGTATTCAGCCTTGAATTTTCTCCAGTTTAGGGATGTTTTAAATCCAGAGCAGTGTATACAAAGGAGGCAGGGGCAGGGTGGGGTAATAAAACAGCATGACAATTTTATTATTTATGTATTGGGGGAAATGCAAATATGATTTGACTCCACAGTTAAGAGAGAAGCAGAATTGTTTTTCAGAGCACTGGAGAAGTTTGGGGTGGGGATAACTGAAGGAGAAAAATGGAAAAAATGTTTTTGGAGATATAGGTGGACCAGGAGAGTCATATAGGAGAGTCTGAGCTTCAACCTGAAGGAATCATTTTTATCCTGAAGTTAGTGAGGAATATTAAAGTGTTTTAATTAAAATAATGATGCTGTTTTGTTTTAACCACAGCTGTTATGTATACATACATACAATTATCATATTGCCTTTCAATATTACGTAAGTGGTTATTCAACCTAGTACAAGTGGTTTTCAAGAAAGAGTTTTTTTTGTTTTTTTTTAAACTCTATTAATTTTTCTCTTTCCTTTTAAGGATGATCCTGTCCCTTGAACCTTCTTTTTTCTTTTTGGGGTTTTTTTTTTTGGGTGGGAGGGTGAGTGAAATCAAGAAACATGGTTTTAAGTTGATATAATTTTAATGCCAGTCTACTGTGAAAATTTACCTCAATCTCTCCACTGGTGGAAATTCATATTATTTCATCATATGTTTCTAAATTTCCATTTACTTTTACTTCTCTGTACCCTTCCACTTTATAGTGTCCTTCGGGTCAAGGACTGAGATGTCTGTCCACTGAAATTATTTCATCCAGTGTAAGAGCCTGACATAAAAAGAAAAGGCATCTTTCCACCAATATGGTACTTAGGTTTTAAGATTGTCTCTCAAAGATTTCAGCCTGAGGAGACAATCTTTGCTCTTGACTTCATTAATGTAACCACCTACTATTGGGTCCTCAGTCCTACATATTTTTGAACAACCATTTAACCAGTTGAAGTGAACTCCAAGAATAATTCTAACCATGAGCTACACATTGGGCTAAGTATTTGATATAAAATACAAGAAATACAAAATATAGGAGAGGAAAAATAATTTTCCCCCTACCCTTCTAGATTCTTGATTGAGATCCTCCTAAATAAAAGATGGATTAATAGGAGAAAAACAAAAAGAAGTTTGATAACATGTATACCTCCTATGGATAAGGTGTGACCCAGGAAAACTGAGTAACTCTCTGAAATAGTTCAAGCCACCTCCTTCAACACCTTTAGATAAAACAAAAGGAGATGTTTGCATTGGGTGAGCCAATTGTGGAAGGTTATTATACAAAGCACAGTTTAAAAAGGACAAGGCTGTTGCAGTTTTAAGTCTATACTTTCTCCACTGGCGGGAGTTTCTAGGGATTTAATCATCCTGCTTCTACTGGTACAGAGAGGGAATCCTCTTATGATTGGATATTTCTTTTATAAATATGAATGCCTCTTATAAAGGGTAATTTCTGCTCAGTTTTTGGAGTCCTTCTATGTCTACTGCTTCTTAAAAACAACCAGTTCAAGATAATCCTTAAACCAAAGAGACATATTTGGGGGAGGGAGTGCAGGGGGCAAATTCTCTTTCCTTCAAAAGTTACTGTCCATCTATTCATGCAGTGCACAAACTGTACAGTTTTGAATTTGGACATGTGATTAAACATCAAAGTAGTATTTTACCTGGATTTATCTGTCCAGCTTCAGAAGGGAAAGACCTGTCTTTTTTATTTTCTTGTGCCATCATGGGACTGATGCAGAGAGTATAATTGTGTAAAGCTAAAATCAAGTTCCACCTAAAAAACAGGAAACTGCCCCTGGTGGCTTCTAGCCTTCTCCTTTCTTTTTCTCGGTTTCATTTCACAGCACTTCCTCAATCTCCCATCCCAGCCCATAGTGACATAGGGTCACCCAGTCTATAAGAATCAATCCTTGGGCCTCCCTGGTGGCAGAAGCAGTTGAGCGCAGCTCTGTGAAGCTGTCCACAGCCTCTGCACCGAAGGTTCGATCCCAGCTGGCCGGCGAGAATCCCACATGGCAAAGCAGACCTCTCCTGTCTCACATGCTGCTCCCCTCAGCAGTGTATTTCGTCAGTTTGCCTGTTCTGTTCCCTGCTCTATCTCTGGTGAATCCTCTCAGCCTCCCGTGCATCTGGCCTATACCCCAGTTCTTGTATAAAAATAAATATATCTTTAAAACCAAACAAACAAAAAAATCAATCTTTGTCTCTTCCAGTATCCCACAAAAGGTCTCCCACTAAATTAAAAACCCTATACACTCACATTTATGTTTCTGTTTTAAATCAAAGAAGATTCATTCCCTGGCTCCAAAAATTCTTTCTGAAAAAGGAAAAGTCACACCAGGAGGATTTAGAAATTACAGGAGCTGAAGAGATAACTATTTGGGAAAAAAAAAAAAAACTGTTGGAGGGGAAAATAACTCCCAGAGAAGGGAGCGAGGCACGAAAATTAATATTTGTCCTGGCTAAGGAAAGATGAAGTTAATAGAGGGAAGAGAATCTCTGAAAGGGAAATGAAAGCCAAAGTGCTTCTGGCCTTTTCAGGATGCCCCCTGAGTCAACTAATTATCTGCTAGGAGGTTATAAAGTGAGTTGCGAACTTCTCTTCCTAGGGAAAAAAAAATGAAAAGGAAAAACCACCACATACACTGTATATATATTTTTTGTTGTTGATAATGCACATTTTTATTTGGTTATAAATACAATTTAAGATGTTAAAATATGCATGATATTTACAAAGTAGATAATCATCTGAAATAATCTCCAGCAACTCTTATAACAAAACCTGTGGGGAACAGTCTCAACCCCTGTGGTCCCTACCTGGAGCAGAGACTTCTAACTGAAAGATCAATAGCTTGGCAAGGTCCCTCAGGGATAGAAAAAGGCTTGCAAAAAATCACTGAGATATTGTGAATGAGAGAAAAACAAAGGACAAAACCTACCCAGCTGTAATTAGTAGGAGGACAGTCACCTTCAACAACAATGTTTGAGCTGATTATCTGGATCCAGAACAAGATTGGGGGTTTCTTTCCTTCCTTCTTCCTTTTACCTCTTTCTCCCTCTTTCTCTCTGATCCAGTGGATCATCATGTTATGTGATGGGCCCTGTCACAGGCACTGGGAACATAGAATAAGATATCCTAGTCATAGATGTCACTAATTCATGTGAAAGAGAGGGACAAAAAGTTTCACCATATTTCTCTTAGGAAAAGAATTTTATTTGTTTGGAAAAATCATTCTTTTTTAAAAAAAGATTTAGTTTTATTTATTTAAGCATACAAGAATCGGGGTGTAGGCCAGAGGTATGGGAAGGTGAGAGGATTCACCAGAGACAGAGTAGGGAGCAGGACAGGCAGATCTACTGAAATACACTACTGAGAGGAAGAGCAGACAAGGACAAGGGAGGTCTGCTGCACCATGTGAGTTAGCTCCCTGGACAGGGATAGAACTTATGCCACAGTGGCTGGCAATAGCTTGATAGCACTGAGACTTTAACCCCTGCACCACCAGCGAGGCCCCATGGAAAAATCATGGATGGGATAAACAGAGATACTCTGACAGGCCTATATATGGCTAGGACTACACATGAATGGAGCAAAGGGAAAAACCCCTATGATATGCCTGAGAGAAAGAGGTAAGGTGAGATGGACTGATCAAGATGGTAACATCAATAGTCATAAAATGCTCCATGTAGATTTCTTGTGGAAACAGTAAAAGGACTGAATTCTATATATGGGATTTCATAGAGCAAAAATGAAATAAACTGTGTGCAAGAGCCAGACATAATCATAAAGGAACCAAGAGAAAGATGAAGGCACCATAGGGACTCACAGGAAAAGCTTACACCATCATAGGCTGTGTAAATGGAGTCTGGGCTGAGTTTGACCAGATTTATAACATTCCAAGGGGTTTCTAGGCTACACTGGAGTTTCACATTCACTTGATCATAGAAGTACGTTTGAAAGCCCATTAAACCATCATCTAAGAATAGAGGAAAAAATACTCTGCAAAGCACAACAAATGGGATGGTGGATCAAGAACATCATACATCATACAGGGAAAACAACTTATCATCTATAATCAGGGTCTAGGGTCCACAGGTGTCCATCTGTCCATTGGTAGGCTGCTATGAAATCCCTGAAAATTCTTGCAAATAATATTATTTGGAAAAGTATTTTATGGATCTGGGAATTTTCAAATATTTTCCAGTAAGTAGAGCATAGATAGATAGATAGATAGATAGATAGATAGATAGATAGATAGACAGATATCCCAAATATAATTATCAGTGAAAATAATATTTATGAAGTGCTTGCTATGTATAATTTTGTTGAAAGCTTAATACACAATTATTTCATACTCTCAACAATTCTATAATGAAAAAACCAATGAAAATCAATGACTTTGGTAAACTTCTGTTAACAGGCCCAAGACCCCTCCAAGACTTAAAGGCAGTTTCAGTCCCTCTCAAAATGGAATCCGATCAATCTAGCAGGAATCTAGAAAACTTAAATAAGGGACCAGGAAAATGAATAACTATAAGAAAGTGAAAATCAAAATCAACAAAAAACTATGAACCAGAGACACTTTTAGGGGGGCGGGGGCGGGAGGGGAGGGATTGGGGTCAGAATGGGGGGCTGCAATTGTATGGGGAATATAACAATAAAATTTATAAAAAAAAAAAAAATAAATAAAAAAAATAATCTGCATCTGCATAAAACCCTCACCCCAAGCCATCCCTCTGCCTTCCCCTGAAGGAAAGTACTTGGTCTGAAATATTCTTTTCTTTTGTTGATACCCTTGCCCCACCCTCTTAATGATTATAAAAATCTTCCATTTTTTTGTACAACCACTTGCAGAACCTTTCTGCTTGCTAGGTGGGATGTTAACTGATTCATGAATCATTTAATGAAGCCAGTTGTATCTCTAAATATATTCAGATGAATTTTGTTTTGTTTTTTTTTTAACCATTTCCTAGTTGGAATAGAAGCACAGTACTATTGATCAGCATTTTTAAAGCAGAGAAATAAAATGACAGAGCAGAAGAAATCAATGAAAAAGTCACAAAGGAAGAGATTGTTTTTTCTGTTCAAGGAGAAAGAATAACATATCACCACTTTAAGCTCCCATAGCAGTTACATCTGAAGTCTCTCCAAGAACTGACCTAACTGCATCATCACTGGCCATTTGTCATGTACTTATTGACAAAACAACAGTTAAAGGAAAAAGAAAGCTTTTCCAGATTGTCCTGAGCCAGTGGCTAGGGCTACTAAAGAGACACAACAAAAGACTTCAAGAAAAATACGCAAGGGCTAATTCTAGAGCTGTGGTCCAATAACAGCATTAGCTGAGAACCTGCTAAAAATGTGAGTTCTACCCATTGAATCAGAAACTTTGAGGTGGGTGGTGCTTTGCTCTGTTTTAAAAGATCCTGTATGGGAATCTGACTTGTGCTGATAATCAAGAAGTTCTGCTTTTAGAGCTTAATAGAACAATTTCCCTCAGGGTCAAACGAAGGTGGGAGCCCACATTGGACACTCTCTCATGCTAAAACTTCAGGAAGAGTTTTAAACTCTCTATCCACTTCATTCTACTCTGTGAGGGTAACAATGGTAAATAAAGTTGCGTAGGGGAAATAAATAATGAAGTGGTTAACACTTAGTAGCTACTCACTCAGCAAATGGTTGCTTCTCTGGAGGTCATTCAGAAGAACTGAATTAGATGACAGGAATGTTGCTAAACTAGCACAAAGTCTAAACAGTATTCCTCACTCTTTGACAAACTTTGTTCCTCAAGAGGCTGGATTACCTGTTTCGGAAACACCTGGTGTGTTGATTAAAAAAACACAAATTTCTAGTGCTAAAATTAGACCTACCAAATGTGTATCTTATAGTGTGATGTTGGTGTCTACAGTTCAACAATTTTCCCAGATGTTTCAGTAGACTAAGGTGTGAGAATCATCAGTTAAGATGAAGAGTTAAGACTCAAGTTGGGGGACTCCCTGGTGGCACAGGCACTTGAACACAGTGCTGTGAAGCTGTCCGCAGCCTCTGTAGCACAGGTTCGATCCCAGCCGCCAGGGACATACCCACATGGTGCGGCAAACCTCTCCTGTCTCTCCTGCTGCTCCCCTCAGCAGTGTATTTCATCAGTCTGCCTATTCTGTTCCCCAATCTGTCTATGGTGAATCCTCTCACCCTCCTGCATATCTGGCATACCCCAGTTCTTATAAGCATGAATAAATGAATCTTTTTAAAAAAATGACTCAGGTTGGCTGTGGCTCTAGCCCATTAAGTAGACCCAAGCAGTGGTGTTGAACCTTCTGAACTTTGTTTACCTGTTTGCCACTTTTCCCTATTGTGCCTGGCTAGGTTTCTTTTAAGTGGTCAACCTGAAACTGAGCAAGTTTTACTGAATTATGAGGGGAAACATTCCCAGTAGTTGCAAAAGAGAACTGGGCTAGTGGGAACCTGTGACTGTAGAAGATACTTCAAGGAGGAAATTCTTGAGCTTTGTTTTTCCAGGAAGATGTGGTACCTCTTTAAGGAGTTCATTGTCTCTTAGCATAGGTACAGCTCAAAAACTTGGGAGATCTCTCACTCACCCTATTCCAACCAAGATTGTCAGCTCTTCTCTTGGAACCTTCTGACTTGAAAGGAGGAAATGGCTGTTTTTAGCATGTTTGGAATATACTATCTGTGGGGAAGAGAGTATGAGAAAGGAGCTTTAAATTCAAGTGACCTGGCAAGTCAAACTATCAGCCACCCGTTTGGGATTCTGTAAATCCCCTTACTGATGTATGCAAATATCAAACACAATGTCAAAACATTAAATGCAAAATGATAATAATAGCTAACATTTGTTAGGCCTCTCTACATGCCAAGAGTTTTGTATCTCTTAGCTCACTGAAACCATGCAACAGTCATTGGAGTATTGGCACTAATAGATTGCCTTATTGAAGATGAGAGAATGAGGCACAGAGAGGATAAATAACTTTTCCAGACTCACAGCCAGCAAAGTACAGAATTGAATATTGAATTCAGGCAATAGGACTGATTGCCAAGTCAGAGCTCTAAACCCTTGCTACTCAGGACCAGCATTTTTCAGAGCTTGCAAGAACTGCAGAATCTCAGAGCTCACCCAGACTTACTTAATCAGACTCCGCATTTAAACAGAGATTTGTGGGTTCACCAAAGTTTGAGAAGCACTGCTCTAAAGCACAAGGCATTTCTCCAAGTGTGTGTGCCAAGTACCACTGGCATTGAAAATACCTTTGGGTTCTGGTAAAATATGTAAATTTCAGGTCTACCAGAAGACTCTGCCAATGACTTTTCGTCAAAGATGCTGCTTTGTCCACCAGTATCCAGGTGGTTGCTGTGTAGACTTCATTTTGAAAATCACTGTTCATGGTTCCCTTGCCTCTGTCCCTTGTTTAGCAGTCAAGAATTAGAAAAAGAAGCTCAAAATGAAACAGATGAATGTTTTCCCTGCAATAATGATGAAAGGAAATTGGACAATAGCTCAGGCAGACAAATTAATAAAAGCTGAGGAGAAACTATCTCTCCTGGCATTAATGTGCTTGCAAACCCAAACAGTGTGTGGACTTTTTAAGTCTGATTTCATTTTTTTTGTTTTGTTTTGTTTTTGAGAAATGCCTTTGTGTAAATCTTTATGTTTATGTTTGGGGCATTAAGGCCTGTGCTCAAGTGATTTCTTTCATCCTGCTCTTGTTTACATAAAAGTTTCCTCCCTCACAAATTGAAAAATGGGAAGTTGTCTCAAGACATGTCAAATACCACAAAGCAAAGTGCCATGTTTGTCAGGTAGACACGCCATATCTGACTAATATGAACGGTTGTGATATTTGTGCACTTAAGAACACCCCAGAGAGCAAGACAGGTGACAGTCTGGTCAAGTTCTTTTCTAAGTCCTGGGTTGACATCACTGAGACCCCAAAGTGGGGAAGAGTTACTGTTTCAGCACTAGCGAGTTGCATTAGCCACCAGCAAGGTGGTTTAATTTCTCTGGAAGATGGTTTAATTTCTCTAAGCCATGATGTTCAGTGAAAGGGTTTTTCAGGTGCTGCAACTTCAGCAAATATGAGGGTGCAGGCAGGTAATATAAAAACATGAAGTCGAATGCATATCAGAAGGGAGGGTCTGCCCTTCCTAAGAGCACCTCATTGGGGTTTCTCCTGAACTACTACCAACCAAACAAAGAAGATTTATGACAATTTAACTCAGGATTATTTTTCTGTAGGGTGACTTCCAGAACATAACTATAACTTGTCATTCTGAGTCTGTTATCCATTGGAGAGCATCATGCCCATTGCCTGCTGGGAATTGACCAGACTCTGGAGTTTGGAGAAACCCAATAGAAGCTGATGGTCTCATTTTTGTTAACAACAGGGACCAAGCAGCAAATTGTTGAACTTCCCACAGAATTGCTGAGGCTACCACACTAAGGAGGAACTGATATTTTTCCCTAAAGGTAGTAAGGCTGAAAAAATATTCTGAAGAAGGGGCCTCCCTGGTGGCGCAAGGGGTTAAAGCACAGCACTATGAAGCTATCCGCAGTTCAATCCTCCAGCAGGCCAGGGAGCAACCCACATGGTGCAGTAGGCCTCTCCTGTTTTGCCCCCTGCTCCCCTTAGCAGTCTGCCTGTTCTGCTCCCTACTCTGTCTCTGGTGAATCCTCTCACCTCCTGCACACCTGGCCTGTACCCCAGTTCTTGCATGCATAAATAAATAAATCTTTAAAAAAAATTCTGAAGAAGATAGTTATTCTGGTAAAGCTTCCAAGAAATTTTCAATGCAAGGTTATGGAAAGGGACTAGAATCATATTTTTTATTTTGTTGAAAGGAGAGAGGGAGGTTAAGATTTTAAGTAAATATAACATTAATTTTATTTTTGTTCTCCAGAAAAATAGATGGAAAAAAAGAATGGTTTATGTTCACATTGTTATTATTCTATTTGATTTTTACTATGTTTATATTAGGTATTATATATTCAGCTTCACTTGTATTAATTTTTTGAGAGCTCTTGTAAATTATTATTAGTAATCCTGAATTTAATTACATTCAAATAAAATCCTTAAATGTACCCCAAAAAAGATTTTAAATAATGTAGGTATGCATGGAATATTACTCAGCATTCAAAAAAGATAAACACATGCAATTTGCAGCAACATGGATGGCGCTGGAAGGGATCATGCTCAGCGAAATAAGCCAAAAAGAAAAAGAAAAATACCGGATGGTCTCACTCATAGCAGGAATCTAGAAAACTTAAATAAGGGACCAGGAAAATGAATAACTATAAGAAAGTGAAAATCAAAATCAACAAAAAACTATGAACCAGAGACACTTTTAGGGGGGCGGGGGCGGGAGGGGAGGGATTGGGGTCAGAATGGGGGGGCTGCAATTGTATGGGGAATATAACAATAAAATTTATAAAAAAAAATAAAATAAAAATAAAATAAAAATAATGTAGGTATGACACATACTAAAAGGAAAGTGGTTTAGGTAACATCTCCAACCCTTTAAGAGGAAAAAAAATCTATTTTTCTGTATTCCCAGGTACATAGAATACCTTTTAATAGGGTTGATGATTTAACATTTTGTTCTTATAAGTATGGTCCCAAGGCCATCAGTATTACTGAGATCTTGTTAGAAATGCAGATGCTCATAATCCACCCTAGGTCTCCTGAATCACAAACTATGTTTTTAATAATGTTCCAAGTGATTCTGATGCCCTTTAAGCTTGAGAATCATTGATTCAATATCACTGGTTCATTGGAGCCACACCTTAAGTCATGCATCTGAGCATTGTTTCAGTCCTGACATTCTTTTGCTATATTCCCTGTATTTTTAGACATTCAACTAGTAACTGCCAAGGACAACAGACCCACCATCAACAACTGGGACTCTGGTGATCTAGATGCCACGCTGCCATTGACTAGAATCTGGGAGTATTCTGCAGGTAAGTGAAGGGCCATTATGTTTTTTGTTCATCATTTTTAGTGTCTCTTGATTATAGCAATATATGTTTTACTCTGCAGTATCAAGTTGAATGGTTTAGAAACATTCTGGTTAAGCAGTGATTTGATGCAGCATGACTTACCTATGCAAACCTTTGTAAAATAGCATCCACCCATCATCGGGGGGAAATAAAAGCACACTCATAAAGGGAACTGCCATTTAATTTTTCTTATGTTTATGCATGTGTTTCACCTCTTTATTTTTAAGCCCTAAAGGGGGGATGATTTCATCAGCTTCTTTGGTGTGCGGAGCAATCCATCTCTGCAGTACCCTGGTTTGTTAATGTCTATTATTTTGGGATAATTACATTTTTTGCTTGTTAATCTACAGTTCTCTTGTGATCTTAAGAATGTAGCCCATTAGTCACCATTGTTCTCATATTGTACCTGAAAAAAATAATCATATCTCCAGAGCTTCTACATCACTATTCCTTTATTGGCCCAAATAGAAATGCTTAGAATTAGAACACAGTGCAGGTCACTGCCTACCAGTGATTGATTTATGAAAACTTATAAATTGGTTGCTAGGCTTTGTGGATGACATGCAATAGTAAGGTCCTTAAAGGGATGACATGCAGTAGTAAGGTCCTTAAAGGGGAACTCCAAACAGGGAAATTTTCTAACATTTATTCCATAGTCACTGTACAAAGAGACAGAATTTAGACTGTGTTTGCTCATTACAAATGTTTACATGTTCTTTCTTTGGTCTCTGAAAACCAGTAAAACCAATTTTTTTCTTTCCATACATATATGCATATAAATGACTTATATAATCAAATATATGTGTATATGTGTGAAAACTGATTAGAACATTAACAAAACCCAAAACCTTTATTTTAATGAATTGCTATAAATTGTCCTTAATTTTTTAAATTCTCAACTAAATGATAAAAGTTCATGAACATCCAAGGGATCTCCTGTATCTCTTCTTGGATTTTAGCAGATATAAAATTAAGCATTTAAAGGCTATGAATTTACTCTAGGCCCAACTATTTCCTTCCTTGCTATTCAGATATACTTACCATATGTCTAGGTGGCAAATGCTTATTAAGGCTCTACAGTGTGTGAGGCACTGCATATGCACATACTTTGGCGGTCCCAGGGCTGAGCATGCCTTGCTTTCTTGTCCCTTGCCCTCTGGTGATATAACAGAGATACAATTTTGTCATTATATCTTTCTCCCTTGCTGCCTGGCCAGACATTTTGCAGCATCCGTTGCTAATGGGCATGGCATGTAGCTGATTTCTACTAATGTGTGATGTGTACTCTAAACACCAATGAGGTATGTCATTCCCTGCCTGATCCCAGTCCTCTCCCATGTGCCCATCTCTGCACAAACTGTCATGCTTTTTACATTTCCTAACTAGTATCCTGGGGAAGAAAGGCATTAAAAGAGCTATTGACTGTTTTCTGTGATAAGAAGGTAAATTGTTGGACTTGACTTTGATGTGGGGAGCCTGGGGTTTCAATAAAGTCTCCAGACAAAGATAAGAAAAATCTTTTCACTTTGCTTGGTCATTTGTTAATAGTTAACATATGTTTAAAGTTTAAAGTTTATTTAAATGTGGGGAGATCCCAAAAGGGTTTCGGCAGGGTATAGTGGAAAGGCAAGTTTAAGATTTTATAAATTCTACATTAAGAGAAGTGTTTAGTTTCTTATTTCCGTTTGTATTAACACAAAAGGGAAAAAAGCTGAGGCATGAAAATCGATATGTCTTTTGCTATATAAAGGTCACATAAGAATAACTGCAATTGCTCATGTGCACAGTATTTGACTCCTTCCTATAGTCTGCAAAATCTTTGACTCTTGGGTAAAATGTGTGCTTCAGGGGGGAGAATTTTGAACTGTTTTGTTTTTGAATAGCAGTTGGTTATTTTGGAGTTGATTCAAAGTGTGGCATACGGGTTGGATTGGGGGGAGGGAAAAAGGAGCCATATGCCAAGGGAAGCTCATGAGATGTATTGTCGATACAGAATTTTAAAACAATAATAAAACCAACTAAAAGTTGGTCTGGTAACTGGTAACTCTAAACAGTGCCAGTGATAAAATACTCTTTCTTCTAGGCCAAACTGCTCACACAATTCACTACCTTCACCCCCAACCCGGCTTGATAAACAACTAGCTTACCTTAAGTGTCTATTAAGCATAGTTTTCTAGGGCTTTCAGTGTAACAGGAGACATGCCATACCAGGAAATATAATCACAAATTAGGAGTGCATTGCCCAGGAAAGTCAAGAAGCAGCTATTATTTCTGATCTTAAAAATGGAACCAATGATTCCAGGAAGGCTTCACCCAAGAACTTGTTTTTAAGACTTTAAAAGGGGGCCTCCCCTGGTGGCTCAGTGGTTGAGCGCTGGGCTGCGAAGCTTCCCACAGCCTCTGCAGGGCCAGTTCGATCCCTGGCCACCAGTGAGGGTCCCACATGGCGCGACAGACCTCTCCTGCCGAGCCCGCTGCTCTTCTCAGCAGTGTGTTTCGTCTGTTTGCCTGTTCTGTTCCCTGCTCTGGTTCTGGTGAATTCTCTCACCCTCCCGCGCTTCTGACTGTACCCAGTGCTTGTGTAAATAAATAAATAAATCTTAAAAAAAAAAAGACTTTAAAAACACCTGAGCAATATTATTAAGAAGAAGAATACCATTCTGTGTAGTGAATAAAGAAGATAGCAAACTCCAAAGACAGAGAGGTAACCAATGGGGAGGGAGGGAGATAATGATAGGTAGTAGACAAAAGATTAATTTTTTTTAAAGATTTATTATTTATTTATGCATACAACAGCTGGGGGGTACAGGCCAGAGATGGGTGTGTGTGTGAGAGGATTCACCAGAGACAGTGGGGAACAGAATAGGCAGATTGACTAAAATACACTGCTGAGGGAAGCAGTGGGTGAGTCAGGAGAGGTCTGCTGAGCCATGCGGGTAGCTCCCTGGCCGGGGATCGAACTCGTGCTGTAGTTGCTGCAGATAGCTTCATACATTGCGTCTTAACCCCTTGTGCCACCAGGGAAGATGGACAAAAGGTTAATTTTAGTGGTGTAACTGACATGTGATTCAGATGACAAGTATAGAAATTTTCTCTTGTGTTTGAAAGAAAGTTATCCAGTGCCTGTGAGTATTAATATTACATGGTCAAAACAATGGTTCTGTAGATATCACCAGTTAGTGATTGTTCTAGGTGCTATGGTTGAGATTAGGGAAAAGATTGGATATATTCCCATTGTGATTTGTATGGAACATGTGATCAGTGTTATGGCTGTGGGTTTTGTTGGTGATGACCACCGGGCTCCTGACTCTAACCTGAAAACAGCTGGTCTGTGCCCAGGAATATTTTGGGCATGATGCTGGCTCCAATGCTAGATACCGTGTCTGACAGCTTGATCTCTACCTCTACAGTTTAGTAGTCCATAATCTCTTGGTTCTCACCATCACTGGACATTCAAATGAGGCTTCAGATCCATGTATCTCTTCTGTGCTGACCCAGGCCAAAGCATTTACAAAGTAGCATGTGGGCAGTTGAGAGGCAGTATGATTTCTTGGTTCAAACACACATAAGAAAGTTTAGATGAATGGGACTGAGAAAAATCAGCCTTCAGTACCAAATTATGGTATCTACCTTAATGTCTAATGAAACCTGACTTGCCAGGACATATGCAGTGACTTCAAACCTCAACACAACAGAGAAGAAAGTAACTCTGTTTCTGCTCCCTGAACATTGTCCATTTGTCCTGAGTGAGCTATGATTTGTGTGTGTTGCATCATAAATAAGTTGCTACATCATCATATTGACTGATTTTAAAATCAGAGACTTTAATAATGAAAGTAAGTTTACCTCTCATGTGACCCTCCTCCTGCTCCAAATACATGTTGCATTTCTTCAGAGTAAATGTAGAATGGGGTGAATAGTCATCTAATCTGTTCTTACCTTTCTCCATAAGAGGCACAGCATTAGAACTTCTTGGCAGGGAACTAAGAAACTTGCCCAACAAAAGCTTTTGCAAATTCTCATCCCTTCTCTGCCAACCAGACCAATGTTTGTGGAAACCTTTTCTCTTGATTTTTTTAGTGTAGTTTCCAAAAGTAGAGGCAGAGAGGAGAAACCACCCAGGAAGGGAACTTGGGGGAATGATGAGGGACAGCACTGTTATTAAGGGGAAGCCAAGGTGGCAAATGGGCCCTCCATTTGAGCCAGAATTGCAGTTCCATCCAGATCCCCACTGCTGGGTCCGAGGATCCCAGAATCCAAGGTTGAAGCTTTTTACACTAAGAAATGACAAAGCCCTCACTACCCAGACTCTTTAGGCAGCCAAACTTGTAAGTGGAATTTTAAACACACTTTTGGCAAGTTTCCAAAATCCTTATTTTTTTTTGAATCCATTAAATAAAATCCTTGCAGAAAATCAGCGTTGCTGAAATATTTTAATGTGCCTCTTGGAGGCATAAACAATCTATGCAGCCATTAATTTGGATTTGGGGGCCCTTCTCTCTGGCAATGGCGCAAATTGAAAACTAATCGTTGGAAAGATGTTCTGACTAATCAGGTCATGGGGAGAAATGAATAGTGTTCCTCACAGTCCATCCAGTGGCTCTGTTTTCCTGTGAGTTTTTTAATTTGAGAAAAAAAGTAGGGAGAGAAAGAACAGAAAATGTCAGCACTGCTTTTTCCAATGATACTTTGATAAACGTTGCCAGTAATATAATATTTTGATTGGACTTAAACATCTGAAACTCTTTCAACTTATTGTAGCCTCATTTTTCCTTTTGTTTTGCTTTTGTATTAATATGTGTATATATTGCATTTACATATTTTTGGATAGAAAATTGTGTAAGTCTCTGGGACTTAGGACTTAATGTAAGTGCTTTTCTCAAAGTCTAAAGTTATATTGTATAGTAGAACTTGGAATTTTTGAAGTCGTTGGTTTGTCATTCAGGTTTTGTGCCTCCTGGTGAATCAAATTATAGTCCAGGAATCCCCTGCATGGGGCTTAAAAAGCTTCTTCACTTTCTCTCACCCAAACTAAGACCTACCTTTCATACCAACTCTGGGTTTCTCTTTCTGGGTGGTGGCTAATGACCAACACATAAAGAAGAGAGCTTTAGTAATATTTTATAGCAAGCTAACTGTATGAAACTGCAAACTAGATTCATAGGCATATGAAACACTTACTCAAAAGAATGTGCCATTGCTTTGAAACCTTAGAATGCTTTCTTAAGCATCAATCAAATCACAATATCACTAATCTTTTGTATTGAGGAAATACCTGGTGGAGTCATAACTAGTATGACAAAAATGTAGGGGTAGCGTAAAGGTATAGAAAATGCTGCAATTTAGAAACTGATGGCCCATTGAACTCTCAGGTCTGAGACCTATATTTTATTAATCAATGTTACTTCAATGAATGTTTTAAAGACATTTTTAAAAAAGAAACCTGGAAATTAATGTTGATTTCTAAGACATTATTGAACTACTAGACCTTTAAAATAAATAATATCATTTATAAAATCACTCTACTTTCAAAGTTTGGAAGATCTTCAAAGCCTACGTTTTATAGTTGTGTTTGAGATCTTGGGGCTATGGGTCTTTCTTCCTGCTCACAATCATCAGGAGAGCTTATTTCTTCTCCCCATTTAAAACTTGATGATTGCTAGTCAGAACTCTCGATATAGCACGAAGTCAAGCCTCTGGTCTTGTTGGCTTCTTTGACTCTAATAGATTGGAGAAGCTGCCACCCTCAGTCATGATTTTTCTACATAAATTCCTATCGATGACAGGCAGGTCCTTAAAAACATGCACATCACCTAGCTCACCACCAGTTTCACACTTCTGCCTTAGGATGGTGATTTTGACATTTAACCTTATTAATGATGAGAAAGGAGCTTGCAGAAGTGCCAAAGATCAAGAAAGGGGGAGTTGCCCAGGCGCCCAGTCATTCACAGTCACCTAGGACTAGCATCCCAGAGGTTTTACTTGTGGAACATTGGCCACTGTCTTTGTTCAGCAATTATTAGTATTTCTAGAAACTAGATTGTGTTGCCTTGACTCACATTCAACTCAGGGTATTCTGTCAGGCAGAGATCCTACCAGATAATTTTAGTGTTAAGTGACATCCCCATGTGCCTAGGATGACCATATAAATTATTATCCAAACCAGGACACTTGTGAAAGGGGAAGGCAGTCATGTGAATAATATTGAAAGGAAAATAGCTCAGGACTGCCCCCAGGAAACCTGAAATGTATCCTCCCACCTATGCCTACATCACTCCCTGAAACAGCTGTGGTCAGGTTGGTTTCACTAAAAACTTTTTATTCATATAAATTTATGGGGGAAGTAACCTGTTTGGGAAATTCACTATCAAGTGGGAGACCTGGATACTAACCCTAAAATCTTCCATATCCAATTACCAAGTCTTGCCCATTTTTATCTCCTGAAGATCTCTTACATTCATCTTCATTTCTCCTTTGACCCTCACTAAAGTCGTTACTATCATCTTTCCATAGATTCTTGCCATAGCCTCCCAAATATTCTCCCTCCTTTCATCTTGCTCTCCTCCAATCAATTCCCTAGATATCAGATGGACAGATTTTCCTGAAACCAAAAAGCAGGTGCTATACTGGGAATAGAGAATCCAGAAAGAATGAGCAAATCAAAGCCATGCGTCCAAGGTACTAATCTGCTAACAGCCAAGTCAGATGATGAGAAAGATAAGTTTATATCATACTAGGTAATGTATTAGACCAATAAAATAATTTAAAGGTTTGATCAGCGCCATAGAGGTGAACAACAGCGTGAGGTGTTAGGGAGTAAACGTAGTGGGGAGAAGGGTCCTTAAAGCCAGGTGGTCAGGGAAGCCTCTCTGGGAGGTGCTGTGTTAGATTTGAAGATGTGTTGAGAGCCAGGGTAAGGGCATACCTGGCAATGTGAAGAGGAGCATTAAACACCCTAAAGCAGAATGCAACTGAATGTTTTCAAGAGGCAGAATGGGAAGCCTGTGTGATTGGTACATAATGATCAAGAGGCAAGTGGTTTGCAATCAAGTTGGAGGACAGGTGAGGGCCAGGTCACCAAGTACCTTCTCATCAAGGTAAGGTGTTTGGCTTTTTAATTCTAAGAGCAATGCAAAGCCATCAAGAAGTGTTAAGCAGACGAGCTGACTGAACCAATTATCTTTTTTTTTAAGCTGACTCTTATTTCTGTGTGAAGGATAGTGTGAGTAAAAGGGACACCAGTTAGAAGCCTTGAAGTCCCCATTCAAGTGAGAGAGGATGGTGGCTATGAAAAAAGGAGTGAAACTTTTGGTATTTTATTATATTGATGGCATTTGTGGATACTTAATCTTTTTACAATTAAATTTACATCATTTGAATACATCCCCTGTCCCTTATTGTTTTCCTGAATACATCATTTTGCTATACTTTTATTTCAGCTAGTGTTTATTAAATCTTTATCATTTAAAAAAGGGACTTTTGATTTCTTTTGGTTTTGTTTCTATCCTTTGTGTGCATTTGTATATTAGCCAACTGTGAGGAATTTAATCTTAAAGAATGAATATTGAAATTCTAGAAATGCCTAAAAAAGTCTAGAAAATAGCTATTTTTTAAAATCTGTGCTACGAGTATATAATTCAGTTCCTGATACTGATTTTATTAGGCTGGTGGGTGGATGCGTGGGTGGGTGGACAGGTGGATGGAACGTGAGTGGAGGTAGATGGGTTGCTCATCAAGGGATAGCTGGACATATCATATCGATGCAAGAGACAGGAATGCAGATATCCATATATGCATATTCTCAAATATACACATGCATGCCAGTGGGAGGGTGGTCAGTTGCTTTTTAAAGCTATTAAACAAAGCCAAGTTCTACTTATCTCCCATTTTTAAAAATGTTATGGCCTGTACTATTTGTATATTTGCTTGTTCCCTCTAAGGAGCAGGAGCAGTATCTCTTGACAGATTGGATCCTATTTTGCATCCTCCTGATCGGGTGCTGGCTTTTGCGCAGATCCACAGAAGTGTTCTCTTTAACTGTCTTGCAATGTCCCCATATGCAAAGAAGACACATGTAGTGCAGATGTGTCGAGGCTCACTTTCAGCATGCTGACTATCGGGAGTCTGCAGGAGGAAATTACCTTCGTGATTAAATTCTCTAAGGCTGACATTTTTTGCTGTTTAGCCTGCTGAATGATCTCACATGTGTTTTTTGCAGAGTCAGAATTCTTCAGTGATGTACAGGGTAGTGAAGTTCTTTTGGCCATTAGGGTGGGGAAGTTATTTTAATTGTGTGAATAACAGACCATTTCAGTTGAAATGGGAGATAATTTATCTCTTGGTCATTTAAAATACATTTTCAGGTCAAATAATGAAAACATGAAGAGTGCACCAACAGTTAATGAGTATCAGATTTTTACAATAGTGCTACATGCACACACACATACACACACATTTTTCTTCCTGAAGAACAGCTCTAAAATTGAGTTTTAAAGATTTCGACTCTCATACCCAGTAGCTCCCTGGAATCTTGCTTTCCACAGGCACGTTACATTGACCTCTCCTATAGATTATCTCCTTAGAGAGTGTTTTCACCAGATCTGCCCAGTGGGGAAAAGTATTGTCCAAAAAAACCTTCAGTCTTTTTCTAGACCCACCCAGAATGACACAATATTAAGTGTTTTCTATATTTCACTGTGATGCTGTTTTGAGAATTCACAGCCGGTTTGAGTTTAGTTAACTCCCGTGTTTTCTTTCTCTTTTGGTTCCTAATTTCCCAGGCGCTGGCTAACTTTGTCCTGAGCCTGAAATGCAGTCTTCTTCCAGGACAGCACACAATCTAGGATATTTAAATCAATTGGGGTGCTGAAGCTTAATTATAGACAAAGATAACATCACATTTTTATTAGCTAGGGAAACCTGGAGTTTTAAATTGAAAGCAAGAAAAACTACCTTTCATTGTACTGTTCCTGTATTTCATCTTTTGCCGCATTGTTTAAATTAATTCTCTCAGAAACACTGAGCCGTACATCCTTATCCCTGTATCACTTATTTGTGGCAGTACTACAAATTCAGTGACTGACTGGGCCTCAGGATTTAAGGGGATATAGGAATTTCAGTGCTAAAACTGGGCAAACCCAGGACCAATTGGACAAGTCTTTCACCCTAGCAACCATTTTATTAAATGGCCTCAGATAAAATGATCATTCCTCACAATCCTGTGGGCTGGCTGGGCAGTGGCGCTGCTTTCCTCACTGAGACTACACCAGCTGGGCTGAGGCTGAGTAAGGTCGGGTAGAGTAAGAAGTCTGGGGTTTCAGCATAGATGCCTAGCCCTCTCTGTGATCTTCCTCATATCATGCAAGCTCAAGATTCAAGAAGGCAGGAGTGGAAGCTGCAGGATTTCTTAAAATGGTGCTCAGAAGTCACACAATGCTATGTGGAGTGATCAAGGCACATAGTTAGCCCAATTCCAGGCCTAAGAAAACAGCCTTCACCTTTTGATGGAGGAGTTGCAGAGAAAGTGGCCATTTTTAACCCTAATTAGATACATTAGGGTTCTGAGATAAAGTAAATTCAAGTAACTTTTCCAAGAACACAGAGCTTCTAAGTGGCAGATTCAGGATTTGAACTCAGGTCTGTGTGCCTGAAAAACCCACCTTCTGAGTCCTTATGCTCTGGTGATGTCTAATTCCCTCAGCTGATACTCCTGGGACGTACTGAGCATTTTCCTGCTGTTCTGGAATGAGGTAGAGAAAAAGAGGTCAGAGAAGGAAGAAGAAAACAGAACAGTGATCTGTGATGTCTAGATCACCAACATTGCAGGCATTTGTCTACTCTGTTTTGATACTATAATTCATGCTCACCAGGCTCACTCAGTAAGATATGTTTGGGCTTCAGCTGTCTTCTCAGCCCTGCTTGAGTATGATCTTATTTCCCAAAGGAAATTCTTCAGTGGGCTTCAGATTTATTATATTCTTGGTCTTGATGTTTCCTCTCATTCTTTTATACACTGACCTCATTCTTCTCCATGAGCATTTGGATGGATCATCTTCTACAGATGAGAGTTTGAAAGCGAGTTTCTCTAAGTCAGTTGTTTTCAACTTGCAGGAGTCACTGAGATCCTTTCAGGTAGTCCATGAGGTCAAACCTATTTTTATGACACTTTGCTTTTTCATTTGCTTTGTTCCACTCTCATTTTTACTTGAGTACAGAGTTTTCCAGAAGTGTCATGATATATGACAACTGCAACACATTGTAGCAGAAACAGATATAAGAATTACACTCTTTTCTATTAAGACGGACATTAAAAGGTCTGGGGCGAAATGGAAAACAGTATTTTTTCTCTATTTTTTTCTTGTTTTTAGTAAATAGTTATTTTTCATTGCAAAAGGTCATTGGCATGTCAAGGATTCTTTGTAAATTAATACATAAATATTTTAAAGTTTTCCATTAATTTCTCATTTTAAATATCTATTAAATGCATAAAGAAATCTCTCTACAGTACTCATCTTTAGAGATCCGTAGAAGGAAGAAGTTTGAGGGTGATTTTCGTCATCTTGCCAGCTGCCATTTTCTGCATTCCTACTCTGTCATTTCCTATACATCCTCATTTAATCCTCACAGCAATCTTTATCAGGAAGCTACCCCATTCATCTCCAACCCCCCAGGAGCAAAAAGTAATATGTAAAATCATTAGTCACACCACTGCTATGTTGGGGTGCTAGATTTTAGAACTTATTTTGTCCAGAATCAATCCTTGAGAAGTAACACCCTCTCAATCAAATGTGCAATATAGCTGCTGCTTTTGTGGAGGAGAACAAGAGAAGGAGAGTGAAAAAGACTTAGATGAATTATGATTTGGCTTTGGCAGCCAGAACCATGACTTTCTGGTGTCCATCCCACAAATAGTCCAGTGATCATAATAATTTGACTTTTCCAATTGTAATTTTGTGAGAAATGTATTCCTTCAAATTCAAGTGATATTCTGAACCCAATAGGGTTTTGTTCCCCTATAACAGGCATTTCTTGGGCCTCCCCGGTGGCGCAGTGGTTGAGCTCTGGGTGGCGAAGCTGCCTGCAGCCTCTGCAGCGCCAGTTCGATCCCCAGCTGCTCCCCGGCCACCAGAGGAGGGTCCCACACGGCGCTCAGACCTCTCCTGCCGCCCGCTGCTCCCCTCAGCAGTGTACTTCGGTCCTTCTGCCTGTTCTGCTCCCCACTCTGGCTCTGGTGAATTCTCTCACCCTCCCGCGCTTCTGACTGTACCCAGTGCTTGTATAAATAAATAAATAAACAAACAAATAAATAAATAAATCTTTAAAAAAATTAAAAAAAAAACAGGCATTTCTTAAAATACTTCATGCAAACTCTACTCAACTCAGCTAGGAAGAAATGTTTATTCAATTATCACATTCTAAATTGCAGAAGTAAAAATTCATTGCCTTAAATTTTCCTATTACTTAACAGATTAGCTAGTGTGTTTTGTTTGTTCAGTTCTCTTTTATATAGTGAAACAGTCACTGGCATTTATTGAGCATGTATGTGTCAGATTCTGGGAGAAAGACTTCATAATCATGATCTCTGAATCTTCAAAAGAATGCTTTGTGACAGGCATGGGTTCCCCCTCCCTGCCTTACAGACAAGGAGATGAGGCTTGTGGAGATGAAGCTATTTGCCTGAGGTCATCCAACTAGCAAGTAGGTAGTGAGTCAGGAATCCCACTATCTGAATAGTTCCAGACTTGGATTTTTAACTGTATGTTCTGCAAGCCCCTAAAAGGCAACTTCAAATTGTCTATGGGAAGGCATTTTGCAAAATAGACTTGAAATGGCCCAGACAAAATAGAAAAAGGACACAGTCTTCAGAGATTTTAAGAAAAAACAAGAGATGCAACTTAATCATGTAATGAGAAAACAGATGTGATTGTTGACAGTTGCCCTTAGCTTTCCCCTTTGCTGATAGTAGCTGCTAAAAGTATTCGAGAAAGGCCAAAGGTCCTCATCTCCCTCCTGTTCTACCCAGGGATATTATAAGTGGTCAACAATGCCAACTAAGTTTTCTTTTTCATTGTGTAGGCATATCTCTATTCTGCCCAGAAGGGCTGTCCTTCCTTCAGTTTTAAAAATGTCATGATCACATGGCAGTGTTAGAGGTGATGGGAAAGCTCAGGCCTCACTTGTGTCAACAACAGATGTGCTAGTCCCCTGGAACACTGGAAAAAGAGAGTGATAGGATTTCCCTCAGGGCTGAGCTCCAGGTGCATGGGAGGGAATGAAGACAAAGCCTCTCATCATTTATATTGACTGCTGAGCAAACCAGGTGCTTTTAGTAGGGGTTCAGTTGCAGAAAGGGGCTTTAACAACCTTGACAACAACTTTTTGATTCCCTCAAGAGATTCAGGTTGTTGCTACTGTCATAAAAGATTAGAATTTTGGCATAGAAAAGGGTCCTCTCTAGTGCAGCCTCTTACATAATTTGAATAGCATTTGTAAATTCCATTTGAGCAATAATGCGGAGGAATTCAATATAATGTTAAGACACATCGAACCAGAGCAGCTTGTTGTTGCTTAGGAACCTAATATTAGAGACATGAAACAGACAACTTTGTCATTCTAAATCCATGCACTTCATTATCTCTACCCTAAATTAGCTCCAGAAACACAAACAAGTGAATGTGTACAAATCCAGATAATGCAGGAAGATGACCAGAGGGAGTGGTGTGTGCAAACTTCTTTTTGCTACCTCCTGCCCCCAATATGATCTTCCCGGGAAATATTCTGTGTACACTGGAATCACTGTATCAGAGTATTCCACTCGCAGTGCTGCTGTCTGGACAGGCAGCACTGCTTATGACTCTCTCTTTGGCAATCTTTTACTTGAGCAATTTAATTGAATCCCATGATTCTATGCAACTTTATGATACTTAACACTTTAATCAAAGGCAAAATTTGTGCATTCTCTCAGCTCCTCCACTAGATTAGAAGGTAAGAGCTGAGTTCTTGTCTGTCGCCTGAACACCCTCACCCTCAGTGTCTTGCAAATGGCATTCAATAAATATTACAAATAACGGTAGCAGCTGTGGGGCTCTTAATGTGTCTCATATAGCACTGCAAGGGCTTTATCCAAGTCCCCTAATATCTCCACATTATCCCCATTTTACAGACTGAGCCCCATTCAAGACAGGCAGTGGAAATCCTATACTTAACCAATGGTGTTCATAACTTCCAAATATTATGGACTGAATAAGCATCTGTTTATTTTCTCTCCCCCTCCATGCTTCCCTCTCCCTTTGTTTCCATGAGTCTCAACTGTCAGTCTCTCTTTTTCTTCTAAATTCAATGATGGCTAAGAGAGAAAACACAAGGAAATTATCTGTTTCCTTGCCTCAGAATCCTTCAATTACTTCCAGGTTTGTCAGTTGACCTGGAATTGTTTTATGTGCTGTCATTCATCTCGGTTTTCAATATTTCATTTCCCCACCAGCACCATGTCCCACTTCCTTCCACCTGGGGACATCTCAGCCTCTGTTCCCTTTTGTTAGCCTTGCTCCTTTGTGGCTGAAGTCAAGTCAAAGTGACTTTGTTTTTCACCTGCCTATAACCCATCCCAGATACAATGAGTCTGGGAAAAAACAAGGTTTTGTTGTTGGTGGTGGTGGCTTTTGTTTTGGAGCCATGGTAACATTTCTCAAATTCTTTCTTGCTAGTTGCACATCTACTTAAGCTCTTATGTGCTGGTCAGGGGAACATTCCTGGGGTCCATGTAATGGCTTTGGTTAGTTGGAATATAGGGGAAGTCAGGTCAAGGTGAGAAGAAACAGAGGCCTAAGAACATGGTAGATGCAAAAAAACCTGAAAACTGCATATTTCCAGGAGAGACTGGGCCTGGACTAGTTACATCCAGAAAGAGAAAGGAAGCTTTCTGGATTTTCATCTGAATTTATAGGTCCTGCTTTGTTGCTGCATGGTACACATGTGTGCAGATGCCATGAACAAAATTCAAGGGGCTGTCTGACCCTAGAAACCTCATTTGGGAAGAGTATAGGAAAATCCCTACTAATCCGAATGGCAGTGACGGCCATGTGACTTGACCAGTAATTTAATCTGCCAAAGCTCAATTTTCTTACCTGTGGAAAGGAAGCAGTGAGAACTCTACCGCACAGTTTAGTCGTGGGGATTAAATTAGATAAGACATGCAAAGCACTAACATGTTACCTGACCCCACAGTATACAACAAAAGGTGGGAACTATGTCTCCCCTAAGCAGCCCTATCATTCAATAGTCCCAGAATTAGAGAATCACTTCTATGGGTTTAAGCACTGCCCTTCATTTCATTTTAAAATGCTCCTCCAAAGATTATTTATAAACTGTTCCTTTGACACAATGTTGTATGCAAACATGCTGGTATTAGGACATGAATGGCTCCTCAGAAGCAGATACTAATAGTGATTATCATTTCTTGAGCACACTCTGTGGTCCAGGCAAGAAGCTAACAACTATGACCAGTATCTCATTAAATCCTCTCCACAGTAATATGAGGTATTTTAATAAAGGCTGGATGACTTGCCCTAGTTCACTGGACTTGAAGTGGTGGAGTTGAAATATTAGCCCAAGACTGACACCAGAGTTGATACTTTGTTGCTATACCCAATGGCCCCTACTATGCTTTTTTAAAAAAAAAATTATATATTTTTACATCATTTTTCATTTTTGCATAATGTATGCATTTTCATCTTGGTTATAGTCCCCATACAATTCCCACCCCACCCCCCTTGTTTTGAGCCTACTTCCTCCTCCCCCTTTAATGGGCTATCTGAGGACCTGAGAATGCCAAGACAGGCTGGGTCTGTAAAGGACCAATGCAAAGAGCACAGGGTCACTTGGCAGGGACAAAATGGAAGTGGATGGATGGATGTGGGATGTATAAAAACAAACTCGGGGAAGTGCTCAGGTTGCACTTCCACAAACACACTTTCCTTTGCTTCTAAGTTCTGACTGCTCTCTTTCCCTCTCACCTCCAGCCTCTTCCTGCAGCACAACATAATTTCCAGTGTATATGTATGCCGTGTATGTGTGCGTGTTTCACCAAGGCCATGTCTTTCTTGTTTACCATTGAGCCCCAATGTCATGCTTGATTCCTGGCAAATAGTAGTTGTCCTATATATATTTGAGTGGACAAATGATTAGTGAATGAACAAATTAATTTGGGCTTTTTAGAACTTGTCTCCTGGTGGTTGTAACTAACTTCTGTATCCAAGATATGCAACTTGCCCTTACCCTTTTTTCTTGTGCCTTATAACCTGATTTAAACATCCACACATTTCTATCAAGTAACTTTCTGTTCCAGTCTAGTCAATTGAACAAAGTTAGAAGACTATACAGGGCCTGTGGCACTATCTCCTCAGGTGCAACCTGTAGAGGCAACAAGAACTTGGGCTCTTTATCGTAAGGACTTCTGCCCCTCAATGTCCTGCTGTCTGTGTCCCTGAGTTGGGTTTTCACTCTAACAAGAGTCATGTCAGGAGTCTTGAGGAATCAGTGTGATTAGTTTTATATTCGTGTGATTAGTTTTATTTAGTGTGATTAGCTTTATATTCCTTGAGGGAAGGAGTGTTCTATAAACAGAAAGTCCAGCCAATTCTGGGTTCCACACCCTAATTGTGGAAGATGACTCTACATCATCCCAAATGCATGTTTGATAGCACAAGATAAGCCATTTAGATATTTTATTCTAACATAGTTTAATACAGAGGAAAACAAAACACAGTAAGTGGAGCAAACTCTACCTACCCAGATGTTTTTTGCTATTTTTTTTAATTTAATACAAGTAAGATAAGAAGTTTTTCACTCTGATTTTTGACTAAAACATTTACAGAACTATGTTGCATCAAACCACGACATATTTTTGTTTGGGGAAATTGTAATTAGTTTGATTATTGTTGATGAAAGGGCAGAGTAAGACTTGAAGGGTGGAGAAGCAGATCAGTTGCATCCATACAGCACTAGTGAATGTTGTATGGAAAACCAGTCTGGTTTCCCATAAAAATAGGTTACAATTGGCTGCCAAAGGTGGTGATACTGGTTCATTCTGTTTCCCAGAGTAATGGGTCATATAATATCTAGAAATTGTCAAGAGTAGATACTACTTATCTATCTATTGCTGTGTAGCAATCTAACCACAGATTTCACAGCTTAAAACAATACTTATTTACTATCTCAAGGTCTTAGTGGATCAGAGATAGGAAGATTAAAACAAGGGGAAAACTGCGTCAAGTTGATATCTACATGGACTTCTGGTGTTCATTTCCACTCCTTAGGTGCTTTCTGAAGAAGAAAGAGGAGGAATGTGAATATTCATGTCCTCCATTGCCGGTTGGTCCACGGTGCCACCATACATTGACTCCCCTGCACTTCTGGGTTGTGCACTTATGAATCCAGAGTGGGTTTCTTTGAACACTCATGCCACAGCATTAGAAATGGCCCCAAACTGACCTGGATCTTGTGCAAGGCTGCAGTCAAGGTGTTGGCCAAGATTTGGGTATCATTAGAGGTTCAACTGAGAAAGGATCCACTTCCAAGTTCACATGGTTGTTGGCAAATGCAGTTCTTTGCATTCTGTAAGAATAAGGGCCTTGGTTTCTCACCTTTGCAACTCGCTCTGTGGCTCTTTCCATAAACAGCTTAACCTGTATAGCAACTTGCTGTTTCAAAACTAGGAAGAGAGAGAGTCTCTCTCCTTGCAAAACAGACAATACAGACCTAAGTATGATAACTCTTTAACGTCTGTAACCTCTGCTGTGTTTTACTATTAGAAAAAAGTCACAATTATTCCTGGTCCCTTATTTAAGTTTTCTAGATTCCTGCTATGAGTGAGACCATCCAGTATTTTTCTTTTTCTTTCTGGCTTATTTCGCTGAGCATGATCCCTTCCAGCGCCATCCATGTTGCTGCAAATTGCATGTGTTTATCTTTTTTTGAATAGCTATAAGAAAGAAAATATCAAAATCAACAAACAACTATGAACAAGAGACACTTATGGGGGATGGGGGTGGGGAGGGGAGGGATTGGGGTCAAAATAAGGGGATTGCAATTGTACAGGGAATATAAAAATAAAATTTATTAAAAAAAAAAAGTCACAGGCTCTCTATTCTTCCAGTAGGAAGGGATTACATTTGGCCTGAACACTGATAGTGAGTCATGGGGACCAGCTTAGAGACAGTCTTCCTTAGTGGCTATGAGGACACAAAGGTATGAGGCCAATAGGACCAGTACAAACTTAGTCACTTTAGGAATAGTATTAGTGGCTAACCTAAACTAGCATAAATTCAATTTCATGCAAGCCTCTACAACCTCAAGAAAAGAAGTTATGTGTTTTAAAAAACTTAGTATACTGTCAATTTATCATATACTCAAATCCCCTCCTTAAAAAGGTTTTTTTTTTGTTGTTAATCTGAAAGATCTATACTTCCATGATGCCATTACTTCTAGCATATAGCTTCCCAAACGATAGAAATTGTCAGTTTTAATTAAGCTTCTCTTCTCTATATAGAATTGTTCTGTGGTATTTTCCGCCATGCTTTAGTGTTTAGCTGCTTAGCATAACTTTAATTAGAGTATTAACAATATTATACAAACACACTGGTTAAGTCAAATCATTGCAAATTTGAAAAAATGTTTAAAAAATCAATTTCCTGTCCCTGATTTCCCCCTTTAATTAGAGAGCCACTGTGTCATATACTTATTTTTAATAATGTTTGCAGGAGCATGTTTATGTTTCCTTTGTTATGCTTAATGTGGTACATCTTACAGATGTTGAGAGTATTTCTGGATGTCTTGAAGGGACAATGAAAGATTGTGGTTTAACAACAAAGCTTCTTGCAGCACTGAGGCCTGTTGGTAACAGTTAGATTGTTGAAGTGTAAGATCCTCGGTTAGTCTTCAAAAGGCATGAGTTCTTGGCAGAGTAGAGCTGCATATGTTTGTGTGCACTTCGTTGTCCTTTATGGTTAGTTTCCCCACAGGCTTATTGTTCTTATTGCATCATTTGTTTTTATTTGTAAGAGTATTTTGGAAGCTTCAGAACAGTGGTGGAGCTGTTACTGTTTTAGCTGTAAATGGTTATGACTGCCAGTGGCCATTGTGTTGAAGGCAAACAAAAGTAAATAAAAAGTCCCTCTTCTGTACCTTTCCTCTTTATCTGTTTTCCCAACTGCTTTCCCAGTGGCTCCTAGCAGGAAACCCAGCTGTAGTTACACAGGAGCAAGCTAGTGCTGATTTATGACATTTGTCTCCCAAGAAGGGCCACGTGGATTTTGCATGAAGGTGAACCACTTGCACTAAAAATTAAAGCTGGCATTTTATTTTGAAGGGCAGAGTGAAGTTAATGACCCTGTAAAACTCCTGACACATAAATTTATTTTTCCCATCCTTCAAATGAGGGAACAAAGCACTCTATATCCAGTCCTGGGAAAGATGATGCTTCTGCCCTAAAAGTCTATAAAATGGGTAACTTGTCAGGGCACTGGAAAAGCAATCCATCTTGGGAAAATGGAATTAGTTTTAACTATATTATTAAGTACTATAAATTACCCTCCAGGGCCCAACTGGTTGAGCACCCAATTATTTTTCAACATGCTCATGTTCCATTTTCAATACTTAGAACTTGAAAGAGAGGAATCTGATTATTCAAAAAGTATTTTTCATAATACACAAAAGCTAGTGATGGTTTCTCCTCTAGTCCCCTGTAAGTAGGTTTCTATGCACAATATGGTGAAGCCATTATTAGTTGTGCTTCTGTTCATGTTTTATGTTAACATTTATTGCAATTAAACATCTAGTGAGTATAATGTTGTAATGGGAGAAGTCACTGTAAGGAAAGAGAAACTCTTTCTCAGAGTTAGAATCTGATTAACTCATGACACTGATCTTAAACCCTCCCATGGATTCCATTGCCTTTAGAATGAGAATTCCTCCTAGCCAGATCTCAGAAGATTCAAGTTTTTCCCAGGTAGCAGAGAGTGGGATTCAAGGCCAGATCCATTATCCTTTAAATCCCTAACCTTCTTTCATTTTCTAACCTGTGATTACATGAAATATAACCAAACAATTCAGTGAGATACTCAGCGTCCACTGGAAAACACCAGATTGAAAACAAGAAAGGTCTACTGCACCTGGCTCTGCCAGTAATGAGTTGTGTGATCTTGGACAAGTTGCTTTTTTTCATTTTATTAACTGAGAAAGTGATGAAATTGACTAATTTCTCAGCAATATTCTGCAAACCTGGTCCAAATAGTTGGGGAGTGCTGAAGTTAGGGTCCTTAGACACTTGTCATGTGCATTAGTATGACAAAGGTCCCGTAAGGTCCTACATGAAGGGACCTGTTAACACAGCACTGTTAAACCTAACCCCAGAGCACTTAGTCATATCTCACAGTGCTCATGTTCCCTAGAAAATAATTTGGGAAATGATCTTCCAAATTCTCTTTAGACTCTGAAATTTAATAGTTGACATTTTCACTTGAGAAATGTTCCATACTACAACCCATGTGTTCCCTTTTAATTGTGACTCTTCCCTCCCTGCCCCCTCAGGACTGAACACAGTGGACAACAAATAAATGCTACTGACTGATTTATTCAGCTCTTAAGGTTAATGTATTCTAAGCAGTGCTTGTTTAATGTTTGGCAAAATTGAGTCTAACACAGAACAGCCCTGGGATAGGAAGCACTGTGCGCTGGGAACCGGGTGAAAACCACCAACTGTCCCTAGAGCCAGCCAAAGAGATGCCAGATGACCTTTCAGTACCATTTGGCAATGCGCATTTCATTCAAATGCAAAAACAAAATACAAATTCTGTCTCTAGTTAGCAGACTTCTGATCTAGCCATTCTGCTGGAGCTTGCTCTGCAGGAAATCAAAGCATTGGGTGTTGGGTGTCATTGAGTGTCACTCTGATGTGACAGCCATTTTTTTTCAACCTCTCTCTAGTAGTTTGCAAGATAAATTGGCTCAGCCAGATTCTCCCAGGGACAGAACCCTACTTTTTATCCCTAGAATGCCACTGAGTGTCTCAGTAGTAAATCACCCAACACCGCCCTCATGGATTAAAAGAGCTTATTCACAATGAAAGTGCCAAAGAGTTTCCCAGGAATTGACTATGTGGCATTTCTTATTTGTGCTTGCCCAAGAAAACAAAGTAACTTTAATATTCAATATAATAAATATACGGACAGACTTTTAAAAGGGACAATTGTTTTTAATAAAATGTCTTAAAATAGCATTATTTTTCATCTTTGGAAAGGGTATGTGTCCAAATGCTTTAATAGGGTAATAAAACTTCATACAGTGTACCCAAATGCATGAAGATACATAACGCCTTAACAACTGTGTAACTGACAGCAACTAAAACTAAAAATATTTCTTTCCTTTGTTAAGATTTTTTAAGTTCTGTTTAGATGGTGCAGTGAGAGAATAATTTTAATACTATAGTTTAATAACTAAGAACACTGAGAAAAAATGTGTTTGGTCTTCTAACTTTTCTAAGTGCAAATTGTCAGAAAAGAAGCCTTTCTTTCTGAGCATACTGTATATTGTCACATGTCGTGCATTGTAGGTAGGTGAGAGCTGCAGAATAGAAAAGAGGTTAAAAAGAGAGACTTAACTAGAGTGTGGGCTGTAGCTCTGTCACTTACCAGCTATGAGCTTGTTGTTGTGTTTTTTTAATTTTTATCTCTGGCTTTCCTTACATGTAAATGCAAGTGTATCTCCCTCTTAAAGTAAAGGTACAATGAGATAAAGCCCATAAAACAAGTATCCAATGTCACCCACATAATAAGCAAGTAATGAATAGATATTTTATGGAGACTTGAGGACTGAGGTAGGGTTGCTATGGCCAAGGAGCACCATTTCCCTGTGATCTTGTTGGCTTCATCCCCCTCTTAAGATATGACTTTGTCTGTAGCAGCTCTGGGCCTCGTTCATACCCAGTATTTCATGTGAAATCTTTTGGCAGGGACACTCTAGAAGACTTCCCTCAGGTGTCATTGGCCAAGTTGGGGAATGTATCGTCTCCTGAACAAGTCACCAGTTAGGATGAAGAGGGAAACCCTTAGGCTAATCAGGCCACATGGACAGCAGGGTGAAGCAGTTTTCCCAAGCTTTGTGGGTAGGAGTAGCATGGTGGGTCACCATCACAGAATGGGTGTTGTACTAGGAAAGAGTAAGAGTGGCCTGGATACTGACTAGACATACCAGCATCTATTATACCTCATTAAAGTATATATACAGCATCTGGGCATCTTATTAAAACGCAAAATCTAGTTCAAAAGATCCAGGGTAGGGGGGCTGAGATTGTGCATTTCTTTTTTTTTTTTTTAAGATTTATTCATTTATGTGTACAAGAGCTGGGGTACAGGCCAGAGGTGCTGGGGGTAAGAGGATTCGCCAGAGGAAAAATTAGACACAAAACAGGCAGATTGACTGAAATACACTGCTGAGGGGAGCCGTGGGAAAGACAGCAGAGGTCTGCTGCGCCATGTGTGTTAGCTCTCTGGCAGGCCGTGGGCTGAGCTTGTGCCATGCTGCAATGGTTGCAGATAGCTTCATAAGTGCTGCGACTTAATCTTTGCGCCACCAGGGAGGCCCCAGATTGTGTATTTCTAACAAGCTCCCAGATGATGCAGCCCTTACTTTGAACAGTTAGCTACAAAGCCAAAAATATGAATACCTAGGAGTCACAATAGGGGCCAACAACTTATTACTACAAGAAATGGCTGAGATCAGTGATTAGGGAACAAAAAAAATATAACCGGGGCCTCCCTGGTGGCACAAGGGGTTAAGAACAGCACTGTGAAATTATCCGCAGCCTCTGCAGCACGAGTTCGATCCCAGCTGGCCAGGGATCTACCCACATGGCACAGCAACCTCTCCTGTCTCTCCCGCTGCTCCCCTCAGCAGTGTATTTCAGTCAGTCTGCCTGTTCTGATTCCTACTCTGTATCTGGGGAATCTTCTCACCCCCTGCCCCCACACCTCTGGCCAGTTCTTGTATGCATAAATAAATAAATCTTTAAAAAAAAAAAACCTGTAACTGATGCCAAAATCAAAATCAAACACTTTGCACTCCCCCCTCCCACCCCAGCCAAGTGACCTCTAAATAGGTTCTATTTTAGTTACCTTACAATGCAGTCATATCCATTCCTAAATAAATTAGTCAAGATGATGCCTACCACCCTGAGGTTGATAATGTGAATTCTTGATCATTCAATTCAACCTAATATTAACACCAAGCACGATGCTAGGTTTTGAAGTTAAGGTAATGATCTAAATGAGGGGTTTTATAATTTTCTTATAGTGTCAAATAGTAAATGTTTTAGGCTTTACAGTTCAAGAACAAAATTCAAGGATGTTATGTAGAAATTTATATACTCGTTCAAAATGTAAAACCATCTTTAGTTTGCAGGCCATACAAAAACAGATCATTTGGCTATGGGCCAGATTTTTGCAACCCCCCCCCCCCCGCAACCCCCCAGTGCACACAGCTCTGGTCCCTATCCTCATGGAGCTTATCCAAAATGTCACGATATGGTGGCATTTTTTTTCAAGCCCTACCTCCCAGTCCTCCTGGTTATTTGAAAAATGCTGGCCTATCAGTAGAATATTTGTGCAGTTTCACCTACCTTTCCACCCTCAAATCCAGGACAATTGTTTGGGGGTGGGGCATGCGACAAAGAACAGCTGTTGATAATAATCTGTGCTTAGTTTAAGGCCATAGCATGAAAACAAACATCACCAGGTCAGAAATTCTTAAGAGTTCAGGATCAAGGGACAGAACATTACCAAGGAAATTGTCCCTACAAGGATTTTTCTTTTAAAGATCATCATAGATCCATGGAAAAGTTGTTAAATAACAATGCACATTTAACCAAGGCATCACACCTCCACAGAAAATGAGCTCCTGCATATACAGAGAAGACACCCATTTAGCCACAGATGTTTCCCGAGAGGTCATGCAACTACACACTCTTAACCATATTCCACAGTTGGACCACATCATACACTTCTCCCCAAGACAGGAACATGGAGGCTGTGTAAGAGGCCTTCTCAGGGACCACTTAATGATGTGCAAATAGAGTCACAGGAAGAAGAAGTTTCTACCTAGCACAGGACTGAGCCCTGGGCTTTCCAGTGATTCTGTGACTTCCCCTAAAAGGTATGAATGTAAGCTACAAACTACTTCATGCTACCCAACCTGTTTTATTTGCTTTTGCAGATTTACCACCGTCCCCTCATGCCCCCCCACCCACCTTCAACTTTGTGGTTCCTGTTGGCCTTTTGTGTGACCAAGAATGTCTTTCATGGATTGAAATCTGTGAAAGAATCATTTGGCTAACCCTCATAAATTCAAAGGCAAGGTGATGACTGGGTAGGGCTGGTGCTACAAGCCAGATAGACTTAGAAAGTGATACCCCTTTTTAGAAGCATTTCATAATCATTATACCAAGCTATTTTCCCCCATTTCATAGTTTCTGTCCCACGAACAGTATTTCAAGTACACAACCACTTTGATTAATTCTAAGCCAGAAGGTTGAAGTCATATCCTAGAGATCCTGATGTTGAAAGGCAGGAAAAAATAGAGCCCAGCATCTTGAACCCATTATCTGTTTGGTCTTTTGTCTTTTTTTTTTTTTTTTTATTCTAATAGTCAACAGCTTTTAGGAGCCAGGAGTTCAGAGTTGTATGTAAATATCTCAATGAGTCACCCAGCATTTACATCAGACTCTATAGGTTCCTTACCAGGTTGTGGAAAACAAAATAGATGATATGTTATTTTCAGTTAGCATTCAATGATTGGAGAAATAAATAAAACTAAAATCACCTACACATCCCAGTCCCACAACCTCTTCCACAGCATCTCCATAGCTACCCCATCCTGAAAGTTCTCTTTTCTAATGGTCTGTAGCTCTTAACAATTGGGGTTAAAAAGTAAACTTTTCTAATTTTTCTAACTGACTAATTTTTCTAATTGATGCCATTTTTATATGGCATCCCCCTAGAATGTTCTTTTTCTCAGGGTAGAGAATGGGGCTTTTGGTAACCCTGTGTTTGCCAGTATTGTGATAAGTACATGGTGGTCACTTTTGTTTGTCTTAAAAAGGGAATTTATCACAGTAGAGTAGCATTTAAAGGCATTGAGTCAAGCCTTGACTCTCAGAGATACTAGCGGTTGCCATGGGCTCAGTTTTCTCATTTGTACAGTGGGAATAACAACCACACCCAACCCTGTTTTAAGTACAAACGCAGATGATCTATGTGACAAGCTCAGCATAAGCCAAGCTCAAAGTAACTGCTCAGCAAATGGCTGTTTTCGCTGCTGCTGCTCCCCATCTCACCTCACCCCTCAAAACCCTTAAAATTGAGGAACAATATGAGGTTAAGACAACTTGAGATAAAAAACAGCAAAAATTGATACTAATTCTAGAAACAAGCCTAAAGCCAGACAGTATTTTCTCATTCTCAGAAACCCCAATAGGGAATAATAGTCTGGTGTGGCCTTGAGAATTAAAATTAAGCATAATTGTTTATTTTTCAAAGGATTTCAGCATATGGTTCCTGAAAACAGTTTGCTTGTTGGGTACAAAGTCTTACTCCCGGACTACTTTCCAGGGACAGTGTCTAACTTGAGCCAGCACCAGTGCAGGTCCCTGGATTGCCTTTCTGTATAGATCATCCCAGAGAGGCTGCCATGCATATCCCAAGATTTATGGGGATAAAAATAGGGACACAAAAGCAAGTCAGTGACTGGCCTTGGGTCCAGGATTCTAATTGTTAGCAGAGTACTTCTTTTGTACTCTCCCTTTGAACTGTTATGTTCTGCAAGGCTTGGTCAGGCAAACACTATCAACCACTTGGCTACTATTTGGACCGCATTGTCCAAGCGTCTCAACAGAATGCTTGTCTCCAGGGTCTGTAGGTTCTAAACATGTCTCTGACTGCATTAGCATTCTACCAATTGCGAGACGATAAACAACGCAAAAGCATCTCAGACCAAAAAAGTGAATTTATTGATTCATATAAATGAAAAAACAATCATTTGGGGAGCTGCAGGGGCTTAAATAATGACCTACATCTTGTTTGTCTTCTCTCTCCGTTGCCTTCCCCTGAATCTGTTGCTTATCCTGGTACACAATAAACCTCCCTAGAAGCTGCAGTCTTACATTCTTTCAAGGTAAAATACAACCTGAAAGAAAAATCAAAATCCTCAGCCTGAATTGAGTCAGTGCTCCTCCCTGAGCCAATCCCCAGGGCTGACAGAAGGGAAATCCTTGGTGTGCTTAGACCTGGGGCAGATGTGCACCCCTAGTGGACCTCTTGCTGTGGAGTCAGTGCAACTCAAGTACAGAATTGAGAGCAGAGGAAGAATCAGTCTCTAAAAGAAAGACTGAAGATATTATTTCTGGAAGGACACTGTGTAGCCAAAAAATATGGTAAGGTAAACTAATGATCTGCCAGGCCATAAGCGTCTGGAGAGCTCAAAAGCGTCTGTAGGTTTCTCATGTCATCCCACTCATCAGTCATTGGCTTTCTTCACACCCATTTCCTAGAACTTCTGCTAGGGCCTGAGCTGACAACAGACTGAAAAAAGAGTATTGTGAGCAAACAGACCTTTGAGGAATGAGAGGGAGGACAATGGTGTGGTCAGTGTGGTGTTCTCACCTCAGTACTTTTGAAGATGTTTTCTGTAACTTGAGAGGAAAACTTCCAGGAATATTTGGCCACAAGGTAGGGAGGGAGACAGCAGCCTGGACTTACCACACCCTGTACTATCCCATGAAAATAAAAAGGCAGTGACTCTCAAATTTTCCATAATATGATGTTCTGTCCAAACTGCATAAACAAGATGCCACTAATCTGCAGTCCAGAAAACAGGTGCACAGTTGTTTTCACAGCGAGGAAGGCTGATGGCTTTGACCCTTGCCACTGATGACACACATTTCTGATTGACATCTCCTCCACAAAATCTGCCCTGGCCCTATCAATTGTTGTCATAACTGCCGCAGTTTCAGTAATATGCTTGACGTTTACTGAGTTTATATATGCCAGTCATCATATGAAGGGCTTCACGCAGATGATATCACCAAAGTCTCACAACAGCTTTTTGCACTAGGTATAATCTCCATGTCACAGAACAGAAATCTGTAGGACTGGTAGGTTAAGTAACTTGCCCAAGGTCACAGAACATTCAGAGATAGAGTTTGGTTTCCAAGTCACTTACTTGTACAACCACTATGCTCCCTGGCAATGCTGCCCCTATTGTAGCGCATAACAATAGCTGATGGCTAGCACACCTAGCCAGGTGTCAAGTGCTATGCTAACAACTTCAGAGGCATTCTCTCCTGTAGTATTTACAGTAACTCTGTGCTGAATACCCTACAATATCTCCACTTTACAAATGAGTTCAGGGAAGCTTGTACAGGCTCAAAAATTTACTGAAAGTCACACAACTTGAGTTTAAATTCTGGCATTCTGGTTATGCTCTTCACTAAGGGCCATTACTACCTGTGCCCTTGCAACTTTCTTCTCATCGTGTTGTAGATACTTGTTTAGATGCCAGTTTTCCCCAAGAACTGTGCCTTAATTTTATTTGTAACAGGTAGCTAATATCTTTTATTTCCTATGCCAAATATAGTGCTTAACACATAAAAGATATTCTCATTATGGAATAAGTGAGTGCAATGAAGGAAAGAGGATGTGAATAATGACTACCTAGGTCAAAATGAGTGATCTTTCTCCATATGCTGGAAAGCAGATAATTAGTCTCTTGGGAGGTTGAACCTATGGCCTGTGAAACTTTTAGAAAAGTTTCAATCCAAGTCACTAAGTCACAAAATTGAAATGACTTGGCCTTTGCTAGTTCTTCACAAATATCACAGGACTGCAGTCACTTCCCTGTTGCTATCATAGCTCACATTATAAACAAAATCAAACAAAATAAAACTCAGGTGTTATGTAAATTCATCTAATACAGCAAGAGTCAGTCCTTAAGACAGTTCTTTCTAGTCTAATGTTTACTAGCTTCAAGCTCTCCTAACCTTTAATATTTCTCTGTATAACTTCACTGATGTCACGGAAAATACCATTAACACAGCAACTAATTCAGCCTTCTGAGAATGAAATTTTAAGTTTCCCCCAGGCCAGGTACTAGATACTGAAAACCTGTATGGAATAGACATGAGACCAAAGAATCAAATGTACCTTTTTCAGGAGGAGAGATCTTTCCAATACAAAAAAATAAACCTTGAACCAGACAATTAAAGGAGGCTGTGATTTCCGGCCATCTGGAAAGGTGAAAAATACAAATAACTGGAGTTGTATTTAGAAAGAACCTGTTTGGGAACCTTAGGTGAGCCCAATATGGTATCAAGTCCCTACATGCAAAACTCCATTGACACAAGCCCACACTCAAACAGTTGTGGTTTCTTCGAGCTCAGGAGCTAGCTGTCCAGAAAAATGACTCACCGGAGATGTTGTCTTGAAAGTATGTTATCCACATGTGGGAATGAATTACTCAATATGTTGTGGAGGCAATAGATATATTTGCATTAACTCAAGGAATAACTCTACTATCAACCATATTCCACCACTGCAACCACCAACAGCCATCCACACCCCAATGGAGGACTTAAACATTTCTGTTTCTCTGCTGCTATCCACCTTTCCCATTTATGCTCCGAATACCTGGGACAGACAGAGGATTGTTTCACCAAGATCCCATTCTCTGGCAGGTAGTCTTGGCGATCCAGCTCTTGTCCTTTTCTACCGACCTGCAACTGTTTGTATCCATCAATATATGCAGATTCTCCAGTGATGAGTGTTACTTAGCCTAAGCCAATCATAGTAAGTTTATTCTCCTTACCAGACATTGATGTAAACAGGTTAATCAAACAAACAAGATGTAAGCAGATGGAAACAGTAGCCACGAAGGATTTTTTTTTCCCTCCCTAATAAAAGGGTATGTGGGAAGAAATTCTCAACCTATTCTGTTTTGAAATGACCTACATCTTGTCTTCTGAAACCATTGCAGACATCTTGCTACCAAGAGGGGTAAGCCCTCCCATATCCTCAAGGCAGCAGAAAGAAGGCAAATACCTGGGTCCTTGATGAAGTGTGGTACCACGGAAATAATCAAACTTGCTGATAGATCTGGCCTTGTGAGAAAACTTCCTGCTGTGACAAAGCGGTCCTTTCACTAAATAATTTACTTGCTTACCTGATGTAAGCAAGTTGGACCCCTATTTTAAGGCAAATTTTAATTTTCTTAAATATTGCTATTCTAGCAATCAAATGTAGTGTCTTCAAGAAAGTGAGGTTAACATGGTAGACACCTTTGCATAACTGTAACATCCAAAACCCCCATTAGGAATGCCAAATAGTCTCTGTTGTAGCTATACAACTTTGTCACTGCAGTGCAAAGCAGTCATAGACAATACATAAATGAATGGGCATGATGTGTTCCAATAAAACTTTATTTACAAAAATAGGCAGAAGGTCAGATTTAGTTTGTAGGGTATAATTTGCTAGCCTTGGTATAGAATTCTGATGGCTTCCTTATATGGCCAGGAACCTACCCTCTTCTGACTGTATCTTGTATCACTCTTCACACCAGCCACTTAGGCCTCTGTTTTGTTAATCTGCTAAGTATCTTCCCATCCCCACAGCCCATTTCAGGGCCTTTGCATTTTTTTTTAAGATTTATTTTATTTATTTATGCATGCAAGAACTGGAGTGTAGGCCAAAGTTACAGGGGATAAGAGGATTCACCAGAGACAGAGTGGGGAGCAGAATAGGTGGATCTACCAAAATACACTGCTGAGGGAAGCAGCTGGTGAGGCAGGAGAGGTCTGCTGCGCCATGTGGGTTAGGTCCCTGTTGGGGATTGAACTCATGCTGCAGTGGCTGGCAATAGCTTGATAGCGCTGAGACTTAACCCCTGCACCACCAGAGAGGTCCAGGGCCTTTGATAATCTTTTCCCAGATTTCTCTGTGGTGCTTATCATGGCTGTTATCCTCCCAATCCCCACCATTCAGGAATAAACAGAAATTACTTACACAAAGAGGATGATCCTCAATGTTTCATTTAAGCATCCTACCCTAGTCCCCTATTATTTCCTTGTCCATTCCTTTTATATTTTATTCTTCATATTTTTGTATTCTTTTCCCCACCATCAATCCCTCCTTCTTAAGAGCAAGAATCTGGAGGGCCTCCCCGGTGGTGCAGCAGTTGAGCACTGGGTTGCAAAGCTGCCCACAGCCTCTGCAGCGCCGGTTCAATCCCCGGCCTCTGGGGACGGTCCCACATGGCGCGCAGACCTCTCTTGCCGCCCGCTGCTCCCCTCAGCAGTGTACTTCGGTCCTTCTGCCTGTTCTACTCCCTGCTCTGGCCCTGCTCTCACCCTCTCGTGCTTCTGACTGTACCCAGTGCTTGTATAAATAAATAAATAAATCTTAAAAAAAAAAGAGCAAGAATCTGGGTTATCTTTGTCATCACCCAAGTTCAGAAATGAAGCAAATAGTAAATATTTGTGGATTATTGAATGAAACTCTTGTGAGGTATCGTTGGGTCAAGGAAATATTTTAAAGAGTTTTTCATTTTGACTACAAAAATCTTTTCGAATCTTATAGTACATAGCTTTCTATGAGGTGACCTATTGAGGACACCCTTCAGAGTCAAAGTAACTAAATAACTAATAGAAATGTTAATAATTATTGGTCACTTGATACTTTGAATGAAACGAGGGGGTTAAAAATGGTTAGGGTGTGTTATTTGTTTGCCTTATTGAATATTCTCCTGGAAACCCTTAAAATGGCCTGTTTGTCATATTCTGTGCTCATTAGGGGCCTCCTATCCAGGAAAAATTGAAGCAGGAGACTCTGACCCAGATCCACGTCAAGGTCTGAGCCATATTTTGCTCAAATTTCCAGTTATGTCTTGGGAGCCAGGAAATATTGCTTTATTGAATAAAGACAAGATCCCTGGCTTGTATGTAGGCTCCTTTGGCATTATAAAACTTACACATTGTGATTTGCCATCAGGGGACTGAAAAGACTCCTTTGCTTAACCAGACAAGACTTTGGAAAGCCCAAATTCGCTTACAGTTAGTACTCAACACATTGGAGGAAGAAGTGAAAACATATCCCCACTGCACAGCCAAAGGGCAAAGCTGGCTCATTTCTGCCACCTAAGCATAGGATGTGCTGGCTTTGTTGGTGCCTCAGGCCCCCCACCCTTCAACCTCCAGTACAACTGGAGGTCTGGCCAGCACTTGTGGCCCAAGGCAGCTGGAGACCAAGGCAGCAGCAGCAGCAGTTGGTAGCCCCTCCCAGTGCAAGGGTTTGAGTGCTGGAACCCCTAAGGCTCAGTGGCAGCAGCAGGAGTTTCCCTCCTGCCCACCCAGAAATCCTGTCTCTGGCCAGTACCCAGGCTGCCTCCACAGAAGGAGGCTGCAGGAAGGCTATAGGAACTGCTAGCCGGGTTTGAGCTCCATAGTGCATGCCCCACTCCCTCCTGGCTCTGGCATCTGGCCCCCAAAGTGGGCTGCCTGCAGACAGCACAACCAACAGCTTCAGTGGCAGTGGGTAGCGGGCATTTTACTGTCTGCCACTAGTGGCCCTACTGGGGCTCAGACTGCTGGCAGTGACTGCCACACAGCCCCAGGGCATGCAGCCCCACTGTGGCTACAGTGGCAAGGTTGCCCAATGCCAGAGCAAACTCCAGCAGTAGTGGCAATAGCAAGTCCTAGGGCTCCTGGTTCAGGGCCGCAGACAGTGCAGAGTGCTGTGGAGGCCTGGGCCAACATGGCTGGTTCCTAGTAGACTGTATCACGCAGCAGCTGGGACCCACGTCCCAGTGCTGCTGCAGCCCCCCCCCCCCCAAACCTCCCGCTTTTGTTATTACACCTGGCCCTGCTGAAGGGGCATCTGGTGCAGAGGTACAGAGACCAGTACAGGGGGCTGGAGCCAAAGATTTTTACAGGTGGTGCCCCCTGGAGGTGCATGTAGGTGAGGATGGATAGCCCCAGGCAAAGTAAGAGCAAAGTATTGGTGGGGTGGGTCAGTGGGGGTGGAGACTGTGATAAGAAATACAAGAGATTGCAGAAGAAGCCCCCGGGATTCAGCTTTCAGGATTTCAGTGTTTTTGGATCTTCAGAGATTCTGGCATCAGCCATTTTAGCCCCCGCTATCCTGATCTTTCAGAAGGCTGTTGCGGGCCTCTGAAGAACTTGGAGAGGCTTCCAGCAGTCAGCCTCAGAGAAGGCAAGTTTGGAAGCTTTGCAGGTAGCTGAGCAACTGAAGCTGTTCTCGGCTTTGCTGCTGTTATAGCCTGGCAGGCAAGGCATAGACCGGGAGCTGAGTGCCTTCCTGAGTTGTGTAAGTGTAGCTATTTGTCAGTTGTTCTGTTTGGCTGCTGCAGCTGCTGTTTTGAGTGTCGATTGTCTGGCGCTGAGCTGGCTCACCTGGGCAGCTCAGGTGAGCATCTCCTGTGTGTCTTCTACTGTCTTTGTGAGTTGGATCCTGCCTTATAGTCTTGCTTTCATGTGCTCCAGGCCCTCAGTGGTGGGAAGACACCATCTTGACAGACTTTGGGTAAGGACACTGTTTTGGGTGAGGTAAACTAATTGTGGCCTCAGTAACTCTTTGTTTGTAGCCTCAGTAACTCTTTGTTTTCCTTGGTTTGTTAAATAAATCCCACTATTGTTGTTCTCTGAACCTGAGTACTCTTGCAATTGTGTACAGGTGAATAACTCAGACAGTGACTGGTAAAGTATTTGGGTGCTGTCCTGGGCCAGATTTAATGCCCCTTGCTGCCCTGTATCAGTTGCAGCCCAGAAACCTGCCCTTTGGTCAGGGCAGGTCAGGTCTCTCTCCACGTTTTCCCTTTTATATTTGGCACCTAGATTATAGAATGGACCAATCAGGTGCAAGCTAAATGAACCATTCAGGTTCAAGCCCAGCTCATTAATTATTTGAATCAAAAAATAAGAATGGCTGATTGGTGCTACATAGTCCAATCAATCACTAAGGATTGAAAAATGGCCCAGTCAGGCTCGTGGATAGTGGGGGGAGAGGAAACCCTGAGAGGAAATATGAGGCAGGGCAGGAGCCAACATAGGAAATTCTGTTCCTGGTATCTGAGGAAAGAAGAAAAAGGATCAGTAGCTGGCTTCTGAAGAAATAAGAAGCATTTAGCAGCCGACTCCTGAAGAAAGAAGAGAAACCAAAGAACTTTGCAGAGAACTGGCCACTGCACCTGCCTCTAGCCCTGTCTCTGACATCACCTGAAAGGAGCACGACAGGCCTAGTGTCTCAAAGAGCTTTTGCGCTATTGGTTCATTTCAGTAGTTCACAAAAAGCTATTAACACTGGTGTGTCTGATTTCCACCTCCTGGTGACCAGTGGTGATGGGTACTACTGGCCAGTGCTATCCAGCACTGTTGACAAGTGACTGGCACTCTGTGTTAAGGTCACCTTTGAGAACTGTCCACTGTTTCTAATCATCTGGCACTGCCTCCTGGTGCAGTTGCCTTCCACTATTGCCTGGCCCACCATCCAGTGCTGTCCAGCCCAGCCTTCAGATGGTTGCTGTGGGCTTTTGCAGTGTCATCTCAGCAGCCCCATCTGTGAGCACCGCCAGCTGCCACCATGAGTTAGATCCTGACCTACTGCTTGTTGATGTGTCACAGGCCCTCATTGACAGGATAGCACCATCTTGTGCGAACAGTCTTTTGTTTGGGACTTCTGGACACTGTGGACACTATCTGGGGTGAGATAGCTGGCCACTTGTGGTCCTAGAAACTACTTTTCTCATGTTCATGAAATAAACCCCACCTTTATTCTTCCCTGAGCCTGAATGGCCTTGCAATTGAGCACACAGGTGAGAACACATAGACTGTGACCTGTCCTTTATCTTGGCACTGTCCTTTGACCCTCTGTAGCACTGCAATAGCACTGCAATAGTCCTGTTTCAGAAGGAGGGAGGGGAAACAGAGTTGGAACTATATCTGTTTGGAGCTGTTTCCTAATGTGATTTAATATTAGATTTTCCAATGTTTTGGATCATCTTCTCCACACCCCTTAGTATATGAGTCATCTCCACCCTTGACAACTGCCTGCTGGCTGTGGGCCACAGGACAGCCTTTCTCCTACCAGGAAATTTGATTAAAATACAATCTCTGGCACTTAACAATTATTTTTTAAAGACCTCTCGTTAAAATCTGTGACTCTCCTGTGAAGCTTCCTCCCAAATACTACGTTTAAAATCCCCCAAAGGATATAATGGAGAGCTAAAATGTCCTTAAGAAAGGAAAGGGTTGCACAGAAGGAAATGAGAATGACAGATCTCCCATTAATGTTTTTTACGTTGATCTAAAACTTACTCTCCCAACTGAGGGTCACTCCCAATTGTTCTTGGAGTCTATGCTCTCAGTATTTAGGGGAAAGAGGAAACATTTTTCTTGCTCAGGAAGCAGAGGTAGAGTTAACATATACATGAACTTCAGTCATTTCAACTGGTAACAGCCAAGTCTCCTGTTTATGTGACTGGCATCATGAGCCACAGTGAAAAAGGCTGACTTTTTGCCCAGCCCTGGCTCCCTAAGAAAGAGCAAACAAAAGTGCACATATACATGAGTGCCAGGGGCCAAGTGGGAATTACAGACAATTGGGGACAGCTACTACTAGTTCATGTTTTCATAGACTCTAGTCAAACATGAGCTTCAAATTGATGTATGGTTTTGTTTTTTCTCTTTGTATTTCCAATTTTATCCCTGGTTCTCAGACCAGCAGCAAAATGTAAAATATAATTGAAGACACAAGAATATCTCTTGTTTGCATAGCATATGCTTTCAGTTAGTTAGAAGAACGTGTTTCCTTTGATTAAATTTCCTTTAAAGAACTATGATTTAAGTTAAAGGCAAATGAGTTTTGTTAAAATAAGTCCTCATATTTTAAATATTTGTGCACATGTCATGAAACTGGAAGTGCTGGCAAGTTGTTCTTTGCCAGTAAGCTCTTCCTCCATCAGCTTCACTCTCGCAGTGCCTTATGTCCCCGAGTGCTCTGTGTGTAGAGAATGGGTTTCCCTCCCGAAAGAAGCATTTGCTACAGAGGGCTCACTGCACAGGTAGCAGTCTCCTGTTTCCATACAGGAGAGCTTCAGGCAGCAAGGAGTCCCCCAACTCCCCAGAGGCCTGCTTGACCTACCTTTATCCTTTTCTTGTTTTGAGACTCCCCCAGACCACCATGTAACCTACTATGTAGCCCCTCCCCAGTGCAAAATATTTTGAGACAATTAAATGTTGCTTACAGCAATCTAATCATCCTTTTGCTTTGGGTTCTGTGCCCTCTTCAAAATATATTTTGAGTTCTTCTTTTAAATATTTCTGCCTTTATTAAAAATATGGAAAACTGTGCAGTGACAAATGGATCCCCAGGTTTTAATCTATATCCACTGTAGATATTTTGTTTATATCCTTAAGAGAAATGGTAGAGCAAAGTTCCTTTTAATTTATAATTTTAATATTTCTCATCCTTTGAGTTGTATTATAAGTGACACTTATATGATTAAAAACAGATTATTTCTTAGTAGCCCATCTCCTCCTATTACATGTGTGTTTCTCAGCTTAAGACACAAAATTTAGTGACTGTGGAAATGATTATAATGCCATTGAAGATTATGACTTTAGAGGGAAAATAACCAGCAGGGACAGAACCTAATCCACAAAGTTCCAGGATTGCCGCAAATCTCATTAGGAAGAAAGGGGGCAGAGTAAGACTATGTGAACTGGCTCCTAGTAAGAACAAGTTCACAACATTTCAGGCACCTCTCTGAAACAATGGGCTGTAGGAAAACAATGCTCTGTAGGGAAACAGACTTAGAGGCTGAAACTACCTCACAGTATTTGAAATAAGTTGGGGGACATTTTAAGAAATGGGTCCAAAGCCAGATAAATTTTGAAAACCAAATCCTAACAAATTCAAATCACATCTCTAATAACTTTTATTGATAGTTTGGTAATTAAGGATGAAATCAGTCATCATTAAATGGTTGTGATATTTCTAAATGAAAAGAATTTATTGAAATTATTTAATAGAATGGCTCAGTTTTTAAGCAAAACTCAGTTTTGTTGCAGTTTTCCACATACATAATAAATGGAAAGGTGTCTCCTACTGGGAATGAGGGCCAAAAACTTCTTTCAATGGCCTTCCCTGCAGAACACAAATGAACCCAAAAGGGCTTAGAATGAACAGAAATCTGGGGATACTGGGCAGATTCTGGTAAGGAGGACACACACTCAGGGGGGAAGGGAAGGGAGACTATTTAAATTACCTTCCATCTGTTTTCATAACTTACAGTTTGAGGTTAAGTGCAGTAGTCACAGTGTACTCAAGGCAGCAGCGATGCTCATGAAAATATAAACAGAACCAGAGAGTGATCTAGAGAATTCTCCAATTTTGTCTGCCCACATCACAGAAGAGCTCTTGAACTCTGCATGTGTGGTCTATATGGACTTTGAGCTGCAGACAAAAGGTCCACCTTACTGAAAGGTAGTGGCCACCAAAGAAAGAGTCTGGAATTATGGAGTCCATGGGGTAACTGGCAGTTAAAATGAAAGAAACAGCACTTGTTGGAGGAGAATAACATCCAGAATCTCTACTACTTAATACTCACAATGTTTAAGATGTAATCCAAAATTAACCAGCATATAAAGAATCAAAAAGATGGGGTATGTTTTCAAGTAAAAAGAAAATCAATTGAATCTTATCCTAAAATAAACCGTAAATTAGAACTAAAAGACATGGAATTTAACATGGTTACTGTCACTGTTCTAAAAGACATGCACAATGAATGGAAAAGTTGAGCATCTCATCAAAGCAAAAAGAACCAAGTAAAAATTTTAGAACTGGAAAATATGATATCTGAAGTAAAGAATTCATTGAATGAACTTAAGCATTAGGCGGAGATATTAAAAAATAGAACAAGTGAACTTCTAGAAAAATAGAAATTATCCAATAGGGATAATAGAGGGGAAAAATAAACAACAAAAAAATGAAGTCTCACAGACCTGTTAGATAATATCAAATTGTCCAATATCTGGTAAGTGGAATCCTGTAAGAAGGAGAAGAGAATGGAGGAATAAAAATATTTGAAGCATTAATGACTAATAAATTACTAAACTTAATGAAAAGTAAAAGTGTAAAAATGCCCCATAATCAATGAAAATCAAGCATAATAAATATAAAGAAACTCTTATCAATGGCTCACCATAATCAAGCTATTAAAATCCCAAGATAATAAAGAAACCTTGAAAGCAGCAAGAAAAAAATGATAAATAAGAACAAACAATGATCTCATTAATGGTTGGTTTTCCAGCAGAAACTACAGAGGCCAAAAGAGGGTAGAGCAAAATCTCTAAACACTAAAAGAGAATAAAACTTTCAGGCCAGAATGCTTGACCCAGCAAATACATCCTGCAAAATCAAGAAGAAAAAAATGACATTGGCATATAAAACAAAATTAGATTGTCACCGCTGACCTGAATTGAAATATACACTAAAAGAAGTTTTTCAGGATGAGGGGAAGTGAAATAAGATGGAAACTCAAATCCTCAGAAAAGGATGAAAAGCATTGAAAATGGTATCTATCTAGATAAACACAAAAGACCACAACTTTTTTTTTCCTTTTTCCTCTTAATTTATTTTCAAGCCATCTGACTGTTTAAACAAATCATAACATTGTTTTATGGGATTTGTAATGTATGTCATTTTAATATAATGACTCTGCATAAAGAGAGGGTAGATATAGAACTAACTGGATACAAGACTTCTACAATTTACCTGAAATAGTAAATATTAACTACACATAGAAGGTGAGAAGGATGCATATTGTGATTTCTAGGGTGCGTATACACACACACACACACAATAATGCAAAGAAATATAACTAAAAAGTCAATACATCCAAGATAATTATCTTAAGAAAACAAGAGAATGCTGTGTCATTCCTGAGTAACATCCTCTAGTCATTTCTTCAGTTAGGCTTTAGTTGTTGATAATAATGGGTAACTAGTAATAAAGGGTAATCTAATAATAAAGCCTAACTAGTCATTCAAGCAATGACTAGAGGGTATCATTCTCTTCCTATCATCTTTAATATTTTATATTATAAAGTATGGGTCTCTCACATATCTTGTTGTAAAGGCAAGGCAGGACCCCCATTTTAGAAAGGAAGAAATAGAAGCACACAATGAATTGATTATTCTCAAAGAAACACTAGGTCAAAAATCTCATCTAATACCCAGTTTGTGGTTCTCCTCTGCCTATCTAGAGTGGAATTGAAGAGTCTCTTCTGTTGGTGGCTATGCTCAGGAAGACCTAATGTTAGGGAAGGAGTGGACTGTACATAGAATGACATACCTGTGGCTCATGTGCTTGTACAGAGGAATGTTGTAGTTTGATTGTGCCGCGTTTTTATTGTCTCAAAGTAAAATTTACAATTTTTCATAGGGAAAAAAGGAAGTCATCCTGGCAGGGCCTTTCCAGGAAGGAGATAGAACTATTTCCTCAATACCCCTCTATTAGAAAGCCTCTTTTGCCCACATATTCAATATTATCTGATAGCCATCAGATGATATTGGGTTTGCCATCTCCTTGAGAATTCTTAAAAGCATTTAATTATAAATGATCTTATTTTCATAGCAAAGAATAAGTGTCTTTGTTATTTTAAGCTCAAGTACATAGAGGAATCGGGAGGTCTTTTATATAGCAACGCCTATTTAATCCTTAATATGCTATAGCAATATACACCCTAATGTAGTTGCCACTCACTCCATTATTAGTCACTGCTATTTGGTGAGGCAGGCGGAGGAAAAGAGTTGATTTTAATTTTCAATAGATTAAACTTCAAATATTTTCATATTTTATTATGACTCTTAAGATACTCAGATCACTAAAATAAAATTAGTTACCCCTGATCAAGAGAGAAAAACATAGGGGAACAATGTGGGCTTGAATTTTTCATTCGCCATCTGCATAAGAGACTTTTATACTGTGATGGAGCATTTGACTAGATGACTAGGTGACTCTCATTATGCTGGTTCTAGGGTCCATTGAAGAGTTTCCAAGGAAGGGTGGATGATGGAGACACAAGCGTTTTGTCTGATATCTTTTGTATACCAGGCATTCAACTGAACGCTTTACTTATATTATCCCTCTTAATCCTCAGATCAGTTCAGTGAGGCAGATGACATTATGCCCATTTAACAGAGGAGGAAATTGAGCTTTTCTAATTTTATATATATATGTAAAATTCATTGTTGGGCTCCTGGCACCTACAATGATTTTGTATTGTATTCTAACCTCCTTAGTGATGTAAGAAAGTTCAGGAGGAATTTCTGAATTTCAATGAAAAGATACATCACTGGATGCACGGAGTGTCAAGATTTGCCAAATTTGTTAAATATGCCCATCTTAATGCAGATCAGTCTCCAAGAGAGGGCAGTCTATGCTTCTGCATGGTCAGGCTCCTGAGTTTTCTCAACCCACATGATATCTAGCAAAGTGATGTATTGAGGAAGTTTCCCAATAAATATTAGGATAAAAATTAGCTAGGCATAAAAGGGATTGTTTGATAGGTGGCTGCCTAAATTAAAACTTCCTAGCATACAACTTAGGTTCCAAATATGCTCTATCCAGTATAGCAAGAATTCTGTTTTATTTGTACAACTGGAAAATGTTTCTGTCTGAATTACAGACTGATGTTGCTTTATGCCAATACTTCTCATTTCCATCAAATTCAAAGCCCACCTTTATTTAAAAAAAAAAAAAACCTTCTTTCCATTCCTCAATAGAGATTCATTTATTAGGTAGCATAATTTAGAATTTAAAGTAATATGATTTGTTATACAGAATATAAAATAGAAATAAAAGATATCTATAATTAACATTTCATCAGTAAAAATCTCAGGCATGACAACACCAGAAGATATTTTTTAGAAGATGTGGTGTATTGCCATGATTATTACTGATGCTGATAGTATTACCTTGAATGTGGCCACAATGCCACCTGATGTGAGTATATGCACTGGTGACTCACAAGCCACTTGCTGTATTGCTGTCCATGACGTGACTTTTCTATCAAATTGATGAAAACCTCTTGGTAAAGCTCCAAGTGAATCAAAATACAATCTCCTTTGAATTTTAAGTAGTTGCTTTCCTGGAAAATTCAGACTGAATTAAAACTATATAAAAACATTTTGTGATTATGTCTAAAAGAGTTGGTTTTAGGCACCAGAATGTCTGCAAGGACAACTCTTTATTGTATGAAACTGTCTGATCTAGCCTCCCTGGGTCCCATTCATTAAATGCCAATTACAATGCCTCAGTCTTCAGGTCTAGGACAAATTTCCAAAACATCTCTAAGGAGGTGGTATCAGCCTCCTTGGACACCACTGCTTTCTGAAGCCCACTGAGTTCCTGGAGAGCTGCTTGTAAAAGACAAGATGATTTTTGTTGCATAAACAAAATTGTTCCTGATTCATTTTATGTAATGTTCTTGGCCCACCCTGGAAGGTGACGTAAGACACTCTCCACAGATGAAACTCAATTAGGAATGCAAAGCTACCTTGTGTGTGTACAGAAGCTGATAAACAAAGAGCAGGTGGACCACAAATATGGTCAAGATGTATTGGTACAGGCACAGACATCTGTATATTCAGCTGACTCAAGGACTAGGCAACAGAGCTTGGCTATCTCACAGGTCCATGGGGTCAATCTAGGAAAAAGGTGAGCTCAGGGTAAAGTGGATGTCACAATTGCTTAGGAGGCCAAAAGTTTGTGAAGGAAACAACGGATGTGATTCAGAGTAGAGTGTCCATAGATGGGTGAAAACAAGGGTTAAGGATAGTAGTGATGTAACCATCGGTCCAGGTGAAGGTGACCAAGACTCTGATTGCTTCCTGATAGATACTGCTTTGTGAATTACATCCTTTCACATCTGAACCTTGACCTGGAGGGACATACTGGTGGATGGCACAGAACTCCTTCACTCCTCATTCTCGAATGGTAGCAGGGCTTGCTTTTAGAGCTTCCTTTCCCCACTGTTCCTAACACACCTCTGCTATCTTCTCCTCTCTGGAAAGTCAGCTCACTTCAGCTGTGTGAGGCAAACATCTGTTTGGACCACACTATTTTAATATCTGTTTTTCTGTCCATTTGGAAAGAGAGTTATAGGTGTGTCTCTGAAGAGCAATTCTGGCAGATCACTAAGACCCCTACTGAGTTCCCCAGGCCCTAGTCTTCCCTCAAGCTAACCATGCAGGGTTTAGCCTCACTATATGTGTGTACCCGCCTCAGATTCCCCGCTTCAAAAAGGCTCTGGAAATCAGGCCCTGACAGACTCCAATGCCTATTCATCTGAAGTTCACTAGGCAATGTGCCTGGTGTCATTTGAGCAAGCTGTTTGGCAGCCAATCCATTTTTTTTTTTAATGACATGATTGCCCAGGCTTTCAAATCCCATTATGAAACTTTTTATCCTTTACTCAGAGCTTTTTTTATTTTTTTAATCTGCCATTTTAGTTTGATGGAGAAAGATGTTGAAGAGAAATATTTGGAAAATTGCTCTATGGGGCCAGATGATACAGTGAGTCACAGGCACTGAATATATTTGTGGGATCTGTAGTTGTCCCCATCCTTCCTTGTCCTGAAACTCTTTATGACTGACAGTTGCTGGCTATTAAGGAAACCAAATATGGCATGGATAGGAAGAAAGTAGGATTAATTCCCAGCACTGCTTGGAGATTCTTTAGAAGACATGGGGGGAGGAGAGGCCCATCTGGGCCCTGCCTTTGGGCCATCTTTGCCCCTGGTGACAGATAACAAGGAGTCCCCAAGTGGTGTCCTGCCACACATGCAGAACTTCCATGGATGCAGCCTGTCTGTTAATTAGAAACAGTTACCAGCCAACAGCAGTATTATGCCTACTGTTTTACTATGGTTACATTGGTTACATGTAACTTTGGGGCTGTAATATGAGCTACTTCACACCCAGAGGAATATGGAATATACAGTCCATTTTATACACACACACACACACATACGTACACACACAAAGTCAAGACATGGGCCTTAAAATTGGTTTTCAGAGCAACAGTTACATATTTTCATGAACATACTTTTAAATGTTTTCAGCTGTCAAGGAATTCTTCTATCTAGATAAACCTGCAGGAGATGCACCAGAAGGTACTCACAGTCCCTCCAGTGGTCACACACTTTTGATTCCCAGGAGAAGTGGTGCAGGATGCCTGGGGTACTAAGCCTCATGAGAGCCAGGAAGTTCTGTCTTCACAGCTATGACCTAGCATTTTAGTGTGGTAACTCGCACATGGTGGGAATGAATAAATATGGAAGGCATGAAATGACTGAAGGGATGAGTCATCCTTCCTCCCTCCACCTCCTCCTCTTCTGATCTCCCCCATCCCACTTGACCCCCACTGTCATTTCTCTAAAAAGCTGGTTCAAAGTCAGAGTATAAAATCTGGTCATGAAACAGAAATAGTCAATGTCAAGTGACTGAGAGAGAAGTGGAGTCCATATTGGTTGAGCATGGACTTGAGAGTGAAGAAGGCCCACATTTAAGTCTTATCCTTTACACCTGCTAGTTGGGTGATCTTGGATGAATTGTTGAACATCTCTTACCCTATTTCCTTACCTACAAAGTGTCGACAATAATAGTACCTACCTTGCAGGTTTATTATAAAGATTAAAGATCATGTATGTTAAGGGCTTAGCACAAGTGCTTGAGACTTTAGTATTCAGTAAATGTCAGCTGCTTTTATTATGTTCCATATGCTCTATAGCACTATGTGGGAATAAACCCACCTAATTGATCACAGCAATTTTACTCCAAGAGGCACAGTCCTACCTTATTCACCTTTGGAGCAACTGAAATTATTCTGGGAACTGATTTGACCATTGATTTGCTTGGTTGCTATGGTTACATTACTTAGCCTTTTGGGCTTCAGCTTCTTTGTTGTAAACAGAGATAACTACTCTACCCTATTCTATCTACACTCAAAGATAATTATATGTGAAAATTATGGAACCGGGTCCTAAAGAGTAAGTTTAAGTTTTTGTTTTTGCTGTTGTCTAGATGTTTAACATTTTACGATTAGGTTAGGAAGGGGGAAGGGTAGTGTGTAATGCACATCCAAAAGCATTTATCCCAGCTTTACTGACTAATACATCAACGAATTGAAGGATTCATTATTCAAAACAATTAAGCCTATTGTTCTAGCTATGTGTACATCAGTAAACACTTCTTCCTTGAAAAGCCAAGTAAGTCACAACACCTCAGGTTCTTTTCCAGTGATGCTCTATGCTGTTTAAAAGTAATTTGTCTTAGGTTTAGACAGTTAAAAACAAAACTCAGACCATATTTTCCACCAGCATGTGGTCCCTTCACCCAACTCAGTAAAACAAAATCACAAGAATAGAAACAAAATGGCAAAGAAGAGGAGAAAAATAGCTTCATCTTCACAGTCACTCAAGCATATCATGCTCAGCAGTTTGCATATATTATTTCATTTAATTCCAGCCTGCAAAATAGGTACCATTATCTCCATTTTACACAGGAAGAAGAAACTAAGCCTTATTGAGGTTTAGTAACTTGGCCATGTACATGACTATGAATTGAAAATCATGCCCTTTTTTAATCTCTACTTTTCTAATTTTGCCTCTTTAAACTTGGTTGGGTATGACTGACCTCGTGGTGACAGAGCACAAGATGGAATGATATTTGGACACTGGATGACTTAGGTTGCCCTTAATTTTTTCTTGAACTGGCAAAAATTCAAGAATAAGGTTGTGCCATTGACAATTAGTCTATGGAATCCCATACGCTTGCCTCCATATCTGTAGGTCTGAGTTACTCTGTAGTGACAGAAGAGTCTACTCCTCTTACATACCGTTAGTCTCTAAATCCCTGCAATTATCTGTTGGTTCACCTTTTGTCAATTAGCCTACTATTCATTTCCTTAATCATCATTAATGGAGCATGTCATATAAGTAAGGCCTATCCATATGGGCATTTAGGGATCAAAAAAGTGTAAAGGATTTTCCCTAAGAGCAACTGCTCCAGTGGAATTGGCACAGATAAACTAACTAGGCAGTGGGTGGATAGAAGTGTAAGACAGTGAAAAAATATGAGCATAAAAGCCAGAATAATTTGCTTTGTGAGCAGGGATGGAAGGGTGACTAATTCCAGCTTAATGCTGGGGATCAACAAATTCCTGTTAGAAGAGCTGGAATTGATCTGTGCTTTAAAAGGATGAAGGACCAGTTTGCACTCCTACCAGCAGTGCAGGAGAGTTTCTTTTTCTCCACATCCTCACCAACATTTGTAGTTGTTAGTTTTTTTAATATGTACCAAGATGGTATCTCATTGTAGTTGATATCTCATTGTAGTTTTGATTTGCATTTCCCTGATTGCAAGTGATGTTGAACATTTTTTCATATACCTGTTGGTCATTAGCATTTCCTCTTTGGAGAAGTTTATTTTTAGCTCTTCTGCCCATTTTTTGACTGGACTATTTACTTTGTTTTTGTTGAGTCTCATCAGCTCTTTGTAGATTTTTATGATCAGTCCTTTATCATCAGTGTTGTGTGCAAAAATTTTCTCCTGATCGGTGGGGTGTCTTTTTGTTTTGGTTACTGTCTCTTTTGCTGTACAGAAACTGGTCCAACCACTATGGAAAGCTGTGTGGAGATTCCTCAACCTGCTAAAGATGGAGCTTCCATATGATCCAGCAATTTCACTCCTAGGTATTTACGCAAAGGACACAGAATCATTAATTTAAAAGGGCACCTGCACCCCTATGTTTATAGCAGCACTATTTACAATAGCTAAGCTATGGAAACAACCCAAATGCCCAAAAATAGATGACTGGATCAAGAAGATGTGGTACATATACACAGTGGAATATTACTCAGCAATCAAAAAAAAAGATAAACTCATGCAATTTGCAGCAACATGGATGGAGCTGGAAGGGATCAAGCTCAGAGAAATAAGCCAGAAAGAAAAAGAAAAATACCAGATGGTCTCACTCATAGTGGGAATTTAGAAAACCTAAATAAGGGACCAGGAAAAAGACTAATTATAATAAAGTAAAAATCAAAATCAACTAGCAGCTATAAACCAGAGACACACTACGCGGTGGGGGGAGGAAGGAGTAGGATCAAAACAAGGGGTGGGGGGAATGGGAATTGTATGGGGTCTGTAACCAAGAAGAAAATGCATACATTGTGCAAAAATGAAAAATGATGTAAAATATATAAAATTTTAAGAAGTAATAATAAAAAATAAAAATGGAAAAATATATATATCACCTGCACTGGAAATAAATAAATAAATAAATAAAAGGATGAAAGTTGTATCTGGGAGAAAGATCCTGCCATCAGAGAGAGAAGATTGTCTTGATGATCAAACTCAGAGATCTTGTCCCTGTTTTTGACTGAACCCAGGAATGAGTTCCCTTCTCTCGCCCATGGGATCTTCACCAATTCAATATAAGTTTTTGATAAATGGTATGACTCCTTTTAACCATCCTTGACACCTCTTTAGTGATTCCAAAAGCAAAAATATTAAACCATGTAATAGGGGAATGGTAGACTTGATTAAATGACTATTTTTGTTTAGAGAAGGTATTCCAATAAAAATAAAGCACATAGCACAATAAGTACCTATTTATAGACATGCCTTTAGAACCTCTTATCTCACTCATTTCCTGGATTTCTCTTGTCTTTATTATTCTTAATGTTTTATCAGGGCATTTGTTGTTTACTGGTTTGTGCAGAGCTATTTGCTAGGTACCTACAAGGATACAGAAGATATAATTTCTGTCTTCAAAGAGCCATAAACTAATGGGGGTAATAAGACCAATGCTCAGAAAATTCTATACAAGCCCATATAATCAAAATGTCATACACGTAGGCATTTTGAAATTCTCAACAAAAAGATTGAAAAGATTTTCTTTTCACAAAGTGGACTAACTTGAAAAGATTCTGCCTCCTAAATTACAGCGTCTGGGATCAAGAGAAAGGGACCCACATAGAAAGATGGCATTTTTTCCCTTCTCAGCTTATTTTTCCCCATCTATATAATCCCATACTCAAATTAGAGTTTTGAGAGGGATCCACAATTTCCCTTTGGATTGGGCAGAATTACATGCTGTTAATCCCAGTCGATCATTTTATCTGAATAATGAGCCTCTAAGTAGGTAAAAAGCATGACAAGACAAAATCCCCCTGATGTTAATATTGCAACCAAATGGAATAAATGACTTTTATATCAACCCTGCACATGTAGAAGAACATAGAACCTGTATTTTTCAAGTAATCTAAATAAAAGATGAGATTGAAACAGAAAACCAATACTCAAATTAGTCATCTTGTTACAAAGAAAATATAATTTGTTTCATTATTGTAATGAAAAACATCAATAGAGTAGAAAATTGACCAGTATTCTTGTATTAGAAAAAAATCACGTGCCTGGTTACCAAGGAAGCTCTGCTCATATTAGCCTTGACTACATCCTTTGTAATAGATTAGAGCCTTTAAGGTCTCATTAGCACATCACTAATAAAAGTTTTAAAACCCATATTAAATAACATAAAATGTGGCAGTGTTGCTAATGTGGTGAGAATGAATGTTGAGATCACATTTTCAATTCTATAATTTTTAAACCTATTTGGTTTTAAAGTTACCTGACAAAGAATGTGACATCACAGAAAACTTACCCAAAATTAAATAGCAAATTGGAAAGTGAAGGATGTAAGTCAAAGAAGGAAATAACTGTCTTTTGTGTTTCCAGTGCAAACCTCCCAGATAAGTCATCTGACTGGTCCAGTCATGATTCAAGAAATTTGATTCCTAATCAAATTGGATTACAAATAAGCCTCCAATGTATAAAAGACATATTTCAAAATATCTTCATTAAATGTCCTCCTTTTCATATCATCAACATATTTGCTCATAGTGATTTTAATCTTACAGTGGTGTAAATTGAAATCAATTGCTAAAGTAAACAGAGAATTACAACATAGAGAAAGAGAGTCTTCAACAATAAGATCGTGCATATGAGTAAACACAGAGCATGCACTTAGGTCCTGAATATGAAGTGGAATGTGCCAGCACAACATTCCAGTCCCTTCTGCCCATAATTAATATGTGTCTCCTTTGTGACATGAAACTAAAAATGTTCTCAGAGGTGAGCTGCGGCCATTTCAGAGTATGCAGATGCTGCAGCACAGAGCCATGCGGAGAGCAGGAGTTGTCTGGCACAGGTCTCCCATTCTTCTCTGTTCTCACCCAAATGCCATAAGCGATGCACCTCCCACCAATTAGGTTTTAGAGGGTATGGAGGAGCATTTTGGACAGAAAACTAAGATGCTGCATATACATTTGTGTGGTAGATGCTGAGTCACATATGTTACTGTTTTTCCTTCTTATTTTGTTTCAGTATTTTACTGTTTTATTTTAACTAGTGTGTTCACTGTCTGTACTCACACCCAGATGCATGTTGCAGGGAGCATAAAAATTAAATTTTAAAAATTAAAGAAATTCATTAAATAATGACCTTAAGTTGATAAGATACACTAAATGATTGAAAATACTTAGTATTGGCTCAAACTAAAATAATTCCTTAAGAAAAAAATATCACACTTCTAAAACTCCAGCCTCAGCATGCCACTCAATTAGTCTAAAAATATAAGGTTGGCACCAAGCCCAGAAGGTTGGCAAGTAGACCTTTGATGAACCAAGACAGGCAAGGGATTCCAGTGCGAGGGTCCCTGTTGAACATGCCCTGTCGCCAGTTGCCCATTGTCTAAATTGAGGATCCATTAGCAGAGACACAGGATGGATTTCAGCTGTCACAATTTGTGTATTCAGACAGAACTTAATGTCAGGCAAGGAGGTGACTTACTACCTGAGGCTTCCATAGGTTGGGATTTTAGATAGAGTTCAAGTTGAGAGAAGAAATGGAAAAACTCATTTTAGTTGAAGGGTGGGTAGAATGACTGTGTGTGTGTGTGTGTGTGTGTGTGTGTGTGTGTCAGACAAGCCGACAGACGGAAGTAGTTATAGTTATTGTTCACTTTCTTTTGTTCTAAAAGCTTGAGGAATTGGTTTTGCATAGGTCTCTGGGTCATATATAGAATGTTGAAAGGTATGTATCCTGTATCTACATAAAACCAAATGAGCTTGATTTTTGCCAGTAATAATCCTGAATGACTATAATATCATTCACTTGAAACACTCCGTCTTCATAGGTACCTATGTCTCTCCCCATCCACTGTTGCCTATCCCCTTAACTGGGTACTAAGTTGATAGTGACCTGGGCCTGTTTATATGTTTTTGCCTACTGAGAGGCCTCTTTTCTTGAAAAGTCATTAGCCAGCCACAAACAAAGTGAAATTCAATATAAAGTTTTTAAAGCATGTATATGTGTAACATAAATGTTGATAATTTTACACATATTTGTATGTTAATCTAAAAGTACAAAAGATGAGTTTCGCTGTCTTATATATTTAAATTGATACTGAGTTTCTAATATTGGTTAATTTCAGATTTTTCATGTTCAGATTCCAATGACTACAGTTAAATTTAACTCATTTCAAATGAAAAAAAAATGCCCTTTACCCTAATTTATTTTTTTGGATTGGATTTCAGAGAGATTAGTTTAAGAAAAAACAAGAACCCTAGAATCTTTTGATCACTTTTTTCATAACCCTAATTGCACAGAGAGATTTTCTTATTTAATTTAGTATCTGACCTTAGAACCTGAAACGTTTCCTTATCCATAAATGGAATAAAACAACTTCCTTGCTTTCTTTTCACAAGTAATGTGGGGTTCAATCTTTTACTAGTCATGAAAAATCTTTAAATTGCACAGTGATATATAAATGTGAGATGGTTTTATCTATTTCTTTTAATACCTTTCATGTGTAGAAATTTTAATGAATGTTATGTTTTTTCAATATAATGGTTTTTATTTACATAAAAAAGCACCAGCTCTAAAAATTAACTAAAACTTGGTTTATGTTTGTTTAGTAGAAAATTATCCACATTTATCTGTGCTGATTCTCTGTGCCTGACCTTTGTCTGCCTTCCACTCCTTTGGACTTAACAAAGAAAAGGATGGCTGTCATCAGGTTCTCTGCTTTTTATGGTGGGGGAAGAAGAGGCATGTCAAGAGGAAAGAGATCTCCAAAATCTCTAGTTCTGAGTTTCAATTTTGCCTAGAAACAGATGGGGAAATGTGCAACCCTATTTGCTAAGGACAAAAGTTGATTATTTGAGCTTCTGACTTCAACATTGGCAGTGACCATGAAGGAGAGGTGACAGTGGAGTCATCAGGCTGGGATGTTTTGTCTAATCAGTAGAGCTTGTTTTTCCCCTGTTGTTGATATGAGAGTCATAAAATGCACATCTTTACTGAAGGTTTTATGACAAATTGGTCTGAACAAAGAACTGAGCAATTGAAGTTGAAACCCTGCAGAGCCATTTCAAAAAGCACCTCCTCCCCAATGGTGCCTTTCTTCATTGAGCATCATAGAGTTCACAGAGTCAGCCTCAAAAGTGGCCCCCACAGATAAATGGGCAACCGCTCTTACAAAGCCTGTTGAGAATTTGAGACATCAAAGCAAAGTGGTTTTTTAAAAGATACTTGCTTTTGCTTAGGTTCTAAAACATCTATAAGAGGAAGGAAATGTAACAATTTAAAGCCAGAAACTTGACTCCCTTTTTCTAAGGGCATGGTAACATCCACCTCAGTAGAAATGAGTTTTTATTCAGGAAAATACCGTTTTAAGACTTTCAAAGTGTGAATGTGAGCCCCTGCCCCTTGTCTCAAGAGTCACATTTCCAGTGAAGAAACAAAAAAGGAGTTATATCAACCCACCTAACATAACGGAAGTGAAAATTGGGAATGAGGACTCTGGAAAAGACAGAGGGAGACGAGAATAAGACAAAGGAATAGAAGAGATGAGCAGAGAAGAGCTGCCAATGACAGGGATGGAAGAACCCCTGGCTGCTGTGGCCTTTCTGCCCTGCCATGATTCACAATACCCTGGGGGTGGCACAAGGAATTCAGAGACAGTTTCACCCTTCCCATGCCACCCTTCCATTACCATGAAAATACAGACAACACACTGTAGCTGTAGGAGTATCAGGACCCAACCAATCAGGCCTCACTTGAGGTATTTGAATCTCCCAAGAAGGTGCAGGATGAGTGGGTGATTACCCACTTGGTCAGGATTGGCAGGCAGGGCATTCCCTAGAGAATGCAGGATATGCAAAGGCACATAGGTCAGAAAACCTGAGTGGCTTAGAGAAAGGTCAAATTGTAATCAAATCGTGATGGTTCTTTTCAGTCAATACTAAGACTTTCTTTTTTGTCTTTGCTATAAAAAGATGAGAAACTAAAGAAGGAATTTAGGCAGATATAAGACATTTTCAGATTTGTATCTTAAAAAGAGAGCTCTGGTGTGTATCTCCCAAGCAGTTCTTTTTTTTTTTTTTTTTTTTTTAATTTTCTAGAGGCATGTCTTATTTATTTATTTATTGTTTGTTTGTTTGGTTTATACATGCACTGGGTACAGTCAGAAGCGCGGGAGGGTGAGAGACTTCACCAGAGCCAGAGCAGGGAGCAGAGCAGGCAGAAGGACCGAAGTACACTGCCGAGGGGAGCAGCGGGCGGCAGGAGAAGTCTGCACACCATGTGGGACCCTCCTCCGGTGGCTGGGGAGCAGCCGGGGATCGAACCGGCGCCACAGAGGCCGCGGGCAGCCTCGCAACCCAGCGCTCAACCGCTGCGCCACCGGGGAGGCCCTCCCAAGCAGTTCTTTATTCAACAAATATTTACTGAGCTCCTATGCGCAGGCCTAGGCTAGGTCCTGGGTGTACAGTAATGACTTGACAGGCTAGTTCTTACTCTCAGTGCACTTAAAGCTTCATTAGGAGATAGATGTTATAGAATTAGTAAAAAAAAAAAATAAAATTTCATTATAAGTAATAGAAAATGCTATGTAAAAAAGTTAAAGGTACTTTGAGAATTAGAAGGGAGACCTTATTTTGTTTGGAGATTGGGTAGGAGTTGGAATAAGTAAGCCAAGCTGTTGAAACTTCCCAGGTGAGCAGACATTGACCAAACTCAAAGAGGGCGTGGTGGCCACGTAAGGGTTTAGGGGATCCAGAGGGTTAACAGTCAAGACAGGTTTAGACAGGTTCCTTATTGCTCATCTACAAAACTTAAGGGGTTGGTTTGTGTTGGTCTCCAAAGATGCCTACAGAAGTAAACAGAAGTAAGCACTTTTTATGTGTTTTGATATTGCACTAGGTGATGATTAGGAAGAAAATAAAAGATAAGTAAGATATATGTCCCTAAAAGCATGACTGTCCAACAAATTGAAACTTTGGTATAGGTTCAGATAGTTTTCCTCTTGGTATGTATTATGTTTTATAGAACCTTAACAGAAAGTTGTAGCACCTTTAATTATCGCTAAAATGACTGAAACATCTATCACTCCCAAGTGGTTACTGCTACCATCTCCCTGTTTAAGTTTGGACTTGTAGATTGCCTCCTATTTTGGACTCTCTATTAACTAAGAATACAAGGAGATAAGAGATGAGAAGGGGAGAGATTTCTAACTTAGTTATCTACCCCACTTTTGAACACATGATGGGACTATACTGTTCACCTTACAATGGTGACAAAGATGGATCAAACTTCTGAAGAGTTGGCACTTAATTATTGACAACCATTAATTTACAGAGGCAGTTTCATATATATAAAATGTTTAGGTTTTTCTTTAAGATTTTTAATTTTTTTTATTTACACAAGAGTTGGGGTTCAGGCAAGAGGCATGGGAGGGAGAATTCTCCAGAGAGAGAGCAGGGAGCAGAACAGGCAGAAGGATGAAAAACACTGCTGAGGGGAGCAGTGGGCGAGACAGGAGAGGTCTGCTGTGCCATGTGGGTATCTCCCTGAGTGGCCGGGAATCAAACCCATGTTGCAGAGGCCTCTAACAGTTTCACAGCGCTGCGCTCAACCCGTTGCGCCACCAGGGAGGCCTTACATAAAATATTTGGATGGATGAATTGATATACAAATAAACTCTGACTGGGGGCCTCCCCGGTGGCGCAAAGGGTTAAGAGGCAACCTATGAAGCTATTTGCAGCCACTACAGCTTGAGTTCAATCCCTGGCCAAGGAGCTACCCACATGGTGCAGCAGACCTCTCCTGACTCACCCGCTGCTCCCTCAGCAGGGTATTTCAGTCAGTCTGCCTGTTCTGTTCCACACTCTTATCTCTGGTGAATCCTCTCACCCTCCACATCTCTGGCCTGTACCCCAGTTTTTGTATGCATAAATAATCTTTAAAAGAAAAAAAATGTAGGCTTGTACATTTATAAAAAAAAAAATAAACTGACTGAAAGTGTTCAACTGAGAAGCAGAATCATAGGCCTGGCCCTTTGTGGCCACATTTGTTTGATGGTGGCACTAGCCTTAAGTGCTCTCACTAGTGGGATAGACACAAGGTAGGATGTGTTCCCCTCTTTCCCTGCCCACTTAGAATGATTTTTCTTCTGCTCCTCAGTTTCTCTCCCCATCTTTGATAAATTCCAAGAACTGTGCTCCCTGAATTTGGGGGCTTGCATATTCTGCTCTGGGAGAAATGTGGAAAGATACTCAGACTAGTGTTGAAAAAGGAGTGACTATTTTTGTGTGTGTGTGTGTGTGTCCTTATACTTTGGCATAAATAGGATCCTCTCATAAATTCTATTTTTATCACAGATGCCATTTTAAAACAACTTTTACTTTGCGCCTTAATTGATTTACTTATGTTAGCACTCCCAGGAAGAGTTCATCCATCTATTTGTTGCCTGTCTGCTTGTAGGATGAGCAAGGTACTGGAGCCACTGTAGCAGGCAAGAGAAGAGAAGGAAGGAAGAAAGAGGAGTTTTAAGCAGTGTTACTTTAGTGCATGAATCCTCTTTTCACAATCCAAGGAAAGCAAATAAAAGCTAGTAAAGGAGATGAGCTATTAGAAAACTCTGTCTTGCCTGCTGTGATGTTTGGATCATCAGGATATGGCTTCAAATAGGCTCAGCTGGGGCTGGTCCTCTTTGAGCCTGTGGTTCCTGTGAGCACCCTTCCACTTAGCAGGGACAGACTAATTTCAGGAAAGTAGACATTGGAGCTGTGACAGGTGTAGGACTCAGTGAGTGGGTAAAAATTATAGGAAGGCATATTTAAGCTCACTGTGTTTACACTTCTCCTAACAGGTAAGAACAACTCCTGAAAGAATAGATACTCTTGCATTGACATAGCATTGGCGAAATAGTTCTCATCTTGGGTAGGCTGTTAGGCTACATGATGTCCCAGGTCCCCTCCTTAAATGAAATGCCTCTAATGTAGATTCTCACTAAATTCACGTTTGGTGGAAAAATACACAACCTCTGTGTAAATCTAGGATAGAGACCTTTCTTTTGCCCCCTATCGCCAAAGCCTGGCACAAGCTGGTTGTTTTTTCAAGCTAAGTTCTCAATGATTCTAATGAGAAGAATGTACTTTTCGAGCTACCATTTTTTTTCCCCCACAGATGGAAAAGGCTAGCCTAATTTGCTGGCCTACAACTACCAGGCTCAATGTTAAGATTCATCTTATTTTTTTTTAAATAAATTTTATTTTTATATTCCCCATACAATTGCAACCCCCTTATTTTTACCCCGATCCCTCCCCTCCCAGCCCGCCACCCCCAAGATTCATCTTAACTTATTTTTTAAGACAGCGATTTGTGTACTTCAAAAGCAATGTGAATGTGGCACAGCAGACCTCACCTGTCTCACCTGCTGCTCCCCTCAGCAGTGTATTTCAGTCAGTCCACCTGTTCTGCTCCCAGCTCTGTCTCTGGGGAATCTTCTCCCCCTCCACACCTCTGGTGTACCCCAGTTCTTGTATACAAAAATAAATAAATCTTAAATTTTAATTTTTTTCAAATGCAATGTGAATTAACAGGTTAAAGTACTTGGAAAAGGCTGACTTCATAGCTCAGAGACTCCGAGGTGACCTCAATACTCTGAGCATGGCAGAAAAAGGCTGAAATATAATGTTAGATGGAGATAAATACAGTTTGATACTAATAACTCCAATTAATTGACCACTTACTATGTACCGTGTGTCCTCCACATGTACTATCCTGGATAATAGGTAGCTCTCATGGTGACCCTCCAGGGAAGGCAGTGCTACTCCCTTCCATGGATGGACAAACAGGAGAGGGAAGAAAGGTAGGAGGGGAAGAAAGAGCAGCTTACCAAACACTGCCCAGTGAGTCTATAGTAGTGCTGACAGTCAAATCTGAGTTTTTGGCCACTGTGCTATCTTAAGAGATGCTGAAAGAATAACATGTCACTATGGTTGGGATAGGCATAGAGTTAAGGAGATCCTCCAGAGCCAGCTGGAATGCACTTTGGAAGGATTCATGGAGAAGATGAATTTTTTTAAAAGATTTATTTATGCATACAAAAACTGGGGTACAGGCCAGAGATGTGGAGGGTGAGAGGATTCACCAGAGACAGAGTGGGGAACAGAACAGGCAGATTGATTGAAATACACTGCTGAGGGGAGCAGCGGGTGAGTCAGGAGAGGTCTGCTGCACCATGTGGGTAGCTCCCTGGCTGGGGTTAAAACTTGTGCGGACAGCTTCATAGGTTGCCTCTTAACCCCTTGTGCCACTAGGGAGGCCCAAAGATGAATTTTAACCTATTTCAGAGTATAGGAAGATTCCAAATTAACGTGTTAGGGGGGTAAAGAATGAAATTTTCTGCTTAGAAATAAGGTTGACCTCTGTCAGAGGGT